>NC_060268.1:120717722-121330687 GCF_021613505.1 Equus quagga
TGAATGTTAAGAAGTGAAAGTACCAATTGTGGAAGTGGCTAAATGGTTTGAGTGAGATGTTGCAAGAATGAGAAGTGGCTTATTCTCATCTTACCCACTCGTCTGTCTTGTTTTCTCTTTTGTTCTCCATCTCTCGATGCCCATTTCTCACCTTTGGGGCCAAGTCTGTAAGTCAGCAGTGCTTACGAGGGTCCTATCACAGCTTTCTCCTTAGGACATGGACATGTGCTATCTGATGTCTATTTGGGCCTTATTTCATTTCCACCTAAATTATGGCTTAATATGACTCTCTTTTATCTCCGTGAAGTGGCAGGATTTCATGATGGAATAGGGTCAAGTTAGCAAAGAACAAGGAAAGTTGATTGTTTCCGCAGGGCTCCTCCCACTTAAGGATTCTTTCCCAGTAGAAAGACTCTTTGCCCTCCCCTCCTTACCTAGTTCTCTGTGCCTGTTATTTGACATACCAAAGTCAATAATGACAGAGGCCTTGCTTCCCCATGAGATAGAGTCTTTATCTCTTTAGAGGTAATTTGTATAGTTTTTCATTGTGTGCCTAGAGGGTTAGTATTATCAAACCGATGGACTTGAGGAAAATTTGGTCCAAAAGAGGTTTCTATGGAAGTCTTTAAAACAATTAAGATATCTGACCTCCTCCTCCATTCTTGGTCTTACTGTGCACACAGGTGTTGACCCAGCGTCTCCCACGTGCCTCGAGCAGGTAGGTACCTAGTGGAGCTATGAGGACAGCATAGATCACATCCATGACAGTGCATTGTAAACTGTAAAGTACTGAAATGCTACTTTCATTATCACCATTAGCACATGCTCTGCCCTGCAGCAAGAACAGCTGTGCAGCCCCTGGCATAGAGAATAAAGCTCAGCATCTCCCTCTGTGCTCAGCTCCTTTATGGAACTCAGTCTTTCTAGGGAGTGTTCTGGGAAATTTGCTCCAGCTCTCTGCCTTTATGCCCTTTTTGAGAAGTCATGGCATGCATTTAAGCTTTGTTGAGGAAGTCAACACAAATCACTGTGTATGTAAAGCGTCTCCCTAATTGTTTTTTTCCTTTTTAAATACTTCCCCCAATTTTCTCCATCCTTCACTGACATTTTTACTGCCAGGCTTTGGTTTGGAAAATTATGGGTAGGGAAAGTTCAAGGGCAGGATGTTCAGAACAGCACTGCACATCTGTGAAGAGAACACAACGGGGAGAGCCAGCAGCTGTTGAAAGAATGGAATGTCAGATGGTGGAGGAGCAGAGCCCACTAAGGGGTGGGGTAAGAGGAGATGCCTTTGGGGCAAAGAGGCCCTAAATAACTCCCAATGGGAAGTCCTTGTTTCCTCTTAGAATTTAACCTTTAAAGACAACAGTCAATTCTCTGACATGGGAGCAACCCTAACTCAGCCATTCTACCTCATCTAGTTTTCCAAATTGCCATTCCTTCATCAATTGGTTATAAACCTGATAGAGAAGACAGGTGGAGGATTACCAAGAGGGTAAGCACTCTTCCTCCTTCCACCGTCCACATTGGTGAGTGGTCTCAGCTTCCTTGCTTGTCTCTCGTTGTGTGGGTGATACATAGGTACCACATGTGACAGCATCTAAAAGCATCAAGAGAACTGCTCACCTTTGGGATTTCCTTGGAAAACATCAGGGACTCTGTTAGGAGTGGGAGGGAGGATGGAGCTATATCTTCCAAGTTTTCTACAGAAGGTGACTTCAGAATATAATATTAGATCTGAGGAGGCTTCAGAATCTACTTGATGTGACCTCTGCACCTTCCCTGTGCCTCAGCATCCTCTCCTGAGAAGAAGGGTTAAGTGACCTGCTCAAGGTCACCCAACTAGCCAGGAGCAGTCAGTGGCCAGAGCTCTTCCCTCTCAATCCAGGCCCTTTTCTGCTTGATCTGTTGGGTTCTTTCTGCTAAAGAAAAAATGAACAAAGATGTGATAGCAAATATCGTCCGTTGAATAGTGAAGCAAATAGTGACTTTTTACTCCAATTTTGGAGTTTCAGGCTGTCATCATGGGGGAAACTTCAGGGCCATGGAAAAGATAAAGTACCAGGTAGAAAAGATCAAGCCCAGCCAGGTGGGTGCTTGGGAATCGTTTATTTCACCTCCTTTGGCAAGAGGCCTTGAAATCCTTGATTTTATGATCCTGCTGCTGTTTTTTTCTTTTTTTTGTACTATCATGTGGGAGGTAAGAGTTTAACTCTGTTGTGGAGGGTTAACAAGACTGAACGCATTGGTTTGAGCTGTTTGGAATTTATTGTGCATAACTTTTGAGGGCATTTTGCCCAATTGCTCATTTGTTTCTCCCATGCAAACACTATCTGATAACTATGTCTGTAAATTCACGTCTACTCTACCCTCCAAAATTAGGATAAATGATTTCTTCTCTTCTTACCACTCTCCAGAATTTAAAAAAGAAAGCTTTGGATTATCTGACACTGTCTTAGCCCTCTTGCTTCTTTTAAAAGAATGATTATTTCAGGGCAAATTGAAGAAAATGCATTCCCTTTTAGGCCCGGTTAGTTATTTATATCTTCTGCAATTAGCATGTGTTTATACCACAGAGGGCTCTATGTTCTCCTCATTGCACAACACTGGTCCTCTACCTAAAGTCATGGCCAGACATGCAGGCAGAAACTGCCAAGAATCAGGGTAGGAGCCAGCTGGAAGGCAAGGTTAGAGCTGGGAACAGTTTAATCCAAACACAAGGGAAGAACTCGTGCTTAACACAACCATGGTTGTGTTGAGCTGTAGTGTTGACTGTCACAGTTTCGTCACGGGGTTTATGGGCGGCAGATGGGCATGGGGATGTGACTTCTGTCTTTGCTTTTATTCCCCTGTCCTTCTTCCTGACAGCCTGACAAATTGTAGCTTTGGGGAGACCCTGGTCAGTGATGAGTCATCTGTGGTTTAAAAATAGAATCCCTTGGCAGCAAGGATGTCCTTGGGGCTTTTTGATACACGTCACTATTCACAGAATTTGAGAGAAGCGAGTGTGTGTGTGTGTGTGTGTGTGTGTGCACGCGCGCACGTGCATGTGTGTAGGGGATGTTCCTGTCCCACCTATAAATTGATGAGAAAGCATACCATGGGAGGATTGGCCACCAGTCTCATTGTAATAATGGAGACGAGACTGAGAGCCATGTATCTGTGCCCTTAAAGGTATCAGTCAGGTAGTAGAGCTCTATTAAGTAACGACTGTGTGCAAGACATTTTACTAGGTACTGCAGGATTTCAAAAACTATGCATAAGGCTAGATCTTTTTCATTAATATGCTTAAATTATATATGTTTTTACCAAGGGTCAGGAAGTCCAGCTATAATATAGGAAAAATGGGGTAACAAAATAAGATAACAAGTGAGATATCATGAAGCAATATATTATCAATTACTAATATGAACATTGCTAACAATAAGTGCTAAGGATGAAGAGCTGGCAAGATAGCTGGATCTTATGGAATTTTGGGGGCAAGTTTTGAGTTGCAGATACAGAAAACTCAGGCTCCCACCAACTCTAGGAATCCACAAGATGGGACTCTCATCATGACCTGCACTTTGGCTTCTTGGCTTTTATTTTCAGTGTGTGCTGAGTCTGGCGAGGCCCTGCCTTGAAATCAGCCACTGAAATTAAGGGTTGAGAATGCTTCAAGGATGGCATAATGGAATCAGAAAATCAGACTGTCTCTGGTGGCAGTAATACCTATTCTCCAATTGCACATGATGAAAACCTTTGGAAACTTCTGTTTGGAAATTTCCGCAAGTTGTGGACTGAAAGGCATCCACTCCAGCTTTTTGAAACCAAGGTCAAGGTGTAATGTGCCTTGCAGGGGCCTCGTTTATGTACGTGCCACATGCAGACCATCCAGGGATGTGGTGGGGAGGAAAGTGAGGCTGTGCTACTGGCAAACTGACCACAGCATGACCCGAGATCTTTCTGGAGACCAGTGTTTGCCCGAGGATGCAGTGTGATGTTCATGGGCCCTAGGTACTTATGCCTTCTCCATAAAGATTATTAAAAGTGATATTTTACTACTGTGTTTATATAAAGATGAATATAATCCAGGCTGGATTCATTATTACATATTCATTATTACTATATTTATTTTTATTCTGATTTTAAAGAAATTAAAATGAAGATATTTTTGTGGATTGCAAGAAGTATGGTAGGCCATAGGTGCTGTCTGCTGTGCCTAGTGGAGAAGTTGGCCCTATTTCCTTCCTTCTTGTCAGCCCTTCCTTTTCACAAATAAGAAAACATGCCCAGAGACAGATGCCTTCAACCATACCCCTCCCAGTGTCATCTAATTGTTTCAGATGAGAAAATAAAAATAAACATTCCATTTCAAACCATGTCTTCTGACTTGGCTTTGGGAAATATTAACTTCAGTAATCCAGCATTAAAAAAAAAATGACACCTGTGAATATGTCAAAAATTTTAAGAAAACATAATAATCTTGCTTTTCTTGAGTTTTGGAGAAACATGTGCTCTGTCCGTCCTTCTGTCTGAAAAGGCGTCTCGGCAGTTAGGAGATCTGTTTGCTGAGAGCGCCACAGTAAAAAAGTCACGTTTCCCACACCGGCGGGAGGGTGTTAGAGACCTGGGAAGCCGATCTGGTGAGGACAGGGTGAGCCGAGAGCCTGAGCCTCCCCTCAAGAGACTTCCTAACTCTGGCTGGTGGGCCCCAACCAGGAGTGCAGACTGTACGGCCAGATCTTCCCAGCTTTCAAAGAGAGGAGAGGAAACTGGGCTTTTATGTTGAATCTCCAGTTTTAAAATCTTGCCCACGACTCCAAAACTTTTCCTGTCCTCTGCAGGCCAAACCAGATAGCTCTGCAGGTCAGCTTTGGGCCTCCCGATTTCACTCTCTGTTATAAACTGTCCCTCTTTCTGGTCTTGAATTAGCTCTGCTCCCTGAGTGCCAGAAAATGTTCTTAACTCTTGGTCTTCCATCACCCAAAGGGCTCCTTCCCTCTCCAAGGGAGGTGTCTTTGGTCCCTAGGCATTCTGGCTTGTTTCCCACTTAACACGTTTTCAAACACTGCTAAAGTAAATGTCCACATTTCTCCAGGCGAATACTGTATGTCACAGCAATAAATCACCCACAACTTACTGTAAAGCCCCAGAGCTACATATCACTGACTTTACGTCATCCCTGAAAATAACGTCCTTCAGACCTCATAAACATACACTCTGTTTGTTTAAGAAATGCGAAAGCTTTTTAAACATGGTTGCTAAGTCACAAGAGTGTATTTTCCAGGACATAAATGGAAGCAAACATAACCCCTTAAATTGTCAGATTCTTTATGAGAAAAGAGGCCCAAATCTGTCTGTTCTGCCAGTGTATTAACTTGACCAAAGCAGAGTTGATTATACTAAGCATGTGCGTGTTGATAATTGTTTGAGACTATTTTCTGACTTAGTTGGCTAAATGGGCACGTTATATGAAACTTCGTTTAATTTCTAACATATATGGATATGAGGGCGTGGGTTAATATAGATAAATTGGAAAAATTAGGAGCATCACTGGACCTTTCTTCCCACACATGGTCCCAAGTCTGAGCTATATCGCCACCTTCCGACCTTTCACTTTTCAAGTGGAAACTTGACTGTTAATGTTAGGGTAGTATTAGGTTCTGCTTGAATAGACAGCCCAGAGCTCAGATGCTTTCAGAGCTGAGAAAAAGATGGCTGCTCCATTATGACAACATTAATTTATCAGCCTGGTTTCCAAATGGAAAATACTTGCATTACCTTTCACCTATCATGATTCTGTCAGGAGGAAACTCTAGGTAGGACTCCAAGCCTACTTGCTAGATGTTGGAATCTACTGGAAGGCATTTGTCCTTCTCTGTCCCATGTTCCTGTTCACAGCCAGGCAGAGAACCCCCATCTCTTCCTTTGAGAGCTGGTATTTTCACCTCCCCTCCCCCACCCCAGAAAATGAACCCATGCCCAGTTTGAGATACACTTGGTCTTGATCCCTAGAGGAAACTGCAGGGACAGGAGATGGAGAAAGGTGAAGACCATGGATGCTATTAGATGACTCTACCTGGCATTTGCTTTTCCTCTAACAGCAGGAGGAAGTGGGCAAGGAGTGCATTAGAGATTTTGCCCTCTTCATAATAGCATGAACAGGGATAATAAGGCAAGGTCTATAAAGAGCAGCATTAATAATTGAGATGTGCTCCAGGCAGCCATACCACCTGTCAGGGCCTTTGAGCACAATCTGTTGTCAAGTATGTGGTGAGCTTGGGAGTAGACCAGGAGGGTGCATTTAGTGGCTCTGTGTCTGTGTGCACGCATGTACATATGCTTGGAGAAGGCGTGGATGAATAAGAGTTGGTAGCTACAGCAATTGAAATTATAGAAGACAATGTGTACAGATTACCATGTAGACTGGTGGTGGTATTTTGTGAGCCAAGTACCCCTTTGGGAATTTGGTGAATGCTGTAGATATTTTGCTTACCAGGAACCCTAAAGTTGGTCCCTGGACCCCAAGCTAAGGATTTTTGCCTGTAGGATTGGTTCATCTGCTCACTTACTCCTCTTTCTTCTGCTCTGAAGATCACATGGCAGACAGAGGGCAGTCCTCCTACCCAAAGGTCAAGCAGAGATTGATCAGGAGCCCTCCTTCTCCTGACATACAAAACATGTCTGAGTGCGGGTCTCTCTACAGTGTTCTTTCTTTTTGAACAAGCATCCCGCTTCCCCGAGTGCATTTGAAATCTGGAAAATGTAGGGGCAATGCTATTGAAACTGGGGAAGGGAGGCCCTAGGCTTCCTAGCTATTCTTTTAATACCAGGCAACACTGAGAGCAGTCTATGAGGTGGGGTGAGTCCACAGCACAGAGCCTAAGCCCTCTTTGTTTTCTGCTTCTCTTATACATCATGGGTTAGCACCTGTTTTGGGGGGAAAATTTCCCCCTTGGGCTGTAATTCAGGAATGCAAATACTCACCAGCCAAAATCATTTCTTCTGAGACCCAGTGCCGGGACACCAGGACCTAGGCACTGCTGGGGTGCCCAAACGGATGCAAGCAGCTGTGTCTCTTACCCACCACTGGAGAGTCCCTGGGGACCTCGGTGGGCTGACCAGTCTTCAGACCAGTTTGACGGAAGAGTGGCTTCTGAGAGGAGCCCCACCTCCCCTGAATTCTCTGCTTCCTTCTGATTTCTTCCTGCCTGCACCTTTCTCCAAGCCAGCCAACCGTGGCAGTTTAATTGGTGTAGGGGAGGCAGGGCAAGGAGAAGCAGGCACTGGTGACTGGCGTTCTGCAAGAGGGAGACTCCCCAGAGATGAGTGAAGGGAACCATGACAGAGAGGCCTGAGAGTGTGCTGTACGGGCAGGTCGCTGACCCTTGTTTGGAAAGAGCACTGGCTGAAGAGGAAATGTTCGCCAGCTTCCTCCTCCCCAAGCACCTGGGCCAGTATCATGTGTTCCTGTGTATTGTCAGTCCCCTGCCCACTGAGGGACAGAGGTCGGCTGGGAGGCTGTGGCCCAGATTGAGAATGGGTGAAAAGGAAAGGTAGAGCTGTCTGGTGGTTAGCGTCAGGATTCAGAATGAGAATTTCCTGGGCTTGATCCTGCTCTCCCTCTTTATGGCCGTGTGCCCTTGGGCGAGCCAGTTATAGGGTCTTTACTTTGTGAAATGGGGTGAAAATGATGATGAAGGATGACAGTAACACCTACTTTGTAGTAGTGTGTGGAAAGAATGAGATGATGTATGGAAAAGCTCTTAGTACAATGCCTAGCATGAAAGTGGCCAAAAAAGTGTTACATGTTATTGTTGTTTTCCTTTGGAGGTTTGTTTTGAAGCTTTTAATCAGGTTTTTAGAGAGACAAGATGTGGATACATTAAAGTTAAGAAACAAAACAAGATGTATTGCAAGGCAGTGCTGTGGTTAATTAGCGAGGTGGTGGACAAGACCTGAGCTGCTTTAAACTGCGAATCTCGACTCATTGATGATTTGTGAAAGCAATAGAGTGGGTCACAATGAGCATTTTAAAAAGATTAGATTGAACAGTTTTAGAGAAAATTACTGCTCTGGAAGCTCAATGTGATTACATGAAACTTTTGTTTCAGTTATATACAGAGATCCATATATACTGTATAAACATATGTGTGTACTGATTCGTGATTTAAAATATATTTCTTACTGTGGGTTTTGCTAAAAAGTGGTTTGAGAAACACTGGCTTTGAGTCCAGAAGACAGTGTGCTCTCTGGGCTGCAGTAATTCCTTCAGGGAGGAAGGGAGACAAGAACTGGGTCTCCAGGCATGGCTAGAACTTAGATAACGCATAAGAAGAGGAGAGGGTGAGCAGTCCACAAGACCCCCTCACTTCTGACACTAACTGCAAGTTCAGGGAGTTCACCAAACTACCTTCAGCTTTGACAATTCACTAGAAGGACCACAGAGCTCATTGAAAGCTGTTATACTCGCATACAGTTTGCTACAGGGAAAAGATAGGGGTTAAAATCAGCCGAGGGGAAAGGCACCCGAGGCAGACCTGGGAAAGCGCCAAACGCGAAGCTTCCATCGTTCTCTCCCTGTGGAGTCATGGACAGTGCTACTTTCAGCATCTGTGTGAGACAACATACAAGGAGTAGTGCCAACGGGGGAAGCTCATCTAGCCTCATTGTTCAGAATTTTTACTGGAGTTTGATCACATAAATTTGGGCGACTGCCCATGTGGCCGACCTCAGGCTCCAGCTGTTTTGGAGGTTGACAAATACCAATATGACCCAAAGCCCCCACCATATATTACATGGTTAGACTTTCTGGTGTGGTTAACCACTCTCCTTCCCTCCGCAATCACGTTGTCACCATCTAGCTGACCCAAGACACTCAGGCAAAAAATTTTATCAGGCACGACATACCAAGGGCTTAGAGATTGTGTCCCAGAAGCTGAGGGCCAAGGCCAGACCTCTCTTTGGGCAAGGTTAACATCTTTACAGCAGACTCAGTGAGGGAACTGGGCTGGCTGGAAGAGGACTCTCTCCTGGAGAGGACTGGGAGTGAGTTCTTTGGTCACATGCAGGAATGGCAGAGAAAAGAGAAATGCTGCTTCAAAAAGTCTGGTGTTTCCAGGGTCTGGTAATGTCAGCAAGATCACTGTTGAAAACAATGTGATTTATCCATCCCCTTGACTGCTGTGTACACCATGCTGAATGAGTTATCAGGTGAGCCTGTGGCTGGTACAGTAAAACTGGGCCCAGGGGTTAGGAAAGGGGCTGCTTGGATACATGCTCCGCATGTGGGTGAGCTGCCCTGGGCACCGTGGGCCTTTGGTTTGACTGCATTTGCTGCCATCTCCAGGTGACCAGGACTCTTCCTGCACCCTGTTCCTTTGCAGATCCAGTGGATGGGGCTCTAGGTGCCTTCAGCTGCTTTGGTAAGGGGAACATCTGTCTCTCTGCTCCAGTTTTACTTCCTTACTGTAAGGCTTGATGAGGTCAAAACCGGAAAACACTGAAACCTCAAGCTGGGGATAAAAGGCAGATCCAGCATGTCATTAGGCCATGCTGCCCCCTTGCCCCCTGACAAATGAGACAATCTCCAGCTAGGGACAGTTTGTAATTGTGCAATCAAATTAACTTGGATTTCAGCTTAATGAAGTGCTTAATGTCCTGAATGAGGCTGAGCTGTAATATTTAGAGAAACAAGCTGGACCTCAAGAAAGGAAAGAACAGATTTCAATTAATGTCTGTTAGTATTAATTGCGCTTGCAAAGTAAACCTTTTCAGAAATTCATCCTCTCATATGAGGCAATCCATTAGCACCCAGTTATGCTGTATTTTTGCTAAGGGGTCTTCCTGCTGTGGCTCATAAACAGGACAGTGGAAAGAACATTTTACTGGAAATCTTTGCTGAACTCTACGTCCCAGGGCATATTTCTTAACTTCACAGGATCTCAGCTCTCTCAATTGAATAATAAGAAAAATCCTCCTCTCATTATTTGAAATTCTTATTTTTTCCCCTAGAAGTGGTTTTTTTTTTTGGGGGGGGGGCCGAAGATTAGCCCTGAGTGAACATCTGCCACCAATCCTCCTCTTTTTGCTGAGGAACACTGGCCCTGAACTAACATCCTTGCCCATCTTCCTCTACTTTATATGTGGCACAGCATGGCTTGCCAAGTGGTGCCATGTCCACACCTGGGATCCGAACAGGTGAAACCCGGGCTGCGGAAGCAGAACATGAGAATTTAACCACTGAGCCGCCGGGCTGGCCCCATCCCCTGGAAGTGTTTTGTTGTAGTTAAAAACTGATGTTCTGGAGGTAGGTAGACCTTGTTACAAATCTTGACTCTGTCACCTACTAGCTGTGTGACCTTGGGAAGAAATTCACCTCTCTGAGCCTTAGCTTCTGCAATGGTAAATATGGATAATAATAATTCTTCTCCTTAGTACTGAGAACAGAAAATAAGATGCTGTACACAAAGCGCTTAGTACGGAACGTAGGACAGACTGGCGTTTATTTAATCTGATGATGACGATATAAATATGAAATTATTTTCAGTATGAATTATACATCACTATCTTGATATCAATAGTTGTTATTTTCATTAAGCTTATCATTTAGCTCTTGTTTAGAATATGACTGATGACTCAGTAATTAACTCAATAAATATTTATTGAATGGCTATTAGGCGTTAGGCACTATTTTAAGCACTAGGCACTTACCAATTGTAGTGTCAGATGAAGACAGACAACAAACATGTCGACAAGTAAATAAATAAGACAATTTCAGTTGACAATCAGTGCTGGGAAGAAAATAAAACTGCTAATGGGAAAAGCAGAGTTTCTTAACATTTTTTGTGCTGAGGACTCATTTGGCAGTTTAGTGAAGACCATGAGCTCCTTTTCAAAATAGTTATAAATGCATAATATAAAACATTGGACTATAAGGAAAACCAATTATACTGAATACAGTTATTAGACTATAAAAAACAAATTCATGATAGAGCATGTATGTTTCTTGATTAGGGCATTATTATCAAGACCAAGTGCAACAGTTCTAACATGCTCTATAATTTTAAGGTAGGATTAATGTAAATGATATTTTGAGATATCTGCAACAATTATAATCTTCTATGCAAATATCTGGGATTTTTATTGCTAACAGAGTCATTAGTATCATTAATGCTTTTCTAGTTTATTGTCCACATTTATAATTAAAGGAAATGCTAAACTTGAGTTAGAGGTTAATAAAAATAAAGATGTAAGTTTTCTCATACAAGTTCATGGACTCCCTGATTATTATCCAAAGACTTCTTGGGACTCTGTGCCCTGGGTAAGAACTCTTGGAATAGAATGACTTGTGCTAGAGGTTAAGCTGTTTTACTGAGAGATGACTAATGTAATTTCTGCTTTTAAAAAGCCATTCTGTACATATGGATTAATGGAATAAAATGGAGAGTCCAGAATTAAACCCACATATACTATAGTTGACAGATTTTCGGCAAGAATGCCAAGATCATTCAATGGAGAAAGAAGAGTATTTTCCAAAAATGGTGCTGGGACAAATGGATAGCCACATGTAGAAGAATGAAGTTGGACCCTTACCTCACACCATATACAAAATTAACTCAAAATGGATCAAAGACCTAAATGTAAGAGCAGAAACTATTAAACTTTTAGGAGAAAACATAGGGATAAACCTTTGTGATATTGGATTTGTCAATTAATTCTTAGATATGCTATCAAAAGCATAAGCAACAAAAGAAAAAATAGATGAATTGGACCTCATCAAAATGTAAAACTTTTGTCTTTAAAAGGACACTACCAACAAGTGAAAAGACAACCCATAAGATGGGAGAAAATATTTGCATATCATCTATCTGGTAAGAGAATTGTATCTAGACTATATAAAGAACTCTTACAACTCAGGAATAAAAAGACAACCCAATTAAAAAATGAGCAAAGGATAGACATTCATCAACACAGAAGTGAAAACCAAAATCACAATGAAATACCACTTCTCACTCACTGATATAGCTCTAATCAAAGATAGCGAATAACAAGTGTTGGTGAGGTTGAGGATGTGGACAAATTGCAACCCTTGTACATTGCTGGTGGGAATGTAAAATGCTGCAACAGCTCTGGAAAGCAGTGTGGCAATTCCTCAAAAAGTTAAACATAGAGTTACCATAAGACAGGGCTATTCTACTCCTAGGTATATAAGCAAGAGAAATGAAAACATATGTCCACATAAAACTTGTCCCTGAATGTTTATAGCAGCATTATTTCTAATAATCAGTAGACAACTGGACTAACAAAATGTGGTATTAGTCATACAATGGAATATTATTTGGCCATATACAGGAATGAAGTACTGATAATAGCCACAACATGGATGAACCTTAAAAACATGCTAAGTGAAAGAAGTCAGTCACAAAAGACCACATATTATGATTACACTTATATTAAATGTCCACAATAGGCAAATATATAGAGATGGGGAATAGATTAGTGGTTGCTTAGGGCTTCTAGGGTGAGAAGATTGGGGATTGATAACTAAAGGATGCAGGGTTTCTTTTTGAGGTGATGAATATGTTCTAAAATTGATTGTGGTGATGGTTGCACAACTCTGTGAATATACTAAAAACCTTTGACTTGTACACTTTAAATGGGTGAATTGTGTGGTATATGAATTATAACTCAATAAAGCTGTTACCAAAAACAGTCATTCTCATCTTGATGTGGATCATAGAGTGTAACGTGCAAGAAAAAAGCAAGGAGAATATTTGGGAAGCTGTTTCATTAGTCTCAGTTGAGAGGATGATGTCTTAGGCTGGGATGGAGGCAGTCGAGGTGGTGAACATATGCTGGAGGTATCATGGACAGAATGTGCTGTTTAGTTGAGAACAGAGAGAAATCAAGGATGATTTCTAGGTTGTTGACTTTAATTACTGGTATTTTCCTCTTAGAAGACCTGAGTTTCAGTTACGATCTGTAGAAACGTTGAGAGGATTAGTGGTAGACCTAAACACTGCAAACTCCTTGGAGAGTTGGGTTACAGGTATTATCATCATCAATTTCATTGTACATTTTAACAAGGGAAAAATATTCATTATGCACATGCATATGCACACAATCACATGCATATTCAAATGAACATTCATGCATACAAAGCAACAACATAAAAACTACACACTTGAGAAAACCAAGCCAGGGGAGAAAGAATGAACCCACAGCCTCATGATTTCTCATGATGATGCTAAACTTGTTCAGTGGAAAGAGATCAGTGATCAGAGCATGTAGGAAAGAATCTATTCAAGAATTTATGTATCTTAAACATGTCCATCAAGCATCATTTTCTCCCAGTCACATGTTCAAATAGTAAAAGAGAGGAAAATATTATTTCAGGGCCTTAAATATTGCAGGATTTGGATAAAGTCAGCAAAATAATGGATAAAATAACCATGATTTCTCCAGTCATTTGGTACCAACTAAAGCCCAGGCTAAGTAAATTGTCAGTCCAGACATGTTAAAATCCGAGTTATTTAGGGTCCTTCTCTAGAGGCAGCGTGGCTTCAGTAGTGAATGAACTCTGGAAATTAAAGAAGTAATCAGATTGTTAATTGAGGTTATCTGCTTCACCTCAAGCAGAAGAAAATGAAACAGACTCTTCCTGAACATGTAAATTGCTCTGTTGAGGGGAGTCAAAGGTGTTGCTTGGTGCTCAATTCTCCATGCCTGTGTTCACATAAAATAGAAGGCCATTTTCCCTGGGATCCAGGTGGAGGAAGCCTTCCCGAGAACCATAGCCTTGAGCCAGAGAGGCAGGAGTTGGGACCCACTCACTTATGCTTGAGGAAGTTGTATTTCCCTCAATATTTTTCTCCTGTTCCTCTGGTGTCCCTTGGGAGCCAAGATGTCCAGCTCTGTTAAATTAATTGACAGAAGGGTCATTTCTAATCCTGTCTGCACCAGCGGAACTTTAACTGTATAACTCCAGGTTAGACAGTTAGACATACCTGGCTTACTTTCCTCATCCACGGAGGAGATGGTGGAATAGAAAACTTGAGAAGTCATCTTCTGCTCTTTACCACTCAGTGGTTGTGCATGTGTGTGTGTGTGAGAGAGAGGAAGATTGGCCCTGAGATAACATCTGTGCCAATTTTCCTCTATTTTATGTGGGATACCACCACAGTGTGGCTTGACAAGTGGTGCTAAGTCCGTGCCCAGGATCTGAACCTGTGAACCCTGGGCCGCCAAAGTGGGGTGCATGAACTCAACCACTATGCTATTGGGCTGGCCCCACTTGGTTCGTTTTTAAAATTGAGGAGAAATTCACGTAGCATAAAATTCACCATTACCCATATTAGAGTGTATTTAGTGGCATTTACTGCATTCCCAGTGTTATCCAACCATCACCTCTATCTAGTTCCAAGACATTTTCATCACACCAAAAGGAAACCTTGTACCCATTAAGCAGTCACTTCCTGTTCTCCCATTCTCCCTGCTCCTGGCGACCACCAAATGCTTTTTGTGTCTATGGATTTTGCCTCTTCTGGATGTTTCCTATAAAAGGAATGATACATATGTGACCTTTTATGTCTGGCTTCTTTCACTGAGCATATCTTCAAGGTTCATCTGTGCTGTAGCATGTATTTTTTCTTCATTCCTTTTTATGACTGATTAACATTCCATTGTATGGATATATCACATTTTGTTTATTCATTCGTCAGTTGATGGGCATTTGGGTTGTTTCTACCTTTTCACTCTTGTGAATAATGCTGCTATGAACGTTTGTGCAGGAGTACTTGTTTGAATTCCTGTTTTCAATTCTTACAGATCTAGGAGTGGAATTGCTGGGTTGTCTGATAACTTTAACTTTAACTTTCTGAGGAATCACTAAACTGTCTTCTGCTGTAACTGTACCATTTTACATTCCCACCAACAACGTATGAGGATTGCAGTCTGTCCACATCCTTGCCAACATTTGTTATTGTCTATTTTTTTATTTTGTTTATAGCCACTACTCTTTGTTTGTGATTTCTAGAGTAAAAGCAGCTCACGGTCAGCATTTGATTCCCACTCTGTTTCATCTCAGGGAGTGTGTTCCACCTACCGTGACAGCTTCAGGAATGGGCCAGCAGGGCCATGTAGGAAGAGCACAGACTTTGGGCTCAGACAGAGTTGGGATTTAAATTCGGGTATGCCTCTTTCTAGGAGTGTAACCTTGGGCAAATTATAATCTCTGCAAATCTTGTAATTTCACCTGTACAATGGCCGTGATGCCACCTTCCTTAACACTGGGGCAAAGATATGAATAACTTCCTAGCACATGCCGGGTAGAGAGTAGGCTGACTAAATGCTCTTTCTTCTCAATAATGAATACCAGCATAGCGAAAGAGATGGATTTTAAACATTTTGCTTTTAAATTCTTCTTCATATTTTTGGTATTAGAACTTTTGTCATAAAATGTCTTCTTTGCAGTGGGTTTCTTGCCAAATGATGCTTGATTAAATTAATATTAAAATTTTAATGTTTTATTCTCTATGTGTATACCAGATGGTGGGAGTGAGGGAGACAATCTGCATGACAAAATCAGGAAGATAAACTGGGCTAACTCTTTTCTTTTTTTTAGGAAGATTAACCCTGAGCTAACATCTGCCACCAATCCTCCTCTTTTTGCTGAGGAAGACTGGCCTTGAACTAACATCCGTGCCTATCTTCCTCTACTTTATACATGAGACGCCTGGCACAGCATGGCTTAACAAGCAGTGCATAGGTCCGCACCTGGGATCCAATTTGGTGAACCCCAGGCAGCTGAAACGAGGCATGTGAACTTAACCGCTGTGCCACCGGGTTGGCCCTGGGCTAACTCTTGACCCTGAGATCTCTCAGGTGGATGATCCACCCTTGTTTACTTTCCATTGTGTCCATGTTTCAGGATGGACTTGGAGTGGTTATTGATCTCTGTGTTCCTTCTAGAACATGGCATTCTTATCCATTCTAAAAAAAATGAAAACTGTTGGCCACCAACTGCTTCATTAATTTTGGAGGAGTCAACAACTACTTATATTGCTTATGATGTAAATATGCATCTCTACATAAAAGTTTTAGCCACATCTCCCAAGTAATACCCACTGATAAGTCCCAGTGATATAGTTTCCATTGTAGATTATTCTTTTCTTCTTCCCAAGCACTGTAAGTCCTCACACAGCTGAGAGCTACCCCTTCCTTGGGGTTTGGCTCTGATAGGGGTGAGGGTTTTGGACTGGTGCCTCGTGAGGAGGGAGGTGCTACGTGACTATAGGTGGTCTGTGTTGGAATTCCTGATCACTGGAAGTGGTTGAATAATGGAAGAAAATGAGAAAAGCAGTGAGAATGTTCAGGCCCAATGTCCAGTTAGCTCAGAGCACGGCAGACCAAGGAGATGCCTGGACAGGCTAATAATTTTGCATGCCTTCAAATCGATACTCTACATATGTATTAGATATTTATTTAGTTGAGAGACTGAGCTTTGTCGGGGGAAGAGAAAGATGTGGAGGAAGACCACTATTACAGAAGTGCCTCTGAGGCCTTGGCCAGCTGGCTTAGCCGTTCAGAGACCCTCTGATCTTTGAATTTGTCCTTATGGAGTCTTAGCTCCTCACAGGGTGCTTTTCCAAGTATTCTTCCTAATCATGGGTAGTAAGTACTCTTGCTAAAAATCCCATTTTTCCATCTTGTTCCTTTTCCAGTGATCTCTTGAGCATCTAATAGATTGACTCTCCAGGCAACTGACCAGTTGGCCCATGCCAATACATCTCTGGCCGAGAGTTTTCTAGAAAATTTTTAATTAAATGCTTACTCTGTGGCAGGCATTGTGCTAAGCCTTTGTAAGTATCACCTCATTTAATCCTCACAACAGCCTATAGGTAGGTACTAGTGTTCTCTCCATTGTACAGGTGAGGAAACCAAGGCACAGAGAGGTTAAAGAGGCTTGTTCAAAGTGACAGCTGGGACATGGCAGAGGGAGGATTTGAATCCAGACCTTTAACATTAATCCCTACATTGGTCTTGGGCAAAATCACATATTATTTACTTCAAAGTCAGGATTTCTGACCCCTGATAATGGCAGCAACATGAAAGCAGTTTGGGGACAATTTGATCCTAAAACATCACATGTACCAACCCTACTGATTTATTTCAGAATCAAAATTGTTATAATCATGAAGTAGAAGTATCCGTAACATAGGTCTTTCTGAGAACAGGTAGGAGCTACCTGTCTATAAGGCAGTTCTGTTTTAATTTGGTTCCCAGGAAGTATAGCATTAATGTCATAATTAGCGTTTGGCAGTACCTACCAAATCACTGACTAATACCAAAGCTTTAGAATGATGGAACTCTGAAATTTGCAGGCGTCTTCTGGGGCCTGGTGAACCTCAGAAGCAGAACCTGGGTTTAATCAGACGCTCAGGAAGCAAAGTGATCGATTGCTTTTCCTATCTGTAACTCACTGCAAAAAAATACTGGGAACTTAACAGGAAAAATTTTCCGTCTTCTGCTTTTTTCCAAGGACCTTTATATTGCTTGATATTCTGGCTGTTTCTAGGGTGTTGACGTCAGTGGAAATGGCATGCACAGAATAATTATCTAATATGCCATAAACTCCATGCTATAGTCTGGCAAAGGAAATACTGCCCCAGGCAAAGGAGAAGTCTGGTTATATAAAAAAGCAATAAGCCATTCCTTAATTAGTCCCAAAGAATTAGAATTCTGGCTTTTAAGATGAACTAAAGGTACAAAAAAGCGTATTTTGTAATGAGGGAGGTACACCTCCCAGAATACTGAAATTATTCTTCTGGATGTTGGCCGTTAGTAAAATGGAGATCATAAAAAATCTCCAGTTACACACATGGGGTGTGTGACTGTCCTAGTAGGACCCCCTTCTATCTGAAGCCCCTCCTTATGAGGCGAACAGGTTTCCTCAGAGCTGATATGAATTATTCCTCTTCTCTCCTGAAAGGATCAAGTCCTGGGCTGGGCGAGGGAGAGATAAATGACTCCCAGTGGCCGTGTTGTAGATTACTTAGTGCCAGTTGTCCGTTCTTTTCTCCCTGGGAAGGGTTTGAAATGAGATTGTTTTCGACAGACTATCCATGATAAATGATTTTCTGAGTAAGAAATTGCTTTCAGTGCGGAACCTCATCAAATCACCCTGACAAACGTTTGTAGCTGCAGGGGCCTTCTGCTGCTGTCTCATGCTTGGGGGAGTGGAGGCTGGGATCTCAAGCCGGGATGGAGCAAATAAGGTATCTCTTGGATGAAGACAAAGAGGAACAGAGATCTTTGTTTCTGGACTGTGCATTTGGTCAGTTCTTTTCTGCTGCTGCTAAAAACCTATTTATGGCTTCTGAAAATCTAGAATATTCCAGATCTGAGAGAAGAAGAAGGTAAGGGATGTATACACTTGTTAATTCTGGATTATTATGTCATTTTGGTATATAACTATTAGGAGGGAGACGACTAATGCTGGTTATAAATAGAACAGTGATATATACACACAACAGGGTAGAAACCCTCTAGGTGACGTTCTCAACCTCTTAGTCGATGGCCTTTCCTGAAAAGTCATAAAAATAGCATGTTCTCCTGTAATATTATTTGGCATTTCAGAAGAGATTAAATACCATGTCTAAAATTGCAAGGACTGTCAGAGCATGCCTTTCCTAGCTGTATACAGCCCCCTTTCTCCCATAGATTTCTGAAGAGTAGGGGCCTCCTGCGTGACAGTCACTTGCCACTTGGCAACAGAGGCCCCCAGGGCAACGGCAGGAAGATACCTCTAGAGCTAGAATCTGGAGTCTCAGTCTGCAGCATCACTGGGTCATTTAGTCAGGGCCTGGTTGAGATAATGATCCGGCAGTAGGGGGCCACAGTGATGTCTGAGCTCAGTTGGGACCCCAGCAGTTCAAGTTTCAAAGGGGGTTGTTATTCTTGTCCATTTGGACCCATGGCCTCCATGGCTCCTTGGCTGCCTGCCAGGTCCCAGTCCCTGCTTCCTCCTGAGACCACAAGAAGAAGGCCACAAATGCCTTTGCAGTGACACTTACACAGTGGGCAACAACCCAGGCCAGCCCTGTGAGCTGCAGGAGAGTCACAAGCTTCCTGCTGCATGGGTTCAGAGGGGAGACATGGGGGGATGCCACACTCCAAGCGCCTGTGCTAAGGAGGAACTGGCTCCCAGGTGGGTGGGGGGCAAAGACACCCTGGAGAATTACTGGGGATGCCAGTTGCATTCTAGTGTCACTTCAGAAGCAGGGCTTATTGAGAGCTTGCTGGTTTTTCTAATGTTGGTTATTGATGATGGAGTCTCCTGGGGCAGGTGGAGAAAAATGGGTCTTTCTCTCTCCCCACCTGGTTCTTCCTGAAATAATGCCTCTTCTTCCTAATAGTTTCAGCCTCTGTTTAAATGCACAATTAGATGTGCCCAAGACCACCCAGCTGGTCAACTTCACTGCTAGTCTGTTTTGCTGCAACATCCATTCCCTTTTGTCTGTTCTCACCTCACTCAGATCCTCTTTGCCTAGTGTGCCCAGTGACAATCTCTCGTCTCTCAGCATACTGCAGGTGGACTAGCACTGCCTCCTGGACTGACATCATTCACTCATCCATCAAACATTTATTGAACCTTATTATGTACCCTTATTATACACACTGTGTGCTGGGGCCACAGAAGGAAATAGAAAAAGTTTCCTGCCCTCAAGGGGCTCAGAGTCTCACATGGAATCTGACAAGTGGTAGTAGTGGTGACGACAGCAACAGCAACAGAAGTATAGAGAGTGATTGCTGTGTTCTCCAGTCTATGTTCTAAGCTCCTTCTTATTAACTCATCTGAGCCTTACCACTATCGTCATCCTCATTTTATAGATGAGGAGACTAGGGTTCAGAGTCACATAGGTAGTAGGCAGCACCACCAAGATCTGAATCCGGGGAACTCCAGCTCCAGGGATAGATGCTCTAAATTGGTGCTCCAGTGAAGGTGAGTCTAGGGCAGGGTGGCTGTAAGGGGAGAGAGTGGTCAGCACCTTAATGGGGTAAGGAAAAGCTGCTCTAGAGAGCTGATGTTTGAGTTGGGTCCTGAGTCCTCCCAAGACATCCTGGTCTTCGGTGTTGATAGGAAGCAGCTCTGCTTTCCTGATCCTCTGGACTTGAGCTCTAGGTGCTGGGATTGCTTCATAGCCTTTGCTTATAGTGTGAGGACTTTCACAAAGGAGACAAGTTCACCAATGTTCTTCAATTGGATCCAAGGATTTGGGAACTGTATGCGAAGAGGAGAAGATATGTATATCTATGTGCTCAGCTCTGTCTTTAGAACACAACTTTCAAAGTCACGAAAGCCTTTAGGAGCCATTCAGAAGGAATGGTGCTTCTCCAAATCTTGGGTTATGAGCCATGGCCTATGCCATGCCTTGTTGGTTAGTACAGAAATTAGGACAATTGACTCTTCATTTTGGGATCAGAAACACCTAGGGCTAATTAGATCAATTGAACCCCAGGTGTGTCTGAGTCGTGTGACATCCCAGATATTCAGCAAAGATGGCAAAAGGAGAGAGACAGAGGCTGAGATTGAGATCAGCTGACTCATGGAAAGCACTCCTTTTTCTCTACCCCGATGTCAGCAGCAGGCCAATAGCAGAGGTGTGGCGAGGAAATCAGTGCAAACCCTTCTGTAGCCACCAGGTTTGTGCTGGGAGAGTCACAGTCAGGTTGTTCAAGGACTCCTCTATTCGGGAATCCTCTGACGTCAGGCAGTGTTTCAAGTAGGGAAGACTCCCACACACTTACTTAGTGCCATAGATCTCTGGCTCGTTGAACTGTTTGGCTCTGCAAGTGAACCAGCACCATCAAGACTTTCTACCTCCCTCTTCACTTCGCCCGTGACCACTGTCAGGTGGCTACATTCTTGGCCTAAGCTCACCCTCCTTGACACTGTGCTATCTGAAACTGTGCTGCCTAGAGAAAGCGTCCTCGCTTAGGGGACCACCCCTGCAAAATGAGGCAGGAAAGGAGGCATGGCAACCAGTGAGAGCCAGGAGAGAAGGCAAAACACCTGTGTTTGAGAAAATGGACTTGTGGCCTAGTGAGTGTCATTGGCCCTGGCAGTGGCTCTTAGAGCCTTCAGCCTGATCTTCCTGCCTTCTGGGTTTCCTGCCACCATGTCTGCATGTCCAGTCAAGAAGGTATCCTAAGATGCCACCACGGTTATGTGGTTCTCATCTTTGATTCAACCTGGGCACATCCTAACTCTCCTGCACTTTCTTTTAAACTTGTTTTTGGGTCAGATAACTTCTCTAACTGGGGAGTGAGGATGAGAATAAGGATTTTAAAGATGATAGCACAGATGGACCAGAATCACCTGAGAAGTACCAAAATGAGCAAGTGGCTGGGTCAGTGTCATCCAAAAAATCAACACATTCTCTGCTACAACATGGTCTGCTGAGAAAAACTATGACCACTATAAATGGCTTCCAAATTATAGTTCTTTAAAGCCAAAGAGAAATAGCATAATTGTTTAAATGCAGTTCAACCCTGCAGTAACACATCCCACACTCCAATTCGTAATGTAAAATCAGAGATCTAGAGAATGGCAATTAGCTTCAATCTCTGGCCTAGTTTTAGCCAGTTAGGCTAAAGTTCTTTTTTTCTGGTGGTTGGGGCTACTTCGCCTTGGGAAGCAGAAATGTGGAGGGTGAGGTCCTCTTGTCTCCACTGTTCTTTTATCTTTATCTCCCTGGAGTCTGGAATCTGCCCAATAAAATGGGAGCCATCTAATCAGGATGTTCTTGGAATCATTGCTGTTGTCCCAGAAGCACCCACAACCAAAGGATCTAGAATCATCCCTTTGGTGTTTAACCCAGAGCAGCCAACTGGCCCAGGTAGAACCAGGGATGGAGAAGATGTGGATCTTGCAGCAGAACCCCTGGTGGCTGGCTGTGCAGGCTCCTTCAGGTAATTTTGGTACACTTACAGTGATGCAACTTCACAGTTTACGTGACTGAAATATTTAGACCTTGCATATCATATTATGTTGGGGGCGAGGGGCTAGTGGGTAGAGTGGGTGGGAAAGCAGAGGGTTGGAGGTTTATTTTAATTCAGTCTGGGCATTTCACTGTGAGATCCATAAAAAGCATTATAATCTAATATGATGCTAAAAAAAGAGTACTCCTGTTATCTGGTTTTTGTTAGATTTCCCAGGGACCATGCCTATCTGATTGTCTTTGTAGAACAGTGACTTTCATTGTAACAAAGCTTGGGGTGTGCCTCTCAAAGACAGGAGAGCAAGTTCATTGCTAATGAGCCCAAATCTACCTTTTTCTCTCTCATGTAGAGAGGATTTTGATTTTGTTTCTTCTGTATATGAATGCTGTATGCTTTCATGTATCATTTTGTTTAATCACCCAAAAATCCTGTAATGAAAATGTTGTAATGATCATCATTGTACAGATGAGGAAATGGAGGCTCAGGGAAGTTAAGAAACTTGTGTACATTCATACAGCCTGTAAGTGACAGAGCTGGGATTTGAACCTGAGTCTGTCTAGTCCAAAGTCCAGGCTCTCCCTGGACTTGTGATGCAGCGGTGAGGTAAGTATGAATTAGTTCTTTAATACTTAATACTCTTTTTTGGTGAGTGGTAGCCGATGTAGACCTCCTTGAGAATTTTAGGAAAACTAGACCTCTGGGTGGGCAGGCAGTCAGGAAACACCCTACTCCACAATTTTGCATACAGTTTCTGGGAGTCCTTGTGGCTCCTGAAGCCCATTTCTGGATTATTTAGGCCTAGAGGAGTCCCTGGATCCCAGGTTAAGCTAATTAGGGTCTTAGGAAGGTTCATTAAAAGTAATAGGTTCATTAAAATTTTTTAAAGAAAAAGATTGGGTGATTGGAAGACCATTTCCAGAAATTTTCTTTGGGCTCTTCAAGAATAAAGAACAGGGATAAGGAGATGGGAGGATGGATAGGAAATGAGTAAAGGAAAGAGGAAGCAGGATGGACAGCATTAAGGAATTATCCAGCAAGCAGTAAAAGCAATTTGGATTGTGAATAATTAAGGTTGTTCAGACCCTATGGACTTGGCTAAAGCACCATTCACAAGCACTTTCTTTTCAGGTTAAAATTAATTGGAGTGTTGGTTCATTTATCTTTTCCCTTGGTGAAACAAATGACTCATCTTGATTTATAAACCTTCCACCTATCCTCTCTCTGTTAAGATCAGTGGGGGTACTCGATTGATGATGTTGAGTTCTGCAGGGCCATTGTTAGTAAACCCAGATGATGGTGGCTGGGTCAGTAACTGCAGAGACTTCTCAGAGCCCCAGAAAGAGAGCCCCTATGGAAAGAGAACACAGGTGGCCTCAGGAGTCTGAGTGTCATTTATGTCTTCAGGCAGACTTTTTAAAAGAAACTAGAATATATGGCTAAGGGAGTAAGGAGGATCAGATCCAAGAGCTTGGGGATTTTTAGATTTCAAAACTAGAAAGTATTTTGGACCCACCTGGAAGGATACCTGATACAAGTTCCTTCTCCTTGTCTTTAGAGAAGACACCTTGGGGCCACTATCAGAGTGCCCTCTTTATATGCACAAGAATGACCCAGAATTCCTTCATAGGGCTTATCTCCTCTGCTGGGAGTTTTCAATCTCCTGAGATTTCAGAAATAAATAAGACAAGGCAACATTTTTCCAGCCCAGCTCTGAGGAAGGCCCAGCCCCTGTGGGCCAGTCTTTGGAGATACTGCAGAGGAGACTTGACTCCACAGTGATCTAGAGAGGTCCCAGAGTGCACAGCTACTCCTGAGACTCTCAATTCCCACCATACGGGTCAACTTGCAACTGTAGTCCTGACCAGTGGTATGATCTTGACAAGGCAGCCTCGAAGTTAAAGCACAGCTTTGGTGTCAAACTGCTTGTGTTCAAACTCTGCCTAATCACTCGAGAACTTGGTGAACTTGGGCATGTTACTTAACCTTCTCTCTCTGCCTCAGTTTCCTCCCCCGTAACACAAAGGTAATAACATCAGTCATAAGACAAATAGGTTGTTATGAGGATTGATTGAATCAACATATGAAAGCACTTAGAACAGTGCCTGACATGTTTAGAGGGTTAGAGAGCCCTTAAGGAATCTTAGTTATTCTTCTTCTCAGTTTCAGGTTCTCCACTTTATAGAATAGAGCTGATAATAATGGAGCTGTTGTGAGGATAGTGAGATAATGCAGCAAATGGGCTTCAAACAGTGGAGGCAGAGCACTCATGCTCAATCAGAGTTTGGCAGTCCCAGGTCGTAACTGTAGGCACAAGAAACAGACAAGGGGGGACCTCGACAGTTCCTGCGTGGATTAAGAGTTGCAGTTGCTGGGAAACCTTATAGTCAGTAAGAGCCCTGAAAATGCTAGTCTTTACCTCCCATGTCCTCGGTAGCTTCAGTCAGTGCCAAATCACACCTCTTGGCAGCTGACATATCAGGCCTGCCAGGGGTGGGATTTGCATCTTTGTCATAGCCCCCAGTTTGAGCACAGGGAACCTGAGTGCGTGTGCCTTTGTATATGAAGTTTCTGGTGCCAGCTCACTGGTAATAGTGCTTAAAAGAAATGAATGTATTAGGTTCTTCTTAGAAGAATGACTTCAAGATTACACTGTGCTGATGGAAAGTAGAACATAAGTCAATGCTCCTTTCTAGGCCTTGTGGCCTCAAAGGGTGAAATTAATTTATTAAGCATGTCTGTGAAGCAGAAGCTCCGGGGGTATGACTCCAATGTTGACACTGGGGACAGCAGTGATGTCACTAGACGAAGAGAGCCAGGCAGGCACTTCATGATCAGAGGAGATCATGGATGTTTGCGGGCTCTTGGTGGGGTTGGGTAAAGCTGAACTGCCCTGAGCTGAAGTGGTTGAACCACGTGCTGTGGCTTAGCTCCAAACGGCCTTCTTCGGGGATTAAAATGAAGAGGCCCACAGGAGTCAGGCTGGAAGAAGGAGTAGTGGGGACTGGAGAGACCTGTCTACAGGGGACACCTACTCAGCCTAGTGAATTATTCCCCAGTAGGAACATGATATAAGTTTTTCAGGTCTTCTATTTATTCAGGTGATTCTGGAAATGCAGTTTGTGTGTTTTTTTTAATGTAGCACTTCTGATTTTAAAAACTATGTGGGTGGCCATTTTGCAAACTTTGACTATAGAAGAAGACCAGGAAGCTAGTTGCTTTCTTTGTGTAAGGAGGTCATAGGGGTCATGTGGCAATGGGGTGCTGGACTCCTTCAACTTTGGCCACCCCATCAGCTGTCAAGAGAAAAGGGCTCACAGCTTCTGCGAACCTGAGGGAGATACTCTTCTCCTCTATGCATGCCCCCACCCCGCCTCCAATGGTGGTCCTGGAATTCCATTACAGGGCTTCCGCTTCCTCATGCTCTTCTGGGAAGCATCCCTTCAGCCCTCCCATTGTATTGAAATACATAGTTAAAGCCTTATGGAAATGACTGTTATAATTAGTGTAGATAGGCATGTTTTTAAAGTGTTTTAAAAATCTTTTAGTCTCATGACATTCCTGCCTACCAAGGTCCGAATGGGGTTATGGGATATTTATTTATAGGTGGGCCCCACTTAAAAAGAAAAACGAAAACTGAATTCAAAACAGAAATCAGGAATTGACTGTTCTCAGAGGAAAGGATCCTTCTCATTATAAAAGCTTCCATCACAGTGTTCTTGTTGAATTTACAATAGGATTTAGTTTATAAGTTAATTTGATCTATACACAATTTTCCAGAAAACATCTGCAGCATAAATTGAGGTGGACTTGCACTTCGGACCAGTTTTTTCTCATTTTGTTTTTCATTTTCCGCTTTGTTCTGTCTGTGTCTTCTTTAAGTATCTCTGTGTTTTCATTCTTGCAGCTCTTGGGGACGTAATTGCAAACCTACATATTGAAGGTAGGGAGTCCACAGATGGCCAAAAACACTCTCCACAAATACATCATAATTCCTATTCCTATACTATATACCAATTGATGTTGGGAGGAGGTGACCAAGAAAAAGTGGGGGATGAGATGATAGGGATTGATGTGGCGTCTATATCTCTAGAGCTGATATAGGAAAAAATAGGGTTCATTAAAAAAACCCATACTGAAAGCCTCTGCTCACCAAGTTTTCTCATTTGAGCTTTTCATTCATAATCTTGTGGCAGAGTAGAGACTTAGAGATGTGGCTTAGAATCCTGGCTATGCTACTTACTATGGGACATTTCTGCAGCCCATTTCCTTGTGGGTAAATTGGGAGCATAATACTTGTCTTGAAGGATAGTTGTTGAGGATTAAATGAATGATGTATTCAAAGTCAAAGTCACATGCAAAGCTAATGTCCAGCTTATAGTACTCATTTGATAAATGTTAGTTCTTTTTTTCTTATGAATGAATTCATGGTTAAGGAATTCCTTCAAAAAAGTAATTTCTATTTAGAAGGCATCAGAAACTGAGGCTTAGAACTGAGGAAAGCTACCATATTTCATTCTAAGACATACAATTTTAAAAACTATTTTAACATTTCCAAAATCAAGAAGTGTCTTTAAAATTGATGGCTTCTTAAGGCTATAATTGGCAGGCTATAATTATATAATATAATATAATATAATATAGTATAATATAATATAATTATAGCCTTAAAGGCTATAATTTCCTTCTTGGTGGTACATAAAATAGTGGTCCATCTTACTGATGGCAATTTAGTTTCAATGAAATTGAGTATTTGTAATTTTAAAGGTGAGCCTGTAAGCTATCGATTGCATTCGTAATGTATCACTTCTCCTTCTCCTCTTCCTCCTCCTCCTTCCTCTTCTTTCTTTTTCTTCTTATTAACAACTTTATTGAGATACATCTCATATATGATAAAATTTACCCATTTAAAATGGTTCAGTGGTTTTTAGTATATTCACAGAGTTGTGCAACCATCACCACAATCTAATACTAGAACATTTTCAACACCCCAAAAAGAAACCCTGTATCTGTTATCAGTCACCCCATTATCCTCACTCTTTTGAGAGGAGTGGGAGTGACTCCCCTGCCCCCAATCTTCCCAACCCTAGACAACCACTAATCTACTTTCTTTATAGATTTTCCTGTTATGGTATTTCACATAAATAGAATCTTATAATACATGGCCTTTTGTGACTGGCATCTTTCACTTAACATATTTTCAAAGTTCATCCATGTCATAGTGTGTATTAGTACCTCACCCAAATAATATTCCGTTGTATGGATATGCCAAATTTTGTTTCTCCATTCATCAGCTGATGGACATTTAAGTTGATTCCACTTTTTTTCTATTACAAATAGTGCTTCTATGAACATTTGTGTACAGGTTTTTGTGTGGATGAATGTTGTCATTTCTCTTGAGCATATACCTAGAAGTGGATTTACTGAGTCATATGATGTCTTAGTCAGCTTGGGCTGCCATAACAAAATACCTTATACTGGGCGGTTAAACAATGAGACGTATTTCTTCTACTTCTGGAGGTTGGGAAGTCCAAGACCAAGGTGCCAGCGTGGTGGGCCTCTGGTGGCGTCCCTCTGCTCGGCTTGCAGACAGCCACCTTCTCCCTGCATTGTCGCATGGCAGAGAGAGGGAGCAAGCATTCCCTCTTGTGTGTCTTTTTGTAAGGGCACTAATCCCATTGTGACGGCCCCACCCTCATGACCTCATCTAAACCTAATTATCCCCCAAAGGCCCCATCTCCAAATACCATCACATTGGAGTTAGGCCTTCAACATATGAATTTTGGGGAGACACAATTCTGTTTGTAGCATATGATCTCTCTATGTTTAACTTCTTGAAGAACTTTTAGCTTCTTTTATTATTGGCTCTGTTTTGACCCCAGCTTTTATTGTGACCCCTATGAGTTTACTATGAGGTACATAATCTGCAGCTTACTGATGCCAACACCATGGTCATTCATTTGTTCATTCAGTGGAAACTTACCTGATCTGTGCTGGATGCTGTAAATTAGCAAGCTGGTAAACATAATCAGGGATCACTTATAATCTAGTGGGGGAGACAGGCCAAAAAATAACAAACAAACAAACAAAGATAAAAAAACAATTTCAATCATGCTCTGAAGATAAAAAAGGAGACCGGTCAAACAGAAGGTGGCAGTGGCTTGACCTAGGTAGGTGGTAAAGCAGAGAAGTTAAAGAGGAGAAAAAAGACATCTTGGACAGCAGTGACTGATGGGGTGGATGTGGAGTGAATGAAAGGACGAATCGGGGATACTTCTCAGTGTTTGACTTGAATGACAGGTGGTCAATGGTAGTGCCATTTACTGAGAAGCGAAGGGCTGCATTGGGGGTAAGTTGTTTGGGGGAGAAATCAGGATTTATGTCATGGATATGTTAAATTTGAGAAGTCTGCAAGACATGGAAGAGGAGATGTCAAGTAGGAAGTTAGATATGAGAATTCAGAACTTGGAAGAGAGTCTGGGATGGAGTTATACTTTTGGGAAATATAAAGATGATTTTGAACTTACGGGAATGGATGAGAACCTCTAGGGGAGAGAGGAGAAAGTGGTCCTGGGTGGAGGGAGGAGTGTCCCCAACATTTAGAGGTTGGGTAAATCAGGAATGGCCTGGATGGGGAACTGAGAAAGAACGTAACCTGAGAGAGTGGGATGGTAGAAGCCTGAGGAAGAGAGCATTTCAAGGAGGAGGAAGTGGTCCAAGGCAAAAAGCTGCTGAGACGTCAGGAAAGACCTGGGCCCAGAGTCTAGAGAGTTTGTTACTTGGGCATTGTTGGTGTCCTTGGTGAGTTCAGACTTTGCAGGTGGTAGAGGGGACCACAGTAAGGTGGACTGAGGGATGGAGCTCTTTTGGAAATCTGCTGTCTATAAAGATAATAAGAGCTGAGAGTGGGATATGGGATCAAGGAAGGTTTTGTTTCATACAATGGAAGATAGCTGAGCAAGTTTATATTTTGATGCCACGACTGCAGTAGTGAGGGAGAGATGACAAGAGCAGCATAGACAGAACAAAGCTGAAAGAGCATCCATGAAGCCTCGGCCTTTGGTGGGAGGAGGGAAACTTTGGTGGGAGGAGATAAGAGGAGGGACTGGTTGTCTGAGAGCACAGGCTTGGGGGGCTGCTGGTAGGATAAAGAGCAAAACTTGAATCTGATTTCGCATATTATTTTTAATGACATGAAGCAAGGCCATCAGCTGAGCGTGATGGTGCAGAAAAGGACATGGGAGGTTAGAGGTGAGAGAGAAACTCTGAGGTGGCAGCCTTGGGAAATTGGAAAGCAAACCAATTCAGAAAAACGGCAGTTTGCCAGTCAGTATTGAGTGTCAATTTGCAGAGTGAGAACATGAGTTTAAAACGAAACCAATTGTGTCAGTTGTGTGGTTTCATCCAGGAATTTTCAGCTGCTCAGGAGCCCAGGTGGAGCAGAGGAAGAGTTAAGTCTATCGTGGGGGGGACTCTTGTTAGGGATGGAGGGTGGCTGCAGAGGGGCGATGATAATGCTGGACTGTGGAAATTAGGCTGGACAAGGAGGGTTGTGAGGTGAGGCAGGGAGCTAATGGCTGTCTGAGGGGGTAGAGGTGGATGGTGGTGGGAGGTGGGATTTGGAGTGTTCCCTGAGTTTGAAGAATCATGCCAGTGGGGAACTCTTGAGCAGGTGAGCCCAAGGGCTAAGAGCCTGTGGCTGAAGAATGGGGTGTTTGTGGTCGTGATAGATGTGTTGCAGTTGCTGCTGCTGACCAGTCCAAAGCATGACTATAGAAGTGGGTGGGTGGCGTGCAGTGAAAGGAAAGGTCACGGACAATTAGCAGAGCAAGAAACTGAGAGGCCAGCATTTCCAGTGTCTCATCCATGTCACAGTTATCAAGAAGATGACAGGAGGTGGAGTGGATGGGGAGGACTCTGAGCCAGGAGCTGCGTCCCCAGTCATGATCGTTAGGCCGCTTGTAATTGTCTGCGTGAGTCTTGTGCCCTGATTATAATTTTGAACTTACAATTGACATGCAGGAATGAAAATTTCACAAACCCAAGTCCTTCCCTTGCAGTTCCTGCTTTATGCTCTAAGGATGGTTGTTTTGGTGACCTGGTCCTTGGAGATGTGGGTGCTTCTGCCCTCACAAATGTCTTCTTTATGCCTCCTCTGCTGCTGCCTTTGATTTGCACAGAGTATAGACATTGAGGGTTAGATTAATGTGATAAAGATGAATAGGATGTTCGTCTAGATGCTGACAGCTACTTCCCAGGTCTCCAAGCTTAGCTGCATTCCACACATTTAGGACTAGAGCTGTTTGCTCTTTGCAGGGTACTCTGTGAATTATACCACATTGTTGCCCATCATAATTGTATCATTGCACGTCATAACAATGGGATTTTAAGAGGCGTTATTGAACATTCTAATTATGTGATTACTCAGTCTTTCACCAATTATGTAATTAGATTTAATTACACCAATTGCACAAATAAACGATAGTCAACTACAAATTACTTAAAATAAAATCCAGAACTGTGCATATGTCAGCAATTTCCCTGAAAACAAGAATAGAAAACAAGAAAAGAAAGAAGGCTTATGAAAGCAATTAGCAAGTGAAGGAAGGGTGTGATCTGGACAGATCTTTAAGGATCATGTCAGGGAATCACCTTGTCTGGAAGTTTCCTGTCATTTTTTCCTCCCACAGAGTGTGGTGGTAAGAACTGAGGATGCTGAAGTCAAGAATACTGATCTGCCTTTGCCATGCCTGGAAGAGCAGATTACTCTTATTTCCCTAATAAGGGAAGAGGGAAGGGAAGAGAGCAAGAGAGAGAAAAGAGCAAGACAAGTTGATGAGAGGGAGGGAGGGACAGGGCGGAGAGAGGGAGAGGTAGAAAGGAGGGGGAGGGAAAGGAGAGGGAAAGAATAGAACAAGTTTCACTTTAGGGCCAGGGGCTATCTCGCAGGTGACCGGTTTTTTCTATGGAGATATCCCAGAGGGGTGGTCTCCTTGAGAGTGGGTTTTTTCTGGCTCAAGTCTCAGAGCCAGAATGTGGAACAGTGATAACTGCACTCATTACAGTTTTCTGAGCTTCTTCTGTGCCTGGGAAAAAGACTACTCCAGTGCTTCTAGAGAGGGGAGGCAGAGAGGACTCTGTGGGGATGGGAGCATGCACTCATCTGGGAGAGCACCCGGCACATTTGCACTCTGACAAAGAGATATAATTGGTAGGTGCCATTTAAGCACGTATATACTTAGGGAAAATTACCCACTGGGCTCGGCTGGGTACACATAGTTACTGAGCACCAGGATTGCTCAGCATCTGCACCGGGATCTTACAATGGTTGACAGGATGAGGATTACTTCAAAAGTACACGTAATGGCTGGTGCATGTACTTCACACTGCTATAAAAATAAGTCTCAATGCTATTGAGGATCAGATTGGTGGTTCAGTGTACTTGGTTAGCTCTTGCCTGTGTTAAAAATGAACAAACTGCCTAGCTGCAATAACACAAATGAGGGGTAAAATACGCCTTTAAATTTAAACTAAAGGCATGTTAATGCATTGTCTTTTCTATGGGTTTGTCTATGGAAGCCCCTGATGTAGACAGTGGAAGCTAAGGGATCTTGATCTAGACATATTCGTCTGTCCTCTGGTTTCTTCATAGCTCCAGAATTGCATTTCATTTTTTGCTGTCTATGATGGGCATTCATTTCTGCATGAATTTTAATGCCTGTTGAGGTCAACCTGCAGTTGTGGAAGGTGGCACCCAGATAGTTTAGTACTGTGATGTTAGAAATTTGAGCAAGCAAATCCTGTGAAGTTGGAACTAAGGTGGGGCAGTCTGGCTGGAATTTTGCTGCCCAAATCTCTCTCTTCTCCTCTCCAAAAATCCACCAGATCAAATAAGGTTAAGTCGATGGTTATCAGCAAGTTTGCAACAGTGTGGCATTCCACTCTCTGCTTTTCTTGTCAGAAACTAGAAGCAGGGACTGGCCCCATGGCAGAGTGGTTAAGTTCCCGCACTCTGCTTCGGTGGCCCAGGGTTTCACCGGTTCAAATCCCGGGCGCGGACATGGCACTCCTCCTCAAGCCATGCTGGGGCGGCATCACACATGCCACAACTAAAAATACACAGCTATGTAGCGGCGGGCTTTGGGAGAAAAAGGAAAAATAAAATCTTTAAAAAAAAAAAGAAAGAAAAGAAATGAGAAGTGTGTGAAAAGGAAGATGTGCTAATATTAAGCAGCCAAAGCTATTTTCTAAATGAGAGCGATAAAAGCATAAGCAGTTTGCACAAACAAGTCAGCTCACTGAGCTCTTGTAATCTGCATTCCAGATTCTCAGCCCAGAGCTGGTCATTCCTGGTTAGCTCTTCTAAACAGAAATGCCAATGTAGAGATTAAAGTGGAGTGCTCTGGCGTATGAAGGTATGAGCAGGAGCTAGCATCAGAGTCTTCCAGAGGCACTTCCCTAATTAAGCATATATGATGGTATGCATGCAATTCTGGCTATAATAGGCTCAAGGAAAGAGATTCTATGAATTGCATTGCATAAGTGTAGGAAGCACCATACAACCTGAACAGACATCAGCAAAGAAAGGAGGGGAGGGCCATCATGGGGCCAGTCACTATGAAGCAGCAATTCATTTGGCCAGTATTGATCAGATGTTCATGAAGTCACACACTGGCTTAGCTAGCTCTCATTAAGAGATTCTGGCTTTAGTTCTGATTTGCTCTCTTTAGGCCTGTAAGCAGTTTCTGTATTTATTGAAAACTGACTATGTGCAAAGATAAGCCCTTTACGAACTTATTGTTCTATTCAGTAGCACCCCTGTGATTTTCTTCATTTGACTGATGAAGAAAGGGAGCCTGAGAAAGATTAAATAACTTGCCTGAGGTCACATGGTACTAATTAGCAGCAAAATTTGAACCCCTGGTCTGAATCCAGAGTTTTTGTTCTTAATTCCAAAATTATATACTTGTAATATGCCAATATCTAAGGAACCCTGGACAATTTCATCATTGTAAGCTCACTTTAAGTGTGGGAGATTTGCATAAGTGGGCTAAAATTTATTTAAGGGTACTTCTCTATTAAATGTACCTAATAAGAAGAGCTTTGGATTGACATGGGATAGGCTGTCAATTTCTTCTTCACATATCCTAGAAGAGCAAGTGACAAGGAAATGTTCTGTTTTGCCTTCAAATGAGATTGGAAGTATGTGGTTAAGTGTTAAGTCAAAAATTAAATGTTAAACATCTTTCCAGGTGCATATATTATAGAATATTAAATTATCAAGAGACTCCTTACGTTGGAATGAGAGAAATGAAAATCCTTTCATGTTGGTACAAAAGTCATACATACATAGGAACTGAGGAGGGTGCAACCTCATGCTAATACTGATGGTTTGACATGGGCAACACTAGCAAACTATTATTGACCATAGACTGAATCTTAGAGAGGTTGAGCTAGGACTTTAATCCCCCTCCCTCCCTTTCTTTTATTCCTTCTGTCCTCCATTTATTTTTTTATTTATTTAGCAAAGTTTGTTGAGTACCCACCATGTTCCAGGCACTAGTGTTGGCTCTGGGGAGACAGTGAACAAGAAAGTAAGTTTTCTGCTTTCATGGAGCTTGTATTTCGGTGGAGGTGGACAAAAACTTGGGGAGTTTGGAGGAACAGAAAGAAGGTGAATGTAGTTGGAGCTTAGCAGGCAAGAGGGAGAGTCCGCTGTACTGTGAGGTGTAGAACCTCGCATAAAAGCAAAAGAGGTCGTTTGCAGTGAGGCCTGCCCAAGAGCAGGCAGCAGCTTGGTCTGTGGCTTTACATTGTACAACATCAACAAGTAACAGTTAATGAGCCCTTACTGGGTGCCAGTGTCTGTCTAAGCACCTGCTATATTTTAACTCTTTTAAACGTCACAACTCCACTCAATGAATTTTGAAACATCTCTACTAAATTGAAAAATAGTGAAGTCAATGTCAGATTAATAATTCTAAAAATTTTTATTGACTTAACAGTGGCTTAGGACACAACATTAATTATATTTTTTAACAGTGAAGGTACTGTTCTGATTTAATTGCCTTAGCACTAATAGATTGTTTTGTTTTGTTTTGTTTTTTGGTGAGGAAGACTTTTGCCGTGAGCTAACACATCTTCCTTTTTTCGCTTGAGGAAGATTGTCCCTGAGCTAACATCTGTGTCAGTCTTCCTCTATTTTGTAGGTGGGATGCTATTGCAGAATGGCTTAATGAGCACTGTGTAGGTCTGTGCCCAGGATCCAAACCTGCGAATTCTGTGCCACTAAAGCAGAGCACTCTAACTTAACCACTATGCCACTGAGCAGCCCCGAGATAATTTTTAACTGAGGAAAAGTATTTCATATTTAACGGGATGGTTTTTAAGCTTTAAACTGGTGTTCTCTCTACTTATGGTGAAACTGGCCCATTTGCAAGTGAGTCCGCTGAATGGCTTTATTTTGCTCTGTTGCCACTACGATATGTTGCTCATAGTTTCTTCTGAGGAAAAGTGGTGTTTTCCTTTATACAATTTCGTTACTACTCAAAATAAACAAATATTATTACATCTTTGCTTCTTTACTATTAGTTAGCTCACAAATAACTTCGCATAGTCTTTTTACAATAGCTTACACAGAGCATGGTGTTTCAGAAGCTAGTGACAACTTTAAAAATTTTTACAATTTTATGCAATTTAAGAAAATAATCCTGATTTTTGTATCCACTTAATATTTAGGGAGGGTGATGACTAGAAGGAGCTGTCCATCAAAATATGCTGATTTGAGAGGACTAATTAACGGGAAAGTCACTGTTAGATGATTTAAATACTTGGTTCAGAGGCAGTTTCTAATGGAGCCTTCATCACATGTGCAGCACAGAGTAAAGGCTGTGATTAGGACCCTCTTCATCTGTGTGAGACTGCATTAAATGTTACTGTATTTCTTGAATGTTAGAATGTATTATATTCAGCATTACTTGAACAATAGAGCATGTTGGTTCATATCTACTAAGACTAGTCTGTTTGCAAGCAGACCTGTTAGGTTCAAATTCTCATCTAAACCCCCACTCCATGTGTTTTTATGGGACCCTTTAATTTGTCTCTTTCCATTGTTACTTCAACACTTGATTCTTTGGGTTGGATTCCTGGAGAAGTGGATCAGCAAGAGAGACTTGAGTTGATTTCCTAACATCTGATCTGCAGACATATCTAGATTTTTAGCTTGCATCGTTAATACACTTAATGTCAAGTTTGGATGGAGCTTCTTGATCCAGAGCAGAAAAAAATATATCATTTGAAGAATGAATTGAGACTCCAGTCATCCTTATGTATTATTTCCATCTAGGCCTCCCCGCGACAGAGGATAATCCTCATTTAAAGAGAAAAATACATATCCATGAGTTTAAGAGAAGTGAGTTTTAATTGGTTTTAAGTATTTAGTTTTGTGATGCTTAATGACACAGAGAAACCAAATGCCCTGGGGGCACTCTTCCTACTGTAGGATAAAATCTCCCATAACCCTCTCCTGGCTGTGGCATTTCATGGTAATAGGTCAGATGGCTTTGCTGAGTGGTGAATCCTGCTGTCTCCAAGACCATTCCCCTTCTAAGGCTTAGACTTTTCTCTTTACACATCTTAGGTGAGGTAACCTGTAACTCCTGGGAGAGGGGAGGAGTTAGGAATCAGTCCTTTGAGGACACTGCATCCTCTAGAGATTGTAGTAATGTCATAGCTGATGTTCCTGTCATACCATTTAAGTTCTGAATCCGTACAGGATCCTGAGGCCATTTAAAGTCAAGTCGGAAGGTGACATGTCCCTAGCAGGCTTGGCACCTCATCAGTTTTCCCCAGGCCCTTTCATTTTCTCACTCTGTCATTGTGTTTTTCTCCTCTTTCTTAAACATTTGCCGAGGGCCTGCGTGGGCACTGTGCTGGTGAGGACACAGACACAAAAAACAAAGACCCTCTCCTTGTGGAGCTCACTGTCTAGCAGAGAAGGGAGAGAGATGAACAAACACATAAATGAGCGCTGCATGAATGATGAGTGCCTCCGTAGAAGTGCCCAAGAAGGGAGGGAAAACCCAGCAAAGGAAGGGCTCAGTTACCGCAGGGTGAGGGGAGGATCGAGGAAGCCTTCCTGGAAGAGGTAACCACTGAGCTGGTTGTTCACAGGTAAATGAGTAGAGTTTGCGAAGGTATAGTATGAGGGTGAAACAGAAGGGTGAGTTTAGCAGCCTATTCTTTCTTAGCTGTTGTTCATTCTTAGAGATGCTAGATATTTCTGTGCATCTTCTGTCTTCCGCTGGTTAAGAAATTCATAAAAAAATTATTGCAATTAGGATAGGATCTTTGTTCAGAGGAGGAGTTTCCCAGCCGTGAGGGAAGGGTTTGAAGAACTCAGTTTCCAGTTCGAGCTGTTCTGGCTGTTTATCTTTTAAACAGCTAGAGAAAGGTGCCCGCTCCAGACTCCTTATAGGCCCAGGCCACCTGCTGTAATAACAGTGTCAGGTGAATGGCAGGGCCACATCTTCTATTTCATGAAGGGTTGAATTGGCTCTTCCTGGATATTCATTTGTGAGGCTTCAATTCAGAAGATTTTATTCTTTGCACATTTCTCCATTTTTCTTTCATTCCTATTAGAGAAAGCTTCTTAAAAGATAAATCGGTGGACATGTTCCTTGTAAAGTCTTGGACACTCTAAGGATCCTTCCTTACTGCCTCATTTTGGCCTTGACTTGACTTCTGATAGAATTGCCCAGGACAAGCATTATTTTAGTAGGTAGAGTGGATGGCCACCCTTGGGTGATTTTGGGGGTGCTGCAAAGACCCCTATACTCCAAAATATCCCTCCTTGTAACTTGGAAATTACTGGAAATTCTACAATTAGAAATTTCCTCTTGAAGCCTTCCTGGTTGTTTTTAAAAACCTCAGTAGCTCTTGGTGTCACCTTTTACCTTAATGAAGCAGGTATCCGTTATTGGCTCCTTACTCTGGCAAGCGCTGAGCCTGAAAAAGGGAAGAGAGACTGAACAACAAGCAAAAGGAGAGCTTAGTCCAGGCCCAGCTTTATGTGCAGTGGGGAGGTCACCGTAACATCAGTAGCATTATTCAAGGCAGCTTGTTACCTGACATCTGGTTACCTGAGGAGACTACTGTGGGTTAATTCCACAAGCTTCCTCATCACATGAACAACCTCTATTTACTGACAGGGGTTCTGTCTTGAGAGATTGTCTATGGGAATTTGCATAGTAGATAAACAACATCTCTGCCTCAATTAGCGTTCCTCTGAGAAAGGGAGTAAGATAGTTAATACTGATTGGTATTGCCAGTCTGTCTTATACCTGTTTTGTATCTTTTGGAATTGAATACATTACTACACATACAAGAGGTGCCAAATAAATGCTTTTTAAATAAATCAGTTGACATATTTTTTTCAGGTTCATATCACCACAAATAGAATACTAGCCTGACACCTGGCTAATGTAAAACCAAGCAGGCAAAATAACTGATTGTTTTGTTATTATAACTTTATTTTGAAATAATTTAAGATTCTCCAGAAGTTGCAAAAGTAGTAGAGTTTCCGTGTACCCTTCCCCCAATGATGGTACTGTATGTTACACAGCCATAATCAGAAAATTGACATTGCCACCATACTGTACTCAGATACAGACCTTTTTTGAGTTTTTGCCAGTTTTTAGAAGCACTTTTTTTCCTTTATGGTTAGAGGACATTTTATCACATGTAGATTTGTGTTTTTTCTTCCCCAATCAGAATACAGAACTTTTCCATCAGCACAAAGACACTCCTATGTGAGAAACTAAATTTTTCAAAGTGAAATAAACAAATTGAACAACATGCTGCCAAATTTTAATAAGGTCACATTGATGAATTTCAAAATGGTATTAATTTCAAAATCACTTAGATTGAGGTTTAAAATCAACTAAAAACCAATTGTTATTCAGTTGACTACTTGTAAATACAGTATGTGTGCGTTTGAAAAAATCATTGGTTTTCTTTTTTTAGTCTCTGCAAAGAAAACCATCCTAGAACTTTGGCCAGTTCTTTTGATCAAAATGTAAACTTGCCATCTGCTGAAAGTTATTCTCACTTTGTCATGCTCATCTAAAGTCACACCCAGATGCATACATACGAAGGTGCACACAGTCATCCCTGTTTCTTGGCCAGAGCACAGATTTTGGTGGGAGCCGGTGAAGCAGACCTGCTTACTGAGTTGCTGACAAAGACATTGGGGAACATGGACAAGAGCTCTCAGCTCTTGCCTTTTTTCTGTTGGTTTCCATTTGATAAATACCAGGAGAGTAACCTGGGAGAGGTGATGAGGCCTGATGCTACTTTATATTGTGACCTCTTTGGAATTCTCTGCATGTATATTCGTTCATCTGCTGGGGCAGCATTAGGGAGAAAGCTGCTTTGTCAGGTATCTGTCTTTTTACCCAGTTGGGAGAGAAAGGGAGAGGCATTAGGTAGCTGAGAATAATTCACAATATTCCCAGACAAGATAAACCTATCCCTTCCTCCATTCTTCAGAGATAGTAGCCACCTGGATTGGATGTTTTCTTTTCAGCTTCAGTTACAACCTAGTACACTCTCCTTTGAAATGAGGGAACATGCTGGTGACTGCCCCATAAGGATACCTTCTTGTTGAGCCTGACCATTTCCTCGAGTGTCTGCTAATAACACAGCAGCAGTCACTTTAAAGAATATCAGTCTATATTCCCACCAAGAGTTCCGTTCATCATGTTTTCTTCTTTACAAGTGCAAGTGCAGAAGGTTTATTTTTCCCCCATGTCAGCATTCGTACTGTTGTCCCGGCTTCATGGAAACTACAAATTAGGATGGACTTGGGACAAATGAAAATCCACCAAGTAAGTATGATCACATGGTCACAGCAGTATATAAACCAAAATTTCCTGTTTCTGCTTCACCAGCTGAAGGTACAGAGTTCCTACCATGCTTCTGCTTGAAAGTTGGGCTAAGTGAGCATCCAACACACTTGGTAACTTTTAAAAAGAGAAAGCACGTTATCAGAAATGGCCTTTTCCTCTCGCTGTCTTGACTCCAACCAAAAGAAAGCTATATCCCTCAGGATTCATATTCTCAGGTAACCCTCTGGGGTCTGAGGAAATCTAAACCTCCTGAAGAACATGACTCTGTGAAGGAAAACCAATTCATTATGCTCACAGAAGCCTAGATGTATATAGGGTTTGATGAACGTTTCAAAAGTGCTTGAGTATGACAGCTTGGTGGCATTGCTAACCAAGTTCTTTAGAAAAAGAGCAGAGAAGGTGGAGGCAGAGAAAGTGTTAGCTGTAACTTTCTTCTACACGCCTCTGTGTGTTCACATGTAATTTGTCTATAATTGTCGGCATGTACAGGTGCCCCTCATTCAAGGTACTGAAACTTTTCCATTGCATGTAGATTCTGTCTCTAATTTAGAGGCTGCTCTCCAAAGAGCAGAGAGAGTAGCTCTTAACAAGGGGGGTCCTTTCAAAAGAAAGGGAAACACATACTTTGTGACACAAAGATTGCAGTAGATATGGAAGCAGATTATGGTGTAGGAGAAATAACCGTGCGATTTCGGTAACTGCTTCAGTAATAGTGTGAGCATAATCCTTCTTCCTAAAGAACCCCTGGTAGCTCCTGCCCTGAAGAAGGGGCATTTCCCAGGACTTTTAGGGTACTTTAATTGTGCTGCAACAACAGTTTCCATCTTAGCATTTGCAGAGGTGACTTTTTCCTTTGGAATTTTATTTGACTCGTTGACCTCTTTGCCTCCACTTTCTCCTGCTTCCAATTCCTTCTCCATATCATCACCAGAGTTCACTTCCTGCAAAGGAAAGACAGTGGCATATTCTCCTGCATTTAAACTTCTATCAACTTCCTTTTCCCTGTAGGATAAAGACTAGACATGCTGCAGAGGCACACACGTGCTCCACAGTCTCCTATCCAGCCTCCTCTCTTGCCAATCCTAAAGTCTACTTAGGCTCCACTCATATGGTGCCTCCTTACATTCCCAGAGTGCACTGTGTCCTCTCGTGCCTGCGAGTTTCTGCCCATGCTTAACCCTCTGCTTCAATGCCTTATCTTGCCTTCTCTCCCTGACAAATTTCTGCTCATCGCTCAAGACCCATCTCAAAGTTAGGCACAGGCCTCTTTTACTTTCAGAGTCCTTTGTTTCTTACTTGTATTTAAGTACTAATGATCATATTATCTAAAAGTGACATTGCATTTACCAGCCAGCCACTAATGAAACATTTAACATTTACTAATTCATTTATTCTTCTCCATGATTTGAGGAGGTAGGTATTATTTCATTTTATACATGAGGAGACTGAGGTACAGAGAGATTAAGCAACATGCCCAAGGTCATATAGAATTTCTCAGCAAGGCACTCTTGCATATTTGCTTCCAGAAATTAAAATCTGGGTGGATTCCTCTACGAAATGGAAAGCTCCTCAAGAGTAGGTGTCATGTTTGATTGAATTTTATGTCCCTAAAACTAGTATAGTGCCTGTCACAGAAGAAGAAGCTTGGGGAAATTTGTTGAATGAATGTACAGACTATTATGTTTTCGTTCAAAACTATAATCTTTTTGAAAACATGCCATTCAACTTAAGCTTTTAAGTGTTTAATTGATAAGAGGGAATAAATTGTGATCAAGTGGAAACAGCTGCATCTTGCGGCATGAGGAAGGTGGAGCTGGGAGGCATCCTGTGTGTCATCTCTGCCTGCATTCACTCACATGTTCCACTGTGCTCAAGTCCTGCTGGATGTTCAGCTCTCACTGAGCACGGAAGGTTGAGATAGTCCCTGCTCATTCACACGGGGCCTGGGTTCACCCTCATGGCTGTAATCACACATGCAGGGGATGAGAAGGCTGAGCTCCAGGAGAACGTTTTAAGAGAAGAAGCTGCTTCCTTCCCACTATTTCCGGTCAGAACCAGGAGGGAGAAATTGTGAGTCAGGGGAATGTGTTAGAGATCACATGAGGCAAAAGGGGAGGAAAAAAGAAAACAGATCTTGTGTTTAGTAGGCAGTTTACAAGAAAGCATTTCTCAGACATCCCATGTAACCTTGATATCAGAGGGGAGCTTGAGGGGCCCCGGCTGAATCAGTAGTATTTTTATTTCTTTAAGGAGAACTTTAAATGGTTTTTTGTTTTTTTGTTTGTTTGTTTTTGCTGATCAATTGATTTTGATAACAATACCTTTGCGGAATCTCACCTATAACTAAAGTCCTGTGAAATGGCCAAGGTATATGTGGTGAACTCACTTTTGATGCCATGCGCGCCGAGATGAAGGAAAGATGGTTCCCCCTGGGAGTGGGTTTAAATTCAGGGTCATAGGTGGCTCCTGGGGGTTGTAGTTGCATAGAGTCACCCACCCTTGCACCATCCCAAGCTTTCATGACTGTTGGGTTCCTTCAATGCCATGTTATGCCTCGGGAGTCACCATGAGCTCTATAACCAAGGTGTTGAGGATGTTGGCACTTAACTGTCTCTTATTTATCTGACCAGCTTAGCTCTGCTTCTATAATGAACTCTAACCACAGGAAATCATGGTGTGTATCTTTATGTAACTGATGCGTTGCTTCTCCTGAATTTTCACAACATCTTAAAAATGATGGTTGATGTTAAAGACTCTAATGAGGTTATTTGTTGAAGCAATATATATTATAAAAAGACATGCACATGAAAGGATGGCCAGGGAAACCATCTCATCAGAGTAACAACCAGTTCCGTCCTTACCCTCCCTCCTCTGTTTCTTCCCTCCTCGTCCCCAAAGCTTCCTCTTCTCACGTGTAATGCCAGTGCTCTGTACAGTGTTCTGTTTATAGTGGTTTGAACGTTTTTCTGCCCATGTCTTTCATTGCTGAAGTAACTCACCTCTCTCATATCGACTCTTACCCAGGAGCCGCACTGCAGACTCTTTGATGTAGGTCTTTTCTGCATGGCAGCTAAGGCCAAGCTGTGGTTTTCATTGCATGATGCAACTTCACCCTTTTGGTTGTCGCCTCCAGGTTAACCAGATCCTTTTCCTGCATTGCCCATGCATGTCGCGTGCTTTCTCCCAGGGCCCGGACCTGAATGTGGTGAGCACTGGGTACATGCATGGATTGAAGCAGAGAGCGCTCCAATAGTCTGAAGCACTGGGATTTGGCATTCTCTTTGGATATCCTTGTGGGCCCCCAATTTGCTGTGATACCACAAAGGCCACTATCTCCCTTAAAAACTCAAGACTAGAACATTGGGAAAGAGAGAAATAAATCTCCTGTTTTTAGGTGTATGCTGAGCAAAGGCTAATGATAAGGAATTTAGAAGAGAGGGTCAGTTTTCCAAGTAACAGCTTACCTGATGATCAGTCTTACAAATTCCAAACTCTGCTGGGTGTGCCTAAAGTGACCAGTATTATGATACCTTATCACATCTTTCTGAACACTGTTATCTAGTTTGGTTTTGCTTAGATCTAATAAATATCTAAATGTATACACTTAAAATTAACACCTCTTAAGCTAAATGCTCTGGGAAGTACAATAATTGGCCTTTGTCTTAGTTTATTGTGTAGACAAGAGTGACACTAATTTAACCTCAAAAGACATGAGATGGCCGTGCTATAAAGGAATACCATATTCGTTGAAGCATGTTGGCGTTGCATTATTGATTAGTAATTGTGATCATTTTCTCTCTTTGAAATATATTTTTGCCTTAGGCCTGTCTAATGACTTTCTCTAAAACTGCTTTTCTTTTTTTAACATGTGTTTTTGTCCCTTGTTTTTTCTCCCTTTTATTTGCAGAATGGACTTTTTTAAAACATTATTGTCAAGATCTGTTTTCTTACTGGATTTTTTTGTTATTTCATAGAAGTAGATGCTTTATATTTTAGACGTAACTTGACTGTAAATTGAGAAAGATGACTGATGGGTGTTACCAAGCTTTGATAATCCTAGGGTAGAAATAGGAGTTCCCAGAGAATTCCCAGTGGTACTGGCTTGCTAGAGCCTCTTACATTAAAACTACACACTACACAGTCATAATGGCACAAAATTGAAGGCTTTGTATCTTGTTTTTATTTTTCCTCCTGAGTCGTGATTTCCTCATATCTGGGGGATTGAGTAAATTGAAGCTCTTTCCACACTGCTTTTTTCCCTGATTCTTTTAAACATATCCTATTCACCCTATAGAAAGAGACTTTGCTTAGAATTTCATAACATGTTCTTGTGGTAACCAGTATAAAGGTCCTGTGAATTGGGAGCATTCTCTTTTTGAAAGGAGCTTAGGCGGAGTTACAGTGCAGACCTGTGCAGAGCAGGTAATCCTGAACAGCTCACTGACATGCTCTCACTTCACCAGAGCTCTCCTCTAGGGGTTTGGTAAAGGAAACAACTGGTTCTCCTTTGTGATGTCCTTCAGTAAGGAGACCCACTCCTCTTTCTCAGAAAAACACAGTGCTTGCAGATAAGATGAAAGGATTTCCAACACCCAGCATAGGGTGAGGGTAAGCGGATCCATTCATGAAGGCAAAGGAGAAAATCATAAGAAATCAGCTTCCTAGGGGCATCCTGGGTCCCTCACAGGGATGTTTTTACTGTGATGGGAAGAACAACTCTAGAGAAAATCAGAGATACGGCAATAGAACTAAACCGGGAAACTGCAAGAGAAAGCAAGGAAAAGGAAACCTTACCCTGAGAGCATGTCATTCATGCTATTCCTTTCTAAATTTGGATCCAAAGTCAAGTGGACACCATTGGTATGGTGAAAAGAGCTATTATTTCTGAGGCATGAGCAGGAAAATTTTGATAAATAAGTGATTTCCAATGCTAACCAGAAGCAAGCAGGAAAGGAAAAAATGAAGGGAAGAAATGTTCCAGGAGATAAGAAGTTATTTTCATGAAGTAGTTAAGAAGGAAATTAAAAGAGTATATACTTGCAGGTATGTATATTGTATAATCATAGAATTTAATGAGATATTATAATTTCTCTGTTAATGATGACAATTTGTTTCCAAAGATAACTTGTCACATCTGATTTTCTGTTGGTCTCCACTACCCAGGTTGCTTTATGGCATTCCTAAGGAGTGACTACTGCTTTGTACTGAGCAGACTCATGACTTCTAATCAGCAACATCTCAGACTCTCCTTTTTGGCTGTGAGGCTGCTGGGCTCTCCACAAATCTCCTAAATAGGAATACTTACAAAACTTCCATGCCTCAGCTGTCAGCCAAAGACAGAGCTAAGACACAGCTATTTTATTGCCTTGTGTAATAAAGGTATAACTGTTTTCTATGCCAGATGTCAGAAAGACTTGTACTGGGTCTTTCTCTGTATCTTCTTGAAAAAAATTCTCAGCTGAAAAACAACCTCAGGATGTCAGAAATAGCATAATTATCTTTTAGCACCACATATAAATTTATGTGTAACTTTTAAGAAACACTAGTGTCGTAGTGGTGAATATCACATGTGACAGCATTTTCTATTCTTCAAAGTGAAGCAACAGATAAATGAAACAACAATTTCTTTACATAATTATTTTTCCCCAAATGCTCTTGGGCCTCCTAAAATCAGTGCCAGGCAGGTCTTCAGTGTTGGCACTCTTTGTCATTGTAGCTCTTTGATTGAGACCACTCAAGGGATTTTTTGCCATTCTGCTTGGGTCTAGAAGTGGCTGGGAGGTGGCAAAGGTGAAACTGTACTAGGTCTTAGGCTACTGGCAGAATATTGGAGTTCCTTGAAGAGACTAGGAAAGGGATCTGTCTCACGCATCCTCAGTATCTCCATCTGATTAGACCACTAGTCTGGGTGGGCCTGGCTATAGCATGAACAATTTCGGCTTCCCCACTCTAAGTCCTTGCAAGTAGATCTATAGCAAGGAGGCATTGCCAATGTGAGTCAGGATTACATCAAAGCCAAGGAGGAGGCCAGGGATGGGAGCATAGGGCATAAGCTAGGTAGGAGACTAGTGAGCTGACCAGGGAATGCCCAGAAGAATCCAAGACAAACATCTGGAGAAGAAGGCTCAAACAGAAGAATTTTGAGATCTGCACTCAGTAGCCACCCAAAGAGGTGCCACAATGATCTGAAAGCCTGTTGTGCTGTGGGAATCCCAACCTACCTACTCAATCTTGCCCTGACTGGCCAGCCTTTGTGAATAGAGGGCTCTTGCTTTTTCTTAGGCACCCTTACCATTCTCTATGCGATTATGAGAGCTTCTTATTTGGGAAGACTTGAGGACAAAATGCCTTGAAACTGTGCCCTCAGGCTGCTTCCTCATGCTTACTCTCTCCTTAAGGGACGGTGACACCAGGCAATTGGCCCCCAATGTCTGGGAGATGACTATCAGTTATTACTGGCTAGAGATGATTGTTTATGGGCCTCTTCATACATGTGTGGCAACATTTAATATCCAGAAAAAAGGCATTGGAGGCTGAACCTAGTGGTACGATGAATGCTCTATTCTTGCTTCCTCAGGTATAAGTTTTAGTAGGCATGAGAGGAGTATGGTTTCAGGCATTGTGTCTGGATTCCCTGCTTTCCATTCAGACCTGGGACTTCCTCTCTTCCCGCTTCTTCTCTCCATTTCTATTTATCTCACCCAGACTGTCATGTTTTGTGTATGGTCCCAGAGTGGTTTGGGGCTGGGTAGAGAACATGCATTTGTGCTGGAAGGCTTTGGATATATGAATGTGTGTGTATATGAGTGTGTGCCCACCCACTTGTACCACCCCACAACTATACATGGCTCACTGACCCTTCCCTTGAAGAATTCTCAGTCTGTTTTGTAGTATTTGTATGTGAGTGTGTATACATTAATTACTATTTGAATCATCTACTGCATCATGTCCTTCTAATAGATAAACAAGAATATATTAATGAAGAAACAGCTAGAGTCAGTGGAGGTAGGGAAATGAGAGAGTGAGAATCAGTCAGTTATGACTTCTCAGACAGTTCAGTGAAAACTAAAGCAGCATTCATTTGTCAAGTCTCTGTTTTATGTAGTAGCTTAATTGTGATTTATTAGATAAAAGTTGCTGGCAAATATGAACACTAATTCTACTCTGGTAACAACTGTGATTGAAATAATTGTAGTCTGTAGACAAGCTGGAGAAAACAATCCTTAGTGGGTAGGTTGTCTTGGATATCATTCTGAGAGTCCAACAGGGAAGAAATACATAATCTTACAGACCTAGAACTGGAAGAGACATTCAGAAGACATGTGAGTGGTTCCTCCCCCTGCCTCTCCTCCAGATCCACGCTAAGCCAACCAGGCAAATGAAACTGCCTCCATGGCTAACGACTTGGGAAAAGGAGAGTGCACAATCTCCTGTGGCCACCTGTTAAGGTGACTCATGCCTTTCTCTGTCAGGAAAGCTTGGTTAATTATTTAGTATTTATGAGACTGTGTGGCTGCCTTCATGGAAACAGAATTTTACTGGTGTTTCTTCTTTAATATTACCCAAAGTTGATGCTCTAAATGATAGAATCACATCAGATGTTAGCTCATTGCACACCTTATCGAGCATTTGAATTGTATTGCAACCCCTGAGAAGGAGGCCATAATGCGGATACAAATGGAAAAATAAGGTGTGAAGTAATTGATTCTATCAGTTTTTGTTCATTTGGATGATTGCCTTTTTTGGAGTTCTTCTCTAAATAGTTCTTATGACCACTGTAGTTATTACCCTAGTTTCTAGAATAACTATCACTTGTTCAGTGCTTAGTCTTTACTCATTTGATTTCATCCTCACAACAGCCCTCGAGGTTTGTATCCTTATCTCCAGTTTACAGATGAGAAAACCAAGGCTTAGAGAGGTCAAATTATTTGCCTACTGTCATTTAGCTAGCAAGCGATGGAGGTGGGATTTTAACTCTTCCATAGAACTTCAAAACTACCTAACGGCTACTCCTCTTTAGGTCAACTTGTAATGCTCACATTTTGCTTTTGATTTATTTATTTGGGTGCATTTGTGGCTGCAAAGATGTGGAATGAGGATGAGAAGGAGAACCTAAGCTCAGATAGTTTACTGAAATCTTGTAAGAAAATTTAGAAGAGCTCCATGAGAAAGTGACAGAGATTTCACCATCTGAGTTTCATGAAAACAAATTATCTATGTTTCATTGAGAAATCCAATGTGTAAGAAACTGACATATTTTATTCTCTCCATCAGCGATTTCTGTCATTTTCTTTGTCTCCTAGAAGAATACATAATTATTAGGACTATTCAGGTAGACACCCTGAGCCATACAACTGCTCTGAGGTCTACCGCTATCATTGTTCCAGAATTCTCCACATCACTCAAAGCTCAGGAAGACAGAGCACATAGAATTCTGAAGAGTAGTGAGGGTTTACATACGACCTCTCCTTTTGTTCCAATTCATTTCTACATGACACTTGTGAGGCACGTGATTGTGGCTATTGGATCACATCTCATCAGTTGAGGAGAGGAACAAATTAGAAGCCTGCTGCTGTCAGAAAGATTAATAGATCTATTGATACAAACTCATAACTGAAGATTTCTCAACAAAGCCATTTAACCAGTGGCTTGGGATTGTGATAGATCAATATCGCAAGTAACAAAAAGTGTTTTCTCTTCACATTAGAATCATTGCACGGTCTAAGAAAAGTGTTTTGAGATAAAACAAAGGGACCATTTTGATGTTGTTGTCATTAGTATTGATTAATGATTGAAACACAAACTTACCCATCAATGATAACAACATCTTAGAAGATAACTACTCCAGGTTGTTCTGGGATAAAGTCACGATGATAGTCAACAGAAAAGCCTTGCTTCTATTTGTTAAAACTATTAAAAACTACACAACTCATTGAATACATGCCCCACCCCGTGTAAACACTAAAAGCACCAATGTTGGAAAGATAAGCTCTTAAATACGTAGCTCTGAGAAGGTGATTAAAATTGGGGCACTAAGAAAAGCAAAAAGATAGAAAGCCTTCAACTTTGATCCTTTCAGGATCTGAGCAGTCCGTGGGTGCTGGCCAGTTTAGAGGGCAGTCTGCTACATAAAGATTATTGCTTTCTCAATGATTAATTGATATCATGACATTCACACTAAATCCACTATTGTTATTAGCTTGCAAGATATTTTTCTGAGACCTAAAATTATGTAAATAATAGTATTGATTTCTAATTTGAAGTACATTTTTTATAATTTTATATAATTTTATATATTTTATAATTTTTTCTAATTTTATAATTTCTTTGCCTCATAATCAGATTAGCTAGGTGCTTTTGTTCCTATTTTGTAGGCAGGAAAACTGAGACATTTTGCTTATCCAGTATATCCAGACATTACTAGGAAAATCTCAAATCACTTAGATTTACTCACTCTTGGTTCCAGCTACCTTCCATAGTATCCATGACTATATGATGTCATCATTTTTCTTTATTTCGATTGAATGGAATGGGATATGAAGCTTATTAATTGTCTAGTCTATAGTTAAAAGTATTCAAAGTATCTAAATATTATAATCCATCACTATGTTCATTCTTGTTCTTCTAAAATAAGAGAGGGTGAGAGAAAACTGAGGAACCTTGAGGATCATCCATCTTTAAGCAGATGGATAACTAGGAGTTATTCCTCTATAAGCAGAGAAACTTTCCCTCAGCAGAGGGGGTCAGGCTCTATGATGCCACTACCATTCAGGGTCCTAAGAAGGACTTCTGGGAATTAATAATGTCCCACAAGACAGTCTTTACAGAGCGGAGTTAGATACAGTTTGTACAGGTCAACTTCCTCTGAATTTTCCCAGGCCTTTTGACAAATGCATGAATTTTTTCTAGGGCAGTTTGACTTCCTCGATAAATCCATCAACCCCCATTGTTTTTGCATGAGCTCCATGCCAGGCTCTGTGGATAGCAGATACCATGTCTTGTGCCTCTTCCTGTTGCAATTCAACAGGAGAAGTGAGTTGGTATGAGAGAAGGGATATTGGGTCTCTGTCCCACCTCCACCACTTAGCTACATGATCTTGGTTAGGTTTCTGAGCCTCTGCTTCTCTGTCTGTGAAATGGAGATGATGACAAAATATTTACTTTGTTTTGCCAAGCTGTGAGGACCAAACAGAATAATATGTGTAAACGCTGTACAATTGCCAGGTATTATTATATTGAATTCAATACGAACCAACATTATGAGGCAGTTTAGAATTCCTTGCTCCTCATACCATAGGATTTCAGAGATGGGGGAGGTCAGTGAGAGCACAAGTAATTTGCCAAGCCACGCCTTTACGTTGGCCTTGAAGGCTACCTAAGGTTTGAACACAAAGAGGGAAGAGCATTTGAAGAGCAAAAGCATAGATTTAGAATTAGGAATATAGGAATGTGTGGGTCACATTCATGAAATCATGAAGACACCAGCTCATGGTAGCAAAAAGCACAGTAGAAAATAAAATGGGAGGTGGAGTGAGGCTAGGTGTTAGAGGTTCTTCACAGCCAGGCTTAGAGTTGATGTACGAGGCAGGAGAGAGCCAGGATGGTGGCTGAAGGATATCTTTTAATTAAATTAATCTGGCAACATTGCAGAGCTGAGACTAGGAGAAGGGTCTGGAATCACTAAGCTTATTGTATTGATCCGTGTCTTCAGTGATGGGGGCCTGAACTCTGGTGGTCCATAATCCTGGTGGGAATCGAGAAGCCTCCATCCAATTTAAAAAGAGACTAGCCACAAGAGTGAGGATAATTTACATGTTGGAAATTATTTCACAAAGTGCTGTTTTGTTCCTCAGCTAGCCCCTTGGCTCTCACGTGGTTATTTATTAAATCACGTTGGATGTTTGCTATTGTTGTTGTTCCTAAGCTGTTTAACATTTCTTTATCCCCTATAAATGGTGGTCTCCATAGCCTCTCCCCATCTATATTTTGCCATTTTCCTTTTAATCTTAAACTAAAAATGTGCTCCTCAGGCACTCTCTCATTGTTAATTGGATGTCATTGGTGAAGCTTGCATGCTGGTGTTGTAATTACTTCCCTGTATCGTCTTAATTTTTTCCCCCTTGTTCACATCTGAAACTGAAAATATCTGTTCAACACCTTGATCTCAGCAATTAGTTAAGTGGTATGCAGCTGGTTATCTGGGGGGTGGGCTCAAATGCTTAATCATCTCTATTCAGGTCTGAATGGGGATCTTCTCAAACAGTAACACTTGTGCTTAGTGTATAGTTGCAAGAAAGTTCTTCTGAGCAGTGGTTCTCAAAGTGTGGTCCCCAGAAGAGCAGCAGCATCTGAGAAATTGTTAGAAATGCAAATTCTTAGGACTTCATCCCAGACCTACTAAATCAGAAGCTCTGGGAGCTGGGGCCCAGCAACATTTTAACAAGCCCTCCAGGTGCATGCTGAAGTTTGAGAATCATGTCCTGGAGAAGTGTCTTCACAGGGTTGGGCAACCAGACTCAAGGAGGTAGGAAAACAGACCCAGAAAACAGCAGGAAAGTTTAGAGGCTGAGAAGAGAGGGCAATTACTTCCCTCTTGGAGATGATGCAGACGTCTAGAGGATCAACCGTGAGAAGTGGGATTTTTGTCCTTAGCTACCTGCCCTTTGAAAGTAAACCTGAGTAGCCATTGCTTGTCTCGAGCTTTAGAAAGACAAGTTCTTAAGTCAGTCTTCGGGAAGGACTGTTGGATCTTCCTGCTCAAGGGTTTTCATTGGACATTATATTGTTAAATGGATGAAGAAAAAGTATACTTCCTACTTTGGATGAGTCTTATTTTCCTCTATAGAGACATCTAAATACCGGATGTGCTTACATGATGGTCAAGAGGAATTAGGAGTTCGTCTTTCAACCTCCATCCTACACTGAACATTTATCCCGTGAGAGGAAGCTCTCCACTGAGGTTCTTTTGAAGGTGCCCCAATCATAGAGTCCTGGGCAAAACACTAAACTGGTCTAAGGTTTTAGTATCACACTAGATCTGTGGACTGTGAGAGCCTAGGAATGAATAGTCCATCAGCTTAGCAAGTATCCTGTGTCCTCTAATTAGTAAGTCATTAGTTAATCAAGAACAATTTAGGGAAAATCAGTTTGCTACTACTAGGATCAGAACTTCCATCCATATTTTAGCTTTTAAAACTCCTCTTTTTTTTCCTTTTGGCAACGTATGCCCATATAAAGTCTATTCTGATGTGGGCATACCTTGTCAGAATGGCAATCCAAATTTGTGAGTAATCCAGAGTCACTTTGCTTTATAGTTTAAAAAAAGTGATTTCTCTTGTAGTTTTTGAAAGTTCTGTGTATCTAGACAAGGAACTCTATTTTACACAAAAAGGAAGAGGAATTTCTATTTCATTCTCCATCCTACAATGAGCATTAATCATTAAGATGAAGTCTCTTTAGGAGGGAAATAAACCCTAGCTGATATAGCCAACCCTTTTGTTGTTGAATTATGTATTTTCTTTTTATAAGATCAATGAACTTCTCCATGGGTTGTTTCCATTTGGATAATGAAATGATGGAGCTTTATAATCTCACTCCGTGGTCTCTGATTGGGTAAGCTACTGTACTAAAGGCACTCGGAGGATTTATCTTGGAGGGGATCCTAATAAACAATTGTGTTGACACTTGAGAAAACTAGGCAAGACATTTCTCCTTGGACTGTTATGGCTAGCAGGAAAGAGCTAAAGGGATAGAAAACAAACTCCCTGATCACTCTGGTCATAGCTGGGTCCTAGGGCTTGGCTCTCTTGTCCCAGAGCTTCCTGCGTCTCTCCCTGCTTCATCTCAGCAGAGTGTGCTCATATTATTGGTGAACTTCAGCCAGAGGAAAAGCTGCTGGCACCAGCAATGTAATTTACTCCCTTTATTATTTCAGCTCAAAGTCTAGGACTCAAGGCATGATATAAAACAATGATTAAATCAGTTCTAAATTTTTGAAAGAAAGACTAGAGAAAAGGTCTATTATAGTTTTGGCATTGGTCTCTGTAAATCAGGGGTACTGTTGAGAAATATTTTTCAGCACAGTGTGCTTTAGCATCCAGCCCTCTCATTGTTGCCTTTGGGTATGGGCAATATAAGAGGGAGCAGCAGAAATGACAAGGAAGGCAAGAAACAATGGAAAGAAGCTGCTACAGCCTGCTTCCTTATACTCTAGAACATCTGCTTCCACTTATGTTGAACCAAAATATCCTCAATGGCATTCAGCTAACATCTCTCCCCCTACTATTCCATTCTCTTCCATAGCCTAGCAAATACTTTCCCTAAGAGATGTATTTCAGTGTTACTACCAAATTAACCACAGAGGCCATGGAATTAATAGAAGCTTTGGAACTCACAGGAACCCCAAATATGCCACCAATAACTATGGCAATCAAAGGTTATTGTTTGGCTTTGATGATGTGATATTGGGTTTTCCATAATAGTCTTGGGAACCAAGACTTTCCTTCTGTCCCCTTACTGTGTACACATCAATCTTGATGAATACAAATTTAGAATTCACAGCTTAGTCACTGCAGGCAAGAGTGAAGACGTGAGTGCAATGTTTACCAACAGAGCTCTCCATTCTCACTCTCTTGCTTACTTTCTTACCCACACACCCCATTTATTCTTCAGTAGCACATCATAGCAGTGGCTTACATAGCACAGAGATGCATTATGTCTTCATCCGTTGGAATCTATAGTGGGTTTCTGGACAACCTAGTTCATGTACTTCTTTTCACTGCAACTAGAGTGGCTAAGAACTCTGACACCTGTGGGCCTTTTGGGTCTTGTTCTTGAGTTAAACAGAACTCTCTCATGGCTTGGGAGTTGCAGAAGTGTCCTGTATTAACTCTAGATCTGTATTTTCCTTTTTTCATTCAAATTAACACCTATATAGGAGAGCAGGCAAAGAGCAGTGGTAGGCTGTGATGTTTTAGCTTCTTTTGCTCCTGTCTCCTTTCAGCATTGGACTAGGCAAATTCGTGCTGTCTTTCTGCCCACTTCCCTACTTTAGTGAAAATCCAGCAGTTGTCTTTTTTTTTTTTTGTAAAAGAACTATTTTTCAGTGTGTTTTTTGTTCAGTCTGCTTAGTTTGTAAATGCAAACATAGATTCCTCTTAATGCTTGTCTGAAGGTTTTTCCGTGTATTTGTGATTTGTGAGATTACAAAGGGCATGTTTGACTTGTAATGGAGATGAAGAATGGATCAATTCAGTGCATGTAATATGATCAGAGAGTCCCACGGACTCACCCACCATGCCTCTAAGTGAGCCCTGCATTCCCGTACTGCACAGATTCCTGCCTGTTGAAAAACCAAGCATTATCCTTATAGAAGTACAACTATACTAACTGGTATTGCATACAGCAATTTCCAAAGTGGTGATACTAGGAAATCCTCCATCCTCCATTTCTCAAGCTAGCCCTCTCCTGGCCCAGAGGTCCATGTTGCTTCCCCACTGGGGAAAGTATTTTGCTTCTCCCTCTCCCCCTGCCCCCTTCTCTCACCTCACCTTCTTTATGTCCCTGGCCTGTTATCATTTGCTTACCAATAACAGTATACTATGAATTTTCATTCACAGCTTTGAGATGCTTATGAGGCTTTCCTGCTCCCCACCCAGCCCCAAACTTGGGACTTTTCACACACTGATCCTCTGATCAGTTTGATGTGGGAAAGCACGCAGAAGCCACGTACCAGTTTGTATAGTAGTACCCTTTTGACCCGCCTACTCTTAAACAAAGTAGAGTGTGCTGGGGGTTTGCGTTGGCTGCTTGACACCCACAGAGCCAATTAACCTGCATGCCGAAAAAAGAAAAGCAATTAACCCTTAGAGTACTGCTTCAGCATTTTGTTTTGTGGTCTTCACTGTCACCAGTTGGGCAATGCTTCTTTCCTCGGATCAGAGAGCTGTACATAATGTCCACACAGTCTAGTCAGAACACCAGCCAGGATCTTCTCCTCTACAGCTTTCCTGAGATGCTCCTGGGTCCTTTTTCATTAATCAACTAATGGCTTTAGAAATGTCCAAAATATAGCCACTGTGTTTGATTGACAATGGGCTCCACTTCCAACGTGCTGGAGGGTGTGAGGGACTGTTTTTAGCTTTGGTCTGTGTCCTTTAAAAGAAAGAAGTCAGTTCTTTAAGGGTTAATATGAAATTAAGGGATTTGTTGGTCTCTCCTGCTTGTCCTTCTTCCAGGGTGTCTGCATGATCCTCTTTAGATTCTTAGCTCAACTGTTGAATGATAATAAAAAATAATATATATATATAAAATTACGAAAACAAATAAAAGAACAAAAGACTGAATGGTTGAATGGAAAGATCCCTTGGCAATGCTTGCTTGATTATCACAGGGGGTAGAAAGACCAAATGTTTGATTCTATGGACATTCATTTTGTCCTCTACCCTGAGCACCAGCACTGCACAGCCTTGTGGAAGACTTGATGATGCTTTCCATTTACCTCTTGTTTTTTCTTCTTCCTGTCTAATAGCCCAATAGAATCCTGCCAGAATTTCTACAAAGATTTCACATTACAGATCGACATGGCTTTCAACGTATTCTTCCTTCTCTACTTTGGCTTGCGGGTAAGTTTGCGCAACCCCGCTCGGTGTTGCAATGGGGCATGCAAGTCTTGTCCGCAGGGACGATTCCCCGTCAGCGTCTGCTCTCGCAGGGCAGATGAAGCCCAGTGTTTCCAGGGGAGACAGCAGACCCGCATTCTGATTTTCAGGCTATGAGAGAGCCCCTTCTTTAGCTCAGCATTCTCTGAAGTACATGTTAGTTTTGTTCCCAGGAGGAGAAATAGGGATTGAAATCACCGTATACCTCTACTGGTTGACTGTTTCTCTTCCCTCTATTCAAACATGAGTGCATTGTTTCTTTAAATAGAAAAAAAAGCTTTCTATTTTTAAAATTATGTTTATCAGTGCTCACTTGGCTGAATCCTGAGAGAACAGTTGTGAGGGTGAAATGAAGGGGGTAAATTGGCAGATTTGGGGACTTATACTAGACTCTGGTTATGAAGGGAGCTGTTCAGAATGTAGATTATAGAGGTGTGCGTGTGTATGCTTCCGTGCATGCCATGTGTGTATGCGTGTGAAGGAATGCCTACATGTATGCTTTATTTACAGTTATGTTTACTTTAGAGAGTCTAATGAAGGTGAGATCACTCAGCCTTCCCTATGGCGCTGTTGAAAACCACGTAAAAATATACTACCTGATCTGTCTCTAAAGCTAACAGAGCATATAGTCACGCTCTGAAAAAGGCTGTGTATTGGAATTCTAGGACAAAAATAGCATGTGAGTTGTGTAGATATGAGTAGAGCGTAACATTTCCCTCTGGAACCCATGAAAAACCTAAAGATACCCTTTGGCAAAAGAGTATAGTTTGAATGCTGGCACCGTGCTTCTCATTTTTCTCTCTTTCTTTTTTTTCTTACCCTCAGTTTATTGCAGCCAATGATAAGCTGTGGTTCTGGCTGGAAGTGAACTCTGTGGTAGATTTCTTCACGGTCCCCCCAGTGTTTGTGTCTGTGTACTTAAACAGAAGTTGGCTCGGTAAGTCCATCTCTTTTCTTTGTCCTGAGCCATGGCTGAAATATAGAATCTAGGGTGGATCAGAGGGTTGGGCTGTCCCCACAGAAAGAAAGTTTTCTGTATTACTGTGAACAGCTCTTAGAGTTTTCAAAGTTGATGGTGACAGTTCTCTTTCAAGCACTAGCCCAGAAGGATTTGCACAGTTAGTGCTTCACGTAATGCAGTTTTGTCATTGTTGAAGACTAGTGGTCATCACTGTCACAGCCAGGACCTCTATGTTCATGCTTCTGTCAATTTTCATTCAGGAACATGGAATTAGGACTAGACAAAGAAGCCCACAGGGACAAAACCAACTTTCCAAGTAGCTGGTTCAGGTGTCCCAAAGGCCTCCATGCCAAAGTTAGCTTCTGTCTGCTTCTTAGTTTTCTGAAGAGTGGGTCCAGCATGCTTTGTTTATGTTATGAATTCCTTTGTTGGACAGGCTAAGGTAAAGCATCTTCAGTCACCTCTCGTCTTGAAGGAGGTTGAGCTCCCTTCCTGTGTTAAAGGAAGAGCTTTTGCTGGTGCTGTATTCACATCTCACTTCCTATATCTACTTGGCATGTCACTTCCTGTATCAGGACTAGGACACTTTGGTGGGAAAAGTAACTGCTAGCTCAGAGGATGGCTGTGGCAGCCAAAGGCTCAGAGAGACAGCTTCAAACGTTCTCTTTGCTATGCTGAATACTTTTCTAAAAATGTTCCTGCTGCCACATAGACCACTGGGGAAGAAGGGAGGTTGAAACAGGTCTTGGAGGACTATTTGTGGGTTCCTTCTGTCTTTCTTTTTTTTTAAATTTATTTTCTTAACCTAATATTTTTCAAAGTAATATATATGTATTGAGTCAATATAAACATTCAAAGATATATAAAGAAAATATTAATCATCTCTTCCCCCTACACCCATCACTGCTTTCTCCCTGGGATGTTCAGTGTCAACAGTTTCCGTATCTTTTATGCTCATTCCAACACAAATCAACATGGATGTGCACCTATAATAGTGTTATACAGCTGGTGGTCTTTGTACCAAACAATCGTATCAATCACATTGCACTGCAATTTAGTTTTCCTGCTAATTAATAAATGATGGACATCCCTTCAGCTCTGTAATAATTCACTTTGTAACAGTAGCGCGAGGTTCTATAAATTGTTGTACCACAGTTTATTCAGCCATAACCCTAATGTTGGGCCACCTGGTTGTTTTCTTTTGCCTTTTTCTTCCACTCTAAAGCATGGTTTCATAAACACCCTCATCCCCATATATATACAATTCTATTTCTACTGATAGTTCCAGGTTCCTGGAAGAAGACTTGCTGGATCAAAGAATATGTGTATTTTAGTCTATACGGATATCGTTGGACAACTTGCCAAAAATGTGTCAAGATATGCTTCCACTAGCAATATGTTTTGATGTTCTTGCTATCACTGTGAATTTATTATATACCCAGTAGCAAGTATTTAGGAAAGCGAGCATACTTTATATATAATGTATGCAATGATCACCTATACACATATATGTGTGTACCTCTATGTGTGTGTGTGCATCCTTTAAGGTTTCTAATTTCTACTGGTTATTAGAATTATATTCACTTGCTCAGTGGAGAAGTTTTCACCCTTGAGGTGAGACGTGCTTGCTTTGATTGGGTTTTCTAGCCAGCATGATGAGACCATTAGAGCCGCACACCAGTCTCAGAAACATCCTGAGTATGACCTAACTGTGCTCAGGTCCCAAGGCTCCTGGCTGCCTCAGCTTAGCTGGTAACTGGCTTTGTGATTTGGGGAACTCGTTTTTCTGCACTTAGCCTGTTGCTTTTCATCTATAAGATAAAGGCTAGGCTACGTGATCGCAAAGGTTCTTGAAAGGTTCTGAGCTGAAGCTCAGAAAGTCTAGACTAAATTACCTCAGTCTTCACACTTCGTGGATCTGAATTTTATGTCTGGGTCCATTCTCTCTTGGCTCCTTGTGATCCTAGATGATTGAGGGGATGCCCTCATGCTTGTGGTGGAGACATCCCTCCTCTGTGCGAGCAGATCTCGCCCCGGGTGAGAGTGTGGAGCCGAGTCTCCTTGTTGGGAGGGAAATATCCCCTAAAGCATCTTAGGGTCAGGAGAACCTGAATGTTTTTAAATCCATGCCTCTTTGTGGATGATTTAATCCTGATTTTTGGAGATGTGTTCTGATTTAGTGAAAATTTATCAAAGCAAACAGTCAAAAGGGAAGAAACAGAACAAAAAGGAAAAGGAAAGAGTAATGAGATACACCTTTGCATCAGCTGTGGTTGCTCTTCAAAAGAAATATCCTCTAAAATGTGCTTCAATTTGTTCATTAATTGAACGAGATTTATTAAGAACCTACTATGTGCCAGGCCCTATTCCAGATGATTAGAAAACAACAGTGATTAAAATACACAGCATCCTGCCCTCTGACATTGCAGTGGTGGCAGCGAGGGGAACAGGAAAAAAAAGAACCTAATAAATAAGTACATTATGTAGTATGTTAGAAAGCGTAAGTGCTATGGAAACTCAAAACATAACTTTTGGGGTCATGAAATAGTAATAATAATAATAGCAAAAATAACAACAAAAATAACCTTTCTCCTCTGTAGGAGAAGGCACCTTTAATGAAATACTTTTGGTTCTTTGGTAACTAAGTCCTCTTGGGTGAAAAGTAAACCTAGTTTGCCTGTTATGGAGGAAAATTCAGCATAATATTTCAAGGAGGTTCCCATGTCTGATTTAATACACAGGCTATTACATTGTGAGACAATTATTGTACTGATGATGATGCCAGAGATAAAATGAACATTCCCGTGAGGTATGGCTTATAGTAGAAGGAGTAATCCCATTAAAAGGGGCATTTCAGGAAGTGCTGCCCTCCTCTAGGAGAATGAAAAGGTGCCGCCTTCACTGGCTGAAGTTTGGGATAAAATGCAGGAAACTGAATCTATCTTGCACATACGGCCGGAGCAGTGCTGTGAGCAGAGGGCAGTGTTATAGCAGGCTCCTTGGTGGAGAAAAAAACAGAATGAATGCCACAACCCCCGCCCATACCTTTCCCAGAGCACAGCCCACACCACATTTGATTTCTTATTGTTAGTATGTCGTTGCATATTATCTAGTATAGTATTTAGTTACTTTATCGCATGTATCATCTTAGTGCATTTGACAGTGTATTAATAATAACAGCCAGTATTTATTCTGTTTCTACTATGTGTGGGGCACCCTGAAAAGCCCCTTACATACATGAACTCGCTTAATCTTCAGAGCAAACCTGTGAGCTAGGAATTATTTTCTCCATTTTGCAGATATGGAAACTGAGGCTCAGAGATTAACGATAACTCTCTGTCCAAGGTCACAGAGCCTGGGAGTGATGGAAGGGATGATTTGCCCAGGTTTGGTCTGACTATGTCCATATTCATGCTGTTCTTCTGCCTCTGTCCTTACCCTTGAGAGCTTTTGGGTTTTGAGGACTGGTTGGACATGACTGAGCTGATTTTGATGCTTTATGTTGGCACCCTTCCATCTCTTCTTACTCATAGAGGGTGTCACTTCAGGCAGGAAGGGAAGGGAAGAGATCTTTTTTAAGAACACACATCCTCATGTCTCTTCTTCGCCTTCCCACTCCTCCTTGCCCACCTTCAGTTTCTAGAGTTGCCACCAGGATCAGACAAAGACGTAGAGCTAGGATGGTGTCTCCTGAGTGCCAGGAGACTCAGCAGCGTGGGGACTGGGCCTGCTCCATGTCCTCCATCAATAGAGCACGGTGGTCCAGAGTCAAGCTTTGGGCTCAACCACCTCAATTCACATCTTGCTCAGCCACTTGCTAAGCCACTTGCTACTTTGAGCAAGGTCATTTTACCTGTCTTAAACTCAGCTCTCTCACCTGTGCAATGGGGGTAATTATAGTACTCACCTCCTAGGGTGGTAGTGGGGATTCAGTGAGGTAACCTGAGTCAAGTACCATGTGCATTGGACACAATCATTACCCCTGGCCTTTCTTTCTAACCTATCATATTTTAAAGTGCTAGGGAAGAAAACAAACCAGAATAGAACCAAAAATAAGCAGTGAGATGTGAGGACATCCATATTGGCAGGCAGCAAGTCACTGCTTATTTTAATTCCCGTTGCCACATACCAGCTTATTCATTTTTGTTTCTCACAAATCCTTATCCTACCTCACTAAAATAAATGGGCCTTGACATGAGAGATGTGTCTTATTTTGAGACTTGAACACTTTCTGGGGAGAACTCCTTTGTTTGTCTCATCCTTTTGGGAACTGTATCCCCAAGGTAGTCAGTGGTCTGTGCCTCCTTTGTATATTTATTTATATGTTTTTGTTGAGGGCTACCTTGTGTGGTGAAAGGAAGAGAGCAGAGAAGAAATAATAATGCCCTCCCTGGCCAGTCAGCTAACTGGTTTTATTGAGCACATACTGTGTACTCAGCACTGGCATGAGAGGAACACATGCATAGCCACCTTTCCTAGTTTTTCTCACACCCATCACCGCAAACCTCGGCTGAGTCCCCCTAGAAAACCTTTCCTAGTTTTACTATGACTTCCAACATTGTCCCCTCTTCTCTGACTGATGAAATCAGGGTATGGTAAGGAGCTGCAGTCACTGGAACTCTGGTTGAAAAACTGCAAAACTCGTTCTCTACCCCGTGTTAGACCTGGCCTTGCACCTTAGACCCTTCAGCAAACTTTACTAGAAAATAGAAAACTCTTCCAAAAAATAGAAAAACGAGTTAGTGCCCAGCCACAGGGCAATTAAAATGATTTAGGATATCTGCTTATAACTGTATGCCTGGGCAGTCCCTTTTTGTGTCAAAAATGATAAAAACAGGCTTATAAAAAAAAGTACAGGTCCTTCAAGACAATAACAACAAAAGGACAGAATAGTTTCTGTTTGAGACCAAGGTTTCAATCTAGATTTGGAACCAGAATAAACACACATGCATCAACAGCAGGTAACACTACCCGCTGTATAATTAAGTCCAAAATTGCAAGGCACAGGCTGTAAGAGCTGTGGGAGTTCGGAGGAGAAAGAGCTCACGTGGGTGGAGGGAGGTGAGGAGGCTTCTGCCAGAGGCTGGGACTCAGCCGAGGTTTGAGGTGATGGGTGTGAGAAGCAGAGAGGGAAGTTGTGAACATTTCTGGGGGAAGAGAAGCATTTCTGAAGGGAGACAGGATGACAAGTGCCCATGAATGATAATACCCTCCTAGATAAGGAAGCATCTTTTTTGTGTGCCAGGCATGAGCCTCACAACCCTGTAAGATGGGTGTATGTTTCCTCTTGCTGCAGTAATGGATTGCCACAAACATAGTGTCTTAAAACAATACAAATTTATCGTGTTACAGTTCCATAGGTTAGAAGCCAACATGGGTCTTTCTGGGCTAAGGTAAAGTGTTTCACGGCTGTACTCCTTTCTGGAAGCTCTAAGGAAGACTCCATTTTGTTGCCTTTTCCAGCTTCCAGAGGCCGCCCACATTCCTTGGCTCACAGCCCCTTCCTCCATCTTCAAAGCTGGCAATAGTGGGTTGAGTCCTTCTTGTATTGCGTCTCACTGATCTTGCTCTCTATCATCACCTCTCTCTTATTCTTTTTTCTGCCTCCCTCTTCTGTTTTTAAGGACCCTTGTGATTACATTGGGGGCCCACCTGGATAATCCAGGCTAATCTCCCCATATTAAGGTCAGCTGATTAGCAACATTAATTTGTCTCCTACATTGATTACCTTTTATCATATAAGTTACAATATTCACAGGGTCTGAGGACTACAGTGAACATTTGCAGGGCCATTATTCTGCCCACCAAAAGAGATATTATTATTCACATTTTGCCAAAGAGGAAACTGAGGCCCAGAGGAGTTAAGTAACTTGCCCAAAGTCAGAGAGCCAGGAAAAGTTAAGAGCTGGGACCCATGCCCTTGTTCAGACCCGCCAGTGGTTCTGCACAGCCTTTGGGAGCCCGCAAGCCCTAGCAGGCACTCAGACTGTTTGTGTCTGTGCCTCATACTTTTCCAGCCTGTCATGGGGGGAGACCCTTGGGGAGATCTTGTTTGGGGCCTGAGACCTTCCCTTCTCCTTACTTCCATGTAGTTATTTTCCCCCTTGGAAACAGGTGAATTACTAGACTGACATGCCTATTATCCATTGTTGTTAAGCAAGTTACACTGAGGTCTGGGCACCCCTTCCTGCGAGGCTGCAGCTCTGAGGGGAACGGGTTAGTTCTGCATATCCCCTGCTTAAAAGCCCTCCTTTCTTTCTTTCTTTTTTTTTTTTTTGAGGAAGATTAGCCCTAAGCTAACTACTGCCAGTCCTCCTCTTTTTTGCTGAGGAAGCCTGGCCCTGAGCTAACATCGTGCCCATCTCCCTCTACTTTATACGTGGGATGCCTACCACAGCATGGCGTGCCAAGCGGTGCCATGTCCGCACCCGGGATCCGAACCAGTGAACCCCGAGCCGCCGAGAAGCAGAAAGTGTGAACTTAACTGCTGCGCCACAGGGCCGGCCCCTGCCCTCTTTTCTTGTAACTCATTCCTTCCTGCTTTTTTGGAGTTTACTTAAGAGAGTAGAGAGAAAACGGAATTTTAAAGTGCCAAGCCAGGTAAATGAGTGAGTCTCTGTACAATAAAATAGTAATGGACATTTATGATTGCTTATTAAGAGCAGACACTGGGCTCAGCAACTCACAGGCATTATCTCAGTTAATATTCATGGCAACTCAATGGGTAAATGCTTTTAGTCCAATTTTTCAATTTAAGAGGCTGAGGTTTGGGGTTAGGTAATTTCCCAGGTAGTAAATGGTGGATTCAGAACTCAGCCGAGGTCAGTTTGAATCTGGAGCTCATATTTTGAAAATTATAAGGCTGGTGGTTCTCAAAGTGTGGTTCCCAGACCAATAGCATAAGCATCTCCTGAAAACTGAGTAGAAATGAAGATTCTCAGAACCCAACCCAGTCTCATTGAATCGGAAACTCAGTGTTGGATCCAGCAATCTGGGTTTTAACAAGCCCTCCTGGTGATCCCGATCTTCACCCAATTTTGAGAACCGCTGTCCTAGGCTCTGCTGGGATGGTTATCACATTTGGCCGTGCATTGCAGTCCCCTGGAGAGCTCTTAAAATTCATCATGATCAGGCCAAACCTCCGACCAGTTAAATCAGAGTCTCTGGTCTGGAGGGGGTTCACCTAGGCTCAGCAGTTTTTAACTCTCCCCAGTTACGTCTAAAGTGAAATAAGGATGAGAACCACTTGTATATATCTTCTAACTGTGAATGCTGAGTTAATTCCTCCCTAGAAGAGGGCTTTCTAAATTTCAGTGTGCATAGGAAGCACCGAGAGCTCTTGTTAGAACGCAACTTCTGATTTAGGAGGTGTGGAGTGGAATCGGAGGTTCTGCATTTCTAAAAACTCCCAGGTGATGCTGGTGCTTCTGGTCCAGGGAACATATTTTAAGTAGCAAGACTCTCCAGTCTGGACTGTGCTGTCCAATAGAGCAGCCACTAGTCACATTTGTCTTTGTAAATGTAGATTAATGAAATGAAATAAGAGAAAATCTCAGTTTCTCGCTCGTACTAGCCACATTCCAAGTACTCAGTGGCCCCATGTGGCTAGTGGCTATGGTGTTGGACAGCACAGATACAGAACATCTCCATCATTGTAGAAAGCTCTATTAGGCCATGCTCTCTGGAATGGGAGTCTTGTGATAGAGAGCACCAGGAAGTTTTACTTTTTGTAACTCCAGGACACTCTTGCACACAGTGGAAGCTTAACAAATGTTTATTGAGGTGATTTTTAGTGAAAGGACCAGTGGTAAAAAATCTATATCTAAAAGAAGTAAATAACTTTCTTGGATGCGTGATAGAGCATTAGTACACTGTCAGAATGAAACCCCACCACCACCCTATCTAAAATTAAATTAAATGGACTTAACGCCCTGCTGAGCACAAAAGCACAGAAGACTTGGGCCTGGCCGGAGCCCAGACTTCTTCCCCAGGACTCTCTTACTGCAGCTGAAATGACCTTTTGGGCTCTGAAAGGAAAGGTCTCTGGTTCCCCCTACAGGACTGTCCCGGAGTTTGCTGGATTAGTGTGAGATTAAGTAGGCTGGAGGAGGGAAGGGTGACAAATTAGCTCACACTCAAATGAGCAGTCTGTGGCTAGCAGAGGTAGGGGTAGGCTCACTTTGCACTCCCATAAGGTCTTTGGCCTCTCATGACTTGACTCAACCACTATGACCATGAACTCCCCATTTTCCCACTTCAAGGGGGTTCTGGGTCATTGTGCCCAAGGTCTGGAAGGAAGGTCACCTGCTCCGTAACCTGAGTCAGACATCTAGATCCTCTAAAGCCCAAAGCCACCTTTTTTTTTGAGGAAGATGAGCCCTGAGCTAACATCTGCTGGCAATCCTCCTCTTTTTGCTGAGGAAGACTGGCCCTGAGCTCACATCCGTGCCCATCTTCCTCTACTTTTTATATGTGGGATGCCTACCACAGCATGGCTTGCCAAGCAGTGCCATGTCCGCACCTGGGATCCGAACCAGCGAACCCTGGGCCGCTGAAGGGAAACGTGAGCACTTAACTGCTGCGCCACCAGGCCTGCCCCCAGCCCAAAGCCTTCTAAGCAAATTCCTCTATATAGTCAGTGGTTTTATTTAAAATAATAATAATAAAATAAAGAAAAGAAAAGGCATGGCTTCTTTTTGGGGGGCCAAATGTCTTTGGGGACAGGGAGAGGGAGAGACAGAGCTCTAAAAGAGGCAATACTTCTATAGCCAGAGTAGTGTTGGATGTGCTCATATTATACATACGTGTGTGTGTGTGTGTGTGTGTGTGTGTATGTTTGTGTGTTTGTGTGCATATGCAGATACAATGTAATTATTTCAGGTACTCTTCCAAACAATACTATGAAATAGGTGTCATTTTTAGCCCATTTCACAGATAGGGAAACCAAGGCCTAGAGAGGTTCAGTCACTTGCTGAGAGTCTCACAGAGAGGAAGTGGCAGAGCCCGGACCCAGGCAGTCTCCCTCTGAGCTCCATGGCCCTCGATACTGTATTATGCTGGCTCCCAAACTATAACCTTACCCAGCCATAATAGTTACACTTAAAAAAATCAGTCTAATGGTTTTGTCCAATCAGATCAAGTACTGGATGCTGCTGCTTCTGCACTCCAGCTCCCTGACAAAAGGCAGAGAGACTCCCTAACAGAATGTCACTGGTACTCCCAGGTGAGAAAGGAAATTAAGAAGAAAAGTAACTCAGTCCAGTTTTTGGAAAAATTGAGTTAATGCAACCCTTTCAGCTCACCAGCCTCCACACTACTCTTTTTCCCTCTTTAAAAAAGTATTGTTTCCTTTTTACCAGGCCCCACTTCTGAGCTTCTTGGTTTATTCTATACAAGTAGCCAGACAAGTAAAAATGCCCATGTTTTTTAGACTGTTAGACTATCTTGAAATAGTGTCATATTAGAGATTATGGGCTCTACTCTTTGCTTGTGCTTATTTTGTGTGGGGGGCCCTCAATGGCAGCATGCATCTTGGGAATAGCATTGAGACTGAATTCCTGTAGTGGGGCAAGAGAAATGAACTCATTAACTTCTGTTGCTGTGGTTGGGCTCTGAAGAAGGCAGCCTGGCAAAGTGGAATACTAAAGTTTAGGTGTTTTTCAGGAAGCTGATTGCTGTTCCGGTAGCTGCTGTAGCTGAAACAGCTTCTAGAAAAATTATTCCCCTGTAAGAGATTTCTAATTTTGTTCCCTTTATATTGCTTTGTCAGGAACATGCTTTAAATAAGATTCCCTCTGTAGGTAGCAGAGATTCTAAATCCTCATTGACTCGCACAACTCTGCTATATGCCAAATTGGAAATAGCATCCTAAAATGAATGTCTTCAAGGAACAAAGTCAGCAGTAGGTTTTCATAGATGCCAAACCTTCTCCAGATGGCTCTACTTTATCTGGAGTGTTATTGGAACAGCCTTCTCGAACAACCTAAATCTCTAGGATTGGACGTATATTTACCTTTGCATCACCTTAAAAAAAACAAATACCTTGATTCTCCTCAAAGAGATCAGGGCGGTAAGGGATTCACCTGGCTAGCAGATCAGGTAGGGAGAAGATGAACGCGGGAAAGTAGCTCTGAGACACTACCGCACTTATTCACTTGAACACCTACTATGGGCAAGGTACTGATGCCTAGGAGTGCCCCAAAGGTGGGGAAAACATAGGCTTTGCCCTTAAGATGTTCATAATTTAGTTGAGTAGGTACTTTATAAGGAAGAACAATAAATGTATAGGAATTCAGAGGAGAATCAGAGGGAGGAAAGTTGGCCATCCCAGCCCAGAATAGATTTCAGATCTCTAACAAGCAAGCGTCTTCCTCCTAGAGCAATGCTACTAAGGTGTGTTCTGCAGCCCAGCACATCACCTGGGAGCGCACTAGAAATGAAAATTCTTGGGCCCAACCCCAAACCTATAGACTCTTTGGGGGGTGGCGCTGAGGAATCGGTTTAATATATTATCCACACAATTCTTACACAGGCTCAAGTGACCTTAGCAGTATATTAGAGTCACCTGAGGAGCTTTGAAATTTCCCCCAGCCAGGCTATACTTCAGACCAAGTACATGAGAACAGCTGGCTTGGAACTCAGCTATTGGAATGTTTGAAAGTTCCCTGGGGTAATTCCGTCATGCAGCCAGAGTTGAAAAGCCCTGCATGGTGGTGGTTCTTAAATCTGGAATGCACCTGTATACCCGAGAAGCTTAAAACCCAAAAACACAACATTTAAGCCCCTTCCCAGCTCTGTTGAGTCAGACTCTCTGGTCGTGATTACAGACAGTTGCATTAGAACATGGACACTACATACTCTCAATAGACCAATGGTTCTCAAGCTTCAGCCTGCATCAGAATCACCTGGAGGGCTGGTTAAAACACAGGCTGCTGGGCCCCATTCTCAGAGTTTCTGATTCAGTACATCTGGGGTGTGGCCCATGGACTTGCATTGCTACCAAGTTCCCAAATGATGGCTGATACTGCTGGTCTGGGGTCACACTTTGAGCACCACTGGTCTAGCCAGACATGAGGATGAACTTGAATTCTAGTAAAGGCTGCTATACCAGTTTCCAGGATTCTTGCATTCCAGTAAACCTTGCCATTTTTGTGCAGGAAAATATCAGTATCTTTATTGATGCAATCCCTTATTTCAGTATGTTTTTTAAATTAATGTCTGAATCATTTACATCTTCAGGTATACCCCGTATATTATATTCCACATTATGAATTCAACTTGAACAGAGGAACTCTCTTTAGAAAGACTTCTGGTCTCCCATATGTGATCCTCTTCCAAGGTGTTCCAAATCCTGGGTTGCTAGTGAGAGCGACGACCTTTGCTTGTGTTTATTAGTCACTAATATTTCCTCTAGAGCCAGTCTGGGTTATCTCCTCCTAAACTCCCTGGAACTGGGATAGAGTTGGCTCATTAGGGAAAATAGGAAGAGAGTTGGGAAGGAGAGGGGAGGAGGCAGATCCCACGCCCAATTGTCATTCCTTCCTTCAAGCCTGACCTCCTCCCTCCCCAGAGATAGAGCCCTTCAGCTCCCTCCTCCAGGGAAGGATTCTCTTAGGACCTGACCCCCTCCACCCCCAAGATAATTTATTTTAACAGACATTCTTTCCTAATCATTCTGCCTGGAGACACTGAGATGCCCAGGCCTGGACCTGGGACTGCTTGCAAAAGAAAAGGCAGATGCTAGTGATGAGAAGAGCTCCGTTTTTAATGGAGTACATCATATTACTCTAAATAAATACCAAATACCAATGTGGTGCGACTTTGCTTCCATGTCACAATCACTAAATTAAACTTCTCTCTTTAAGGCCAGATAAGAATTTAGCAACCCACCTCATAAAGGGTACCATTAACTTCTTATTTCCCAGGTGGATTACAAAACTGCCCCCTGACAGATTGGGGCACAGTAAACAAACTCTTCGTTTTTGTAGAAACTCACTCTTATTGTCTTTGTCTTTTATATTCTCACCCAGCCTCCTTTTCCACCCCTGTTGTCTGCTTCTCTTTGAATTCCTTCTCCAACCAGCCTGTTTACCAGACTCTCCTACCCCAAATATATTCCATCTCCATGAATTTGATAGTTCCTCTGTCTAGCAGGTGCTGACCCATCCTCTCTACTCACCTGAACTCAACCAGTTATGATCTTGCCTCTTCTAAGACAATTATCATCTGAATCACTTATGGTGGTCTTCTCATGTTGGCTGTATTTTTATAAGTAATATGTACATATCCTGGCTCATCAACTAGATCAGGAATTGACAAATCTGGTCCACTGCTTGTTTTTATAAATAAAGTTTTATTAGAACACAGCCATACTCATTCATTTACATATTGTCTATGGCAATGAGACAGAGGCCTACAGCCCACAAAGCCTAAAATATTTACTATCTGGCTTTTTACAAAAAGTTTCTGATCTGATTCTTGCTCTAGATTAGTAGTTACCTTATATATTGTTGCATTCCTCTAAATGTCTGGCACTGTGTTTTGCACATAGTAGCTACTAATCAGTTTTGATAAACTGGGCATGAACTTTTCTCTGGAATCAATTAGAAATGTAATGGTAATAAAATAAAGCATTATTTTTGCTGTTGTTATTGATGTTAGTATTCTAGCTACCATGTATTATGTGGCAGGCATTGGATAAGCTCTTTATATGCCTATCTCATTTAATCTCTAACAGCCCTATAAGATAGGTAGAAGAACCTGGGACTTAGAGAGGCTTAGGTATGCTAACCCTTACATGTGATCAGAGACAGAAATATTCAGAAACCCTATCAATGAGATAAGGCCTGTAAACAAAATTGGTGTATGTTGTAAAGGGAACCAGGAAGAGGCAGTGCCCTGGAAGTGAGTACTTCCTGAGCCTGTGTTCCCTGTGCACCTCGCTCACTTTACCCTAATCTTGGCCTTGGTTAAGAAACTCTATTAACTATTGCCACTGTTATTATTATTATCATCTTCATTTATGCATTCACTAAACAAACTGTGAAACAAGTGTAATGTGTCAGTTACTGTGCTGAGCTTGGAGTTTAAACCGTAAGACATCTTTCCCCTACTGTGGGAAAGACAAGTCTATAAACCCCAGGTTGCAAACCCAGATGTTTACAGGGACAGGAAGATAACAAGTGAGTGAAGCATGCCAGGTGGAGGCTGTTTCTAGTGGGAGAGTGAAAACCCCTCTTAAAGGGCAGCTGTTGATCACTTTTGGCGATTCTTGCCATATATTGACACCTTCTTAATGTCCAGTAGTACCTTCTCCTCCTGACCCCACCTTCCTCCCTGCCCCCACCCCCAACGATGAATTATTTTTGGCCATAGTGACTTCCCCTTTGGAAACTGGTGTAGGTTGCAGCGTTATTTCTCTGCTTGGGACCCAGGCAATTCTGATTTCTTCTCTGTAGGAAATGGTCGTCTTAGACTGTTTTCCTTCTTACCCCACCTATTGTCCAGTATCATTACAAAGCCTCTCTTTGTATGAAACTTGACATCTGCTGACAACACCAGTTTACAGCAAATTGACAAATAATTCTTAGTGTGGTAGGTGAATATCTTAGGAAACTTAGAACACTATAACTTGATTTTGCAAACTGAGTCAGAAATCCTTTTTCAGATGTTATGGCATTTGGAACAAAGAGCTCTGAGGATTTATTATTCCCATTTTTGGCTTTTTATTCATCTTAGGCAATCGCCTTTACTTCCCTCCCATCAGTAAAATTGCTTCTAGTCTGGTGAGGAGGAAGGTCCCAGGCTCCATTGTGAGCACAAGGGAACTTGTGGGAAATGCAGATGTCACAGGCTTTTCTCTGCGCTCACCTGCCCCCAGGGTCTGCCGTCTTCCCGCAGCCCTCGGAGGCTCTCCCTAGTCTCCCACCTCGGCACAGCTGGTTTCCCAGGCCACTGTTCTGAAAAGATTTGTTGTGCACTTCTGCCACCTAGTGAGAGAAAGTGGAATGTAAAGCATAGTGGCTGTTCTCGGAATTCTCTCTCCTTGAATCCTGGTTAATTAACCTCAGCTGAAATCAACCCCTAAGTTGTTGACTCCTAGAAGATAACACATTCCTCAAAGGGGCCCAAGACTATGTGGAGAAGCCTGAAAAGGACAAATGTCAGGCCAATAGCTAGGATTTGAAAAGTACGCATATGTCTTCAGGCTAAGCAAGCACTGAAACCACTCCCCTTACAAAACCAAATCTCACTGGACTTCCAAGGCAGGTGGGAGGGAGGAATTCTAGCCCGACTCCAGAGTGAAGACGTGACCTGTTCCACTAAAATGAAGGACCATCTTCAATTGTTTATGTAATGTTTCTAATCCCAATAAGATACTTTCCTTATGTCTTCTGACTGAATTGATTTTGGATTTGAAAAAATATTGAGGTGATCTGTCACTTTCCTTTTTGCATGTCAAGCTATCATCTTCAAGAAATGAAAGAATGCACAGATTCTGAAAGATACGTTTATTAAACCTGAACAGAAATAGGAACTGTATGAATAAACTCGAATGTAGTCATGATATGTGTACCCCAATAAAGCGGCACTGAGGTCTGAACCAGAACTCCAGCACTGAAGTGAGGACTGCCCTCTGTTAGTGTCTTAAGTGTTATTATTTAATACTCTCTTCCTGGGAGGCGAGTTAGCATAATATTACCATTGACTACCACTGGGTGGGTCCCAAAGGTCATTTCTGTGGAAGATGATAGAGCTTTTCATATGATATGCATTCAGCCACCTAGAAGATGTGGCATAATATGAAAAGAGGCCAAAAAATGTGGTGAATATTTTTATCCTGAGTTGTCATTCCTTGTATCAACTCATTTTTAGGGAAGTGAAAGCCTGGCTTTTTTCTGTTATGACGTTTCTGTCGTTTCCTTTGACACTCTGGCTGGACTTGATCTCAGAAAAGCTGAAAAAAATATATTTTAGATAGATAGGAACAAAATGGGAAGAAACTTGAAGAGGAGTGTAAGCCATGACACAAGGAGAAACAGAACTCTGGATGCCCTGTAGCCATATGGATAGTTCAGGGTTTTCAAGGAGGAAACACATTCACGCAATGGGTTCTGTTATTCCAGGGCTAACAGGAATCCTGGAAGCATTTGTGGCTGGGCAAGGGACACCCCAGTTATCTGGCTATGGTGGCTGTAGACCCAGGCAGTTAATTAACAGGGCAAGAAAAACAAATGACCCATGGTGCAAGTGTGCTTTTGTCCAAACCACTTCCATGGGTTCTGGATTGCAAAGAAAACCAACTGCTTCTGAAGGAAGAAAGAGCTACAAAGTAATCCTGAAATCAGGTTTTCAGAGCTCCTTATGTTCCAGGATCTTTAAAAAACAACCAGTAGTGTGTGTGTGTGTGTGTGTGTGTGTGTGTGTGTGTTGTGCATGGGGACAAAGGGGGTGATTTGTGTGTGTTTGTGTGTTTTAAAATAGCCACCCATCTTGAAGTTGCAATTTAAAAATGGTTGTGGAAAGAAAACCATGATTCTTAGCTCTAATGGTACAATTTATGAAGCCAGTGTCATCTCTCTTCTCTGCTGGTGTGTGTTCAGCCTGGCCACACTTTCTGCCAAAGACCTTGAGCAGACCTTGGCTAAAGCCCCAAGGTGTGCTCCCTGCTCACTGTCAGCAGCCATCTGTGGAGTGGATTGGTGTGGGCTGCGTTGCCTTGGGCAGAGTTCACACGTCATTCAGGAGACAATGAATCGGGCTGCAGAGGCAGAAGGAGGCTGCCTTATGTCCACGGAAATGAGGAACCAGAAAGCCAGATGGGGGCCAGCTCTAAGGACATGAGGAATCACATAGCACAAAACTGGAAAGACTTGGGAACATCACGTCCTTTATTTTACTTAGAAAACTGAGGCCCAGGGATGCCAAGGAGTTTGCCCACATATCTTCCATTAATTGATGAATTCTTTCGTTTATTCAGCAGTAATGCCCGAGTGTCTCCTGTGTGTCAGGCTTTCTTGTAGGTAGGATGAATGTCACACAAGGAGCAGAAGCTTGTCACGAGTCAATCTAAAAGAGAAACTCTGTTGAGAAGCAAGAGTCTTAGGGCAGAAAAAGAGAGCCATCTTAGTGCTATATAGTTTGGGCACTTATTTGACAATCTTAAATAACTTTGGTGACTACCACTGTATAAGGAAAGTCCCCCCCTGCAGTATTTCATAGCAAGCATTAGAGTTGTAATTGCGAAAGTTCCTGTAAGATTATTTGATTGGTTTCTTTCTCCTGCTCCAGACTGTGAGTTTCATTGTGCCAGTACCTTTCTTGGCTCTGTATTTTATCCACAGAACCTGGCAGAACACTTGACATGTGGTAGATCTCCATTCAGTGAACAAGAGAATGAATGATAAAACAATCAGGGTGCTCAGGTTCCATTCTGTGGGACAGGGGTCAGCACACTTTTGGAAAGAGCCAGAAAGTAAACCTTTGAGGCTTTGGGGACTGTAGAGCCTCTGTCCCAACTATTCAATGCTGCCTTTGTAGTAGGAAAGTAGCCACAGACAGTATATGAAAGAACAGGTCTGGCTGTATCCCAGTGAGCCTTTACACATGGGCCCTGAAATTTTAATTCATCCAATTTTCACACCCATGAAATATTATTGTAATATTTTTTCAATTATTTAAAAATGTAGGAAAAAAATTCTTAGCTTGAGGCTGTACAGAAAGAGGTGACAGGTCAGACTTGGCCCACAGGCTGTAGCTTACCAACCTCTGCTATAGGAGTAGATGAATGGTTAGAGTAAAGGTTGTATGAAATTTTTGTTATTTTTATATATTTATTTATTTTTTTGCTGAGGAATATTTGCCCTGAGCTAACATCTGTTGCTAATCTTCCTCTTTTTGCTTGAGGAAGATTTGCCCTGAGCTAACATCTGTGCCAGTCTTCCTCTATTTTTTGTGTATGGGTCACCGCCACAGCATGGCCACTGATGAGTGGTGTGGGTCCATGCCTGGGAACTGAACTCGGACCACTGAAGCTGAGTGCGCCAAACTTAACTGCTAGGCCATGGGGCTGGCCCCAGGTTGTATGAAATTTTTGATTTATTCATTCATTCATCCATTCAAGCTTTTGTCAAGCAGCTGCTCTATCCCAGGCTCTGTACCAGGACCAGAAATAAGACATAGAATCTGTCCTCAGATGGTTTAGCATCTAATTAAAGAAAATGCATGTAAAAAAAATAAGGGCAATAAACATATAGTGGAGTGACCTTAGCTTGACATAGGGAGGGAGTGGTCAGTTCTATTCTAGAAGGAAAGGAGAACCTCATGGAGACGACGTTGCCTGCATCAAGGTCTGAATGATGAGTAAGTGATGGTGAGGAATAGACAGGGAAGGAGCCACATGAGGAAAAGTGTCTTTTATGGGACCCTAATCGCTCTCCTATAGGTAGATGTGACGAGGACAAAACCCTAAATAGGCAGCTGTGGGAGGCAGGGGTCCTATCTGCCAGGACCTTGAGTATCATGTGAGGGAGTTTGAAATGTGCAAGTCTGATCTTGACTGCGTCTCTCTGAAAATCTTTTGGAATGCTATAGCCTACAGGAAAGAGTGTGGAGAACACCCTGTGGGGTGTTAGGTTGGAGATAGGGGACTACTTGCCACCAGTTCAGAATCTAGGGAAGAAGTCCTAAGGGCCTGTGTTCATTAAGGCAGTAGCAAGAGTTATGGAGAGGAGGGGAAAATCAAGAGGAACATTAAGGAGGAAGACTCCAATAGATTTTGTGGCTGATAGGTATGTGGAGGATGAGGGAGTAGGAAAAATCTAGAATGACTGGTTTTTGACCAGCTTGTCTTCCCATTGATGGGGAGACATCATCCACACAGAAAATAGTGAAGCGGGGGCATGTTTTGGGAGAGGCTGATTGCATCTCTGGTGATTCCTTCTTTGGTGAGTTTTGAAGAGTTCTCCTCATGAAATTTCATTCCTATATCTGTGTATAATTATTTCTGTACTTCTTTTGGGAAACAGAATTGGTATGACCAGCCTCTGGTGGCAGTCATAATGATGATTAGCCACTGGTATAAAGATAAGATCATTATCCTCAGCAGGTCAGACTTTGAAGGATGAGTCATGATCATGTAGTAAATAAAAACCTCACAGTCCATTTAATGAATATATGTGAAGCACTCTAAAATTAATTAGGGATTTATAGACCACACCTCCCAAACATCACAAGCATCTTTCGAACATTCCCTGTTTACAGGTTGGAAAAATCAATGTAGATGAAGTGATTGTCCCACTATCTCTAAGTCCATTTGCCTGTCTAGTGCTCAAAAGCTTTCTGCTCATTCTCTTTTCTTTGCCATTGGAGACTGCCAGTGGATTTCTAGATAACTTCCTTAGAGATTAGAGAGAGAGATTTAGAGAAAAGCATTCCAAGCTCCTGTCCTTTGGCTTGGATCTTCCCATTCTTCATCCTGGTTAAAACTGGAGGCAAAGATGTATCTCTGAATTGTAGCCCCAAAACAGTAAAACTCCCTGTCTATTTTATTTCCTGAAAATGGAAAGTTGTCCAGAAAAATACTAGTAAAAATAGAAGGTGAGATCAGGCCCTTAAGAGGTTTTGTATAATACTTTTCTCATTTATCTCTTTCTGGCCTCTCTTAATTCAGTGATCTGTTATACCCCAGCTAGTAGTTTATTTCTCCATCACCAACAATTTTGCAAGATTTCAGAATCCTTTTGGGGATTCCAGAGCAAATGACCTTCAACAGGAACTTAATTGTCTGAGAGATTTTGTTTGCTTACTAGAACTATTAGGTCCCCAGCGTTGTCTGCATGGGGAATAATTCCATTAGCTGCAGTCAGCTTTACAGTTCTTGCTCAAAGGATTACAGTTCTTTTTACATAAAAAGATGCTTGGAATGGGGCCACCCAGGGTGCCAATTTTGGGTGCTCCAAAGTAATAACAATTGAGTACAATCAATGTGCCTCTCAAGGTCTGGAAAAAAAAGAGAAAGAGAGGAAAGAGCAGGATTTGAAAATGACTCATTTGACAGATAGTGTATTGATCATAGCACTCTGCTTGTTATGCAGGGTATACTGTGAAATGTAAGATACAATTTCAGATTAGAGTATCTTAATCTAGTTATGGATTTGGGAGTTCAAAATATCTTGTCTACAACAGGATTTTAAAGTCTTTGGTGAGTAAATATAACAGAGAAATGAATAAAAGTTAAATAATAATACAAGAGTAACCATAAGAAGGTATGCCTTGAAATGCATGCAAATGTCCTTTTTACTTTGGAAATAATTCACATATTATCCATGTGCTGATTACATGAGACACACACATATCTATACACACACATAATTGGGTTCAACCAAGTAGGATAGTAATTAACTGATGGACTCTAGTGTGCCTGACTTTCTCAGATCAGGTATCTTGTTGGCACAATGCAGTAACTGGTATTAAACCAGTGACTATGTCAGTGAGTGCAAATGGAAAGTCTCTGTCTTCACCTTGCCCTGAATGAATGAATACAGGCATCAGAGAAATGACTGTTATTTATTTCCCTACCTCACATCTGTCCTTGAAGGCCATCACATGGGCGAGGACCATGGAGCAGGCAATGTTTCCATCAGCTGGCCAAGCCTGTGGCTGACCATGCTGAGTGGAGGAAAGAGCCTTGGAGGGACTGGGCCGCCCAGGAAAATCGGCTTGCAAGTCCAGAGCGGGTGTCAGCTCCCTGTGTGTAGTTCATGGGGGAAATGAAAGCAGACCTAAACTATGAGTTGTTGGGTCTCCTGCTCAAATATTCAATTCTTAATTTGAAAGGAAGCTCAGTGCTAGGGGAGTACAAATAGGAAAAGTGTGGCCTCAATGACTAACAGAAACCAGGGCCTATCAGGACTGCTTGAGTTTATTTACGTGTATTTATGAGACATACAACATTTCTGCAGCTGTTCAACATTTTGTGAATACTGTTGTATTTAATCAGTTCTGTGAGGTAGGTGTTATTGTTCTCCCCAGTTTGGCAGATGTGGACAAGGATGTTCCAAGAGGTGTGCGATTGGTCCAATACTCCACAACTAGGACGTGGCATGGCCAGGGCTAGAATGAGCATTCTTTTCACCAGTCACGTTCCCACTATCATGTGAGAGCTATGGTGTGTCCCTGCCTTCTCAGTGCTGAGCAGCTGGTTTAGGCATATGTTCAGATGGGTAAGTTATCATCTGCTTAGGAGACAAATGTATGGTGTACACAGTGCTGTGAGCTGAAAGCAGGGAGATGGGCCTGTTCCATGGGGCCTGGCTCGGGGTGTGGGACTTGAGTCTTACAGCATGGGTAGAGTTTGACTAAATGGAGTGGAGAAGAAAGCAGGGGGAGGAAGGTGCCTGCTGCTTTGGGGAGCCAGTAAGTACACTAAGGGTGGATATTTCAGTATTTGTGGGAGTGGGGGGTAGCCACTGGATCTGCAGTGGTGGTGAAAATAACTGAAGTGGATTTACTCCAGGGAAGGCAGCCTGGTTGAAGACTTTGGGGAAGATTGGGGAACTGGAGGAGAACCTTTCCTGTGGGAAGTGGGACACAGGCTGAGGAGCTCTTTCATAGGGAAGAGAGAAGTAAATAAGAATTCTAGTGTGTGGAGCTTAGTATGGCAGTGTAGTGCTCTGAGAACAGACAGACAAGAGAAGCCCAGGAAAGGCTTCCCAAAAGAAATCATGTTTTGGTTGGTTCTTGGAGTCAAAAGCAGGATTTTGCTAGCTATAGAAGGGGAGGATAGGCAGGTGACATTGAGTTACTGTTTGCCAATGAACAAAGGTCTCAAAATTTGTGGAAAAGCAAGAAAGTAGGTGTAACTCAAGCTGAAGTGGGGAGGAAGGTAATGGCAGAAGATGCAGGAAAATGCTTCCATGTCAGACAGAACAGGACCACTTGGCCCAAGGTCATGTCTACATCCCGTTAGGCAGGCCCTGGGCAAGAATGGTACTGCTCTCAGAAGTTTTCTGATTCAGATCCCAAAACTGAGCTCATATTTCTGACAAGAGGGCTGAAGGAACAGCTGTCTAAGGCTAGATGCCCAGTCATTTAGGAAGAAAGAGAAAAGGCAATGACACAACATAGAAGAAAAGAAAGAAGGGAGGGAATGGTGATACTGGACAATTTTTTTCCAAAAACAAAAGCAAGAAATGATGTACCTTTTAATAGAATGCCATTCTTTAGGCTTAGGAAAAAATCAAAATGTATTGGAGCTCTCTTCAGACTTTGGATGGTTTATGGCAGCATCTAAAATTGCTGGTAAAATTATGAGCTTGTAATTCACACCTGTGTCATAAATTCTGTAGCCCACAGTGTGATTTATATACCAAGCCAGTTGCTTTGAAAAAGAATGAAGAAAAAACTCACACAACAGAAAGTTTATAAAGTGTTGTTATTTTTAATGTGTAATATGTTTCACCTAAACCTGTATTGACAGGCGGCGAGGGGGCAGGGGGTGTTCTTGGTCAAGGTTATTGGCATAGCTCCTGCAGGCAGGGGTGAGGGGGTGAGGATTACTTATTACATTTACACATTGGGTGGCCAGGATGCAACATCCAGATGTGCAATCCTACTCCTCTCTCTTCCCCAAAGAGAGCTGTCACCTTGAACCCCTTCTTCCCTTGAAATGATACCTGAGCATCTACGAGAGCTTGACCTTGACTAGCATTAAACCCAATCAAGAAACTTAACCTCCCCTGGGAATCCTTCCTCCCTAGGAAAAAAGGGGTTCTGCAGGGCAGCCTATTAGGAAGTCATAAATGGGATTTCCACCAAGCTTTTCAAATCAGTATGGTTTTGAGCCCTGTGATGGAACTAGTAAGGGAAGGAGCTAGGAGCAGGCTAGGACCCCTGGAACAGGGACCGTGGGGAAGATCAGAGTTGTAAAACTCTCACTTCTGTGAGAAGGTGGAGGGAGAGAGAGAGGACACCCCACATCCCAGTGATCAGGTGAGCAAAGCCTGGACATGAGTCCAGAGACCCAGCTGTGGCCCAGGCTAGACTCAGTCACTCTGGTTGACCTTGAACAACTCCCCTGTAAAAAGGAGCTGAGCTCTTGCCTTTGCTACCTAAGGGAGTTATTGTGAAAATCAAAGGAAATATATCTTTTAATCCTAAACCAATGACTAGGGTCATTATTTTCCTCTTGCTCTGCCTGTTTCATTTTCCTCTTATTTCGTGCAGCCCTTTTACCTCAAAGAAGATTTTGAGGATGATGACCTGACTCAGACTTCCTTCTCTCTAAACGTATTTTCTTCTGTTCGGTCTCATTTTTGTCTTTCCAGTTATTCCTGATTGTTTTCTCTGAGCTTGTTGGAAATCTGATCATTTCCCTGGGTAGGACCTGCTCACACTCCTTCTTTGACGTGACCACCAGCTTCTCTAGATCAGACCCTTGATTCTTCTGGCTCATTTCCTGCCTGCCCCCAACCCACGGGGCACCAGAAGCAAGGAGAAGGAAGTCAGCTCATCACTGAGCAGAAGGAACTTGCTGGGGCATTTGGGATGCAGGTGATCAGAGGCCAGAGCTCACTGCACTGGTCCCCAAGAAGGTGACAGGACTCTGTTCCCATTAAAAGCAGTGGAGCTTGGAGGGCACTGCAGCGTCATGCTCAGAACCTCCCAGACTGGGGCCCTCACTGGGGAACCTGGCCTAGCTCAAGGCAGGATGAGGGGCTTTGTTTTTTGGTTGGTAGATTGCATCCCAGAAATCATAAAAATGCTTCAAAATCCTCCAAGAGAAGGAAGCTCTTATTTTATCCTAACACGAAGAAGATTTTATCTCATGGGATTGAGTAAATGAAGTCTGGACATCTTAATTTTATATTTTCAAAGTAATTCCTTTGTAATTTTTATAAAAATGATACATTGTCATTTGAAAGAAATGGAAGCAACACAGAAATTACAAAGAATATGTCAAGCTAAAACAAACAATATAAAAATTTTGATAACTAGATGAAGATCATTTTAGACATCTTTCTATACATTAGGTAAATGAATGTTAGATAAATAGAAATTTATATAAAATGAGTTCATACTATATATACTATTTTTAAAATAAAAATGTTAAATTTAAGTTTATGTGAACATAACAGGAAAAGAAAATTGAAGGAATTGCTAAACTTTGGTAACTTTTTGTTCCCAAGACATGCTGGTATGATTTTGGGAAAACAATTAGGAAAAATAATGCCAGTGCAGTCATGTTTTCTTTCAACTCTATCTTTTAATGTGATGTAATACAGATGAACTTTCTGCTATGAAAGGAGAGAAAATTACCATATTTACATTTCCTCCCACATTTTTTCCCCCTCCCTAGTTAGTTATGTTGTTATTTTCATTTTGTCAAGGTTTTATAACATTCTCTTCTGGAACTAGAGTACTCATTTTTATTTAGTCTTAATTAAGTATTTTAAAGTGTAGTGTCCTCCCCCCAGGTGAGGTTTCCTTGCATATCTTCTTCTTATGAATAGTGAAGCCAAGATTTTAATTTAATAACACATTTATTGAGCACCTACTATGTGCCGGGCACTATCCTAGATGCTGAGATGAGAAGATGGAAAAGAACCCTCTGTCTTGCGCAATAGACAGAAATGAATTAGTCCAGGCCTGTCTTTCTTCCCAGTCTCTGCCCTTAACCGCAGTCCTCTACCAATTTACCCAGGATGGATGCTAGACCCCTTCTAACCTGGGAGACCCTTTCCGTACCAGACCCATGGTGACCTCTGAGTTAGAAGCTGTGATGTTTGGCTCCTACACTGCCCTTTAAGCCACACAAAAATGCATCAGATCAAGGCTTTTGGTTCATGATAAATGCTGGAGAAAATGGTAAGATTTGCTGACTCACTGATTTTCCTGCCCAGTGTAACATCTCTCTTAATTAATGAGTTGTAATTAGCATTCAGAAAAAGAAATCGTTTTACGAGGTGAGGCCACTGAGATGTAACATCTTGTTCCAAAGCTGTCCTCCTGGTGTGAATGGGATCATTCAGAAATTAGGCATCTTAATAAGCCTGGTGCTCCAGCATTCAAATGCATCTGGTCCAGCTGGGAGGACAGGGTCTGCACCAGGCACGGGATGTTATACAGGAGTGAGTCTGCTCCATATACAGGAGCATTTGCTCGTGGTTACAAAGTAGTTACAGAAATCACAGATTTATGAAAATGAGTTGTATTTTTCCTCTTTTGGCTATTTTTAAAGTATTATCTCTTTGCTCATGAGTGATCTCTAGAAGCAGAGAGCCACATAATTATAGAAATTTGATTTGAAAGTGGAATTATCTACTACTAACAGTCCCAGTTCCTTCCTTCCTTCCATCCCTTGCTCCTTCCTTCTGATGAGAAACCTAAATCATAAAGAGGGAAATGACTTGTCTAAGTTAACACGGTATGCTGGAGCACTCTGAAACTAGAACCCACTTAGTTCTTCAAACTCTCATACATATTCTTTCCAGAGTCACCAAAAATGTTAAGTTTTTAAAAAAATTGTCTTCTTTATCTCTCTCAGCAGTTCTGACATAATAATTATCATGAAGGGAAGTTTCCTTTGTCGACCAACGTAAGCTTTTGCCTTATCCATGAATTTCTGCCTTCTGGACCATGCTGTCCACACTCTTAAAATCTTCATAGTCTGTTCCAATAAATGGTTATGATTATCTATTTGTGATTTTTCAGTTTTGATTTTATTTTTTGTTATTGTTTGTGCTTCTTTAGAATAGAGACCATGACTTAAAGTGTTTTTGGCCCTAAAAGCTCCCAGAAAAGGACCAAACATGTATTGGGGATGCAGTGACTTATTGCTGATTAATTCATTTCTTTTATCTATATTCTTCCTGTTTGTTTACTGGGTTTGAGAGTTGTGCCCATTTATTTCCTCTCTTGTTCTCTCACGCACCCAGTGCAGTGGCCACAAGGAAGGCAACTGATGGAAGAAGAGGAAAGGGCTGGCCTATTTTACCCCCTAATTAAATCATCAGTGCAGAATAATGGTGGCTTGATTTTATTTGCAAACCCACACCTCAGGCAATTGGTGAAGAAAAACAGCATAAGTAATAACACAAGTGTGTTGTTTATTTACATCCTCAGTTCATCTGTGGCAGTAAGCAAGAATCCACTTATTGCTAATGATAAAGCAGTGACTTACCTTACTTATTTTCACATAACTCATGTCTCAGCAGGAGTTCTCGGAGTCCGAGACCAGCTCGAGGCAGTTTGTTCGTCTTATCTGTGAGATGTTTCCTGTTGTGTATGAGCTACTTTGTAGAGATCAAGAATCAGTGCTTAAGTGTGATGCATCTTCATCAGTGAAGTAATATGCTGTAAGGACTTTCCAGACATTATCTGTTGCCATGTGACCATTAAGCAGACGGTTTTATGCCTCCCGCACTGGTTCTGTGAAATGATGGAGATTTCAGTCTTCATCCCCTGTCACTCAGATTTGGATGCAGAAATGGGTGAGGCCAACAGAACTGGCAGGTCAATGAAGCCTGCTGTTCAAACCCAGATCAGTGACCTTCTAGTACTTGGGCACCAAATGGGGTTAAGAATGCAGGCTGAGATTGGAGGGGGATTATTTCATTAGGTAGTGCTAAATTTGGGTTTGAACTAAGCAGCCCAACAGCACAAGGTCTTGCCCAACAGAGTGTTGTAACTATGTATCTGATAACAATGTATCTGAGACATTGGCAAAGGTCTTCAGCATAATAAAGGGTTTATGAGCTAAGCCCAACTTATATTCATTTCCTCATCCCTTCAACAGATATTTATTGAATGCTACCTTATGCTGGACATTGGGGAATATGGCAGAAGGAGACAGAAATTATATAGCCATTTATTTATAGGAAAAAATGCTGAAATAAACACATGAGCCAAGGACTTTGAAATCACAAAGTGGGATTTGCTAACTTGGTTTTTGTCAGAACAAATTGGTTGGTGCCTTTAACATAGTTTTATTCAGGACTTATTAGAAGCATGATGCACGTGGGGAGGGGGCATGACAATCCATCCTTTGGTGAAACTCTTTCTCCTCTGAGGTTAAAAAGATCTCCAAGTCCTCACATATCAAAACCAGAGATGTGTATCACTGTCCTTCAGCAAGAGAAGAAGTCATTTTAAGCAAGTGCAACATGCTGGGCTTGTTAGGCATTAAAGATTATACACAAAGAAAAGGAACAGAGACCCTGACTCGAGGATTTCGTAGTCTGAAATGGTTTATATGTGCTGGAATTGAGTTAGGAAAATAAAGACAGCATGATTTTAGGTGCTGAAATGAGTGTTACAGAAAGCAGAAGAAATGCCAAGTGTTGCTAGTAACGGAAATCTAACTTGCAAAAGTACCTGTTGGCGAATTAACTATTCATTCCTCTCTCCAAAACATCAGTAGATCAAAGGCTGGCATGGTAAGGCCTGCAGGCTGAATCTGATCCCCCACCTATTTTTGGAAATAAACTTTTATTGGAACATAGCCAAGCTCATTTTCTTTTTTAAAAAATTTTTTAAATTGTGGTCTAAATAGTTTATAACGTTGTGAAATTTCAGTTGTACATTACTATTTGTCAAACACCATATAAATGTGCCCCTGCACCCCTTGTGCCCACCTTCCCCCTGGTAACCACTAACTTGTTCTCTTTGTGCGTGTTTGTTTATATTCCACATATGAGTGAAATCATACAGTGTTTGTCTTTCTCTGTCTGGCTTATTTTGCTTAACATGATGCCCTCAAGGTCCATCCATGTGGTTGCGAATGGGACGATTATGTCTTTTTTATGGCTGAGTAGTATTCCATTGTATATATATATACCACGTCTTCTTTATCCATTCATCAGTTGATGGGCACTTGTGTTGCATCTAAGTCTTGGCTATTGTGAATAATGCTGCAATGAACATAGGGGTGCGTAAGTCTCTTTGTATTGTTGATTTCAAGATCTTCGGATAAATACCCAGTAGTGGGATAGCTGGGTCATGTGATAATTCTATTTTTAGTTTTTTGAGAAACCTCCATACAGTTTTTCCAGAGTGGCTGCACCAGTCTGCATTCCCACCAGCGGTGGATGAGGGTTCCCTTTTCTCCACAACCTCTCCAACATTTATTATACTTTGTCTTGGTGATTATAGCCATTCTAATGGGCATAAGATGATATCTAAGTGTAGTTTTGATTTGCATCTCCCTGATGATTAGTGATGTTAAGCATCTTTTTATGTACCTATTGGCCATCTGTATATCTTCTTTAGAAAAATGTTCATATCCTCTGCCCACTTTTTGATGGGATTGTTTATTTTTTTGTAGTTCAGTTGTGGGAGCTCTTTATATATTATGGAGATTAACCCCTTATCAGATATATGATTTGCAAATATTTTCTCCTAGTTGTTGGGTTGTGTTTGCTTTTTTTTTTTTTGAGGAGCATTAGCCCTGAGCCAACATCTACTGCCAATCCTCCTCTTTTTGCTGAGGAAGACTGGCCCTGAGCTAACATTTGTGCCCATCTTCCTCTACTTTATATGTGGGATGCCTACTACAGCATGGCTTGCCAAGCAGTGCCATGTCCACACCTGGGGTCCAAACTGGTGAACCTCAGGCAGCCAAAGTGGAACGTGCACACTTAACCACTGCACCATCGGGCCTGCCCCTGTTTTTTCATTTTGATCTTGGTTTACTTTGCCTTCCAGAAGCTCTTTAGTTTGATGAAGTCCCACTCATTTTTTTTCTTTTATTTCCCTTTTCTGAGTGGACATTGCATTTGTAAAGATCCTTTTAAGGTTCATGTCAGAGTACGCTGCCTATATTTTCTTCCAGAAGTTTTATGGTTTCCAGTCTTACCATCAAGTCTTTGGTCGATTTTGAGTCTGTTTTTGTGTGTGGAGAAAGATAATGATCTACTTTCTTTGGCACCTGGCTGTCCAGTTTTCCCAGCACCACTTATTGAAGAGGCTTTCCTTTCTCCATGGTATATTCTTGGCTCCTTTGTTGCAGATTAGTTGTCTATAGATGTGTGGTTTTACTTCTGGGCTTTCAGTTCTGTTCCATTGACCTGTGTGTCTGTTTTTGTACCAGTACCATGCTGTTTTGATTACTATAGTTTTGTAATATATTTTGAAGTCAGGGATTGAGATGCCACCAGCTTTGTCCTTGTTTCTCAGGATTGCTTTGGCTATTTGAGGGTTTTTTTGTTGCCCCATATGAATTTTAAGATTCTTTATTCTATTTCTGTGAAGACTGTCATTGGGATTCTGATCGGGATTGCATTGAATCTGTAGATTGCTTTAGGTAGTATGGCCATTTTAACTATGTTTATTCTTCCAGTCCATGTATGTGGAATATCTTTCCATTTCTTTATGTCATTATCGATTTTGTTCAGTGATATCCCATAGTTTTCCTTGTATAGGTCTTTCATCTCCTTGGTTAAATTTATTCCTAGATATTTTATTCTTTTTGTTGTGATTGTAAATGGGGTTGTATTCCTGAGTTCTTGTTCTGTTAGTCTGTTATTAGAGTATAGAAATGCCAGTGATTTTTGTATGTTGACTTTGTATCCTGCAACTTTGCTGTAGTTGTCGATTATTTCTAATAGATTTCTGATGGATTCTTTAGGATTTCCTATATATAAAATCATGTCGTTTGCAAAGAGTAAGAGTTTCACTTCTTCAGTGCCTATATGGATTCCTTTTATTTCTTTATCCTGCCTGATGGCTCTGGCCAAACCCTCTAGTACTATGTTGAAGAAGAGAGGTGATAGTGGGCACCCTTGTCTTGTCCTATTCTCAGCAGGATGGCTTTCAGTTTTTCCTCACTGAGTATGATGTTGGCTGTGGGTTTGTCATAAAGGGCCTTTATTATATTGAGGTATTTTCCTTCTATACCCATTTTATTGAGAGTTTTTATCATGAACAGATGTTGCATCTTGTCAAATGCTTTCTCTGTGTCTATGGAGATGACCATGTGGTTTTTATTCCTCTTTTTGTTAATATGGTGTATCACATTGACTGATTTGCAGATGTTGAACCATCCCTGTGTTCCTGGTATGAATCTCACTTGATCATGGTGTATAATGTTTTTAACGTACTGCTGTATCCAGTTTGCCAATATTTTGTTGAGGATTTTTGCATTTATGTTCATCAGTGATATTGACCTGTAATTTGTCTTCTTTGTGTTGTCCTTGTCTGGTTTTGGGATCAGGGCAATGTTGGCCTTGTAGAATGTCTTAGGAATATTTCCATCTTCCTCAAGGTTTTGGAATATTTTGAGAATAACAGGTAATAAATTATCTTTAAATATTTGGTAGAATTCTCCTGAGAAGCCATGTGGTCCTGGACTTTTATTTTGGGGGAGGTTTTTTGTTACTGTCTCAATCTCTTTACTTGTGATTGGTCTGTTTAGATTCTTTATTTCTTCTTGATTCATTCTGGGGAGGTTGTAAGAGTCTAAGAATTTATCCATTTCTTCTAGACTGTCTAGTTTTTCATAATATTCCCTTATAATCTTTTGTATCTTTGCAGTATCCTTTGTAATTTCTCCTCTTTCAGTTCTAATTTTATTACCTTGAGCCTTCTCTTTTTTTTTCTTAGTGAGTCTGGCTAAGGGTTTGTCAGTTTTGTTTCTCCTCTCAAAGAACCAGCTCCTTGTTTCATTGATCCTTTTTACAGTCTTTTTTGTTTCAATTTAATTTATTTCTGCTCTAATTTCTACTATTTCCCTCCTTCTGCTGAGTTTGGGCTTTGTTCTTTTTCTAATTCTTTTAGGTTGTAGTTTAAGATTGTGTATTTGAACTTTTCCTTGTTTGTTAACATGGGCCTCTATTGCTATAAATTTCCCACTTAGGACCACTTTTGCTGCATCCCCTAAGATTTGGTATGGTGTGTTTTTGTTCTCGTTTGTTGGAATTTTTTGAGTTCTCCCTTTATTTCTTTGATGACCCATTGGTTGTTCAGCAGCATGTTGTTCAGTCTCTACATTTTATTCCTTTTCCAGCTTTTTTCTTGTGGTTGATTTCTAGTTTCACGGCATTGTGGTTGGAAAAGATAGTAGATATGATTTCAATCTTCTTAAATTTACTGAGTTTTGCCTTGTTTTCCAATATATGGGCTATCCTTGAGAATATTCCTTGTGCACTTGAGAAGAATGTGTATTCTGCTGTTTGGGGATGGAGTGCTCTCTCTATATATCTATTAAGTTTATCTGGTCTAGTTTTTCGTTTAAGTCCACGATCTCCTTGTTGACTTTTTGTGTGGATGATCTATCCATTGATGTAAGTCGGGTGTTGAGGTCCCCTACTATTACTGTGTTGTCGTTGATATCTCCTTTCAGGTTTGTTAATAGTTGCTTTATGTATTTTGGTGCTCCTGTTGTGGGTGCGTACATATTTATGTGTTATGTCTTTGTGAGGGAGAGTCCCTTTCATCATTATATACTGCCCTTCTGTGTCTCTCTTTACCAGTTTTATCTTGAAGTCTACTTTGTCTCATATAAGTATGGCAACATCTGCTTTCTTTGTCATTAGCTTGGAGTATTGTCTTCCATCCCTTCACTCTGAACCTATGTTTGTCCCTAGAGTTGAGATGTGTTTCCTAGAGGGAGCATATTATTGGATCTTGTTCTTTAATCCATCCTGCCACTCTGTCTTTTGATTGGAGAGTTCAGTTCATTTACATTTAGAGTGATTATTGATATATGAGGCTTTATACTGCCATCTTGTTGCATGTTTCCTGGTTCTTCTGCACTTCCTTTGTTTCTCGTCCCATGTATTTTGGACTACCACTTTGATTTAGGTAGTTTTCTATGTTGGTTTTCTTCTTTTTCTCCTTGTTTATCGTAAATGTCTCTGTTCTAATTATTTGTTTAGTGGTTACCCTTAGGTTTGTATAAAAAAATCTCATAGTTGAGATAGTTCATTTTCTGATAGCCTCTTGTTTCCTTAGACTATACTAATTCCATCCCTTTCCTTGTCCCCTTCTAAGTTATTTTTGTCATATCTTTTTCCATCTTGTGTTGTGAGTTTGTGGTTAAAAAGATGAGATCATTTTTGTCTTGGTGTTTTCCTTTGGTTTATCCTTGATGTTAAAATTAAGTGTTTACTAACCTGATTTGATACAGAGCTACTGTTTTCTGATTATTGCCTACTTATTCGTCTCCTTGCTCGGTGCTTTGTAGACCCTCTCCTATTTTTTTTCAGGTATGAGGGCCTTCTTGAGGATTTCTTGTAGGGGGCATCTTGTGACAGTGAACTCCCTTAGTTTTTGTTTATCTGGAAAAGTTTTTATTTCTCCATCATATCTGAAGGAGATTTTCGCTGGATAGAGTATTGTTGGCTGAAAATTTTTGTCTTTCAGGATTTTGAATATATCATTCAACTCTCTCCTAGCCTGTAAGGTTTCTGCTGAGAAATCCACTGAAAGCCTGATAAGGGATCCTTTGTAAGTTATTTTCTTCTGCCTTGCTGAAGAAAATATTTTCTTTGTCCCTGACTTTTGCTAGCTGCACTACTATATGCCTTGGAGTGGGTCTTTTTACATTGACAATGTTAGGAGATCTGGAGGCTACTTTCACATGGATTTCCAGCTCCCTGCCCAGGTTTGGGAAGTTCTTAGCTATTATTTCTTTGAACAAGGTCTCTGCTCCATTCTCCTCTTCCCCCTCTGGAATACCTATAATCCTTATGTTGCATTTCCCGATTGAGTCAGATATTTCTCTGAGAGCTTCCTCGTTTCTTTTTAGTCTTAGTTCTCTCTTTTCCTCCCTCTGAAGCATTTCTATAGCACTGTCCTCTAACTGGCTGATTCTCTCCTCCATGCTGTCAGCTCTGTTGTTTAGGGAATCCAGATTTTTCTTTATTTCATCCATTGTGGTTTTCATCTCCAACAATTCTGATTGGTTCTTCTTTGTGGTTTCAATCTTCTTTGTGAAGAAGCTCCTGAATTTGTTAATTTGTCTTTCTGTGTTTTCTTATAACTAGTTGAGGTTTTTTAATGATAGCTCTTTTGAATTCTTTGTCATTTAGGTTATGGATTTCTCTCCCTTGAGGGCTGGTTTCTGGGTACTTGTCACTTTCCTTCTGGTCTGGAGATTTAGTATATCTACTCATACTGCTTGATGGAGTGGATTTTTGCTTCCTCATGGTGCTCTTATCTGGTCACAGCTGCCATGTACCACCACAGGGTGGGGATTAGGCACTGTGTATTCTGGGTCTGGCACGAGCAGGGCCTCCCCAGCTCTGGCCACTGACTGCTTTTCTCTCTGAGCAACTGATCCATGGCAGATCTGGAGCACTGGGCAGGGGGAGGGATACAATCCTTCCCCAGTGCTTCCCCCAGCCCCTGATTATCTCTCTGTTTGGAGCTCTGGGCGATTGCAAGACTGTGCACTTTCCCTTTCTCTGCTGCCACTGCCACACTCTCTGCGCCGTGCTCCAGATGGTTCTGGGGCTGGAGTGCTGGGTGGGGATGAGGCACCCTTCTCACCTGTGCCTTCCCACCTCCGTGGCCCTTCTCTCACCACAGAGCTCCTGCAGATCAGCTGCCACTTCCTCTGGAGGATCCAGCCCCACCACCACCTTCAGGCGGATGGCTGCAAGGGTCTCCCAAACATCTTTTGTGATGTGTATATGTCCTCTGTTGGTGTATGAATGTCCTTTTAGTTGTATCTTAGAACGGAGAGTGCAAGGGACAAGCTCACTCTGCCAAGATGCTGACGTGACTCCAAGTTCATTTTCTTACATGTCTATGGCTCGTTTTCACACTACAATGGCCAAGTTGAGTAGCTTCAACAGAAATTATATGGCTCACAACCCTGAGGTATTTGTTATTGGTCTTTTACAGAAAAAATTGTGCTGACTCCTGATTTCGATTATCCAGGTTCATCCTTGTGTTAATTTAGAGCATCAGAACAAAACATAGCTGAGGTATACCTGGGTGGCAAATGAATCTCCCTAAAACAAACTTCATTTTCATCCTCTGAGTTTACCTTAAATTGATTTTAAGTACCAGAATTAGACATAGCTAAATCTCATGGCACCTGAGGCCCTTGTGAAAATGTTTTTCCTGACCGGAGATTCAGCATTCTGTTTCCTACTGTTATAGATAGCTAAATCAAGAGCACCCATTTGGAAGGAATACCTCTGTTCTTTGCAAACTGTACTTGAAGATATAATTCACTGTGTTCCTCAGTCTTTATTCAAAGCTGCTGGCACAAAAATTCTGCTTGAATTTAATTTTAGGATAATGTTGATCTCTGAATTGACTTTATAGGTTTTCCCAGTTCACAACAACCATAACCTAGTATGTTTCCCTCTTGCCATAGGTGACAGGAAATTCTGAGCCAATTTCACAGCCGAACGTAGTAGTAGACCTGTTGCAGGTGCCAGTACTGGGACTAGGGTGAGGCAAGAGAGGGATGTAAGGTGCAAGATTTAAGGAGGCACTCACTCCCAGGGCAATGCAAAGGCAGGATTGGCCTTAAAAAGGGGTACCTCCTTAAATTTTGTGCCTTAAGTGCCTCTCTTTTATCCTGATGCTGTTAGGTTCCTGGTAACATCCATCTCTTCTACTTCCAGATGGCTAGGGAGCTGTCCTGGTTTATCCCTATACATGGATTTGTTTGGGTTTTTTTTCTGACAATGTAAACTGATTCAGGTCCTCCCTTCAGTAGATGGGAGTACCAATCTCAAAAATCAAACTTGTGGGCACTTCAGTGACCGGAGACTGCCATCTGTCCCCTGTTGTTCCAAATGTCAGGTAGGAGGGAAGCTCAGGGCCGTGTGTCAGCTTCCCAGCTGGGTTTACCATGGGAAGTGGGATTGGGGAGGATTATTCCAGTTCTCTTCATTGAGCTGAGATTTTCATCCTGAGGAAGAGGAGGGGATATTGGATGCATCTCCAGCCTCACATGTGGTGTGCTAGGACAGACAGAGGCTGTTATTTGGAAATGAGAGGAAAGTACAGGCACCAAGAAGTTGGTGATATGCACTGCTAGCTAGCAATGAGGGGGAGAATGCGGAGGGGAGAATGGGCTGAATTATAGACTGCTCTGCCCGTCACATGGTTAATTCTCAGGAGGAAGGAAGGATGGAAGGGAAGGATGAAGGGAGGAAGGAAAGAAGGAAACATAAGGGAGAGACGGAGGAAGATGGTGTGAGGTGGGGGAGGCAGATTGACTGGAGATTCAGTGACATTTTCTGAGCTAGACAAACCAGGGACCAAAGTGACGCATTCTTTTCCCTTGTCACTTGAGGCCTGTGCAAACGCTGCAGGCTTCGGGGCTCCAATTTTAAAAAGAGTAAGAGTGTGAGGAGGTGACCTGGAGGCACTTCATTCAAATGGTCTGGGATTTGAGGAATAACTTATAGTACAAGTAATATGTGCCTGATCATAGATTCAGCCTTGACATGTGTTGTCTGTATTCAAATCACAGACGTTGGATGACTCTTGTCAGCTGAAAAGAGGGCCATGGCTTGCCCACAAGTGGAGTGGGTTTAGCTCATGGTTTGCTTCACAGTCTCCCCTTTCTACCCCATCCTCTGCACCTGCTCCCCTCCCCCATGGCTGATGGCTTTATAGTTTGTCTCCCACCCCTATCAACCTCTTCTCTCTACCTGAGGGATAAATGACTCCTAGGCTGATGTGCAGGTTAAGAGGGACGAGACCACTAGAGCCTAGGAAGTGTGCAGAGGCTTCACAAGAGACCAGGAGTGAGCAATATGCAGCACATTCTGTGTGTTAGGTATTTTAAAACATCTGTTAACTTATTTTCACAACCCCTTAGAGGCATAATTATTATATTTATTTATTTATTTGAGGAAGGTTGGCCTTAGCTAACATCTGCTGCCAATCCTCCTCTTTTTTCTGCTGAGGAAGACTGGCCCTGAGCTAACATCTGTGCCCATCTTCCTCTACTTTATATGTGGGACGCCTGCCGCAGCATGGCTTGATGAGTGGTGTGTAGGTCCACACCCAGGATCCTGACTGGCGAACGCCTGGTTGCCAAAGCAAACTTTACCGCTATGCCACTGGGCCGGCCTCTATTATCTTCATTTTTTGTGTGCAGTAATAGGCTTTCAGGTTTCATATAACCTGCCCAGGTTCTCACAGTGCATAAGGAAGGGAGCCAGGTTCAAGCCCACATCCATCTGAAGCCAGAAGCACGGGTGTGTCTTACTAAGTAATGGTGCTTCTCTACGGATGAGATTCAGGCATCAACGAATGAGTGAGGGAAGGTGTTAATTTTGGGGTCTTCCCCTGAAATAAAATGAGGTAGGTAGTTGCTTTTCCTGTCTAATTAAGTACAACTGTATATTTAAGCTGCTCCACAAGACTATAAATTCCTTGTGGATGGATTTATAGCTCAGCATGTTTGTTTCCCCAGTGTGCCTGGCTGAGTATCTGACTTGCAGTGCAGGCGGCCCTCCGTATCTGCGGGTTCCTGTCCGAGGATTCAGCCAGCCTCAGATGGAAAGGCCTATCATGGTTGCATCTGTACTGAACATGTACAGACTTGTTTTTCTTGTCATTATTCCCTAAACAATATAGTATAACAACTATTTACATGGCATTTACATTGTATTAGGTATTATAAGTAATCTAGAGATGATTTAAAGTATACAGGAGGGTGTGCATAGGTTATATGCAAATATTATGCCATTTTATAAAAGGGACTTGAGCATCTGCAGATTTTGCTATCCTTGGGGGTCGTGGAACCAATCCCCCAAGGATAGCAAAGGAAGATTGTGACAATAATAGAAAACATTCATTGATACTATGTGCCTAGGACAATTTTAACTATTCTAGATACATGATTTATTCCTTACAACCACCCTGTGAGGGGCGTTAATGTTTCTATTCTCATTTTATACTTGGAGATACTGAGATATTGTGAGTTGAAGGAACTTGCCAATGTTCACTCCCAAGTAATGGCAGAGCAGGGATTTGAATCTCATCATTCTGGGTCCAGAAGCTTGCCTCTCTTCTAAATAGGTGTTTAATTAAAATTTGTAGTTGGATAAATATACTACCAATTTGTACAGGATCTAGGGAACTGGATATCTATTGATTTCACTGAAGAGGTCAATTGTGTCAGGGTTAATTGCTTGGTCAATATTTTTAAAGGAATGGATTAATATTCTCATGTTCTTCTTTCTTGACCCTCTCCCTTCCCCCCAGTGAGAAACAAGCCCGGTGCCGAGGAGAAGAAGCAGGGTGTTTTCACACAGTGACTGTAGAGGAAGGACAGTATTCCGTGTTGGCAACACTGGGCCTTCAGGGACAAATAAAACTCTCATAGAATGACTTAGGGCAGATGACACAGGGTAGCAACTGTGGGACGCACTGAGGTGGGTATAAAATGTGGATACAGTTGAGGACACTTCTTTGCAATACACACATGTGCAGAGAAATGAGCCCCAATTCATCTGAGAGTGTGCAGATGTTTGCATAGAATTCTTTTTAAATTTTTAAAAATTATTGTAAGAAATGCTTTATCGTGGTGAACAGATTTATTTTGAGAAGTTTTTCCCATTTTAAAAATCAATGACTTGAGGCAGGGTTTGAATAACTTTCCCAGGAGCACGTGGTTCATAAATGGAGATGCCCGGACCAAATCCTAACAGTCTGGCTGCAGAAGCCACACTTCTCAGGACCACACCAGTGGGGTGTTATGTAGGAGCTGGCAGCCCTGCTGTGTGGACATAGGAAGGGATTTTAGTTTCGACACTAGGAAGCCAGGTTGCCCATGAATGCTGGGGCATTCCATGAACCAAAGACAGACCAGTTTGGCCAGGCCTCAGAACTTTGATAATCGATGGAGGAGAATCTGCTGCGTGTGACCTTGTGTCAGCTCCTTTGCGGGGCGTCACACACATTATAAATCTGGATAGTTGTCTGTGAGGTAGATATTAAAATCACTATTTGAGAGACAGGGAAACTGAGGCTAGGGGTCGCATATTTTGTTCAGCCCACAGCTATGATGGCAGAGCCTAAATTCAAGTCCTTTGCTCTTTCCGTTCAACCAGCCATCTCTCTGAGTTGCTGGGGTTTCATGACCCTGCTGTCCCCTCAAAGTTGGGAGGGAATTTATAGGGTTACAACAGATGATCTCTGTGCGAGACATCAAGGTCAACTTCACCGTTCCCCCAGTTGGTACAAGCAGCCTCTGTTTGAATACCTCTAGTGACCAGGGGATCACTGTCTCAGGAGGCAGCCCATCTCAATATTTTTAGTGAGGTGTATTAGACATACAATAAAATGCCTAGATTTTAGTGTTGCAGTTCAGTGAGTTTGACAGATGTATGCACCTCTGTGAAATCGTCTGTCACCCGTATCAAGATGCAGGACGCTTCCCTTATCCTGCGAAGTTTCCTCGTGCTTCTAGTCAATAGCTGCCCTCTTCCCTCAACCACAGGCAGTCATCGTCCTGCTTTCTATCACTATAAACTAGTATTTCCTGCTTCTGAACTTCATATAAATGGAATCTGACAGGGTATTCCTTTTTGTCTCTAGCTCCTTTCAGTCAAAGTAAAGTTTTTGAGATTTGTACATGTTGCTGTATATATCAGTAGATTGTTCCTTTCTATCATTAATACTGTCCTATTATGTGGATATGCCGCAATGTATTTATCCAGTCGCCTGTTGAGGGACATGTAGGTTGTTTCTGACCTTGGTTATTTTGAATACAATTGTTATGAACATCCTGTACAAGTGATTTAGTGGGCATGTTTTGATTTTTCTTGAATAAATACTTGGAAATGGAATTTCCAATTGGAAATTGGACCAATTGGAAATGGGTCATAGGATAGATGTATGATTAACTTTATGAGAAACTGCCAAACAATTTTCCAGAGGTTACACTATTTTATACCCGTGCCATTAATGTATGAGAGTGGCAACTGCTTGGTTTCCCCACTAACAACTGGTATTGCCAACTTTTTAATTTTCACCTTTTTACTGGATTTGTGGTGCTATTTTACTGAAGTTTTACTTTGCATTTCCTTGAGTTCTTTGTCAGGTAAGTGTTTTGCAAATATTTTCTCCCAGTCTGTGGCTTATCTTTTAATGTTCTTAGGTGTCTTTTGATGAGAAGTTTTTAACTTTAACGATATTTAACTTATCAGTCCTTTTTTTTAACAGTCAGTGCCTTTTGTGGCCTGAGAAATCTTTACCTACTCCTGCGTTCTCAAGATACTCTCCAACGCTGCTTTTTAGAAGCTTTATATTTAGCTTTTACACTTAAGTCTGTGATCCATCCCAAACTGATTTTGTATGTGGTGTTAGATAAGAGCTGAGGAGCATTCCTTTCCCTTTACAGACACCCAGTACTCCCAGCAGCATTTGCTGAGGACTCTGCCCTTCCCCATGGAATTACATTGGTGCTTTTGCTGTACGTTGATTGACTGTATCTGTGGGTCTGTTTCTGGATTCTATTCTGTTTTGTTAATCAACTTGTCTTTGTTTAGGCCATAACACACTGTCTTAAACACTTATTGTATATAGCTTTATATGTTGTATTTTGTCAAGGTTTTTTTTCTGGCAACTATTAAAATGGCCATCTGATTTTTCTCTTTTAGTTTGTTAACGTGGTGAATTACATTATTGGTTTTCATTTGTTAAACTAATCTTGTATTCCTGGGATAAACTCTACTTGGTTATGATGTATTATCCTTTTTATATTCTTCCAGATTAATTGTAATAGTATGTATTTAAGGATTGTTGTGCCTATTTGATGAGGTATACGGGTCTGTAATTTCTTTTCTTTTTTGGTAATGCCCTTGTCAGGTTTTGGTGTCATGGTTAGGCTGACATCATAAAACAATTTTGGAAGTGTTTCCTCTTCCTCTATTCTCTAAAAAAAAGTTTGTGTGAGGTTAGTATTGTTTCCTTCTTAAATGTTTGGTAGAATTCTCCAGTGGAAACCACCTTACCTGGAATTTCCTTTGTGATGATGTTTTTAATTGAAGTTTCGTTTTCTTTAGCAGATATAAGGCTGTTTAGATTTTCTATTTCTTCTTGTGTCATTTTGAAAAAGTTGTATTTTTAACAAAATTTGTTTCATTTAGTTTTCAGATTTGTACACATAATATTGTTTATGATATTTCTTCATTGTCTTGTTAATGCCTGTAGGACCTATAGTTACATCTATCATTTCTAGAGAGCCTACAGTGTAAAAAAGTTAGTCTCCTTTCAATTGTTTCATTTTAGACACATTGAGTTCACTTCAAGTCAGGAACAGGCCATTTTCTTCCCTCTTCAGGATATTTGTCATGCTCTTTCCTCAGCCTAAAAAAATTCCCCTCGCTACAACCTTTGTTTCTTTTCACCTGGCTACCTGCTACTCAACTGTTAGTATTCACAATTAATGTGAAGCCCTTTCTGATACATACATCGCAACATTTTCCACCCACGTATGCATCCAGATAGACATATGCATACCATACACACACCCACACTCACATAGATAGCTATTTGTGCTTTTCCTTTGCAGCACTTTACTAAAATTATTAATTAATTAAAATTATGATAGAACCTTTACATTGCTTCTCTTGCCTACTACACTATAAACTCCATCAAGGCTGGACTTGCATTGTTCCAGGGGAGTGCTGAGTACCTGGTTCCCAGCACCATGCTTGGCATATGATTGATGCTCAATATGACATGCTCGAGTGGATGAAAGAATCTACATTGAGGAGAAATAAGTTATTTTTTATGAAAATTCCTTCTGATAATGTTAGCTTTGCTAGAAAGCAGTGTGAAGACTGGAAAAGAGGACGGGGACAGATTGTGGGGAGGCTTGACTAACAACTTATGGAATCTAGCTATTTCTCTGTTTGTATTTTTAATATTTTCTCTGTCTCTATCCCTGCTATATTTTTGTTTATGCTCAGTGCCCTGGGGGAAAGGGGATGGTGTTGGTAATGAGAGGATATGCTGAAAACTACAGGATAGGGGAGTGTAGGGGACCAGGAGCTCTCACAAGAGTGTCTCCTCTTGTCTTCCTCTGGGAAGCCCAGAGCCTTTCCTCTGCCTCAGTCCTACACGTAGGATTAGCAGAGGATTTACGTATTTGGGTTATGTTGGTGGTGGGAGGTGGGACGTAAGGAATGGGGCCATTCGATTTTTCTCTCTAGTTGGGCATCACATCCTATAAGGAAGTCCTCCCTGTGAATCCTCAATCATCAGACAAGATCCTTAAAATAAAAGAAATGGCCCAGTGGGCCCCAAACTGCAGCCTCCCCCCCACCCTATTTCATATTCCCTGATTTGAAAATTATAGCCTTTTCTCCTTCCATCCCCCTAAAGCATGTCCAAAGGAGCTTATGTAGTAATTTCCAGAGTGAAGCTGATTGATCAGCTTGTAGAACATAATGGATCAGAGTACTTCCCCCTCCCTTCCCAGCCGCCTTTCTGAGGTGGCTTCGTGCAGCTAATGCCCAGAGCATGCTGGGGTTCTTGCAAGTGCGCTGATGAGAGAAGGAAGGGAGTGTCTCTGTGTGCTCCATGAGAACATAAATGCTGGAGAGCCGTACCGTGCTGGACAGGAGGACCTGTTTGCAGCAGCCTGTGTCAGGGGAACACAGGCTCCTCCAGGTCCTTCCAGAGCATCAGCTTGTGCAAGAAGTGAATCGAAGGGAACTGGACCCCAGCCCAGCTCTCTTCCTCTACAATGATCCCCAGTAAGATTCTGGCCTACCATCACCAACCCAACAGCACCAGCACAGAGGTTTATAGACCCACCAGGCGCCGCAAAAAGTCCCTGGGGGATTTGTTTCATAATGGCTACCGGGTGAGGTCCGGGCCCGCCACTCCTGAGAAGGAGGAATCGCAGGACTTCTGGCAGTCGTTGGTGTCTTGCTGCAGGGTTTGCACCTCTTGGGGTAAGGTCCCTCCCAACCCCGGCATTTATCCCCTGCAAAGTATCCCATATGCCTGGAAGCTGCCCAGGAAAGAAGTGCCCTCCCTAATGACTGGATTTGGTGTACTGTCCCATGGACGGGTGATAACCTTCTCCATTTCCCTTTGCTTGGCATACCCCATGAACTCAGATGTGCTGAGCCAGGCAGAAATCCTGTCCTTCCTTTTTAGATGAATTTAACTGCCCTGTAGTGCTTCTGAATGTTTCTGAGCTATTAAAGAATATATTTCAGAAATGCTGGGGAAAGCTTGGCAAATGACGGGAACAGCCTCCTTCTTATTTATTAAGTGGTAATAATTTCCAGTGAGTCAGCGTGTTCACAAGAGGCGTTTGAAGGTATCGACAATATTTCTTTTCAGGGCCAACAGTGCCATTGCGGTATGTTTTCTTCTGTCCTCACATTGGGCCATAGGAGTGCTTTCTTGCCTGTCTTGGGTGGCACTTCATTATTCTCACCCGGCAGAGATCATAAGAGATGTACTCTGGGCAGATTTTCTTGTCTCAACTGCTTTCCGACAGGGATTTGGTTTTATTTGGGCATCCATAATGTATAAGAGTTTGAAATAAATGGCTTAAATTTACATTTCTGGACCTAAAATCCCAGTCTTAGGAAGAGATTTCTTTTATTTCCAGAAAGGTTAGTGGTACCAGGAGCTTCTTTAAAATGATGTATATTCCCGTTGGAACCCCACTTAGGATTCTGATGTGGATAGGCATGGCTCGAACTACCTCTGCATTATATAATTATGTATGGCAAAATTCTAATTAGCAAGCAGGAGATCGGTGATTCCTAGTCAGTCCTTTTCATTAGAAACTGGCATGAAAGTCTTCCCTGGTCTGAAGCATCTGCTTGGACTTCATCTGGAATCTAATATTCATGCCCCATGTCTATGACCCCGGATCTGCTGACCAGGTTATTATCTTCCCTTTCCCTTCACTTCAGGAAAGAGCTGCTTTATGCTTTATAACATCCAGCATTGGTGAGGGACGATATTAAAGCAGCTAGAGAGAGGAGCATGAATGATGGGATTATTAAGATGAGAGGAAACAGACCATTTCCTGAGAAAGAGTTGTAACTGAGTAAAACCACAGGTTTAACTTAATATTCAACCTTCTTCTTACTTTTCCTTTGAAAGGGTTTCTTATAAATTCATTCATTCATTTTCAGTAGTTGAGTGCTTACTATGTGTCAGCCATCACTGTTCTAGAAGATGATGGACACAGTGGTGAACAGGTTTATGAGGTGCGTGTTGTAGTGAAGCTGACTTCTACTGAGGGAGATACGTAAATAAACAAGCCAGTGAGATGATGGTAGATAGTGATAGATACTCTAAAGAAGAACAGAGTGATGGGGGGCACATGAGATCATTGTAGATAGAGATACATACTTTCAAGAAGAATAGAGTAATTGGGGTGGGGCTCCAGATTTGCTGGCCAGAAAAGACCTCTCTGAAGCAGTGTCAGTTGAGCCAGCCTTACGATGATCTAGAGGAAGAACATTCCAGAAAGGAATGGAAGAGAAGGCCCTGAGCTGAGAATGAACTGGAGTACGTTTGAGGAGCAGAGGTGCAGTGTGGAGGGTATGAGAATGGGGAGAGTAGAAATGAGATCATGTAAAGCCTCCCAGAGCAAGGTGAGGAATCTGAACTTTATTTTTGGTGAGATGGAAGGCATTTGAGGGCTTTTATTTGGGAGTGATGTGATCTGATTGACATCTGAAAAGGTCATACTGGCTGCTTTCTGGAGAAGGGACAGTGGGGCACGACAGGCTTGAGGGAATAAAAATGAAGCCAAAAGACCAGCTTGGGGGCTGTTGGCCAAGCTAGAGGCAACAGTGGCTTGGACCATGGTTCTGGCAGTGGAGAGGGAACAGATGAGTAATTTCTTATATATTTAAGAGGTAAAATCAATAAGACTTGTTGGTCGCCTTTAAAAATAATTTATGTCTGCTCTCTGGCTCCCCTATTCAAATAGAAGACTCCTGAAACAGGAGCTTCACTCCTGGGCCTTCAGAATCTGGAGCAGTGAGTGACTGGCACAGAGCAGGGACTCACTGCACATGTATGGGATCAATGAATGAATGAATGACTAGGTGACAATCGCAATTTGACTATCAACTGATGCTTAGTATCTGAGAGACAGGAAGCAGGACTGGTATAAGGTAGGGAACAAAACAGCCTGGGCAATTACCCAGGGAAAAGATCTGAAAAGGTCAGACAAGCAAGTACTGTTTATGAAACATGCTCTCTGACTAGGGGAACAAAAGCCCAGGGGCGTCTGAGAACAAGACAGTCCTCTCCCTCTAGCTGGGAAGGAGAGGCTCTGATTCACTCTGGGCTGGGGTTGAGGAGCACGTGGGCCTGGCAGAGCTGGAGCTGAGGCCTGGTGATGGCAGCAGGGTGCGGGGGCCCACCCTGGGGAAGCCTCCCTGTGCTTGTGTCTCTCCTTCTTTACCCTGATAACTCCTCTCCTCGTTTAGAGCTCTCTTGAGCTCCAAGGCCAGATGGCTGTGACCTTGTCAGACACCACAAAAATAATTACTCTTCAGGATTTGCCTGGGGGTGGAGGGATTGGAAAGGATAGAGGTTTATGTGAATGTTTCTGCTTTCTGGATTTAAAGATTAAGGAGTTAAAGGGAATGGAAAATAGCAAATTGGAAAACCCCCAGCAGGCTTTCCACCATGGGCTGGGTTGAGTTTGCTTTTGTGTTTTCTCAGTCTTGTACTCTAAAGGAACCTTGCTTGTAGGAGACTCCTGAGTCCCTTCTCTCCTGGGATAATGGGAACCCTGAATGGTGGATGATTTTTCATTACCTGCGTGTCCGTCAATCTGTCAGTATTCCATCCAGCTTTGATCTGAGAAAGGGGTTTTAAATCTCTTAACCTTAGTTGGCCAGTGAAAAATTCCATGGCAATAGTTCACAGGACGACCCTAACCTGGTTATTCAAGTCTCAGACTGAATTGGACTGAGTTGGACCCTCTGAAGGGACAGCAGTGGCTGGGGGTCCTCCCCACCTGGAGCTGCTGGCCTCAAGTTAAATCTTTGCTATGGGCACAGGGCTCAAAGCCAGAAGACCTGCGCTCAGTCCTGACTTGCCTCTGAGTTTATTACAACAGCAACAAAACATTACAAATAAAAACAGAAATTTTCTATAAATATTATAGAAAATTAGAGAAATCCAAAAATCTTCCCTCTGTAACACAACTACTTTCATCATTTTATTTATTCTTCTAGTTTTTATTTTTTGCATACCTATAGTTTTCATAGTTTTATCATAGAGAACATGCATGTTATATTTTACTTTTTTTCTTCAGTGTTTCCAGTTTGCTATTTTTTTTTATTGTGGTAAAAAACACAGAACGTAAAATTTTCCATCTTAACTGTTTCTAAGCGTACAGTTGAGTAGTGTTAAGTGCATTCACATTGTTGTGAAACAGATCTCCAGGATCTTTTCATCTTGCAAATCTGAAACTGTGTCCCTTAAACAGTTACTCTTCCCCCTGCTGCCCACGCCCCGCCTCCCGTCCTGCCCCAGCCTCTGGTAACCACCATTCTACTTTCTGTATCTTCTATAGCCTACTTCTTCAATTTAACATTATATCATAAGCATTTTCCTCGTTGTTACATTATTTTTTGAACTTATATAATATCCCGGGAAGAAGATGGACTAAGTTTAAGCAGACCTATTTTTAGATATTAAGCTGCTGTCTATTTTTCTTCTTTAATGAATAATTTTGCAATGGACATCTTTGTTTCTGTAGCATTTTCCCATATTTTGTTATATTTTCTTAGGCTATATTCCCAGAGATGGAGTCAGTTTGTCTCAGAATGCGGAGTTACTTGAAAATGCTGTATCAATTTACAATTCCACCATCAAATTATAAGAGTTTCATTGCAGAGTCGTCTCTAGTAGGTGAAACTCAAATTTATTGCTAGTTAAGTATAATAAACACGATGTTACTGTATTTTTGTTTAATTTGCATTTCTTTTATTTCAGCCAAGTGTAATAATTTTAATGGTTGCTTACTAGTTGTATTTCCGATTTCGTGAGGTACCTGTTTATGATTTTTTTTGCCTATTCATGAACTAGTGAACTAGTATTTTACATACATGCTTTTGACATTACAAAGAATTTATCCATATTATATCATATTTGATTAAGTTATTTTTCTAGTAGGTTATCATTTTATCTTCCTTACTTTTTTTTGACATGTAGAATTTTGATGTTTTTATGATGGCTGATCTGATATTTAAAAATTTTTATGATTCCTTTCACTTCTGAGTTTAGAAATCCTTCATGTCTTCAGAGAACTAATAAATATATAATTACATTTTCTTCAGTTTTTACATGGCTTATTATTTATATTTAACTTTAGTTCTTCTCAAATTAATTGCCATTGTGATATGAGGTGGCTGTTTAAATTGATCGAATGGGTTAGGTTGAAGCAATTGTTCCTTTATTCTTGCATAGTGCTTGTCTCCCTTTGGTTTGTTATGACTTCTTTATCATATATTAAATTCTTCTCTATATAATATAATCTATTTGCCCTATCCTTTTGTGATTTTCTTATTCTGTTGTTTTGTGCTAAATGTGGCCTATATGATTTCTGAATTTTGGAATTTGGTGAAATTTCTCTGTGGTCTAATACATGGTTAGTTTTTGTGACTGTTCAGTGGTTGTTACTTAAGAATGTATGATCCTCGTTTACTGAAGAATATACAGATGTTCTGTCTGTCCATCCATTCAGATAGATATATATGAATAAATCCCAAGGAATTCTATATTTTGCAAATATTCTGTATTTTTGCTTACTTTTTGGATAGTTTCTGAAAAATGGAGATTAGAGTTTCCCACTGTGATGTGTCATTGTCAATTTTTTGTTGTTTGATGCATTTTTGTCAGGTTTTGTTCTGTATGTATCTCAAAGGTATATTCTTAGGTGTATAAAGTTTCTTCACTGTCACATATTCTTGGTGGATTGTTCCTTTTATCAATATAAAGTATTATTCTTTATTTCTTTTATACGTTTCCACAGCAGCTGCCACTTTATTTGATATTGTTGTTGCTTTGTTTGCCTCATTTTTTGTCAGCATTTGTCTACATATCTTTCAGCCTTTCATTTCTAAGTTTCCTATAAATTTGTTCTCAGTGTATCTCTTACAAATAGCGTGCACCTGGAATGTGTTATTGCTGATTTTATACTATCTGAGAGTCTTTGTCTATTAACAGATGAATTTAACTCATTCAGTTTTGTTGTGACTACTAATATAATTAGGCTCTTTTTGCTGTTGCAGTAGTATTTTCTAATTAATATGCTTTTTTTAGTTTCCTTTTTCACAATTCTTTTCCTTTATTTGAATTGATCAAATTCTTTTGTTCTGTTTTCCTCTCTAAGATTTGGAACTTATAATTCCAAATATATTCTTAAGTTTTTGATACATGTACTTAAATGTAAATTTTTCTATTAATATCAATATTGATATTAGTATCAATATTGATGTCTAATTAATATCAGTATTAATTTTCTATTAATAATCAATAGTATCTTCTCCTGAAGCAAGACAAGAACTTTAGCACACTTTTCTTACCTTCACTGCCCTTTCTCCTTCATACCTCCATCTTCCATATAGTGTCATCTGGAGGTTTTACTTTTAGATCATTATTGTTATTTATTATTTTTTATAATATTCAGTCAACACATAAAGTAATCAGTTTCTTTTACTCTTTTCCCACATTGCTTCTTGTTTATCACTTCTTTTTGGATTTATTTTTCTACCAGCCAGCTAAGTATGTCTTTCTTGGCTCAAAATAGTTTATCCTGAGAATTATGAAGATATCTTTCCTTTGTTTTCTTGCATCTAGTGCAGCCAGGAAAATTGTGACAATAGATTGATTCTCACTGCTTTGAGGGGTTTATATCTTCACACAGATGTTCTAAAATTTGACCATACTATGCTTAGATTTGAGTCTTTTAAATTTTAACCTGCTGGATACTTAGCAGACCTTTCCAATCTGAGGATGCAGACTGCTTTTTTGGTCTGGGAAACTTTCTTCTAATATTATTTTGAATTTTTCCTGCTTTCTATTGCCTTTACTCCTTCTGGAATGAACCCCTGTCTTCCATGTCTCTTAATTTTTCTTTTGTACTTTTCATGCTTTTGTCTCTTTGTATGAGGAGACCTCTGTTAGATAGTCCAGTCCTCTGGTTTGTATGTAGCTATGTCCATTCTTCTGTTTAGTTAGTCTTTTCAATTTTTAATACTCAAGATTTTAATTTCTAAGATATTTAGTTGATTTTTGTTGAGTTGACGTATTATCTCACAACTCTTTATGTGTTCCAATTAAACTTTTTCTAAAGTTGTTGCTTTGTCAATATTGTATCCTCAAGGTGTCAATTTGCTAGAATCTGTGCCTTTCTTCAAAGAAGGCTTGACTTTACTCAGATGTTTGGTGATTCTTGATTTGATGCTCCTCTTTGCATTTGAGATTTTCTACTGGGCTGTATGTGAATGCTGTCTTTGCTTGTTGCAACTTGTCTGGGGAGTGCTGGAGTGTGCAGCAGTGCGTTTTGGTCCAATAGCTGGTTTTACAGCTGTGGACAAAACCTCTTTTTTCTAGGAGTTCCAGTTCACTCAGGATATTGCTTTAACAACTAAAATGCCCACGCTTATACTGTGTACTGGGTGATCTTGTTTGTGCCCCAGTCAGTGTCATTGTCGCAGCTTCCCTCTTTCCAGTCTCAGTCACCTCATTTCATCTTTTGAACAGTTTTTTTTTCTTCACTATGATCCCCCCACCCCCCATCTCTGTCTCAGTCTTTGTGGAATTCCTCATCGAAATTTATTTACCAAGGACATTTCTGATATTATGTTATTATTATGGATAATATATTTTTTCTTAGAATACATATGATAGAATATATATAGAAGAATATATATATATATATTCTTACTATATATGTTGTACAAATGTGAAGTTAGGTTTTCCAACAGAAAATCCACTTTTCATTTACCAACGTGTTATCGTTTTCTCTTATATGCTTTAATCTCTTTTTCCTTCTTTTTGTCCTTGCGAGATTATACTGTTTTTTTCCCCCTTTAGTATTATTTAGTGAGGTTTTGAGAGGAGGCAGAGATAAACTAATCGGTTCAATCTGCTATGTTTAACCAGAATGCTCTGGATTATTATTTTAATGAATTTTCTCTATTGATATTTTATGATATTAGCATCTCTAATCTTAGTGAGATTATTTTACTTTTGTGCTTTGAAAGTCAGTTTTTGGTACCAGGTTTATGTAGCTTTCCATCTTTTTTTGTGTTATGGAATAGTTTAGTATTCCAGTAAAATGTAAACATTTTTAAGAATTTAATAATAAATTATATGTGTACAAATTCTCTGAGAGGAAACTGTTAATAAATTTCTCAAGTTATATCTCAATTATTATTCTAAAATTTTTTTGTGAGTGTGTGTCAACTTTAAAGTTTACATTTTTCAGAAAGTCGTCCCCTCTTTGAGATTTTCAAGTTTTATTAGGAATTAATTGTGCACGACATTTTTTCTATTTGCTTCTTTATTGGATCAGCCAGTACTTTATATTATTTTGTCTATAATATTATTGTTATTGTTTGCCACCATAAAATAATTTGGAACATTTTATCACTTTTAATCTTCGTTGGTTTTCTCATTATTTGATTATAAACACTAAAGTAGAAATTATCTACGTCTTGATATTAAGACTACTTTTTCTCTAAGATCTTAAGCTGAATGCACTATTTTATAATTAGTTTCTTATTATACTATTGATTTCTTCTAACTTATAGTTAGCCAGCATGTTCTTTAAAATTACTTTAAGTAAAGAGGCAGCAGGTTTAGTGGGTATATTACCAGTTTTAGATTTTCAAGTGATTACTCAGGTAGAGGGAAATTTGCTAACTGTTTAGGGGAAAAAATAAAACTTGGTCCCTTTGGTACACTATTAACCAAAAATAAATAAACACATCAAGATGGATTAACAAGTTAAATGTTAAAAGAAGTAAAGAAAAGATACTCTAAACTGGTGGTTCCCAAACTTGTCTGCACGATGGAATCATCTGGGGAGTTATAAAAAATTCCCATGCCTTGGGTAAGGTCAATTCCCAGGAGCCAGGGATGAATCAAGATCCCTGAAGAAGGAAGGGATATGGGCTGCACCCCACAACACCCACTACAACTCATGTGTGTTTTTCACTTGATATATGATATGATATGTTAGTGTTTTATGTAGGATTCTTGTGGTTAGTCATTCATGTGATGAGCTTGCCAATTTTTAAAAAATGTGTCGGGTACCTGTTTCTAGGTAATGCCAGCTTTCTAAACCAATACAGAGCACAGAACAAGGGAGAAAATTCCATTTTCAAGTGAGTTTACAGGAACTCACTTGTAAAACCATCTGGACCTGGTACCTTTGTGGGGGGGGGGGTGGCATAATTTGTGTTTTTTGGTACACACACATTTTATTGCTCACAACTCTTATAGCCATTTCCTATTTCCTTAGAAAATCATTTTATTTCAGAGATTTTAAGTTGTATGGAATAAATAATACGAATATAGTAGTATAAAGCAAAGAAGATGAATAATTCGTCACTTAGGCATTGCCCATCCCCCGCTCCCTTTCCTTGGCCTCCTTCTGTAACCTGAGGTTGCTGTCCATGCTCCTGAGAACCTCTCTGGATGCAGCAGAGTGACCACTGGTGAAGGCTCTTCCCTAATTGGGCTTCTTTATATTTCCTGAGAGCGTCAGCCCTGACCTCTGTCAGGTGAACCTTCAGAGCTTGTGGCTTTTCCTTTCAGTAAGCAGTGTGTGGTCTCAGAGTTCTGAATTCAGAGTATCTAACCTTTAGCTCTCCGCCATCTAATTCTTTCTCAAAAGTTTGATTCACTCATTCAATTCAAGCAAGTATTTACTGCATTTCCACCATGCCAGCCACTGTTTTAGGTACGTGAAGTGAAGCCATGTGCAAAGCTGACAGCAGCCCCTCCTCTCACAGACCTGACACTAGAAATAAGAGGACAGAAAGGAAATAACATAAGTACATAAAATGCTAGTGCTTCATGCTGTGGAGAAAAGTGAAGCAGACAAGAGGAGTAAAGAGTTTTGGAGGGTGGTGAGGGGGCGTTGCAGTTTTGGTTAGGGCAGCCAGGGAAGGTCTCACTGAGATAGTGACATTGAGTAAACACCTGAAGGAGGTGAGGGAGTGCATCATGTGGTCATCTGGGAAAGACCATTCCAAGCAGAGAGAACAGCATTTGCAAAGGCCATGAGGCAGAGCATGCCTGTACAGTCAAGAATCACTGAGGAAGATAGCAGATCAGAGGAAATGTAGTAGAAAGAGGAGGCTGTCAGCTCCAAAAGGAAGCGGTAGGTGGAGTTGCTGCAGGTCCTTGACGGACTTTGACTTTTACTATTTGTGAACTAGGGGACGTGGGAGGATTCTGAGCAGGGGGTAGCGTGATCCATTTTACCTTTTACCAGGCTCACTCTGGCTGCTGTGCCGAGAATAATCCTCAGTGGGTCCCAGACAGAAAGCAGTTAGGGAGCTGTTGTGAACTGCAGGCTGAAGGATACATACTTCAGACCCACCTTTTCTCCAGATAGCTTGGCTTGATCTAAGGATAAAATGTAGACTGATTTTTTTAATCCATGTAGAACTTTGTTTACTCCTTCACGTTAATGAAACCCAATGCCTTGAAAATGACCAACACAAAGCAATCAAATACGGAAAGCCCATCTGTGTTGAGCCCATGAGCATGTTGCTCCTGTTGATCCTGAGTTCCTTTTGCAGGGAGACATTTCTCTCTGGTCTTCATCCTGGGAAAAACTGCTCTCCTGAGAACTGGCTTCTTTTTTGTTTGTTTGTTTTTTTGGTGAGAAAGATTTGCCCTGAGCTAACATCTGTTTCCAATCTTCCTCTTTTTCACTTGCGGAAGAGTGTTGCAGAGCTAACATCTGTGCCAATCTTCCTCTATTTTGCATGTCGGACACTGCCACAGCATGGCTTGATGAGCGGTGTGGAGGTCCACGCCCAGGATCCAACCCGTGAACCCCAGGCTGTCAAAGCAGAGTGTGGGAACTTAACCACTACACCACTGGGCTGGCCCCATTGTTTTTCTTTTTAATAGCTTATTAATCTTATAGTGTCTCCCTGCTTGCCTTTGTTGACATAGTACTCGGGGCTAGATCTACACTTTACCTCTAGCAAGTGTACAGGACCTGTGGCCACTGCATTCATTTTTTTCCCCACCTTTATTTTCATACATCTCAATTAAAAGGAAAGCTTTTATTCTATTATATTTTTGTGAGTCACTTTAAAACAATGGCAAGCTACAAGCAAATAGACATCACTTAATGATAAAAAGAAAGAAATCAGTTCAAAGTTCGGGTCATTTGTATTCTATTTTTGTTTCCATAAATGGAAAAAAAATATGCACAAACAAGATTTTCAGGATAAAACCATTGGTGGGTAATTCATTACTAAAGCATTCGTAAGTCCTTGACTGGTTTCAGTGCAGCCAGTCTTTTTCTGCCTCAAGTTTCTAAATTGTTATTTTATCTTCCGTAGTGTGTGATGATGGTGATGGAGTGAGATCAGCTGTATCTGGTGTGCTGGATGCTTAGGACAAAAAGTAGTTTGTTTAGCATGCGCCTTCCAGTCCCCGCTGTTCATTCTGATTGAATAAGGCTTGAGAACTTCTTTGAAGATGTTTTGCGCAAACAATGTATTTTCTGAGACCTTGGATATTTGAGAATATTTTTTCAATTGTGTTTACTGTTGAACAACTTACTTGACTGGTATAAAAATCTTGGGTTGGACTCTCCTTGTCTTAACATTCTGCATGTTGCCCAGTTGCTGTTTATCACCTGCTGTGTATATGATATGATCTTAGTTGTGTTAATGGTGACTCTCTCCCCACCCTGATACATCATCCCTGTTTTTATTTTTTTCATTTATTTTAATGCTTGAAATTTGAAGAAAAAAGGTCAGATACTTTTTGGCATTGGTCTCTAAGAGCTGGTCATTCATTTTACCTTTTAATCTCGAGTGACTATTTCATATCTAGAAAGTTCTTTCCTATCATGTCCTGGCCATTACTTATGATCTACGTGTCGTGTGATTTGTACTTTCCTTGGGAACACATTTTATTCATAGGCTGGATCTCTGTGATATCCACTTCTATCTTTGGAAGTTTCATCTTTCATCTTTTTTTCTCTCTTTTCTTATTTTCTCTGTGGTCTGAGGTTACTTCCCCATTTTGCACTCTGTGTCCCGTCTGTCTGAGGTGACTTCCCCATTTTGCACTCTGCTTCCAGTTCACTTTTCAGCAGTGTTACGTCAACCTTTCTTTAGTTTGGTTAGGACTGTGTTTTGGCTCCTGAGCCTTTTCAGTTCATCAACATCCCTTCTCATCTCTGCACTTTCTTGTTTAATAAAAGGAATATAAATATCATTTAGGCTAGAGGCCAGTGCTTTCTGAAAAAATCTTCTCTTCATGAAGGCAAATCCTTTTCAGATGAGAAATTTTCCTCTTGAGTCGTTATCCTTTCTCCCTCTTGTGCAGTGGGGATTTCCCCCCATGGGCTTTAGGTTGGTTTTTCCTTGTTACCTTATGCTAAAGAAGAAGTAATCGACTGGGCCCACAGTGGAGCTGTTTGGGAAACACTTCAGTCTGTTTCCTTTCCTTGATCCTTCCTGGATCTCTAGTGAATCCCTACTGCTTCTTCCCACCACTGTGCATTCTACTCCCCTTTCTGCTTCACTTTTGGGGGCAGAATAAAGTCTCACCTGTTGACTTTGACCTGCCTGTCAGCACTTTAGCCCACCCTGGCATGTGGAGACACTTAATAAAATGCTTTCAGAAAATCTGCAAAAGAAGATCCCCTCTGGAGAGGACGTGATATTGAAAGTACCTCCAAGCTGTGCTAATCAGTATTTTGTAAGCAATTCTCTTGCATGATGGCCAAGCATCAAAGCCCCATGAGTGACTCAGAATGTTTTTGACTGATGAATTTGATCTCAACAGAAATATATTTTACCCTGGGCTATAAGAACACAACAATATTGTATATTTCCTTTGATCCTTAGTTGTGTCTTCCTTCCCCATCTCCCTCTCTCTTCTACCACCTAGAACACTGGCTCTTCTCCATTCATGAGAGGTTGCTGATTTAGAAAGGACAAACATTTATCTTGACACTTACTAAAGTAGAATTATATATAAGTTTTGAATCCTAAAGTTATGGGGTGTGAGATCTTACTGATCTGATTTTTTTTTTTTTTTTGATTGGGAGAAAAATATGGAACCTTGTAGAAAACAGATAACACTGTGGGCTATGCTTTTCATTTTATCAGGACTAAAGATAAAGATTAATAAAGTCCGTCAAGGACATAAGGTTATCTGATTTTTTCCTAATCTACTATTAGCACAAGGGTTACCCTGAGCTATTCCCAGTATTTTTCAGAGACAAAATCCTCTCAGACAACGAGGTAACTTAGAAACAGTGCTTTAAATCAGAGATGGACAAATGAGAAAGCTCACTGAACTGGGCTCTCCCCACCAGACCTTCCTCTACAGCGGCTCTCACAGGCCTCCCGTAATGAGGTCAGTTTACCAGCTGAGATTAAACCAGTCAAGAATCAAAAGGAAGGACTAAGTCCAAGGCACCAGATGGTTCAATCTTCTGCAAGAACTTCATCTCCCTTCACCCCTGGCAGCTGTAAATCAAACAGCTAAAACCACACATTGTAAATAAAGCATCTCTATTTCATTTCTCTTTCCAGGTTTGAGATTTTTAAGAGCTCTCAGACTGATCCAGTTTTCAGAAATTTTGCAGTTTCTGAATATCCTTAAAACAAGGTAAGATGTTATTTTTCATATTTTTCCCTCATTCTAGTCCCCAATGCCAAGTTGTAAATATCAAATGTCTTTGCTTTCATCACAATAAAGTTGAAGTTCTGTCATTCACAGAAAGAGTGGTTTAACACAGAGATGTGGAGAAAGCCCAGAATAGGGGTTGGCTTGCTCTCTTTTGCAGGGCTGGGGTCTGTATGGTAAAGAGAGAGAAACAGCCATGCATGTGGGGAAGTAGAGACAGTTTTGGGGGACTGTGTGGGGTTGCTTGGAAATCAGCCTAACATCCTGGGGAGAGGTGCGCAGTGGGTGAGGGATAAATCTGCTCATTGACTGGGAAGTCCTTGCTCCCAGGTTCTAAATCGCCTCTTTATTACATCACTAAATAAGAACTGCACCTGGCTGTAAAAGCAATAGAGGCAATACTCTTTGAGAGGCAATCACAAACCTCATACGGCAAACAGAAAATCATTTCATTTCAAAGTACATTTTAGTTGTTCACTTTACAGCTAGTGTAGCCCCTGGGGCTTGCTCTGTGAATTGCCTTTTGGGGAATACCTAAAAACCTCCTGCCGAATGCACCATGGCTACTTCTGTTAACTGTGTTGTGATCTGGAAAACACTACTGGACCAGGAGGAAAAATCCCCCAGAGATCCCTTTCCTGATGACCTGTGGTTTCACAGAGTTGGCCCGAACCCAGGACTGCCTTGATGAATAAACTAATAAAAGAGGTTAGATGTGCTCTAATGGAGAATAAGTACAGGTCATAAATTTCTCTTATAGGAAATTACACTTTACGAAGCTCACTGCTAATGTTCCATTTCCTCTTTGGTTGGCTTTAACATGTTTGATAAGTGATTAAAAACAGGGCACCTCTGTATTTTGTGATTTATAATTAATGTACCTGCATTTTGGGGGCTTTGGATTCAGCGCCGTTTTCCCAATAACTGAGCTGGGACTCGGCTTCCCGACTTTGTCACAACCAATAAATGAAACTGGATCTTGGTCTTCCTCTTTGGGTCTTAGTGTTTTTTATTTGTTTATTTTGGTTTGTTTTAATCCAAATTGGTTTCCCCTCCCCAACTATTGGTCTATGTGGATGTGGGGTCAATTCATTTTCTAATAGCCAAGTTAAAAAGAAAATGAGCGTCTAATGTCATAGAAGTCTTCTGTAGTATGTCCTACCACCCTTCACTTTCATTATCTTGGAGTCAGAATTTATCTGTCCTCTATTTAATAGTATGTAATATAAAATGATAAAACTGAAGCTGTCCTACCTTGGGCGTGTCATGAGAAGGCAGGATTCTTTGGAAAAGATAGTAATGCTGGGAAAAGTAGAAAGCCGCAGGAGAAGAGGAAGACCAAATGTGAGATGGATTGACTCCAAAAACGAAACCGTAGGCATGAGTCTACAGGAGCTGAGTAGGGCTGTTGAGGACAGGACATTGTGGGCATCATGCATTCATAGGTTCAGCAGGAGTTGGAGCCAACTGGATGGCACATAACAATAATCAATATCATTGATATAGAGTGAATATTGTTATTCTTCCAATTTCCTTTTAGTGACAATAATCTTGATTCTGCCTTTTTATGGCTCTTCGGTGCAATGAACTCATGGTACTCTTGAAATTAAAATTATCAACAAAGCTAACAATCTCCAATGTTTGCCCATATTGTATTTGCTCCACTAGATATCTTGAAAGGTAGAATCGGTGAGTACAGGGGCTGTCCTTAAGAGACACTTGTTTTTGTTTTTTCTACTAGGGACAGTTTTATGTGTAATCATCCACACTCTAACCGGGTATAATGCCTCTGTCTCCCTGTTTTGCATTTACCTCATAAATTAGGGGAATTTTGCTTCTCTGACACCAGCGTTTTAGGAAGGTGCCATTACTCTGATGAATAATGTGAAGAGAACTGTGTTCTCACCTTCCTTGTATTCTGTGTGGATCCTTTCTGGACTTGGGAGAATGATGAGCCATCTGAATAAAATAGCTTTTTCTGGACTTTTGCTGAGAGACCCAGGGGCTTCCCATTCCTTGGAGAAGATGTCTTTCTTTTGGATGCAGGAAGTAGCTCTGGCATCCTGCTGAACAGTCCACCTGCTAACTCTACAGTCATGGGTGGTTCATTCTCCCAGGGCAGAGGGGAGAAAGCTGAGCAGCCAGCTAGGGAAAGAGGTGGCTATAAATTGAGAGAGAGTGGCCCTCGGGAAGAGTCATGGGGTGGCAGGCTGCTGGGCAGTCTGCATTTCCCCAGCACCACCTGCCCCCTGGAATTAAACTCCTTCTATTGTCAGAGGGTGCTTTTCATCACAACCCCACAACCTGGATTTCCCAGTCCCTGTTGCTAATGGTCACTATCAGGTGATTGAGTCCATTCAACAAGCTTGAATTCAGCACCCTTTTGTGCCAGCAGCAAGGTGGGTACTAGGATATTGTCCTGCTATTATAGAGCTCATTGGGGGCGGGAGAGCCAGACTTACTGGCAGTGTGGTTGCTCTGAGATACAGGTACACCCAGGGGTGTGAGGCACGGAGGAGGGTAATTTAGCAAGGCTTGGCATGAGTGTGGGGCAGTCAATGATCCTTTCAAGGCAAAAGGGGTATCTTAGGTAAGCCTTGTGGAAAGCTAGGTGTTATGCTGTTGAGGCTGGGGTTGCATGTGAGAGATAGGGAAGGTGAGGCTGACTTCCAAGCAAGGAAGCTGCAGAAAGCACACAGGTGAGCGAACATGGCCCTTGGGAGAACTTTGAGTGATTCTCTGCTCCTGGAGACTAGGGGTTCTGTGGTGGAAAAAAGCAAGATGAGGTTAGGAGGGCAGGTAAAGAGGCCAGATCACCAGGCACAGGTTAAAACTTCATTTAATTGTAAGAAGTCGAGAGCTTTAGAACAACTCTCTGAGCCCGTTCTCTCTCCAGGTGCCTGGCTAATCTTGGCTCCTTCCTTCTGTACACCAAGCACAAGCACAGATCCCACAGGCTCTGCCACAGAGAAATGGAAGCCTTGATTTTTGTAGGGCTTCAGACTTTGAGCGATTTCCTGGTGACTTGTCTGTACTCTGCTACTCTCATGGGGACTGTCCAGGAGGGTGGGTGGAGCCCCGTAATCTTTAGGGGGGTTTTGTCTGGATTTTCTCTGGTGGCCAGTCCCCACCAATCTGTGGCACAGGTAGGGATGGAGACATCGCAGACATGATTTGAAACAATGATTTGAAATTGCAGTTTCATTTTCTGTTCTTTGGCTGCCTCGCTTGGCCAAGAGCTGGAAGAAACAAAGCAGAGAGTTATATGGGTTGAGGGTAGCTGGAGAGGAGAGAATGAGAACAAGAGAGAAGGAATTAAGAAGCAGCAAAAGGAAACCAGATAACTAGGATGACAGGAAAAACATAGATGGAAGAGACAAATCACAGTTATGGGACAGCATCAGGGCCTGCCAACAGAAGGGCCTAAAATACCCTGTATCCTGAAAATGACTTTTTAAGGGGGGCACTGGGAGACTCCGTGTCATTGTCTGAACTTCTGGAGGTTCCTCTGTTGCCCTGCAAACTGGCGAGCAGACTTACAGGTGACCAGACACTTATTCTACCATCAGAGCAGAGTAAACAGCTCTGTGTAAAGGCCATCATTCCAATTCTCATTTAATGTAGTAGATATTGTTAACGAAAACATGATATCACCTAGTGATGTTTTTAAAGTGGAAATTGCATTACTGTTTCCTCTAATTATTAAAGTATAATGTGCTCATTGTAAGCATGTCAACAATATGGAAAAAATCAAAGATAAAGTAAAATTTCCCCACCACCACCAATGGTTGAGATAACCATTACTGATATTCTACCGTGTCACTTTTATTTCTCACATAGCATTCCATTCCATGATATGTATGTATCATCATTTACCTAAAAAACACATTTTTGGGGGGGCATTTTGGGAACTAAAATCACTGTACTACCTATATGACCTCAGAAATAGCTCCAAGGCTAAGGTCTTAAAAAAGAATATTTGATGTGGAGACTGTAAGGGGAGGTGTAGGTAGAAGCCACCTCATGAAGGCCCTGACATGTCATGGATTGGACTCAGAGGGAGAGAGAGAGTTGTTGAAGTGTTTAACAGGAGACGGACAAGGTCAGATTTACGTTTTAGAAAGATCCACTATTTCACCAATTGTTTAGAGAGTGCATTTGAAGTGTCTAAGGTCATTGACCAAGAGACCAGTTGGGGCAATTGTCCAGGAAAGTGGTATTGGGGAATGGTCTCAGGCAGTGTGAGTCAGGGGGAGCAGAGGAGGAGGGATCTAGAGATATTTAAGGGGTAGAATTGACAGAACTCAATTTTGCTTCATTCCGTATCATATAGTTCAGACGGTTTATCTCAGTGTGGTACAGTCCAGTCGACTTTTCAGGGTGGGTATTTCACATCTGTCCAGCAAAGGGAGCATAAACCAAATTAAGGCTGTTGGTACCTGGCTGTACCCTCAGCCATAAATAAAGAGGAAAATAGTGGACTGGTAGAATAGGGACAAATTTACACTTTTTTGTTGAAAATGGATGATATTTTCAATATTAACCAAAACATATCTTGTTGACTACACTGAAGAAAGATGTCCCCCACTGGCTCTGGGTTTACAGCTATCATCTCAGAAAGAAATAGACTCTCATTTTCCCAGTGTCTCTGGAGACAGACTCTCATTCTTCCAGTATCTATGGAGACAGACTGTGTCTCCTAGGATCTATGAAGCCCTGGAAAAGGTCTCTGATCCACAAGAACAGAAAAGTTTCTTGTGCCTGCCCTTGGATGATTCACTGCATCCACTCATGCACATTTCTCTAATGGCTGGTAAGAACTCACAAGATAGGGACCCAGAAACAACAATGGAAAACTTGAAAATGATTTTCTTTAGATGAGTTAGGTTCTCATGATAAGGTCACAATCCATCCCTCCCTCAAGGCATGGGAAGGGGGCTAGAATCTAAAGAGTTCCAATCATTCTAACCATTGGGAACTTAGTTTGGCTCAGACCCCTGGGCTTGGCCATGAAGCCTATGACTGTCTCCAGTGGCCTCTTTTGCCTGCAAAACACACAGCCCTGCCCCTCCTCCTTTCAAAGACCCCTACGCAACCTGATGAGGATCGAATTTCAGAGTATGGAGAAAGTCCCCCAAGACTTAATCTTGCATCTTTTGCACAGAGCTTTTAGATGATTGCCTGGTCGTAGAGTTTAATTTGGAAAGCAAATTCCTAATACTGGGGTTCCATAATGATGCCGATGCCATACAAGTAATCAGATTTCAGTGCTGAATATGGACCCTTTCAGCAACCATGATTAAATGTTCTACGCACAGCAAGAGCTCCCTTAAGCACTATTACCAGCACTGTGACAATCATTTAGAGATTAATAACCACCACCGTATTTAGGTCATTTTTCCAAAGCACCAAGAGGCTCAGAGACTCCAATAGTTTTCATCTCTCAAGAGGGCTCCACATGGTTATTGTTGGGACACTGCTTTGTTTAGGCCCCAAGGATCTGGGAGTATATAAGTGAAGCAACCTGGTACTTAATTATCGTCTGAGAAAGTGAACACTACATGCTTCCCTGAGATTTCTCCATTTGCCACCAGCCACCTGCTCCTCATCATTTGTGTTGGAGCACACCGTGGAGGGCTTAGCAGGTAGAGGCAAGAGGATTTCACTCTATTTTGACTCCCCATTGAGAACTAGTTGGCGACAGGATGTGGTGGGGATGTAGCCACAACAATGTTCAGCTTATCGATTGCCAGGGTTGCTTCACCTGATACAGCTCGTTTGGTGGATGCCTTATATCTATGTGTCTTACTTCTATTCTTCCAATCTCTGGTTGTGGGGGGGTGTCCTTCCAAACAAAAAGACCCTAGAAGGCCATTGATTAGGCCTCCAGGGCTGGTCAGCTGCTCCAGGGAACAGAAAGGCAAGAGTTACGGTATCTTTCAGCTCTAAGGAGAGGCTTAGATGGAAGACTTTAAACATTATTTTGTCAGTTGGTGATCTCCATTCACAGCTATAGAAAACATTTAGAGGTGAGGTGGTGCTAACATGGCCCATGGTAGTGTCTGGAAAAGGAGACCAAGGCCAGGGTTTGCCAGATGTGTGCTTTCCTTTGTAAATGCCAGATTCATAGCAGAGCTTCCAGAGCCACAGAACTAATTGCACAATAGTGGGTCGTACAGGATCTGCCCTCCTTACTCAGATGGAGAGAGTCCCAGATCTACTTCATAGACCTGATCCCTTGTTAGGTTCTCAGAGAGCATTTTGGATATCAGTCCCTTCCATTATAAGCAGATGACTTTTAATTGCAAGTGATAAGTCCACCTCAAGCTAGCCTTGGTAATGACTGGAGGTCCAAGGGGGAACTGGGCGTGTCTAGATCAAGGGGTTCAGATTCTCTCATCCGGATTCTGTCTCTCTCTCTGTCTCTTTGGAGCTTCCCTCTCAGGCAGGCTTTCTCCAGGGCAGGTGGCCCTCTAGCATTCCAGGCTTCTGTTTTTTTACACCCAAATCTCTCTCTCCCATTCAGTTTCTGAAAAATGTCTCTGATAAGCCCTACCTCGGAACTCTTCAGAGCTGGGAGTTCCTCCACTGGCCAGCGTGGCTCAGGCCACTTGGGTGGAGGGAGAGGTGGGGACCTTTGATTGACACCCAACGCATCCACAGGGCTGTCCTTGAGGAAGAGCTGTAGAAAGAGTGATAGAAACAGTGGTCCACATGGCTCCTCTGTACTGCCTCTCCAAAGGCTTTAGGTGAGCAGCCTTTGGATCAGATGCTCTCAGGTTTGAATATTGACCCCACCACTTACCAACCATGTGTCCTTGGGAAGCTTCTTAAGCACACTAAGCCTCAGTTTCCTTATCTAGTTGGTGGGACCAATGATGTATCTATATCCAAGGATAAATGGTAAAACTCTGAAGAAAATGAAGAACTCAACACAGTGCCTAAAGGATAACAAGAGCTTGATAAATATTGACAATTATTATAATCTGGAAACTCTAGAAATGACCAAGAAAGACAGAATGGACATCTTTGTTGTTTTTCTAGTCTGTTTTTGAACCAGAAGGAGGTTTTTCCACACATTTCAAAAGATCAGTCTCACCCACAAAACTGAGAATACCTGCTTCTTCTTTCCCTGGACTGTCAGAACCAACTCTGGGAGACTAAGACCGTGGGTTCCTCTGCTCAGTTACTAAGAGAAAAAAGATTGAAGAGAAAGGAAAGCTGGGCTCTGGCATCGTGCCTGTCCTGGAACCATTGACCCTGACCTCCTCTGAGGGGTCCTCCTCCAACCCCTGGGCTGCCTGGCCCACTACAGCCTCTTCCTGCATTCCTCCACATGTGGCCCCCGTAGAGACGTAGTTAGCAGAGTTTTTCCTTTCCGTTCTTTTCTGTGGCAGTTCAAAAGGGTGATCAATATGTCGAGATTGTCTCCCTCCTCCTTGGAGCAGCGCTTTCTGACCTTTTTGACATCCTGTGCGCAGACTGTGGGGGAGGCGCAGCTTTGCTTTCACAATCAAGAAAGACTTTCTGACGGATGCCGGTCTGTGACTGTTGTTCTGCAGTGTGGTGGCCCAGACGGCAGACTCTGCTGCCAAACTGCCTGGGTTCAGATGCCAACTCTGCTGCTTTCTGTGTGAACTTGGGTCAATTTCTTAACCTCTGGATGACCTCATAGAGAGGTTGTGAAGGTTAGAAGAGTTAATATGCATGAAGCACTTAGCACTGTGGTGCATATGGCAAGCACTGTAAAAGAACCGTAAAAGTGTTAGCCCTTCCTATTACTGTGAGCATAGACTCTTAGAATTCACGTCATTGGTTCCTCTTGAGAGGGAAGTGGGAGAGGGCAGAGATCAATCAATCAATGATGACGGGCTGCACCCCACTGTGGGCTGTTAGGCCACTCTGGGGAGACTGAAAGAGGTAGAACCCAGAGTTCTTGTCTGCAAGATGCAGTTAGGGACACAAGAGTCAAACAGCAATCTAAAACAACGTTACGAAAGATGTCTTAAAACAGTGGGATCCATTACCAATGAGTACCTGCAGGTCAGAGCCATGAGGAGAAGTCACTCTGTATGGCAGGTGGGTGGAACCACTTGAAGGAGGAGGTGGGGATTGAACCAGGCTTTGAAGAGAGGGAACTATTTGGATAAATGGACAGGGCTTTCCAGCTGAGTAATAGCATAAATGTAGACATAGTAAATAAGTTTGGCTGTGATGAGAGTTCCAAGAGCTTATGGTAGGTGAGCCTGGGACCTCAGTGGGTGTTGAAGATGAAAGGAGAGAGTTTGGACATAAGATTTAGGTGTAAGAGAGCCTTTCGATGGGGAAGTGACCTGCTGACAGTAGCATTCAAGGAGCTATACCCCAGTCGGGGTGAACAGGGTGAAGTTTAGTGGGAAGAGTACCAAGGAGGAGACCAGTTAGCATCAGTACATTTTCATAGAGGCCCTACTATGCACCAGGGACTCACTGCTCCCAGGATACAGACAGACAAGGCCCCTGCTTTCAGGGTGCTGAAAATTTAGTGAGTTCCAACTGAGCCACTCAAGGAACACGGGTGGATACTGAAATTATTAGATATAAGGTTGTTGGGGAACAAAATATTCATATAGTCTCAGAGTGTCACTGCACGGATGACACATTAATTATGAAGGGAAATGGATGCCTTTCAGTGGCAAAATCTGATGTTCCTACCTGAATCAAGCAACTGAGTTAGGGTTTTCAGATGTGACGCCATCCTAGCCAGATGTTCATAACAGAAGAATTTATACAGAATCTAATCATGGGGGAATGATCAGACAAATCCAGAATCTGGGACCTTCTATAAGACAGCTGACCTGGGTGCACAGAAACGTAAATGTCATTAAAAAAGAACAAAAAGAGCAGGGGGCGGATTATAGATTAAGGGAAATAAAGCAGGGATTGGCGAATTACACAGCCCATGAATAATCTAGCCCACTGCCTGTTTTTCTAGGTAAACCTTTATTGGAACACAGCCACACCCATTCCTTTACATGTGCTCTAAGGCTGTTTTCATGCTACAGTGTCAGAGTTGAGTAATTGTAACAGACCCTATGACCTGCTAAGCCTAAAATATTTACTATCTGTCCTTTACCCCTGGACTAAAGCAGCATCATAACCAAATGCAATACATGAACCTCGATTAGTTCCTGGATCAGGGTGAAGAAATGAAAACACCAATACACATAATTTCAGGGCAACTGAAGACATTTAAATAAAGAGTGCTTGTTAGATGACATTATGGAATTCATGTTCACTTTCTTAGGTGTGACAATCATATGTGATCGTGTTGCACAGTGTCCTTCTTAGGTGTTGAATGCTGAAGTATTGAGGGGGTGTCTCATGTAGTTTGCAACGTACTTGTACTGTAAATGGGTCAGCCAAAAGAAGAGAAAGACTAGAAAAAGATAAAATGAAAGAAAAAGAATAGGGGCTGGCCCGGTGGTGCAGCAAAGTTCACATGTTCTGCTTCGTTGGCCCAAGGTTCACCAGTTCGGATCCCGGGTGTGGACACAGCACCGCTTGGCAAGCCATGCTGTAGCAGGTGTCCCACATATAAAGTAGAGGAAGATGGGCGTGGATGTTAGCCCAGGGCCAGTCTTCCTCAGCAAAAAGAGGAAGATTGGCAGCAGATGTTAGCTCAGGGCTAATCTTCCTCAAAAAACAAAAAAGAAAAAGAATAGAGATAAAGCAAATATGGCAAAATGTTGATCAATCTAGGTGAGGGGCATATAAGTGTTCATTACACTGTTCTTTCAATACTTCTGTAGATTTAAAAAATTTTTAAATAAAAGTTAATTAAAAAAAAATCTACGCACAATTGGAGGGGTTAATTTAGGGAGAATTTTCAGTAGCCCAGATGTACTCTTCCTCTAGGCTCTGGCCTTCTGGGTATCCCCCTACAATGGAGAAAACACTGCAGAGTGAGGGGGGATTGCCTCTCCCCTAGGGGGCATCGTCACTGTGGAAGCAGCCCCGCCACGGTCTTGTGTAACTTGGGGATTTTGCTTGTTGTCTCTTTTGCACAGTAATTCCATCAAGCTGGTGAATCTGCTCTCCATATTTATCAGCACGTGGCTAACAGCAGCCGGGTTCATCCATTTGGTAAGTGTCTTTGCAGATGCTTTAGCTCTGGCTTTTCTGGAACAAACCCCTCTCTCAGTCATTTTATTACCTGAAATTTTTCTCCCCGGAGAGAAACTTCAGCCCAGCTGTAGAATGTAGGAAAAGGAGAAGCAATTGCACAATTGTCTGGGTTTCCAACCCTTTTACCCCAAACTAGTTCCAAATGGTGAGCAATGTTCACACTGTTAACCTGCGTTTGTCAGTGCACTGGTATTGCCCCTGGGGCTTTGGTAGATTTTTCATTCTGTCTGCAATAACCCCAATGAGCCACAAGATGGCAGTGCTTCCTCAGCAAACACCTGAAAAGGCCTGGGGACGAGGTTGGAAGTTTGACCCACATCTCTCAGTAAACAACAAATTCACATCCTTCAGTTTCTCTCCTTACGAAAAGCTACCTTTGATCCTTTTGCTTGATTACTTGTCAAGTTATTTTGTATCTCAAAAATATTAATTCCTTTAAATTAATAACTCTTTGAAAGCCTTATATCATTAAGTCAAGCTGTTCTTAACCTCCCAAGGCAGATTTTCTTTCTGCTTTTAGGGAACATAGCGATTGTCGGAAGCACATTTCATCCAAACACAAACTGTTACAACTGGAAGGAGCCTCAGCTAACTCTGAAGCTTTGAGTAAAGGTACCCTTCCCTTGCCGAGCCTCTCTCTGCTTAAGGCTTAGAGGATGCATTTAGTTACCTACCCCTGGGATTTATGTAGTTATCATCCAAAGGAAGATAGCCTGGGTTGGAAGCCGGGGCTCACATTCAGTCACTGGATCTGATGGTCGTCCTCGCCCCACTTTCTGCTAGCGGGATTCTTGGCTGAAATCACCCTTAGATAATCGCCCTAATTCTGTCAAGTGTGCAAATCACAGATAGAGAGGGCTTAGTTGTATTCACTAGCCCAGTGACCCCACCTGGTACTTCCCCTGGTAAAGTACCTTCTGCTTCACCAGGAAATCTCTACGAAAATGGCATGGTGAGGACAAATACTGATGTGTGGAACAGGCCGGGTCCTGGAAACTTTCTGCAGAGGCAGAGCTGTAGGCCTGGGGGCCTGGGGCCGTGCTCGGGGATCATAGGCCTTGGCCATCTGGTATATCGTAGGGCTGTGATCTGGGGTAGACCTGGAGATCCAGCCCCCGTCTCCCGCTCTCTCCTGAGAGTGGCTAAAGTACCTCTCCTACGTGCCTCACAGCTTTGTTGGCAGGTCAAGTGTGATGAGAGGAAAGGAAGTGTTTCGTAAAGTCTAAAGCAGAGATGGGCCAACTACAACCCTGGGGCTGAGGCTCCTCAAACCTGACCACGCCCATCCTTTAAGTATTGACTCTGGCTGATCTCATGCTACAACTGCAGCCTTGAGTTGTTGTTACAGAGATCAGAAACTATGGGCCACAAAGCTGAAAATATTTACTGTCTGGCCTTTTACAGAAAAAGCTTGGTGGCCCTCAGTCTAAAGACTATGCAAACGCAAACTGTTCTCATGAGCTTACTTTTCCTGCTCCCCGGGGAAATTCCTGCGGTGTGCAGGATAGAATCATTGTGGACATTCTGCAAAGCAGGGAGAGCAGAGTCAGACTCCAGGAGGTGCTGTTTGGGGTTCGGCCATGAGATCTGAAGGAGCGAGGCCCACCAGGCGTCTCCTTGGTCAAAATGATGAAAGACAGGGGCCCTCTGTGGGAGGGTCTAGGATTTCTCTGGGAGCCCCTGACCTCGGCCTTTAGATATGGAGCAGGAAGTCTCAGAGAAAGGGCGGGGCAGGGCTCTCAGGCTCTTTCTGTGAAGAGAAGGCTGTAAAACATGGCCAGAGGCAATGCCCTAAAATTCAGCTGGCCTCAAAATTTTCATGAGAAGAAAAACAGTCGAGGATGTCTCCCTCCATTCCTTCCCTCTCTGCCCGAGACAGCGAGGCAGGCTTGTCTGTGTTCTGACCACTCCACTCTCTCTGACCTGCTGGGGGTTCTGAGCCGTCACTTACAGGACTTGGCCCAGGCAGCAGACCCCTTGTGTTGAGGGGGCTGCGTGTCCTGAGCTTTTCTGTTCCTGGTTTATTGTATATATAACATTTTCCTTTTTCTCCCTTTCTCCTTGCTTTAGGTGGAGAATTCAGGGGACCCATGGGAAAATTTCCAAAACAACCAGGCTCTCACATACTGGGAATGTGTCTATTTACTCATGGTCACAATGTCCACTGTTGGTTATGGGGATGTTTATGCAAAAACCACACTTGGGCGCCTCTTCATGGTCTTCTTCATCCTCGGGGGACTGGTAAAAACTCTTTATTATGCTCTTGATTTCATGGTCGTTAATATTTTCTATTATTCATTTCCTGAAAACTCTGAATTTTCGTATTGTGTTTCTGCATTGGAAGCAAGTGATTGCCTTAGTGTTACAATCAAGTCAAGTGGATCCAAATGCGATGGTGACTTTTCTGCATATGTCTTTAGTGTATTAAATTGTTTCCCAGAGACTTAGGCAGATTGCCCCTGTCAGGGACAGCCATTTAGCCAAGAGAAAATCTAATTGTCTTAAGGAAGTGATGCTTGCTTATTAAGTGAGAGTGTCTGTCCCTTAGTAATGTAACTCAGCATCTGATATTCTGCAAGAGCAGTGGCTGTCACCTGACCTGATAGATGCTGCCCATATTCTGTAGACAGTTTGCGGTTTTAAGAGCTCCCACAGCCCCTTCATGGTCCTCCCCAAACTTCCAACAAACACTGTGGCTGAAGCCTGCCCTCAAGATTCGAGTCCCGCGTCAGAAGATAGTCACCACATGAGCTGAGGACGCGTTTGTAAACAGCTGGCAAACTCCATATGCAGCAACACGTGAGATATTTTTCCTCCCCCATTCTAAGTCACAGAGTTTTGCTATTTGCTTTTCTGGTCTATGCAGATCATCATGGTCTGTTATGGTTTAATTTTCAAGGGGGACTTCTGGCAACACATTGGCAGTTGCTGCATTTTATCTTTCAAAGTAGCTCATTTTAAGTTTAGATTTTTGCTGTGTGTGAGGTAAGTGATTAAAATCCTGATTCATGCACAGCTTTCACGTATGTACACTGCACAAGCATTTATATTATGCATACACGTCTCTTCTTTGTATGCATATGACATATACATTTGAAAATGTATATAAATGTCCATGTGCATATGTACATTAAGGCAAACATTTTCTCAGCATCTATGAGGTCCTTGTAGATAAGGAGACCCATTTATCCGCCACGAGCACAATGTCTGTTGGACGAAACATGGCAGGTTTGTGTTTCTCCTCGCTGTCCCTTCCTCCTATGTGGTTTCCTAGATTTACCTCTAGTGCTTTTTAGCGATTTTTTTTAAATGGAAAAGTTTAATATTTTTTTAATCTCCTTTTGGTGTTTGTTGTCTTTAATCACTCATAAAGGCATTGACTTTCCTTTGAGTTTTAACTAGAAAGAAAGGTCTCCTCTTGTACTGATGTGTGTGTGTGTGATTTCAGCATGCACCCCCTTCACTTATTTCTCTTCAGGCAGAAGTAGATGTCAGCTTATTTATTTCTGTCTCCCTTGTAGTTTTCTCAACTGTGATTTTTTTCAGTTGTCTAGGTTGGCTGATGTTTGTTTTGTCCTGTGTATTTTCAGGAGCTTGACCTTTCTGTGCTTTAATTTTTTATAATTCAACATATTAATGTATACCTTTGCAGTTCTAATCCTCTTGTGTTTTCAGATCTTAGTATCCCCCCTTCTGAAAAGGTCTCCCCCTTTCTTTGGCCTGTCTTTTTAGTCTCTCTTCTGTCTCCTATCTTCTCCTCAGGCCATGTTTGCCAGCTACGTCCCTGAAATCATAGAGTTAATAGGCAACCGCAAGAAATACGGGGGCTCCTATAGTGCGGTTAGTGGAAGAAAGTAAGTATGCCAAGAGGTTTTGCTGCCTCCCCTGTGGTAGAATCCTCTCTGCATGCCATTTTTTTTTTGGCTCTTGTTTCTTTGTTTCATGCATGTAGGCAATGTTTGCCCGCTACGTGCCCGAAATTGCTGCTCTCATCCTGAATCGGAATAAATTCGGCGGGACTTTTAACAAACATGGAGGCAGAAAGTAAGTCAGTTGCATCAGACAAGATGTGGTTGAGTGACTTTCAAGAGTCCCTCTGGTGATGATACCTGAATCCTGCCTTTCTCCCGCCCCACTCGCTGCTTCTGTGAGGGAAGGGCCACATTCTGCATGGGGTGTGAGGTCAGAAGTTACCTAGGAAGTTGTCACACATGGGTCAACTCCTTAGGCCTGTTCCCATTCACAGCTTTCTTCCCCACCCATCTTTCCAAGAGACATAATGGATTTATCCTTGAAGGGGTCCGTATGTCACTGGGCCCATATTTTCTGTTCTGATCCCTAAACCAAGCTGATTCATTCTTCACACCAAGTGGCTGTTGTTACGAATGTTACGTTCTGGTCCCTCAGACTAATGTAATGACATCCTTTGGGGTTTTTGTGCAGCACCAACATGGGCTCATACTCCAGCAGGGAAGTCCTGGGGAAGGCGAGATCAAGGTCATCTTGCCAACTGTAAGGCATTGTGGCCACAGGAAACCAGTTCTCTTTAGCCAGGAGACACTCAGCCTGTCCTCACAGAGACTATTAGTTAGTTGAAATCCCTTCTGGGCAAGAAATAGCACATTTATGGGATGTCAGGGCACTACACATTCTTCTTGATGAGTCTTTATTTGGCTCCCCATACATGAATGCTTTCTTCTTGGGGACTATTTAATTTGTGCTCAGATCGCTTTATCACTGTTAATATCAATATGTGGGTCCATTATCAACCAGAAGTTTTACTCCTAAGTAAACGGCAGGATCTTACCGCTCTGCCCTCTCTGCTAGAGCGCCATCTTGCGAGGAGAGTGCTGGAGGGAGGCAGGGCTGGCAGCAACCATGCTTGACCTTTTTTTCAAAGTTTCTTCTTGTGCACTCAGCTTTGTTTTTGTTTTTGAGGTTTTTGGTTTTTGACTTTGAATTTTTGTTTTAACTGCCATAGAGTAAGATATATACATCTTTAATGTGCAGCTTGAGGAATATATACCTATGTACGCACCCAGTAACTACCACCAGATCACGATGTAGAATATTTTTATCACTCATGCCCCTTCCCAGTCATGGACACTCCATACAGGGAACTAGTTATTTTTTCCCCCATTCATTTTCAAATGAACTCTTGGATAGTCTATTGTATTTTTTAAGAGAGAATAAAACCAGTAGCATCACATTTCTCTCCATCACCGTTCCTCCTTTGCCTGACAGTCATGTTAGATGGAGCGAACCTCCCCTCCTGTCGGTAATTCCAGTGCATCCTGAGCTCAGGTGTCCAGTCCTCCGTTCAGAAAATGAGGAGGTGGAAAAAACCCTCGTTTTCTTGAACTACCCACAGGACAGCAGTTTCCTTTCAAAGGAACAGAGGACAGTGGGTGAGAGGAGGCCAGTTGGCATCTTTCCCATGGAGGCAGCACGTTCCTCCACCTTCCCTCTAATGGAGCCCTCCTCTTCCTATTATCTTAACAGCCCTGCATGAGATTAGAACCAAGCTGTTCTGAGTTCTGGGCCATTGGTTGGATCCAAAAGGCCAAATAGGTCCAGAGATTCCCATTGGTCATTTGTTCCATGCCAAGAGGAAAACAGCTTCTCTGTTCATTTTGCCTTTAAGGTGTGGACAGGTTGCCATAAAGCAGAAGGCATTCTGAGGGCTGGGCTCTTTATGGCCTTCCTACCCACTGTCTTAGCCAGCATTTTCTTATCACTGGCCCTGAAGAAGTCAATAAAATCAGTTTCCCGGGAGTCTATATTGAAAATATTTTTTGACTCTCATTCCAAGTAAAATTTTTTCCCCCAAAATACTTTCTCTAGTCAAATGTGGGTGGGCCTGGTGGCTGGAAGCTCTTGTTGACGCGTGATCCAGAGAAGGCCCTCTGACTAGTGCTTGCTCATGGCCCCTGGTCTGATTCAGTCATCTTTTTGCCTTGACGCTTCCACTCAAAGTGCCACGTGCTGCTGACTTCAGATCATAGACTTCCCTCAACTTTTGTTCTGGGTCCATCTCTGTAATCTTTTATCACCGCTTTTAGCCTGGTTTTTTCTCTCTCTTTTTTTCTTCTCTCTTTATGAAAATGCACACTTTGCTTTTAATCTTCTCTTTGGGTCTCCAGTGTCCCCCAACCCTGTGGACAGCGAGTCGGTTCTGTCATCAACACTGGGACTGTTCACTTTAGGCATTGTTTCCTGGTTCAAAGCTAATTACTAAGTAGTTTAAAGAAGCCTTTTGGTCACTTAGATCTTTCATCAGAAAATATAAGCTTGGGAAAGGAACGGTAATAAAGGGCCATTAGCTCCCTTTGTTTGATGTTGTTTTTCCAGTCAGTAGAACAAGATTGATGAAATGTTATGTTTGGCCAAAATTTGAGTTTTCATTTGGAATTCAGTGTTGAGAGAATGGGCTGTCAGAATCAATAAGTTTTCTTTCGCTTGGGATATGGGCATGTGGTAGTAATTAGCAATATAAGGTCTTTAGTTGAGCAACCAAGCATGGATTCTGGCAGCAAACATAATGAGAAACTACAGTTGTTCTATTTCTAACGTCAAAAAGTTTCCAGATAAAATTAAATGCATTTGCAAAAGGAAAGCAGCTAAACTTTGTTGAAAGATAGACTTCAGACTCTTAAAATAGAATGCTGTGCCCATGTTTTTGTGTATGCATAAATGTGTGTGCTGTACTCTTGGACACATGTACATATATGCTTCTCCCTAAGATTTAGTAGAATGAATGTCCAGAAAGTAATTACAGCATATACATAGTTAAAGGATTTGTTTACATGTGTGTATTTTACTCAGTAATCACCTCTCTAACAATGCATTAACTTGTCAGAGAACTCAAGGTAACTCTTGACCAAAGCTACGGAGACACACAACTTTGAAATTCAAAGAGTGTTTAAAGTAAAGAAAAATTAGACAGAGAAACTCAGAGTTTTGTTTATGCAACACCCAATTTCAGGATATTGGGGAATATGAAGATTTCATTGGCACCTCATTTTCAGTTTAATCTGCGTTTGGCATAATGTAAACACTTCAGAAGCATCCGCAGAATATCTTTACCATCAACCTGGTACCAAGAGCCTATAGTGGCTTACTTCAATGCTCTCACCAGTATTCCTCACCTGACCTCCCGCAGGATGTCGAGAGCTAGCATTGGGTGTGGGGACATGTGCATGTGTGTGAGTGTCAGCTGGTTTATCTCATTATGATGATATCAGGCTCCTAAAAATAGAGACTTGGGTGTTAACAACCAAGGGTTCGATGAGTGGCCAACACAGGCGGTATCTCTGAGTGGGAGGTCTTGGGGACAATTAGTCTCTTGGGTGGAGTCCCCAAATCTTATTCAAAAGAGTAGCCCTCATAGAGCCCAGCCTGCCTCCGGAGTCCACTGCCTCCTCCTCCTTCCCTTCATGTAAGGTCAAAGCAGCTCAGAGGTGGGTTGAGGCTCCCATGGCCTTTGGGATCCCAGCCTGCTCTCCTTCCTCCCACAGCTCCCGCTGTTTCCCCCAGAGGTTTCCTCTCTGCGTGTGACTCAGCCCACTCCTGGTTAGTTTATGAGAACTGACAAGATCATGGTCCGAGGTCACATGGCTAAGGGCCATGGAAAATAGTCGACCACAGAGAGGAATCCATCTGCTGTAACTTCCTTGTTAGAGGTGGTTGGGCCGGGGAGCCCTCAAGACCTTGTACTTCCCATGATGGGCTTCTGGGGCCTGAAACTGAGGCAGTCCTAGGCCAGATGTTTGGGACAGGAGAATGGGATGGGTATGGATGATTGTACTGATTCTTGGTAGCCAAATGCTGAGAGGACACAAAGAGAAGAATGAATAACAGACGACAACGAGTAGGCAAAAAAGGACAGGAGAGTGAGTGTGATTAACTGGAGGAAGGGTCCTGGCTGGATGAGGCAGCTGGGCCCCACTTCTGGTTGGGGGAATAGTTGTCACAGACTAACCTAGCTTTAGCTTCAACTCATCTGTGAAATTTAAGTGCTATGGCTTCTTTTAGAAGTCTTCTTCATATAGACAGAAGAGTGCCACACACTTCTGGCAATGAGAACGTGGATCAATACAGCCCAAAGGCCTATGACGGTAATAATACCTACAAACACTTGCGTATTTCTTAATTCTCACAGGAACCTTGTGAGGGAGGTATTATCATCATCTTCATTTGGAATGGGTGAGGAAACTGAAGAACAGAGAGGTTAAGTGAATTGTCTGACATCACACAGCTAGTAAAGGGTAGATTTTGGATTTGAACCCAGGGGCAGTCTGCTCCGTTGGGCCATGTGGCCACTCTAGATCATCTCTTGAGACCCCTTTCCGCCCTAAACTCGATCCTATCGTATGTTTTCCTTCACCGTGCCCATGATGGGGAAGAAGAGAATGGCATGAGTATCAGTGTCTCCTCCTTCTGCTCACCTGTTACCTGTAAGGATCTTGGCCCTGGGGTCAAGGACAGAAAGGTGGGGAGGAGACTAAACCCTTTTTTCCATGATTTATCTCATTTGGTTAGACTAAAAATGTATTTACCTCCTGAACACTTGTAGCAATGAAGGGCTCTCAGGGATGGGCAGACACACCATCGCCCCAAATGAGATGTGTGACTTATTTGTGGGTTTTAACACATTCAACCCTTTCCCGGCTCCATCCCTTCTGGGGCCATGATCTGCCAGAGGTGGACTCTTGTTCCTGGGCAGAGCCTCACTGCATCCCACCTTAGGAGGAGCGTCCTGTGCCCTGGCAGACCTGTCGTACTGTCCCTTCCATTCCTTGGTTGGTCTGCAGCACAGCTCAGAGGACTGCTCCAAGGGTGACTTCTTAATTGTTGGTGAGAATCAGAGTAGCTGAGCTCTCCTGGGAAATCCTCTGCAGGGTGCACTCTCTGGGTTTATTTCCCAGCTTTGAGTTGGACTGTTAGCCCTCATGGGGCTGCATCCTCCTGGAGGGAGTTGGGGAGTCTGCCTTCAACCCCAGACGTATCCTCAGAGTTGTAAGAAGGAGCCTTAAAGCCACAGAGGGGGGCAGAATTTATCTTGTTTTTCCACTTAAAAATGAAAATAGAGTGTTTTAATTTGTTCTTTTATGTGAATGCTCATATTTTAAAGAGTAGTCAGTAATCTAGAACAAAATTTCAAGAACTAAGAGTTTCTAGGCACAGTTAGTTACCTGCCTCACTATCCATTCCTCTTCTCATCTCTGTTGGTTCATTCATTCAGTCCTTGGGCGTTCACTGAGTACCTCTGTGCCAGGCACAGTGCTGGGTCGTGTTGGTGCCAGGGATTTGGTGGTGAGCAAGCTACCCATGGAACCTGTCCTCATGGAGATACAGTCTCCAGGAGGTTACAGGCAATGAGCAAGGATATAACTAAGGAAATACCAAATACAAATTTTAATACGTGCAGCAAAAATGAAAGCAAAACAACTAAGTTTCTGTTATGGAGCAAAACAGGGATTATTTACCCTTGATAAAGTGGTCCTGACACGTGACACCTCAGAGGAACGGAAGTTACAGCCTGTTCAATGACTTCTTAACCCAGCTTTTGTCACCTCATATGCTGAGGGGAGCTAACACTCTAGGTTTTAAAATTCTGATTACCTGAACCCCTGTCGCAATCATCAGTCTTTAGTTCTGCCTCCATGAGACTAAGTCTTAAAACCTGATTTCTCTCTCTGGCTCTAGTTTGCCTGAACAGTGCTCCCCATGACCTAGCAGGAGAGGGCATCCTGCATACCTTTCCTGGCTCCTTCTTATTGGGTCCTTATTTTACTCTGAGTCTTTCCTCTTATTAAAAATAGGATTCCTTTCTGAGACCACTTTCTAGTCCCTTCTGCCTGGCTGTCTCGTATAGCATGAAATTCCACTCCATTTTCTCTGCCACACTCAGGTTTTGCCCACCATGCTTGTAGGTCTTTTTTTTTTTTTTTTTCCTTCAGAGAATTAGAGTTTTAAATGATTTGAGATGCCAGAATATGGATTATTTCTTTGCAAAGACTCATTTAATCTTCCCCCCATATTCCACCCCCACCTACAAGAGAACTAACATGAGTCATGCCTTCATCTTCATCTGTTTCACGTGTGTTTATTGAGTGCTTGCTACATGCCAGCACTGGGGATAGATGTGTTTCTACACACTTGTAAAAGTCTCCACATACTCCACATCTCTCTTGAACTTCACGTTATATTATTTGGCCACCAGAGTGGTTGGGGAGTTCAAACTCAGAGCTTATTTAAATCTCCCGTGTTGGCTCCCAGAGGTGACAGCCTTCCTAAACAATATTTCCATCTCTATTATTTTTGAGGAGGCCTGACCCCAGGGCTTGGGAATAGGATGCAGTGTTAATTTACCTGGGGTTGTCTTGGGCTGATTGTCTTGGGCATCCTTTCCTTTCCCGTCTATATGTGGCTTGGGTGACACTCACTCTCCCTTCATCACAACCTGCAAGGAGGGACTGCCCCTGTGAGGGATGTTCCCTATAAGAAGGCACTTAAAATTTCTGTGTCACAGACATCACTCTGGTTGAAATGTGACTGAAGCTCCGCATTTTATACAAACTTTGATCCCTTGACAAGTAAGCCATTCAGCCCTTTTGTTGCGTCGCCCACGTGACCCCCAGCCTGAACTCCCCAGCAACGTCTTCAGATTCCTAGATTTTAAAAGCCACAAATTAGCAAATCATCAACATATCACCAGGAAGGATCATCTGGTAGCCATTCTAGTCAGACGGAAACACAGGCCCCAATAACTGATCTTCACAAAGATATGAAGAACTGTAGACAGACAGATACGGTAAATAGGAAGACAAACAGATAATTCAAGTTGACAGGCCATCTTGGATGGATTAGGCATTCTGCTTTGATTAGCATTAAATTTTTGAGGAAGAAAAAAAATAAGATTGCCCTAATACTTTGGAAAAATGACCCCTTGTCTACTTCTGAAATTCAGTACTGAGGGGCAGATACCAAAAGCAAGTGTCATTAGATGCCGTATTGTATAATGTAGTATGCCAGGTATTCCTTTCCGGTGAGAGAGGTCTTGGTGGGTGTGGACGTGGGCACTTCTTTCTCTGCCTCTGCTTTGGATTCTTGCAAGCCACGTCTTCAGTCCCTTTCAAACTTGAAGCTCTATTTAAAGAGACTTGGATGCATAGTAAATCAGTTTCCTGATAATCCTAATGGAATGAAGACTTGTTCCCCACCCCTCAGCACTTTACTGCTGTCTCTCTTCCCTTCCACACACTTATCAAAATGTTCCAGCTATTGTTCTGAAAACAAGAATAGAAATGTAGGTGGGAGATGAACTGTGTACCTAAAAAAACAAAAAGTCATATTCAAGCCTAGACTTTTGCCTTCAAATATTCTTTCTTCCATTAAAATACCTCTGAGTATGACTTTTCTATTTATAACCCCTGAAGATTCTTTCTGCTCAACTTCACATTTGATTGGGTGAATCCTTGCTGGGTAGATTCTGAATATAGAAGAAACCCAACCATCCGAGACTAAGTTGCACTGTGTTCTCTCTTCCTGCTATGTCATTTGTTCTGATAGAAGTCTTTCCATAGCTGTGCAAAGTGGTTCCTAGCAGATTTAAGGTTCATACCACTGATGCTGCCATAGCACATTGAAAATGCACCAGGAAACTTTCTAAGTGGCCAAGTCCAGTGTCTCTTTTTACTAAAATAACTGTAGAGGCTGATGCAACGTGAGACTCATGGAACCCTGATTCTCTGGCTCTCAGAGTTGGAGCCTCCACAGTTAGTACTGGTGTCGCATAATAATGGCCTGCTCTAACTCCCAGAACCACAGTGACTGCTCCAAGTGTGGGTACCAATTGTCAGTAAAAGCAATCTTATCTCTCCTCCGTATACCTTCTCAAAAAGAGGACATGGAGGCAGTTCAGAGATAGATGCGTGCTCATCTCTGTGAGAGTTTTTATGACCTTTAGCCACAGACCCCAAAGGCAAATGTCAGCTAGTATATAGAACAGCTTTGGGAAAGCTCCCGTCCCAACATATTTGCTCAACCAACAGTTATTTGAGCCCCTGCCATGTTCCAGGCACTGTACCGGGTGCTGTGGTTAAAGGAATAACCAAGAAATGTGTTTCTTGCTCTCCTGGAGCTTATCCAAGACTTTGACCAATCAGAATCATGCAAGAAGCCAGTGGCAGCTAAACAGAAGCTTGATTACATAGGAGCATTGTCCCAGTGAAATGCTCTTTTGTCAGGAATTTCATTCAATAAAATCATTTAAGGTATGAAACAATCATGGAGGCTGTAAGCATTTCAGAAGGAATGCTCCTAAAAGCATTTGACAGTTCACGTTGTTAAATGTACCCACTGGAGTAGTTTAGGGGAGAGGTAACAGCAGGGTGACTTGCACACCTGAAAACCTATGGATCTCGTGATGGACCCAGTAAAAGAGAGGTGCAGAGATAGTTGCAGGGTGGGGAGCTGCTGATGCTATCTTGAGTTCTGCTCCTTTCTATACTGTACACCTGTCCCTCTGTGGTGTATGATGCCTCAGCAAGCCCTGGAACCTGTGAACTCCTTCCAGGTCTTGTGTGCGTAACGGATCCTGGAGGCCTGATGAGGCCTTTGCAAATGTGTTGAGTTTACTCAGAGTGGTGGCTAGCAGCATATGCTAGCTGGGGCAACACCCTTGGGTCTCGCTGGGGAACAAGGCCAGGATGTGTCAATTTGATTGTCATTATGGGAGGGTCAATACCAACATCATGTACTCTAAGGCTAGGATGCATGAGTTACCAGAAGTCTTAGGCAGGAAGGTGGGGCTCAATTTGCAAGTCAAAGCTACATGCCTCCCCTCTCCATGGCAAAATTAAGAACCATTTCTTTGCTTGGGACTCATTCTCCCTCTATTCCACTTTCATCCCCAAAGGGAGTGGCTGACCTCTGCCTTAATCTTCTCTTCTCTTGGTCCCTCCTGTTCAGAAGCAGAATTACCATGTGGAGATAGGCAACTCTGCTTTGATCTGAATAGAGGAAAGTGCTGTTCGGTGGTGCCCTAATTAATCTGTAAGAGGAAAGAACCGTCTAGGATTGGAAGAGTCAGGTCAAGGAAAGAGTGGCTTACTTAAAAATGGCCAAAAGTCGGGGCTGGCCCCGTGGCCGAGTGGTTAAGTTCTCGCGCTCCACTGCAGGCGGCCCAGTGTTTCGTTGGTTCGAATCCTGGGCACAGACATGGCACTGCTCATCAGACCACGCTGAGGCAGCGTCCCACATGCCACAACTAGAAGAACCCACAACGAAGAATACACAACTATGTACCGGGGGGCGTTGGGGAGAAAAAGGAAAAAATAAAATCTTAATAAAAAAAAAAATGGCCAAAAGTCACCAAGCTTGCAGTAATGAGATGAATAAAATGCAGAGGAACGAAGGTGTTGGGGAGAGACACAAGCAAGAACCAGTGCAATTTGTGAGAGTTGGGCAATTATGGAATTGCTTACTTAAGAAGGCTATATAACTCCTCTTCCAGGAAGGAAGGAAAGAAAGAAGAGAGAGAAAGAAACCAAAATGCTGGTGATAATATCTGCATACTGGGTTATTGTGAGACTTAAATGAGAAACTAAAGTTAAGGTAAACAAATCAACCAGTTAGAGTTCTTTGATTACAGGCAACAGAAACTGAGTCTTGCTGACTTAAGCAGAAAAGGAATTTTTTTTGTTTTTGAAGGTTAGAGTACCTTATGGAATTCAGAAGAAAGCTGAAAAGCAAGTTTCCAGAAAGGATAGGGGTGAGCCAGAGAAGCAGCTCTGGATCCAGCAAGAGAAACTCAGGGGCAGTCATTACAGGGTTTTGCCATCAGGATGAATCAGCTCCCAACCTGAACTAGTGTCTCTCCATTTGAGGCTGAGAAGCACTAATTGGCTTAGCTTGGACAGGGAACCTTCATTAAACGTCCCAAGACTGTATGTGATTAGGGAGGGGTGGTTCCCCAAATTAAAAATGAGGTGCTATTGACAGAAGGGAGGGTACGTGCTGGACAGGCAGAAACAACCAATGTCTCCTACACTGAGGTTCTCAGAATTTAGTTTTAAGTCTTAGACTGAGAATCCCTTTAGGCAACAAGCTATAAAAAATGTGTGATCATTCCTCATGGGCATGGTGTAATTATGGAGGTGTAACTGTGATTTGGGATGGTGGAGGTGCAGACTCACATCCCTCTAGGGTGGTGATCTCCTGACCGTTAGCATATGATAAGATGCACCCCCTTCATGCAGAAAGTTCTGATCTGGTCAGGACATCTCAGTATTCTCTACGGGGGGGCCATTAGTCTGTCCTCTGACCTTGGGCTCTGTCTTACAGAGGTGCTTTTGCTGCCCTGTTGGGATTTTCTCAGCCTTCTGCCCCCATTTAGGGAAAGAGCAAAATAGCCTGTCTCCCTCAGAAGAGCTCTATTGACAGCTGGGTAAGATGGTTACTTTATTTTCTTCCTCACTGGGAGGGAGAAAGTATTTCCTTGCTTTGTGATAGCAAAGCACTAGATGTTGCCCTGAGTAGGAAATTATCTTATCTCCAACCTCCTTGGATTTTTTTTTGTTTGCTTGTTTTTGTGTTTTCTTAGGAAATAGTTAAAGGCAGGGTTTGAGACTGGGGGCATCATATGTGCTTGCAATTGTTTTATTTTGTTTTTTGTGACCCTCACATGTACTGTTCTCCCAGAAACTTTAAATATGGTAATAGATCTGATGAGGCAGAATCAGCCAATCATCAGACAGGCTTGCTGTTAACTGTTAGATTTCTTCTCCGCTTACGATAGCATAGGGTGTCCAAGGCAAGCACACTTCGCCAACCAGTTCAGTGGTCAACAGATAGTTCTTATAAGCCCAGCAAGTCTCGGTGTCCTGAGCTAGGCCTTGGGATGCAGGGGGAAGGATGGGGCCCAGACAGCCTGGATTTGCATTTTTTTTGCCTGATGATCTCCCTGGCATGGAAGCCTTTGGGACATGCTCTCAGTACAGGGGAAGGTGGGAAGGCAGGAGTTGGATTAGCCTTCTCCCTTTGGACGATACTTTGAGTCCTGACCACTGTGTGATTTGGATGGTGGGGTCTCTTGTCTCCCCCCACTGCTTTCTATATGATAAAATGCTGCTGAGTTCCCTTTACAAGTCCTTCTTAAAATTCATTCCCATCCAGTCAGTGGCTACCAATGGTTGGAGGCATTGGGGAGGAGTTGGGACGAGGAATGCATGATGAGAAGGCTTAGCAGAAAGACAGAAGAGATTCTAGCCTGTGTATCTGATATAAATATTATAGTTTTACAGAGACATCTAGATCAATATATGCCACATTTCCTCTACCTCTTTGACAAAGTGAGCACGATGTATTCAGGGAAAGCTGTATAGGATTTTCAATTTACTCTGTATGATTTATTGTGACAGGATAGCTATGGGTTTTTAAAGTTATTTATATTTGTTCCAGTAAAAATGGATATAGTATCTTTAAAAATAAACAGCCCGGAGCTGTGCATTTTATATTGTCTTCCTAGAGTGAGGCTCTGCTAAAGAGAGAGCTAAGACCCCCCTGTCCTTGTGGGATCTGATGCAGTTGCATTTGCTCAGTCTTCACTCTTTAGCTTTTGGAGGGGTTGGGAGTTGTGAGGAGAGTAAACAGGCAACTGAATTAGGAAGCTATTGCAGCCATCTAGACAAGATAGGATGATGGCGCGAAGTATGGTGGGAGCAGAGAACTGGAACCGTGTGGGAAGATTCATCAGTGTCTGTGGGTGCAGCCCATTCAGTCTAGGCCTCTTTGTTTTATAGTGACCAGCCCCAGGTCACACGGGACTGGCATCCAAGTCTCCTGATTCCCAGCCCAGGCTCCTTTCAGCCATACCAGCTGCTTCCTCTATTTAGAAGGCATCACACTGTGGGGGTAGGTCTGCCCTTGCTCTGGCATTCACCTTGCACTGAGTCTCTGGACCTCAGTTTCCACATCAAAATAATGCAGGCACTAGACTAACCATTCCCCAAGGGTCATTCTGATAAACATGAGAGCACGGAAGGGAGCACATCACTATCACAGCTCCCTTTTTAAAGGGCTACTGGCTCTAAGAAACACTACCTGAGTATTTTTAAAAGTGTGTAGATTTTATTTTTCATTGAGCTAAACTCAACCTCAGTGGATCTCTGGATGCCTCATTCCCTGGAGTCTTGAAAAGCTTTATCTGGTGGCCTCCTCTCTATCCTCCTCTTATGCTTCCTGCCATAAGTCAGTTCTCCTAAGTTTTCCATTCTGAAAGGCATCAGTGGAATTGAGCTCTAAAACTGAGGTTCCAACTCAAGTGGGGCCTTCCAGCTTTCCTGGTCCATATCCAAGAAGGGAGCAGAGTGATTGAGCAGGATGGCCAGGATTTCATTCTGGAGGTGGAGAGGCTTCCTAATGGGAGAGGTACACCATTATACAGTGAAGATGCACCCGTGAAATAAGCAATTGACACTTTTCTTGTGAGCCCTGATAGAGTTCATAAGCGTTAAGCATTATTCTTACTCTGATTAAGTCACACTCAGCCACTTGATGCTATGCTTGTTCCATGACCCAGTGTTACCCATCCCTACTTCAATCTAGCCTGTGTTTATGGAGCTCTTACCCCAAAACGGACATGCTTGCTTACACTGGAAAAGTTACTTGTTCCCGTAAAATGCCATCTGCTACAATTTTGACATTTAAGATGCTTCCTTGTGGGTTTGAGATGGATTTTTCTTTTTTTTGAGGAAGTTTAGCCCTGAGCTAACTACTGCCAGTCCTCCTCTTTTCACTGAGGAAGACTGGCCCTGAGCTAACATCCATGCCCATCTTCCTCTACTTTTATATGTGGGATGCCTACCACAGCATGGCGTGCCAAGCGGTGCCATGGCAGCACCCGGGATCCAAAGTGGCGAACTCCGGGCCACTGAGAAGCAGAACATGCAAACTTGACCACTGCGCCACTGGGCCGGCCCCTGAGATGGATCTTTTAATGCAAGCCGTTAATATTATTTTATCCCAAGAAAGACGTGTTCACAGAACTAGACAAACTTTAATCAAACTTTGATTTTAATCAAACTTTGATCTGTCAGAACAGAAATAGTTATTGATTTAGGTTTGTTGGCCATCTTCACAAACCAGGTTGCCAGGCCCTCTAGAAATCAGTCATTAAGATTGCTAGCAATCTAAAAAATTCAAATTCAGAGCCACAGATGGAAACAATTTTAGCTACCTTCATGGCATAACTTTCCTAATTATTCTCCACTGTAAACGGATCATTTAGCTTTCTGTTATCTTCTGGATCCTTGGGCTGATGAGGAAGTCCTAAGCTGGACATGGCATATAATATCTAAAATGGACATTTGCATCATGTTGTAGCCCCTTGGCTTGCCAAATTGTGTGGCTTAAGTTAAAAACTTGGTGTAGAGTTTCCACTGTCACTCAGCCTTTGCTGTCTTGAATCCACTGGTCCAGCTGACTAGGTGTAGTCAGAATCTAGTGATGCCGCAGTGCTGTGATGCTTTAAGTGAGGTGCATCTCTGTCCACCTCAGTCCGCAGGCTAAGCCTCTCTCCTGGCCCACTGAGGACCCCTTCAACAGCCCCTCCACCACGTGTCCGAGAGAATCTCTTGTTGACCCAGCCTGGCCTGTCATGAAAGAGCAGAAGCTGAAATACTCAAGCCTTTGCTCTCTCTATATCACCTTTGTCTTAGTGAGAATTAGAGTCAGCAACCTGGATCTCATCCTGGGCAAGTGGCTTTTACTTGTTGTGAGATGCCAAACATGTGACTTAAGAAAATTGAAGTTCAGAGAAGTTATCTGAAAAGATGCAGATAGCAGGAACACAAGGTTGTTTGAGGATTAGGTGAGAATCTAAAGGTCACAGAGCACTTAATGTCTGTTACACACTGATTTACAGATATCTCATGAATCCTGCCATTTAATAATACTTACAATGAGCCAGACCCTTCACCATGCCCTTCACGTGTATTATCTATTTAAATAAATCCTCAAGATAACTTCATGAATCAGCTACTAGCTCCAGCCCCTCAGAGACTCTAACTTTATAGTTGTAAGATGCAGAATTGGTACCTAGCCCAAGACTATTTAGTTATTTAGTGTCTGACCTGAGCTAACACAGGGCTATCAAAGTATGAATCTTACACAGTAGATTTGTAGGTGTCATGGAACCCGACAGAGATAATTCTGGATGAGGATCTTTTTGGCATTCTTCAAATCATGCACCACAAACAACCATGACTGTTTCCAAGGTGGGCATACCCTGCTCTCAGTCTTAGAATATTTTCAGTCATTGGAGATACAAGAAATTCTATTTCTCTTCTCCCTGAAATAGTATCCTTCCCAAAACTTCTGCCCCTGGAAAGTTCAAGTGTCCTGAGGATATTTCTGGAAAATAAATTTTCCCCTTTCACCATCCATCCCTCAGGCCCCTGTAGGCCCTCAGCATGCCTAGACACAGACACAGGCTGGTAGGAGCAGATCTTCTAATGCAGATGCTGAGTTAGAGAGGCGACTTCTCCTCATCCATCAACTCTAACTGCATTCAAACATTTTCAATATGTGGGCTCCTTGATAACTTTCACTGTATGGAAAACAAAATGGACGGAAATGATTATTGGCACAAAAGGAGGAAGCCATAAATCTTCAAATCAGATATAGGACAGATTGGAACAATATGGGTTCTCCAAGGGTGCCGTGATAATGTACCTAATAACTCTCCTGGGGCAAGAAGGCAATCTGCTTTCAATCAATCTCGCTTTTTCTGAGCAAAAATACCGATTATGTTGAAGGAAGATTTTTTCCTCCCTTTTTGATAAAGACTGTTCTCCACCCCAGAAATCATGCTGTAGCTAAAAGATATATATTTTCAATTGTCTAGAATGGTATTGGACAGCTAGCACCAAATGAGAAAGGTCAATCCTTTTTTTCTTCTCTCTCCTGCCAGCATTTGTCTACTTCTTAAGAGAAGTGAAAGCTAATTAAAGGCTTAAGGGATAATATTGATTGCAGTGGAATATATTTTATATGGACCCAGCACATTTTCAACTAAGAGAACCCTGACTCTTTCTAAGGCTGAATAAATCAGCTGGCCGAGCCTTTGATTCAAGGGTGGGAGGGTGAGCTCATCTCCTTCCCTTTCACTTCTCACACCTCTGGCCTAGAGATGAATGATCTCAGAAGAGGAAGAGGGAATGCTGGCAGATGTTCATTCACTTCTTTTCATAGAGAATAGAAAGGATGGATGTTCAGGCATTTCCCTGGACTTATCATTGATTTGAGTCCAGTTTTGAATAATAACCAGGCTTATGCTGGTACAGAACTTTGAGTTTTGCAATGCCTGGTGCAGGAGGCTGGCTGGGTGGTATTAACCTCTCGGCTCCTTCATCTACTGAATGGGCATAAGTCGCTTGCCCAAGATCACACACACCCTTGGTGGCAAAGTACGAACCAAATCTGGCTTACTTTCACATCCAGGTGAGGGGCAGAGCCCCAACCACTTAACTGTCCTGTAGAGGGGCCCATAGTTGGATTTATGCTGGCTTTGTTCTAATCATGGAAGTTTGTGTTAGAAACTTAGAAAGTGTTAGAAAGTGCGGAAAATGTTAGAATTGCTCCCAGCACCCTCACCGTCATTTGTGGAGAGGTCAAATCAAGAGATTCTGTTTCTTGGTCACTTTCTGAACACACTTGGCAAATGCAGCGTCAGAAATCTTATTCAGAACATGAAAATTCATTTTCAGCCTGTTTTGTCCATATAAATGCACATATACCACAAGAAATATTTTAAGATATGATAAGATATGACATGATAAAAATGTATATAATCCAAGTGTTCAATTTACGTTGTATATTCTGACATACTGTGTGTTTCAGGAGGAAGTTAGCCATATGGGTTTTGGGCATAAAATTTGAATGGGTGACCAAGGGATCTTGCTCAACCTACCTGGTACTGGCTAGAGAGCAAAGTTATCATGGTAAAACCTCTCTTCTGAGGTAGCTCATTGACATTCTTCCCTCCCCATGATGGCCTCTGCTTGCCCATTTGCTAAGGCAGCGCCGTAAAAATAACAGTCCATAATGGTGATATTATTAACTGCATCGTGCATATTATTGATTTACTCTTTGTTCTGCATCATTATCCTTTCACCAATGAGTTTGCTGCCTTATTTTCACATACTTAGTCAAGCACCAAATTACAATGAAAGGGCAGGCTCTTGTAATGGCATCTAAAGGAACATTGCGTAAGTGATCATCACTGCCTCCTATTATGAGCAGTCTCCAGCCAATGAGTTTCTGCCTTATTGGAATGTGTACAGAGCAATTATGAAGTGCAAGGGGCCTGGCCATTCTAAATTTTTCCCACGAAATTACGTGCTTCCTGTTTGCCACTTGCCCAGCCAGGGATTCAGCCTATATCACTCTCAGCCTGAGAGGTGCAGGGACCTGGGTTGCCCTTTGCTACAGTCTCTTTACTAGAAGCCAGTGGGTTTCATCTCCAAGGTCAGTCCCCAGCTTTTGGTCATGGGGCTGACTCTTGCACCAAAGTGCTTACTCTCAATTGAGCATCGTGTATCGAACATAAGCAGCCACAGTACAGCCCGGTGTCAAAGTCAAATCAGTCCAGGAGTGCAAAGATATTGGGGAGATTGTTGTTTCAGCAGTTCTGGAAGAAAGGCTCATTTCCTCAAGGGGAGCTACCATCTCCAGAAACAGAAGTCCAAACCACCCTGGAACAGGGCAAACAATTTCAGCCTCCTCCCTTCTTAGCTTCTCCTCATCTTGAGGTGAATTCCTTTGGCTCTTGTGGAAGTCCTAGGCACCCTAAGGAATCAGCTGTCTGGGGACACGCAGCCTGCAGCACGATCTCCCATTCCATAGGCATCCCATCTTCATTTAGCCCTGAGTAATGCTCACTTACTGTAAAGTGTTACATGCCCCCATTGTCGGAGGAGTTATGGCAGAAAAATGCAAAGTTTCCTTTTTACTGCTTATGGCCAGCAAAGCCCATAATGTGTCAAGCCGCACATTAGCCACCCTGATAAAAGTCCGCTTTCTTACACACAAAATCATCGTTTCAGCAAGATTTGTTATCTCATTACCTGATAAGCTCTATGTCATAAACCAAGACTCATTCGGTAAATCTCCCGGGAGGACGCTTTGTGGGCAGAAAGGGAGAGATATGAATCTTCAAGAGACTTGATAATGCAGCATTTAAGCACAAGCATTATGTCACTTATTGTTAAATGCATAAAACCACTTGGCCAAACGGTTGGGCTTTTAATAGGATTTTGTGCAGCATCAGGTGAGAAGCCATATGCCTTTTCTGTCGAGGAGTCTCTGAGCACCTGCCAGCACCGCAGCTTTGCCTCACAGCCCTCTGGGGATGGGAGCTGGGCTTTTATTGAGGCCTGGGGGGAGATGACTGCTTCCCTGCAGCTGCTTGCTTCCTCTGTCTTGCTGGGTGTGGGTGCCTGGTCGTCACTGGGTTGGCCTCCACTAACTGGCCTCTCCCATTCAGGCACATTGTGGTTTGTGGACACATCACTCTGGAGAGTGTTTCCAACTTCCTGAAGGACTTTCTACACAAGGACCGGGATGATGTCAACGTGGAGATTGTCTTTCTTCACAAGTAAGAGGCCCCTGCTGCCCCTGCTGTTTTTTTTTTTTTTTTTTTTTTTGAGGAAGACCAGCCCTGAGCTAATATCTGCAGCCAATCCTCCTCCTTTGGCTGAGGAAGACTGGCCCTGAGCTAACATCCATGCCCATCTTCCTCCACTTTATATGTGGGACGCCTGCCACAGCATGGCTTGATGAGCAGTGCCATGTCTGCACCTGGCATCTGAACCTGTGAATCCCAGGCTGCTGAAGTAAACGTGCGCACTTAACCACTGCGCCACTGGGCCAGCCCACCCCCTGCTGTTTTGAGACCCTCTACCCAACCAGGCACCCTGAGGGGCCTCTCTGAGTGTCTGTAGGTGGTGAGTGGGGCACCGTTGTGGAAAGGGCAGAGTTGAATCAGCACCATCTCTACCGCCCTCATAGGAGAAGACGATATGGAACCAATGGAAAGGGAAGCAACACGTTAGTTCAGTGATGACAGCAGCACCTGCCTGTGTGGAGGCAATTCTGGCAAATAACAGTAGAGTTCATTATGGGTCAAACACGTCATACTGTCCCCTCAGCTGTCTGGATCTGTGCGATCCAGGTGTGTCCACAGGGTCTGGTGTGGAATTATTAGCTATGTGGTGTGGACGCTTTATGACTGCAGGAGTGACATAATGACCAAGCAAGATGCAAATACAAGAGGAAGCAGAGGATAAGGTAATAATAACAATAACAACTGCCGTTCCTAGAGCCCTTCAGTGTGGGACACTGCTGGACACCATGCGCACTGTCTTCCTTTAATCAATAGAGTACATGCTCTGGACTCAGCATCCTCTATCCGAATCCTGACTCAACCAATTACTTGCTGAACAAGTTACTTAGCTTCCCTGAGCCTCGGTTTCCACATCCATAAGGTGGGGAGATCATAACGGTTTCTATCTACCTCCTTGGGCTGTTGTGACATGAACAGAAGTAATCTATATAAAGCATGCAGAGCAGAATCAGACACACAGTAAGTGCTCAATGAATGTTAGCTATTATGTGAAAGATAAAATATATTAGGCTGTATTGTCAACTTAGGAGGTAGCTCTTACCATGTTTGTTTTACAGGTGAGGAAAGCGAGATAGCTTCCATCCACTGAATGTTTTGAGATTTTTAAGCTTTGCCTTTTAGGTAAAAGGTAGTGTGCCACAGGGATGTGCTGGAGGGCTCAGGCATGTTGACGGTGACACCATCTTTTTTTATGGGGACAAGGCACTCATGGAGCCAGCTCTAGCCCCAAGTTGCCAGGGGACAAAAGCTCACATATTGGTGTTGGTTTGATATGGGGTTGACTGACCAGAACTCAGTCCTGCTCTGAGAGCTCACTGAGGCTGACTTCCCTACAAGCTCCATTCTGTGCTTCTCCTTCATTTTGGCATTTGTTCACAGAATACCAAACTGGCCACCATGTTTGAGCACCAACATTTTTCCTCTCAGCACTGACTTCTCTAAGTTCTGAAAAGACCAGCTAGGCCATAGGCATAGGAGCAGAACCTACAGATCCAACAGTGCTTAGCCACTGATTACCAGCTGTAGAGCCCGTCCTCTGCTGAGCGTTTAGAAGGTTCAAGAGAAGTATAATGTGTGAGTTCTGCCCTTGTAGTGGTCACACATTTCAAGATATTAGACCACAACATTGATCATTTATTAACAGACTGAAGTCTGCTTAATCAAGAGGCAGAATTGCATGGGACGTATGTATTAGGGAGAGACCGTCAATTCTTGCATTACCAGGGCAGGCTTCCTAAAAGAGGCCTAACTTGTAATGGACCTGGAAGACGGGTTGCATTTGCACAGGCAGGTGCTTTTCTCTTACCTACTGCTTTAGTCTCGATCAACAAGCTGGCTGCTGATGCTTCAATTGTTAGGATTCATCTTTGTGTCCCCTGCATCTATCAGTGTCAGCATTGTGGAAGATGGCCCAGTTAATTAAGCTCTCAAAGCTTTGGGTTGATAACATGCCTTTCTCTAGGGTTGTTTTGAAGTTTAAATGAGTTAATACTTGTCAAGTGCTTAGAATGGTGTCTGCCACATAGTAAATGCTCAAAAACATTACCAATTATTATTATTACTAAGTACTTAACAAATGTTAGACAAGTGTTGATTAACACAGTCCTTGGCACCTAGTAGATTCTAACTAAATATTGTCTCCTTGGGCCTAGCAGTTTACCCTATAGAGAGAGTAGATATTTTCCATCCCTGCAGAATTAGCAAATTAATGAATAGGTCAATCAGTGTTTTACTTCTTGTCCTCCAGTGGGAGTTCACATGTGTGACTCAAGAGCAGTACTGAGAGTAAATTAACTCTACATGTGGCTGCTCTGGGGTGATGTTTTTGAATCAGGCCCTGGGAGAAGTCCATGAGGTAGAGAAGCAGAGAAGAGGCTTTTGATGGAGGGAGGGGCAGGAGGCTCTGCCAGGGGGCCCTTCTGCCAATCCTGATGTCACAACCTCAGTTTCTGTATTCTAAAATAGGGATTCCATTCATAATGAAGTCAAAGACATTTCTCCCCAGAGACCTCAGACTTTGTAAAGGTTGGGAGCCTCTTTATTTGAGCTTGGTGCTGGTTTTGGTTTTCTGTCGGGCTGGAGTTTTACTTCTCTTGAGTGTGAGCCTTTTATTTATGGCAAGAAAGGGGGCTGCTTTGAAGGTGAAAGCCTTTCCAAGGTCTTCCTCTGTGGAAATCCAAGAGAAGGGAGGCCATGGAGGCTGAAATGCCTGAGTCTGTTATATTAATGCCTGTTTCTTCTTTCTCTACAGCATTTCTCCTAACCTGGAGCTTGAAGCTCTGTTCAAACGACATTTTACTCAGGTGGAATTTTATCAGGGTTCAGTCCTCAATCCACATGATCTTGCAAGAGTCAAGGTAAGAAGGAAGAGGTGACTTCTGCTTTTACTCCATCTGTGAGGATAGTCTGACTCTGTGGTAAGGGAACATGCCTCCCAGGATGGCCAAGAGTCACTTCCAAACCCCTAATGAGTTGTCAGATACCACCAGCCTTGACATCACGCTTGCACTGGTCCCGGGACCTCATTCTGCTGGCACATGCTAGACCACCTATAAGTGTTCCACACTTGGACTAGTTATAATGTGAAATTTACTTTGCTAGTTCCCTCAATATCAGCATTGCCAAAGGAAGCAGACCAGTTGTATGGACTCAGTAGTCTCATCTACAACATAATAATCGAGTAATCCCATCTTGAATACTTAAATTGAACTCATCGTAGCTCTGAAATCTATTATTTGCATCAGAAAGGAACATTAAGGATAAAGTGTAAAATAAAAATTTACCAAGCCATAAACATTTTGAATTTCTTCTTTTCCCCTGCCAAAGACTAAAGGTGCAAAACTAAATATGCAGGTATCTGATATCACTTGAGAATGGGCTAATCTTTCTTTCCAGAACCTGCTAAGTTAGAATCTTCTTATAAAGCACACCTTATACAGGAAGGGGCATCTGCTACTTTACTCATTTTATACAGGTTTTGTAAGCATGTCCAATATTTGCATGTGAGTGGGTATAGATTAATATTGTGAATCCACTGATTTCTAAATGCTAACTGTGATCACCACATAATTCAGTAAATGATATAACTGGCAAACATGAGTAAGCCCAAGAGGATTTGGGTAAATTCTTTGGATTATTAAAGAAAAGTAGAGACAATTTGTAACATACCATGGAAGAAACCATGCCCTCCCACCAACTGCAGGAATGGCCTGTTAAGTACGACATACCAAGTAGGACAGATTGCAGATCTGAGCTAGCATGAGAATTCTTATGCTTCTAGAGTCCAGTTAATCTTAATATTATCCAGACATGATCCAAGTTGTAGCTAATGTGAACTCTTATAGAACTTGGAGAAAATACTTATTGTTCATGGACCTAATTTAGATGCAAACAATTATTAGCACAACTCATCATCCCCTCAAAGGAGTAAATTTTTTTTGGCTCATGTTTAGATGAGTCAGTAGGTTGTATTTTGAGCTCATCTGTAACACATCATTTCATACACGTAGATTTGTTGTCTTTTGAATATCTGAATGCTAACTGAATACTAAACAGCCCTGGGCTGTTATCTGATTTAGGGCTCTCATTTCCTCTTCTTCTGCAGTTAATGAAGATGTGAAAAAGGTTAGACGAAGGACTTTGGAGTCTAAATTTCTGAATCGTCAACTACTCAGTTGACTTGGTAACCCGAGAGAAGGGGGTTAGCCCACCTAACCTCATTTCCTGACTGGAAAAATTAAGATGATGGTGCAGATGGTGGGGAAAGGAGGCAAGGAAGGGACTGAGGCTTAATTAATTGTTATTTAAAGAAATCTGGAAAGCTTACATGTAAGAGACTATGCAAAATGAAAAGTATAATTACCAAGGTACATGTTGGACCCTCCAACAGCAACCAGATGAAATGTTTATACCGTAACAAGAACTTGCAACCTACACTTTTGACAAAAACTGTAATCTCTCAGGATTATTTTTTTCTTTCCTTGCAAAGTGCTGGGTTCCCTAAGAGCTGTCAACAGAGAGAAACTACAACCAAGCATGGCTATTTATATGTTTCTGTTCTGTGATTTTCCTTTTGGTGTCTTAGATAGAGTCAGCAGATGCGTGCCTAATCCTTGCCAATAAGTACTGTGCTGACCCAGATGCGGAAGATGCCTCCAACATCATGAGGTAACTGTAGGGAGGCCGGGAAGGCTCTGGGCTTGGCACTCTGCAGCCCTTTTGTGTCCTCTGCAGAGCACCATCTCTGTGGGACCCTCTTTCCCCCATAGGCCACCCCACAACTTGCCACAAGCATAGGTCTTGGGGAAATTAAGGCTATGGTGGCTGTGGGGCAAGGATGCAAGCCGTCGTCAACAGAAAGCTCATCCTTAGCAGGTGGGAGCTCTGGGGCTTACCATCTGTCTTGGTTTGAGATACTTCAGACAGGACTAGAAAAGGAGAGACAGATTTAAATGAGTGCAGGCCTGAAATAAGGTACTATGTTTCCTAAGGAGGAGTGGGCCTGAGATATCTTAACTGTGGCCAGTTTTGTCTCCCTGGGGACATTTTGAAATATCTGGAGATGTTCTTGGTTGTCATAACTAGGGGATAGTGTCATAACTAGGGGATAACTCATGTCTAGTGGGTAGAGATTACGGATGCTGCTCAACATCCTACAATGCATGGGAGAATCCCTCACAGCAGAGAATTCTGTGGCCCACAATGTCACTAGAGCCAAGGTTGAGAGCCCCACATTAGAACTTTCCAAGTGTGTCTATAGCACATTGATGAATATTCCCCACAAAGAGGAGTTTGTTGACCGATTATGAAATAGTTTCCCAAAATGAAATAGTTTTGTTCACTGAAAGCCTTCTCAGTGCTTTTAATACTGACAGGAATTTCTACAATAATATTCTACAGAGAATTTATCAAGCCTATTTGGTCACAACCCATGCCCCCAATTTCTACAGAACATCTCCTGGGGGAGCACGCTTTGGAAAACACTGCCCAATGCCTTTTCTGCAAATGCCTGACCCATCTACAGCCATTCTCCGCTCAACTCCTACTCCTCATTCTTTTCTCATTTCAGAAGAAAATCGTGCCATTTTTGTTCTTTTCATAGACCCATATTCTAGACATCTTGTGACTATGACGTGACCAAAAAGTTAAGATATTTTGCTCCAGATACTTGAAGCCCTTTTGGATTATTTCTCCTTCAGCATAAATTGCAGAATAGTTAAGAGAGCTGGGAGGGAATAATAAAGAGAACCTTCTAGAGAAAAGATGAACTAAGAGAAAACAATTCACTCCCACTGTATTCCCAGGAACTCTTGCCTGATTGTGAACAGCCATCCTTTCAGTCCAGACAAAGATTCCCCTCTCTCTGCAGCTTGGTTTACTGTGTCCTGGGAGTTTACCTGAAGTGGAGAGCTGCGAGGTTGCCTTTACATCATTATAATGCTCGCATCTCCGTTTCTTTGCTTTTAATCAGTGGCCTCAAGTGACACGATCTTTCCCATCGGGGTGGGGGAATTCCTCTGGCACGTTTTGGATGAGCAAGGCCTTCCCTCAGCATCTGGTCCTTGTGTCTGGCAAGCGACATCTGGCACAATGTTCTCTTTCCACTTGCTTTTCTTTGGCAATAGGCTTAGTGATCTCATTTTAAGGAAGTTGATGTGTAAACTCTTGTAAGCATTGGGCTTGCCAGGCTGCAGGGAGATGGTGGTGCAGGGACATGCTTCCACACCTAGTCCACCCTCTCACTAGTCACAGCTGGAAAGTGACTGCAACAGCTTCAGCTTAGGGTCAGTTGGCCCTTTCCTTGAACAAGGATTTCCATCCTTCACCACGTTTTTGTGTCATTTTAAATGATAAAAATGTAGCCTTTAAGGAACTAGGCTTCAGTATCTTCAAATTTGCAAATAAAAAACCAAAAGAGGATGAAGTTTAACATTTTGATCCCACATAGAAGTTTGGGGCTAGCCCTGTTTTGTTTTTCAAAAGTGAATAACTGAAATGAATAATAGCTTTGAAATGGGCATTTCTCTTAAACACAGTATTTTCTTAACCCTGACTGCAATAGGGTTAATATGAAGACATATAGGTTATCAGGGTGATTGGCATGATGCCAAGGCATAAAAATAACAGCAAAGGTGGTGTCAGAAATGTAATTAAGCCATGCGTTAACCAGAATCAGAACTGAGGCCCAGGCAGCAAAGGAAAAGGGAAAGTTCAGGGTTAAAAAATGGGCTCTGTCTTTCCCTTATTTGTATAATCCTCCTTTCTCCTTAGTCTAATGAAACCAGTCTGCCCCTTTTGAAATTAAAATGTCAAAGATCCATTTGAAATGAGCTAATGCAGAAAACTGGCTGATGCTGTGAACTGAATTCAGAGGGCTGACAGAGCCTCAAAGTCCTTGAGTTATAAGCACAGGCCAACACAACACATTTTTTAAAATAAAATGAAATCCTTCAAGTGCAGAAGCCCAGGGTGAATTTGTGCAGGGAAAGGCTTATGCATGATCCATTTCCTAAATTCACAAGTTGTGGCTTTTCAAGCAAAGCTGCTCCCTGGCTCCCTTCTTTCCATCTTTGCACAAAAAGGGACGAAGCGTAGAGTGTTTCCTGGTGGTCACAATAAATGTACTTGCATTTCTGATTAGGCTTAGGAGGTGGGCCTTTCTGTGGAATTCCATTCTTTAGACTTCCTTGTCACAGAAGGAAATGTACAATGTCACCTCTGACAGAGTCGGTAATGACAAAAACCATAACTTACGCGTGGAGAGAGCTTTTAATGATTTCAAAGTATTTTCACATCTGGTCTTTCATTTGCTCTTCATACCAAGCCTGTGAAATAAATAAAGCAGGTGCTGTTGCTCCCAATGTCCTGATGAGGAAACAGTCACAGAGAGGCCAGGAATTTCCTGAAGATCACCCAGTTCCTTAGTACAATAGCTGGGACTGGAATCCAGGTGTTTCTGTTCCTTTGCTCCCTGCCACTCCCCATTGAGCTCAGTGATTGTCACAGGGAGCAGAAATGAGGATTCTGGTGGAGGCAGGCAGTGGTTAATCCTGAGTATGGACTGAGGGCAGTTTGGAGGGAATTTTCTACCTGGTTACAACCCCCACAAGGCCTTGATGCTTATCTCTAAGTAGCCTTAAAGTCATCGTTTAGATGCTATTAGCATTGAACCCATCCTAAGAGCCCTGCTTAGAAATCATTTTTGTCAGAGTGGTCATGTGTGTCTGATAATTAGAATCATTTGTTAGGCTGCTTGTTTGATTTCTCATTATTGTCTCAAATTGTTATCTTGTTGAATTGGACCCAGAACAAATTGTTTCTAGGCTGGTCCCTAGGGTATGTAAGATTGCAAACCTCTGTTGGCCCCAGGAGTTGAGCTTGCTTTATTTAGATGCCTGCATAGGCAGTAAGCTCGTGACCCCTGCTCCGGAACCCCCAGCCCCAGTACACACATCCTCGCACACCATCACCAGGGCACCACAGGACCTCTCTCTTCTTTTATGGCCAGGACACAGTCTGTGGCCATTTTGTGATTTCTTTTTCACACTACCACAGGATACAGTGGTGGAAACAGGGTTTAACTTGGCCCAATGCCTGCAACCCCTCTGGGTGGCCCTGGCTGCTGGCCCCAGATTCACTCCATAAAGGATGTAATCAAATTAATCTACTCATCAGATTCAAATTGTAAACTTGACCCTCCCTCACTTTGGCTCTTTCTTTTTCAGAGTAATCTCTATAAAGAACTACCATCCGAAGATAAGAATCATCACTCAGATGCTGCAGTATCACAACAAGGTAGGATAGTGAGAGCCGGTCCGGGGCTCAAAGATGCATGTGTGAGTCCAGGCTCTTCTCCCTCACCATACAGCTGCAACCCACTGATGCAATGCAAACACCTGGATAAAGAGGGATATGGGTAAAAACCTCCATGGGACAGTTCTTCAGTCCAAACACCTCGATTACAGTTGGTGACTAGAAGGAAGCTCCTTCATGTACTGATCATTCATTCAGGAAGCTTCTGTTGAACCCCTAGGTTTAGAAATATTGATGCATTCTTAGATCCCATTGCAACAGCTTCCATTTTTATGTGCTGCTCTCATTTCTTCAGTCAGCATTTATTGAATACCTGTGTGGTCAACACTCTACTTGACCCTTCTCAGCCTCCAGGGATAAAACTGAAGGAGAAGTCCCTTTTTGTGCCCTCAGAAATTTAGCAGTCAAGGCATAGAGAGTGTCCCAAACAAGTGGTAGGACTTTTCTACCTGAGACCAGGTGAGCTAGGAGGAATGGAACGCGCGCTGGGTGGAGAATATGGAACATGGAATTCCCAAATTCAAGATCAGAATTTGCATGGTTGAATTCAGGAAGATAGTTGGCTATCCAGAGATTAAACATAGTGGAATTTTCCTAGTTTTGCAGTTTATAAGGGGGACTGGAAAGAAAACAAATGTTGGAGTCTGTGGTGTGATATAGACTTGTGATTACTTCTCAGTAAACCAGAGTCCAGTCTCTCATTCAGAGGCAAGGCTTCTTCACTTGGACTGTCATTAAACTCCTAGGAAGACAGCTTTCGGGGAGGGAAAGTGGCACCTTTCTCTCTGATATGGAACCGGTTATGCCCTTAATGAGGCTCAGAAACTGGAGGCTGCTCACCACCTGGAACCAGGTGTCCTGTATGAAGAGAATAACTCCCTGCTCGGTTATGAGTGAGCGTGTGTCCCATCTTATAGGCCATATTCCCTACGAAATAGGCAGTCAGGTGACCCAGAGAAGAGCCTGTTCTGCCAAATGCACCAGTGCCATGCCATTATTCCTTAATTGCTGGCAAGAGCTGCCCCATTTTGCTGTGTTGAGGCCCATCAGAGGCTGTCGTTGAGTGGAGCCTGCTGTCAGTGACTGGCCTGTCACCCGGGGCTGCTGCCCAGTGCCAACCATTGCCCAGCCCTCGGCAGGTGCTTCTGTTGCAGAACATGTTGCACTCCAGCCAGTTGGTTTGGTGGTGGGCACCCAAGGTCACATTTTCCTGTCTGTCTCTGGAAAAACCAAGGACTGAAGAAATAAAGTGAGGATAATTGGTAACTCATATGCATCGGTCTGGAGAAGTTTTTGACAGCAACTTCTGTAGGTGGAGGTGAATTTTATTAGCAAGGCTGCGGCTGGTGACAGCTCCTGAGGCAACGAACTCTCCTTCTTTCATTTGTGATTTGAAATTTCATTTAGTGTGGGTGTGCTTTAAGCTGGTGTTTGGATTTTTGGCTGCATTTAGATTGAATAGGAAAATTAATGTTGTATGTTTAGGAAGGGAGGGCAGTTCCTTTTTTTCTCCTTCTAATGAGTGCTGATGCAGTGTCTTCAAGAAATTAAGGAGGATTTCAGCTATGTGGTTCTTGCCAAACTCAAAGTATCTCAATAGACCTAGGATCCAGATGGCACCTGGTCAGTATTCACATGATCATAGCATGCGGAATGTCTTTTACAAACCTCTGCCATGTAATTATTCAGAAACAATGACGAAGACATCAACCGATCCGTGATTATTTGCAGAAAACACATTTTGTTTAGAACCACGCCAATCTATTTGGGTTTCAGAGTTAGGCAAACTCACTTATGAGACTTTGCCCCTATAAGATTAGTAAGGGTGCAAGTGACATAGTGACTTTGATACAGGGGATTTTCTCTATCATTTCATTTCTCTCTTCTAGAGAAAGAACAGAAAGTCCGCTGGTCATTGTTTGTCATATCATTCCTTCATGTGCATTCTTCATGCTGCTTTACAATTTTGCTCTGTTTCCTAAGATGCTCCACCTTCCCTTTCAATATGTTTTTTTCCTATTCCCTTACAATATTATTTTTCTTTCTCTATTGGCACTTTCTCTTCACCTGTGACTAGATGTCCAGCGATCTCCACCATTAAAACTTGCTTTCCAGAAAGAACCTGGTACATGTGTGTAAGCTTATGTCACTGTTGACATGTTCCAAGAGATAGTTAATTTCACAATTGATACCTGATTTAAAATGCAAAGAATTTCAATCCCCTATGATCTAGTGATGGTGGTATCCTAGGGCCTAGTAGCATTTAGGGAAGCTGCCTACTTTCTCTCCATGTAAAACTGGTCCTGAGTTTGTCATCATAGTAATCTCAGACATTTGTGTCATATTTTATGGTTTTAAAAGAGCTTTGACATACATTATCTCATTTAGTCCTCATTTGACCATCTGTGCATTTTAGCATCCCAATGTGACTCCTGAGCGGGGTCTAAGCTGTGTCTCAGACACAGCAGCTCTGATGGGTACAACTCACAGTCACTTGGCAGACAGAACTGCCAAATACCACCTGCTCTTTAAATAGGGCCACAGCCCAATGAACCAAACTGTGGTTCCTCAGAGTAGGCCTTCTAGAAGGGCTGATGTTCTCCAAGTGGATCTGTTTAATATTGCTGGAATTCTTGAAGAAGAACACTCAGCCTAGCCATCTCTGGACACCAATAGAAGATGGTGCAGGGCATTTTCTGGCTTGAGTGTAAATGGCTTGGAGCTCTTCAAGGAAAGAATGGTTTATGACATTTTGGAAAAGTATCACTCCTGGTGATTTAGCTTTTAGTGAATTTTTTTAATTGTCCCAGCAGACTCTAGAGAAAGAGGTCTTTGTCTCTGACCTAGAAGCCAAGTCCCAATGGCCCAGTGGACAGGCAAGTTCTCTGAGCTTTCTCCGTATAAACCCTTATACTTGGGCAGGAGTGTTAAGTGTTTTCACTGAAATAACCTTCTTTGTTCTTCGGGGTGGCTCCCCCAAAGTTGCATGTGTAGTGAGAGGTGGAACTGGGACTGGAATTCATCTCTGCTGGTTTCCCAGGACAGCTTACTTTTACATTCCTTCTTCTTGAGATGAGGCGTGGTCCAGTTGCAGAAACAGAGGGAAGCCCTGGTCTTGCTAGACCTGCTTCAGCAGGTCTATTTCTGTAGATTAGAGAGGATTTGCCTCTAGACTCCCGTGCAGTAATGCTGGCACTTTTCACCAGACCAAAATTTCCTTCAAATGAAAAAGGATAATGTTGCCAGAAGCAAAGAATTTGAATTCCTGGGTCAATCTCTCTTTTGTTTCATGCACATAGACTTCCCTCTCAGCCTTTGGCACATCCGTTATGGCTCCCTGCCCTACAATTGGAGAAAATATGGTGGCAAGAAAAGGAGGCTGTGGAAGTCTGAGAAATGAAACAAACTTGACTTTCTTTGTGTAATAACATGTAAAATATGTCTAAGGAACACAAACCAGATGGGAACATGAAGGACCCAAAGCCTAAAAGCCTGGACATCATCCCATGGATGGCATATGGGGATGGCACATGAAAAGGTTTGGTTTGTTTGGAGGTGCCATGAAGGTTATGTGGTGTCTAACTGGGTCTTGGACCACCCAAATCTCCTTTCATACTTGATGATTTATTTGTTCATTACTTAGATTTAATTTCTCCTCATTTTTCTCAGTTGATGTTAATGCAAATGCGTATTTCTTCACTTAGACTAATGTATTATTCTCTATGATGACAGAGAAGTAAGGGGAAAAGTGGCCTTCTGAAGCTAGTGAAGAGTAGGTAGAGAAATGGGGTAAAGGGCAGGCCTACTTGCTGGAATTGAGTATAGGATGTGGGAAGGTCTCATACTCAACTTGATAGAAATTACCATCTGCTACGGCCCACACATGGGACTATTTTAACTGCGCTCTCGTCAGGGAGGATAAATCATCTCTCCCAGGAATAAACACTGCTGAGTTAGGACTCACGATATTGTTATAGAACTGAATTTTGCAAGAAGGAATTTCACAAGAGTGGTATTTCCGAAAGCAGAGCACAGAGCCATTGGACTTGCTCTTTGTTTCCACAGTGGAGTCTTCCATCTCCTTCTAGTACAACTATTGTATGTTGTCCTGAAACTGAAGGGAAGCCTCCTTGGTGCTCTTTGAGTTTGTGGATACTTGGAGAGAAATAGTCATTTCAGGGCCATAGAGTCTTGGCATTAGCAGGCACCCAGAAGGGCTCTCGGATTCAACCTCCCATGCAAAGCAAGAAGTCCTTCCACTGCAACTTGGAGAAGCAGTTACCGAGTTTTAAGGACAAAGACCTTGTACTTTTGGAGGCAGCCATCTACATTTATTAGACAAATTACATCCTTAGAAAGGTCTCTTATAAAACAAGCCAAACAACTGCTTTCTTGTTGTATACACTTGTCAGTCCTACTTCTGGGCCCTGGAACAAAGCAAGACAAGCCTAATCTCCCTTCCTCACAGCAGCACAGGGTGTTGCAAGGTGACCATCCTGTCTCCACGATGGCGCGGCCCTTCTTCAGCCAAGCGCTGCTGGCTCTCTTCACTGTTCCTCAAAAGATAGTTTCCAGAACCCATACCTCTCCTTGTGTTTGTCATTTTTCCCTGGAAGTTATTCAATTTATCAGCTTCCCTTTTTAAATCTGACTGTTACAACTGGGTCAAGCACTCTGGAACTAGCCTGACCGGTTCCCAGCAGAATGAAACAGTCCTTTCCCTTGATCCAGAGACCATTTCTAACAAGCGAGCCTTGGCTTTCTCTATAATCTGTCACACAGTTGGCCTCTCTTTGGGGTTTTAGTTACCCATACACTCAAGTTTTTCTTTTCTTTCCCCTCATGTCTGCTGCCAAGTTAATTCTTCTCATTTTGAATTGATATAATTGACTTTTTTTTTTTTTTAATCTAAATGCTGTACTTCACAGTAAGATCTTTTAAATCTTTTCTGGTTGGTTTTTTGCCCATTTTTTTCAACTCTGGAGAACTTTTTGAATCTTGATTATTTTATCCAATGTATCATCTCTGACTCTCTGCTTCATGCCCCTTAAAAATAATTGGATAAGTGTGCCTTTTGGTCCTTATCTTAGGGTCTGACCTAGCTGTCGAATAAGATCAGTCTGTCTGCAAGAGAGCAAGAGATTGTAGCATGTCTATGCTGGGTGTGTCCCTGATGATTTAGGGCAGTGCTTCTCAAAGTTTGGTCCCCAGATCAGCGCTCAGCATCACCTTGAACTTGTTAGAAATGCAAATTTTCCAGCCTTACCCCCTGCCCACTGAATCAGAAACTGTGGGAGAGGGGCCAGCAATATGTATTTGTTGCATAAACCTTCCAGGTGATTCTGATGCCCACTCCACTTTGGGAGCCACTGATCTGGAGAATTGGGAAGGCAGATAAAAAAGAAATCTAAAATACACAAACATTTGGCAGTCTTAGAGTCTGTTTGAGGATCCAGTTTAGAGTAACCTAGCCAGCCAGACACCTTAGTAGCATGCGCTGATGTGTCTGTTACAAGATGAAATTCCCTCTGGACTCTATCTGGCCGAATGACAGACCCTAGGGGAGGACTTGGTCTTGGTAGGTGCAGAAGCAATGTTCCAGAGAGACTGAAGTCTGATCAATATAAAAGTTGAATAAAACACCAAACACCAGACACAGGAAGAGAAAGAAAGGAGTCTGGATGACTCTGAACATTGGGCAATGCTGCATTTCTCAGAGGAGATTTTAAACAATTGAACATTTAACACAGTAAGGTCTCGTACCTGTTTTTGTTTCTACAGGCCCATCTGCTAAACATCCCAAGCTGGAATTGGAAAGAGGGTGATGATGCAATCTGCCTCGCAGAGCTGAAGCTGGGGTTCATAGCCCAGAGCTGCCTGGCTCAAGGCCTCTCCACCATGCTCGCCAACCTCTTCTCCATGAGGTCATTCATAAAGGTAACGTCTTGTCCTATTAGAGCACATTAGCCCCGGATTCAGTTTGTCGTGGGGTTGAGTAGAGAGCACAGCTTAAACTCAAAACAGATCGACAGGCTTTAACCACTTTGGTTAAGGAGAAATTCCTTGTTACAGATTTGGGCATGAGGCCAACTTCTTTCAAAATTATGTTTTTATTTTTATTTGGCACATCCACGGCCATTAAATGATTGTTCAAAGCACAATCCTCTCTCTTTTTAGATAAACCACATGTTTATCTATCAACAAAGCCTCCGCTGTTAAAACAAAAATATGATTTATATCCATTCCATATGGCTCCAGAGCGCCTAAAGAAAAGAATTATCATTTTGCTCTCTTACATCAAGTGGCTGGTGGACCTCTCACTGTGCAGATAAATGCAGACCATGTGTTTGTGCTGAAGCCCAAACCCCAACAACATAATTCATTTATTTATTTCTGCACAATCAAGGAAGCCAGCAGGGCTGACATGCCATGGTTATTTGAATGAAGAGTTAAACGATGAACTGAGTCCTCAGTGGCGGCGCCCTTTACACCATGAGACAGGCAGTCTGGTTACGCTCATCTCCTTGTCAGCCGGTTCACCCCACAGAGCTGACTGGGCAGCCGCTCCGAAGTTCCCAAAGTGGCCCCTGCCTGCTGGATCAACTCAGACAAAGAAAGACCCAACTCTGTCCTCATAGCCAGGCCAGGAGTGTTTCCAGGACATTACGTTGAGGTTCCTGGCCTCTAGTAGAGGGCTTTAGGAGTGCAGGAGAATGATAACACCAGTCCTTATCCTTGGATTATTCTTCAGCTAGACAGTCAAGATGGCAAACCAGTGCAGTAAAGCCTGTCTAGTTTGGGCCTTTCTGATTTGGCCATTCGCTCAGGATCTGGGCTTAGATTTCCCTCCCTGTTATTCATTGATTTACATTCCTTTCCCTGAATTAGTAGTGGTTGTGGTAGGAAATTAGTGAGTCACCAGGAGGTCCCTCAAAGCAGGCTAGAAGCTCTGAAATCAAAGGTGTGAGCTCTCCAGCCTTTTGCTGCCATTGTGCTGTAACCACCGGCAATAAGTTATTCGAAGGAGTTGAGGAAATAGCCCTGGATGCAATGAGAGGGATGGGTGGGAAGGATGCGGATGCAGGTGATGGAATAACTCTATGTTAATGTTCATCCCGGGCATCCACAAGTTGTGTGACTTAGAACAGGGTTTTTTTCTGGTTCTTTACCCTCCATACCCATCTAGTTTACATTATTTAGCCAATTTGTAGTTAGTATTACTTTACGTAAAAGAACAAATTGTTTGAGAGTCCCTTCAATCACATTAGCAATGGATGCTTTGATTTAAAAATCCTCCCACTCACTATGTGCCCCAAGACCTCAACTCCACAGAACTCCTGGCTCAGACCCAGCTCACAAATAAGGGCATTGCATTCCTTTAAATGGCTTCTTTTATCCAGACTGCTGTTCCCCTCCCTGGATGAAGCTGAATGCAGGCAAAATGGGCATAACAGGGAGGTCTGTGTGGCTGGACTTAGAAACAAGCCCAAAAGCCAGATGTAGCCTTGTGTCTCCCAGGGCTTTTATATTTAACACAAGGAGCCCAGACCCAGGATAAGGACTGTCACTAAGAGAGTTCCTCTGGCTTGTTGATCCAAGTTCTGGTGGTTTCTTCCAGCAGGAATTGCCTACAGGACCAGGCACAGAGTCTGAGGACCTGGGCTCTGCTTCCTCATGTTGATGTAACATGGCCTTGGCAGAGCCTCACCACACGTGGGGCATTTGACATGCGTGTGTTTTGATTTTGTGGTGCCTGCACGGAAACTAGAGCTGCCTGTCAAGAAAATTAATAAAATGAATGTGACGCTGATTCTTCAGTGTTGTTACCAGCAGGGAGAAAGAACTTCTGTCCAACTTTCCTCAAGACCCTGAAGGGCTTCAACTCTGCAGCCAAAGACATCCCCTCCGGCCTAACTAAATCTCATTGCCAAGTTCCTATTTAGAAAGATCCTGTGGGAGACGCCTGTTCAGTCCTGATATAACTGAAAACACATTTCCCTCTTGGGTTATGTAATTTGTGTTGGAGGCCAACTCCTCTGAATTTGGAGGTAGCTCTCTGAATACAGCCTTTTTACATCGAGATGGTCTTTGTGTTGGAATTTGCTAAGGCACATGACCTGGAAATAACAAGGCCTCCCTTCATATATTTTTTTCATTTAGGATAGGGGCAGTATGTGCTCCCCATTCTGTAGTGTCCTCTTTGTGCACTTACTCTCCAAATCCCAGATCCTTGTCTCTTTTAGGTCATAATAAAAACATAATGATGCTCCCCTTGAGAAGTCTTATATATTATCTCCTATTCCAGGGGTCACAAAAGCTTCACTGATTTTTGTTTGGGGGCAGATGGAAAAAAGGGAATCTATAAATGGATTATTGTTTACAGGAATGGCTTCCTTCCTCAGTGTCCGTTAATGTCCTACCAGAAAGAATTCATCAGCGCTTCCCTGGGGACAGGTGGGCCTATTAGGATGGAGGGAGATGGAATGAGGTTTTAGCAGCGTTTGCTCTCTTGAGAACACTTAGCGTTTCTGGAAGCCAAAGGTAGAATGTGAGCCTACCTGCTGCCTTGCCCCGGGCAGGTACAGTGTCTGTTTCTTGGTTCTGCAGAATGCGTTGTACTCTGCTCCTGCTGAAAGAAGAAGAGAGAGAAACAAGACCAAAACAGTGATACTATGTCACAGGCAGAAGCACAGTGACTATCCACCAGGCTTTTAGTATGTGTGAGACCAAGAGACCAAAAACCAAGACTGAAAGTGAGAGTGATACAGCTCAACAAAAGAGAGAGAGAGAGATGGTTGGTATATAGGAGTTACAAAAGAGACGCAGCCCAAAGGTACCAGGAAGTGTTACGGGAGCACTTGTGTTGACGAAAATAATCCATAACCAATCTATAAATGAAAATTTGGGAGAGTTTATTCTGAGCTGAAATCTGAGGACCATGGCCCAGGGCCTTTCTTCCCAAAGGAAGAAAGGGCACTGAAGAAGTGGGGTGCACAGAGTGGTTATATACCCCAAACAGGATGTTTCACATATGACTGAAATGTCCCTTTTACAATAGTCACGAGACTGCTCTGTTGGCACAGCGATTGATGGAAACAGCAGGTATGTCTGCTGTCTCGGTGAACACAGCAGGGTGGAACTGGGTGGTGGCAGGTGAGCTGGGTGGTCAAAGGTGAGTGCAGCAATCAGTTCCTAGCCTAAGGAAAGATGCTTGTCCCTAAGGAAATGCCAATGTGGGGGGAAGTTGCACCTTTATCCTAAGGCCATTTGTTCTTGCCATAGGAAGTGTTTTAAAGCAGATATACAATGAGTGCTCAATAGCCACAGTTAGGCCCTTTTGGGAAAAACAAAGTCAGGCCAAGGTTTATACCAAATGGCTTCCTCATATACTCCAACGTATCCTACTGCTTGCCATTTTTATTTGTCACTTGTTTATGCCCTCAGCAATGTCACTTTCAAGGATCCAAGTCTTTGGCCCTGAAAGCCTAGTTTCCATTTTGAGTGTGTTATCTCTAAATCGATCTACACTTTTTAGGAATCTATTTCTATTTTTAGCCCACATCTCCAGGGGTAATGAATTCCTTAAGTTTGCTAACTACAATTAAAGACTTTTTTCTGGCTATTTGTCCCTGATTTGCTCCACTTAACCTTCAAGGCATGCTCTCTACAGTTTCTGTTGTGCTGAGATTTATTTAACAATTCCATGCTAACTTTGTAGCCAATACCTTTATGAAAGAGGTCAGGTTGGCCACTCAGGAGTCCTCTGGCATGCTGCTAATGATAGGTTAAGCATTTTATACAGCAACACCCAGTTTTTGCCCTTGAGTTCCTTTAAGGAGCGCAGGTGAATGTCCTGGTTCCTGTGCCTTATCAGCATCTACATTATCTTCCAGGCCTGGAACATCTTGCTCATTTACCACTATCTGATCTCCTATCATGCCCTTGTCAGGTTCAAGTCACAATCTTCCTAATGTCTGCTGTAAAGACCAGGACAATGAACTGACTTAGCCTATCTGCTGTCACCTCCTCCCTGAATAAGTAGCCACTTATCCTCTACTTGGCTTCCTCACTTGGATATAATTTAAGATCCACTGATTCTTTTTTTGTTTGGTTTTAGAGTTTTACCATGTAATACTTAATTTTCTCTTCAACGTATCTGGTTTCAAGTTGGAGCTTGACCTGCCATCTTTGCAAATTGTGCTGTTATTCTTACTGGGATTAGCTGTCCTTGGACATGATAAATTGTATATGTGACGGGGTGTGTGTGTTTAGAGAGTGATTAAATCTTAACATTTCTTTTCAGTCTACTCTGAATCTTCAGATTTAGCACATTGAAATCATTCACAGGGTTGCCAACTATTTTAACTCTGCTAATCTACCATTTGACACACACACACACACACACACACACACACACACTCACATTCACACAGCCTGAAACATGGCATGCGTTCTTGGTTGAATAAATCAATTATGAAATTGGAGAAAGAATGTGATGCACTTCTTGTAATTTTTTCCCCTATTTTACAAGATTTGGAATTTGTGAGTGAGATGTTACTTAATATTCATCACAACACAGTCTCCTCTATCACATTTTCTGAATGAGGAATTGTTAAATCAGGCCCATGTTATTCAGACTGTATCTTGGCTGAGTAGACTTTGCTGGACATGAAAATCACTTGTTCATTATTATTTTTACCATACTGAGATAAACGTTCAGCAATATATAGTCCTAGCACTAATTGTAGCCAAGGGAATCATTTTTAATACCTTTATGTTGGGTTATGTTTATGTGCATATGTGTGTTTTTATATATGCATGTATAAAAACATTATGGTTTGGGAGCTAGAAATATAAACAAGGATCTTTAATAATAGCTAAGATATACTGAGTTCTAACTGTGTGAAGCCCTATGCTAAGTGCTTTATAGGTATCATCGTGTTTAATTCCCACAATGACCCTACCCAAACTTGGCACTACTATTATCCCCACTTTCCAGTGGCAGACACTGTGGGTTAGGAGAAGTTCAGCAATCTGTGTGAGGACGTAAAGCCTAGAATCGACAAACTCACGTGTCAAACTGGGTAAACTAGTTCTAGGTTTGTCCTGAGTATACCAAGAGGAAATATGGGAGATGACAAGAGGGAACCTTAGCTAGTGCCATCATCTTAGCTTTCTATAGTTTATTTTATAGAAACTATTGATTCAATAGAGATTCCCTGAGCACTTACCATATTCCAGGCAGTGTGCTAATCACTCTGTCATCCTAAAGGCTAAGAGGCACTTATAAGCTTCAGGAAGCTTCTGTTCTCACTGGGATGGGTAGGCACAGCCCCATCCTGTGGGTCTTCTTGGCCTTTATCTCTGGCCAACTCTGCAAGGGCAGAGGCTGCTACATCAAGACAGATGAGGGGTTAGCCTAGGCTGGGATGAGTCAGGGTGAGGAAATGAACTAGACTTTCAAGAGGGAAATGACATTACACACTGCTTTTCTCGGGCGGTAAAGCTAATTGGCTCAGGTTGATGCTTCTGGGAGATAACAAGCAACCCTTACTGGCTGACGCGTGTAAGCTCTGTAGACGGGGCTGTTCCTCCAGGCTAGGGAGGCCTAGAAGCGGGGCTTGACCCTGTGTGGAGTGCGAGAGAGGTAGGTGACAAGGTCTCTGAAATGGGGCCAGGGCTCCAACTGATGTGGCTGGGATCAAGGTGGCTTTCCTACTTCCAGGAGAGAATGCTAATTGTGCCAAAGTAGAGGGTTTGTCAGGCAAAGTAAACCCACATAGTGTATAGGTAGTGAGATGCAAACTATTGCTTATTCCATACCCATGGGCAATGTCACCCTAATTACATATGGTGTCGTGACAGTGGACTTCTGCAGATACCCTTTACCAGAGGACAGCACCTCCCAATGAAAGTGTATTCACTTTCTCAGTAATCTCATTTATTCTCATAACTTCTGCATACACAGATGACTCCCAGATTTGTATCTCCATCCAGAATCTCTCCTCTGAACCTAGTATCATCTATTTAATTGCTAGTCAGCATCTCTATTTGAATGTCTCATCTCATCTGAGACCTAACGTTTCCAGAATTGAATATATTCTATGTTCTTAAACCACGTCTTCCACCATTGCACTGTTGGCAATGCCATCCTTCCCACTGGTCAGACTAAAATCTTTGGAGTCAACCTCAGCTCCTTTCTTTTTCTCATGTACCACGTGCAATTCAGCAGGAAGCTTCCTCTTGGTTCAATTTTCAAAATACGCCCAGAATCAGAGCACTTCTTATCACTTCTATTCTTCCTACCAGATCCAAACCACCATCATCTATCTCCTAGAGTATTACACTAGCCTCCTAACTGATGTCGCCACCCTGCTCTTTTCCTCTTCCACTCTAACCTATCCTCAAAAACATCTATCCTGAACAGTCTTCTCAAGCATGAATCAGATCCCTGTCACCCCTCTGCAAAAATCTCTCCATGATGTCCAGTCTCATCAGAATAAAGTTCTTACAAAGGTCTGTAGCTCCCAAGCAATCAGGTTCCTGTGACCTCACTACCTCATCTTGTAAGTGCTCCTCTGCTCCTTAATGTCAGCCACACTCTTTTTAGCTATAGGGGTTTTGTGCTTACTGTTCCCTCTGGCCAAAGTGCTCTTCCCTTTGGCTGCATGAAGTCCCTCCATCAGATCCTTCATGTCTTTGCTCAGTGTTAATTTCTCAGTGAGACCTTTCTCTAAAACATTAGAACTGTATTTTTAAAAAGAGATTAGAAACAAACTTTTAGTTGAAGTGTAATATACAAACGTAAAAGTGCGCATCCAGTAAATGGACAGCTTGTTAAATATTCACAAACTTAACACCCCCATGTAACCAGGACCCAGATTAAGAAACAGTACATTGTCTGTACCCCGGGAGCCCCTGTTTTTTTATGTCATGTAACAGCATATGTGTGGGTGTGTTTCTGGGTTCCCTTGGGGAGTATTGACATTTCCACAATGTTGACTTCTCCAATCTATGAATATGAGATATCTCTCGTGAAAGGATGCTTTATGATTCAGCAATTTTCCTGGCAAATGCAGGAAAGTCAAGAAGAAAGTGAGTAAGCTCATAAATTTCTCTGGGGCTTCTGAAAGTCCCTGCAGGGAGTAGATGTCCTACTTGACCATGTTCTCTAGGAACGATCTAGATGTTCTCCTTGGCTTCATGGGGTGAATAAAGTTTCCAGGTGAAAAAACATCAGAATTGCATTTTAAAAATTTGCATCACTCTCTCCTCCACACCCCGTACATCCACATCCTTATGTCCTTATCTACCCTCCTGGCTTTGTTTTTCTCCGTGGTGTTGTTTCTTGCCACTTTTCCCTGAAACAGTGTAAGCACTGTGAAGCTTAGGTCTACTTGCTGAATCCCCAGTGCCTAGAATAGCACCTGACTCATAACAGGTCCTCGATAAATGTGTGTTGAATAAATGAATTAATAAATTGGCCTCAGCCTAGCCTGGCCAGCCTCTGTTACAGACAGCTCGGTGGGGCCAGGACCAGCAAGAACTTATGATTTGGGGTGATTTTGGTGCTGAAAACTTCCTTTGCTACTGTACATGGTTCCCTTGCCAAATTAAAGAGCTTTGACTCCATGTAGAAACTTGAAATGCAAAGCTTTGTAATCCTTGGCGAGGATGCGTGGAGGCTGGTTAGATTTGGTTATAAACCATTTGGACTGCCAGAAAATCCAGTCAATGTGTTGTTTAAATTCACAAATCAAAATAAATACTCATGAATTGAAATGAATTTGCTAAACCTCAGTGTGCCATTTGGGTCAATGTCATTGTCCATCCTTTTTTTTCTTATTCAAATCTCATTAGCTAGCAGCTCTGCCTGCCTCTCCTAATGCTGTTCACCCTGCCCAAGATGAGCAACTCCCACCTGAAAGTAGAGCAACTTCCCTGAAAACAATTTCAAATGGAGAGAGAATTAATCCATGAAGTATTAACAAGGATTCCATTCCCCTCTGGCCCTGGTAATTTCTAGAACATTGAATTAAGGAGTTCTCAGACCTTTACAAATTCTCTAGGCAAACATTATTAGCAGAGAGAAGCCCATACAGCATGTTAGAAGATTGCCAGAAAATGTCAGTGAAATTTCTGAATAAAATAAAAGAAATTGAAACTCCACCTCCCCATTTTCTCCTCTTCTCCCTCCCTTCCCATAGCATGATTAGAAAGTCATTTCGTGTGTCTTATATGTTTGCTCAATCAAAGGCAAACATACATGATTGATGGTGACAGGGAACACATTTAACTCATTCTTTACTTTGCAGCAAAATGATTTGTGTAAACTGTCTGCCTAACATTAAAGGTAAAACAAACTTAGAAATCCCAAAATGTTATATTTTTCTCTAATATTTTCCTTTTGGTTTTATAGCTGTAATCACATATGGATTCTTTTATTTGGCTCTTGGCATGGACTGAACAAAGAAGAAGGCAGCACAGAAAAAGATTATGTAACGTACAAACAGAGCCCTGTGCCCAGTGTGGATGGAGCCACAGAAGCTGCAATGGCCAAGACTCAATATGAAAACCAGGATAAACTGCCATTCACCCTGGTCCTTATCAGCTGGCAAGACATTGTCACTAATGTGAAATGAGGCCCTCTTGACCGAGCCTCTGGTCAAACATAAAAATGAGCCATTTCAGAGATTATTGGCCTTTAATTGTGTGCACTTCTGAGTCCATCTGGGCATCCACAGGCTGAGTCCTCCTGGCCTAGCCCTCCTTCCAGTTTTCAAACTTAGGTTTTATGGGTGCCACCCACCATTGGTGATTTTTCAAGCAAAAATCTGAAAATGTTATTAAACCATTAGTAATAAAATCTCTGACTCCCTTATTGAACCTATTGGTTGTCACTGCCCTAGAGTGATACCAAATGTAAATCTATGCCCAGAGCAATGATGAGGAACCTGGGACTTTGAGGGGACTATTCTGCATATCTAGGGGGTGCAAAGCAGGGAGCCACCATTGATTCAATACAGTGGATATTTTGTCAGGGACTTTAAAATTATAATAGTACCCTAAATTTGCATGGTACTTTACAGTTTATAAGACATAAATTTTTACCTATATTATTTTCTATTTGACCAGATACACAAGCATTTTATTGAATATCACTTGGGAAACATGCCTAATTCAGAGTAGCTGCCATCTCTCACTCTTCCTCATTTGTAGAGTTGGAAGAAATAGGAGGAAGGGAAATAGGAAGCTGATTGGCTTCTGGTTGCACAGCTGGATGGGAAATGGGAGAGTGAGGGCCAGAACTCCACTAGATCATTGAGTTTTTAGCTCTATCCTTTCCCCACCATTAAACGTTGCTTCTGCTAGAGAAATGTCTCAAATGTAAACACTGCTTGGTTTTGTATTCAAATCAATAGCTTCTAAGAATAGAAATCACTTCGCAATATTTGTAAAAGTAGCATCCTAGGTTTCCCCAGCTGTAGCAAACTCTGTGATATAAAAATTAATATATTTTTCAAAGGTAGGAAGTACAGATATCTGCCACATTCCCTCCATGGTGCCTTAGTCTGAAAAAGACCGAGGCAGTGCTGTCTTCCTAGACCGTAATGCCTTGTCATGGGCAGGAATTTGTTGCTCACGTCGTCTTGCAGTTGAACAGGGCAGAGAGATGATGACCCACTTGCTCAGGGCGATGTAAGAAAGCTAAAAAGCTTAAGGAAGGATTGAGTGGGTCAGAATACAGTATGGCGGATTTCCAACATGAGCAGGGAGTGATGCCGAAGGGTTAGGCAGCGCTGATCAAAGGAAGGAAGGAATGAACATGTGTAAGGGGAAGAAGAATGGCTGATCCTAATCCTGGCAGGCTCCCTCTGATCATAATAAAACATTCACGTAACTCAAACAACTTGGGCACACGTGGTAGAGCTTTGAATTGGGATGTCCTGTAGATTAGTAGAGAAACCTAGTTGTGTTTACTTCTGGCCGTTTTCCGTTATAGGAACATGCTCACAGTATGTGGTCCCACTGAGTCAGAAGTAATTTCAATTATTGTCCGGATATCTCCTTTAATTGTTTTTAAATCAATTTACAGTAAAATTGATTGTGTGTCTGTGTGTCTGTAGCTCTTTGCCTTTTAACACATATGTAGAGTCGTGCAGTCACCACTAAAGTCAGGTTACAGAACAGTTTCAATACCCCCCAAATTCCCTCACTTTGCAGTCATGTTATCCCTGTACCCCCAGCCCCCTAGCCCCCGGCAACCACTGATTTATTCTCCATCACTATTGTTTTGTCTTTTTGAGAATGTCTTGTAAATGAAATCATACAGTGTGTAACCTTTTGAGACCAACTTTTTTCACTCAGTACAAGTCCCTTGAGATCCATCCAGGTTATTGTGTATATCAATATTTCATTCTTTTCTATTGCTGAATAGTATGGCTTTTATGGATGTGCCTGGTTTGTTTATCCATTCTTTCCCTCAGTGGCATTTAGGTTGTTTCCAGTTTGGGATGATTATGAATAGAACTGATAGAAACATTTGTGTAGAAGTTTGTGTGGACGTAAGTTTTAATTTCTCTAGGGTAGATACCTAGAAGTAGGATTGCTGGATTATAGGGTAAGTGTATGTTTAAAAGAAACTGCCAAAGTGTTTTCCAGAATGGCTGTACCATTTATTATTCCCACCAGCAATGTATGAGAGTTCTCGTTACTCTGTATCCTTGCTAGCACTTGGTATTACTGGTATTTTTTATTTTGTCCTTTCTAATGGGTATGTAGTGGTATCTCATTGTGGTTTTAATATATATTTCCCTAATGGCTAATGATGTTTAACGTATCTTCATATGCTAATTTGTCATCTGTATCTCCTTTTTGGTGAAGTGTTTGGCCTATTATTTTTAATAGGCTTTGTTTTTTAAAGCACTTTTAGGTTCACAGGAAAATTGAGTGAAGATACAGAGAATTCCCATATACTCCCTGCCCCTGCACATGCGGAGCCTCCCCATCGTCAACATCTTTCACCAGAGTGGTACATTCGCTACAGTTGATAAACCTTCCTCCACTCTCGTCTCTGGCAAACGCTGATCTTTTTACTCTCTCCAGAGTTCCGCCTTTTCCAGAGTGTCAGGTGCTTGAAGTCATACAGTTTGCAGCCTTTTTGGATTAGCTTCTTTTACTTAGTAATATGCTTCTAAGTTTCCTCCATGTCTTTTCATGACTTGGTAGCTCATTTCTCTTTAGCACTGAATAATATTCCATTGTCTGGATGTACCACAGTTTATTTATCCATCCACCTACTGAAGGACATCTTGGTTGATTCCAAATTTTGGCAATTATGAATGAAGCTGCTGCAAACATTTGGTGCAGGTTTTTGTGTGGATATGTTTTCAGCTTCTTTGGTTGAATACCAAGATGTGCAATTGCTAGATCATATGGTAAGAGTATGTTTAGTTTTTCAAGAAATCACCAAACTGTCTTCCAAAGTGACTGTACTATTTGCATTCCCACCAGCAATTTGGTGGTGGGAATCCTTGCTGGCATTTGATGTAATCAGTGTTTGGCTTATTTTTAAATTGGCTTGTTTGTTTTTTACTGTTGAGTTTAAAATTTCCTTATATATTCTGGATATCTTGTTGGGTATGGGATTTGGAAATTTTTTCTCCCAGTTTGTAGCTTGTGTTTTCATTTTCTTAACACTGCCTTTTCTGGATAAAACTTTTTAAATTTTAAAATTTGGAAGGTTGTCTCAAATGTTAAATATAGAGTTTCCATGTAACCTAATAATTCCACTCTTAGGTATTTACCCAAGATACCGATGTATTAATACCATATGTATTAATTTCCCATGGCTGCTATAATACATTACCACAAACTTAGTTGCTTAAAACAGCACAAGTTTTTCTCTTCCTTTTCTGGAGGCCAAAAGTCTGAAATGAGTCTCGCTGGCCTGAAGTCAAGGTGTTGGCAGGGCTGGTTCCTGCTGGAGGTGCTCGGGGAGAATCGGTTTCCTTGCCTTCTCTAGTGTATGGAGGCTGCCTGCATTCCTTGGCTCATGACTCCTTCCTCACATCCTTCTGAGCTTTTGCCTCCTAAGTCACATCTCCTATTTCCTCTTTTTAGTCAAATCTTCACCTGCCTCCTTCTTATAAGAACACTTGAGATTACAATTAGGGCCCTCTTGGATAATACAGAATAATCTCCCATCCCAACATCTTTAACTTAATTATATCTGCAAAGTCCTTTTTGCCATACAAGGTAACATTCACAGGTTCCAGAGATGTAGGGCATGGATATCTTTGGGAGCCATTATTCAGTCTACCATAATCTGCTCTCTGGCCCTCAAAGATCCACATTCATCCCACATGCAAAATGTATTCACTCATCCTAACATCCTTAGAAGTCTCAACCCTGAAGTACCAATTCAAGTTCAAAGCTTCATCTAAATATCATGAACTCAAAAGTCCCAAATTTCATCATCTAAATTATCTAAATCAGTTATGGGTAAGACTCTGGGTATGATCCATACTGGGGCAAAATTCCTTTCCATTTGTAGATCTGAAAAACTAGAAAACAAGTATTCCGCCTCCAAAATACAGTGGTAGGGCAGCCATAGGATAACAGTTATAGGCATTCCCAATCCAAAGGGGGGAAAATAGAAGGAAGAAAAGAGCTACCGCCCCCAAGTACCTTCAAAATCTAATCAAAAAAATTCCTTTAGGTTTCAAGATCTGGGAATAATCTCCTGTGGCTTCAAATTGGCATTAGATAATGTGATTCCTCCAAATGTATTCTTTTTTAGAATTGCTTCGGCTATTCTAATGTTTTGGCCTTTCCATATAAATTTTAGGATCAGCTTGTCTATATCTACAAAAAATCCTACTAATATTTTGGTTGGAATTATGTTAAACCTACAGACCAAATTAGGGGGCATTGGCATTCATGAACGTGGATTCCAATCCATGAACATTGACTCTCTATTTATTTAGATAATCTTTAACTTTCATCAGTGTTTCATAGTTTTCAGCAAACAGATTCAGTATATTTCTGTTAGATTTATATGTAAATATTACATTTTTTTGAGCTATTGTAAATGGCATCTTAAAAAAATTCAGTTACCAATTGTTCAGTTCATTGGTGGTACGTAGAAATACACATTATTTTTCTATGTTGACCTTTTATCATGCAACCACACTGCACTGGCTAGCACTTCTTGCAAGGTATTGACTAGGAGTAGTGAGAGAAGACATCTTTAATTTGTTCCCACTCTTGGGGGAAGATATTCAGTGTTTCACCATTAAGTATAATGTTAGCTGTAGATGGCCTTCTTTTGAGCTTGAGGAAGTTCTTTTCTGTTAATAATTTGATGAGAGTTTTTCTCATGAGTGGATGTTGAATTTTTCCAAATGCTTTTTGTGCATCAGTTGATATAAGCATGTTGGTTTTCTTCTTTAGACTGTTAATATGGTGGGGTTAGTTTCCTCTTCTAGCTTCTTAAGATGAAGCTTAGGTTATTTATTTGAGACTCTTCTTTTTTAACATAAGCATTTAATGCTGCATATTTCCTTCTAAGCACGCTTTAACTGCATTAGCTGCATTCTGCAAATTTTGATATGTTGTATTTTCATTTTCATTCAGTTAAAAATATTTTATAATTTCACTTGAGACTTCTTCTTTGACCCATGGATTATTTAAATGTGTGTTGCTTAATTTCCAAGTATTTGGAGATATTCCTTTCATCTTTCTTTTATTGATTTGTGGTCTGATTCCATTCTAGTTAGGGAACCTACTTTGTATGACTTCAATTCTTTTAAATTTGTTCAAGTGTGTTGTATGTGATCTATGTTGGTGAATGTTCTATGTGAGCTTGGAAAGAATGTGGGTTGTGCTGTTGTTGGGCAGAGTGTTCTATAAATGTCAATTAGAGCCCGTCGGTTGATGATGGTGTTCACTTCTCCTATACCCTTGCTGATTTTATGTCTACTAGTTCTACCCATTACAATGAGAAAAGTGCTGAAGTCTCCAACTGTAATTGTGGATTTGTCTATTTTACTTCTGTCAGGTTTTGCCTTGTGTATTTTGAAACTCTGTTAAGTATATATACATTTGGATTGTTGTATTTCTTGGTGAATTGACCTTTTTATTGTTATATATTGTCTTTAATATCCTTGGTAATTCTCTTTGTCCTGAAGTCTAGTAGACTCCAGATCTGATATTAATAGACCCACTCAAGCTTTCTTTTTGATTAGTGTTTTCATAGAAAAATTATATCGTTTCTCATCATTTTTTGTTTGAACCAAACTATAACTTTAAATTTTAAGTGATTTTCATGTAGACAGCTTGTTGTTGGGTCATTTTTAAAAAACCCATTCACTGAATCTCTGTTTGTCAAAAGGTGTGCTAGACTATTTGTCTGTAGTGTAATTATTGATATGTTTGGATTTAGATCTAATATTTTCTTGCCTCTGTTTTAGTTCTCCTCTTTCCTTTATGATTTTGGGTTATTTGAATGTTTGTAGTATTCCCTTTTATTTACAGTGTTTCTTTATATAGTTTTTTAACTGGTTTCTCTTGGCACTGTAATCTACATACTTAACTTTTCAAGTCTACTTACCTCTTCAAGTGTAGTGTAGAAATCTTACCAACCTATAGCTTTCTTTATTTTCCATGTTTTATGTTACAGTTGTGTTATATATTACATCTATACATTGAAAACTCCATCAGACAATGTTATAAGTTTTTGGTTTCAACCATCAAACATTTTTTTTAAAGAACTCAATAGAAGTATTGTCTTTTTGTATTTGTCCTATTTCCCATTTCTATTGTTTTTTCTTCATTTCTGATGTTCTAATTTTCCCTTTGGCATCCTTTCCATTCTGACTGTAAAATTTCCCTTAGCAATTCCTTCAGAGTAGTCTCCTGGAAACAAATATTATTTTTCCTCATCTGACAATGTTTTTATTTCACCTTCATTCCTGAAGGACATTTTTAGTGGATATAGAATTCTAGGTTGACAATTCTTTTCTTTTGGTACTATAAAAATGTTTCACTTCCTTCTTGCCTCCATTGCTTCTGATGAGAAATCTATAGCCATTTGAATTGTTGTTAACTGTAAGTAATGAGGCATTATTCTCTGGTTGCTTTCAAGATTGTTCTTTTTGTCTTTAGTTCTCTGTCATTTGATTACAATGTGTTTGAGCATTATTTCTTTTGTTTTTTCTGCCAGGGATCACTGAGATTCTTGAATCTCTAGGTTTCTCTTTCATGGAATTTGGGAAGTTTTCATTCATTATTTTTTCTGCACCATACACTTTGTGCTCTCTTTCTGGGATTCCTATGACACAAATGTTGGGCCTTTGTCTAATGCACCACAGGACCCTAAGGCTCTAGTTATGTTGTTTTTTCAATCTTTTTGTTCCCTCTCTGTTGTTCAAATTGCACAATTTATATTGATCTAACTTCAAGTTCATTAACTCTTTCTTCTATCATCTCCATTCTGCATTGAGCCCATCCACTGAGTGTGTTAATTAGTGTATTTTTCAATTCTAGAATTTCCATATGAGTTTTATTTTTATTTATTTTTTTTTTGTGAGGAAGATTGGCCCTAAGCTAACATTTGTTGTCAATCTTCCTCTTTTTTTCTTTTTTTTGCTTGAGGAAGATTGTTGCTGAGCTAACATCTGTACCAATCTTCCTCTATTTTATGTGGGATGCTGCCACAGCATGGCTTGATGAGCAGTGCCAGGTGCACACCCCAGATCCGAACCTGTGAACCCCGGGCTGCTGAAGCAGAGCACGAGAACTTAACCGCTATGCTACTGGGTCAGCCCCAGTCTTTTTTTTATCTTGTTTTTTTTCACTAGGGCTTTCTGCCTTTCAATTCTTTACAAAAGTGCTATTCCTTAGTTATTGGAACATTTTATAATAGCTGATTTAGGCCCTTGTTAGATAATTCTAATATTTGTGCCATCTAGGCATTGGATACAAGTTGAGATTTTTCTTGTTATTTATATGTCAAGTAATGTTTTATTGTATCCTTGACATTTTGATTATTTTATTACGAAAGTCTGGACCTTGTTTAAATCTTACAAAAATGTTAATAATTTTATTTTGGCATGTAACTGGCCTGTTTGATTTTAGGCTGCAAGTTCTGACAAAGCTTCTGTGGATTGTGATTCGAATGGTAGTTCAGTTTTCAAAGTATTGGCAGTGCTGTTTGGATCTGTCCCACATCAGCCCGAGACTGGGTGGTAGTCTATATTATAGTTTAGTTCTGAAATCTATATATGCTGTGTAGGGTCACTTCTCTCCATGGACAACTCAGGGTGAGCCCAGGGATTCACAGACAATTGTAAGGAGCTACTTTCCCAAGTCTTCTTTCTCTGTGATCTTCAGGGAACTTTCAGTTTCCGTGGGACCTTCCTTTTTATCCTCTGAACAGAAAGCTGGGGCTTTAGTTACCCTGCTTTGCTGTACACTTCCTGATACTGTGCCTTTACCTGGGGCAAACCAGTGGGAGGACAAGGAGAGATAAAAAGCAGCAGGGCCTTGCCCCATTCTCTTGGTGCCTCAGATTCTCTAGCCAGAGAAGGTTCTTTCACCTCCTTTGATCTCCTTCCACCTCCCTTTGCCACTGCTGCTACTGCTACCACTGGATGCCTTAGGAGCGAGGGTACAAGAAAAGAATAGAGAATAAAAGAGAAAAGAGAAAAACTATGATTTCCCCCCATTCTGTTTAAGTGCTAGGAATTCACCCTACCGGTCTTTGAGCCAGAACGAGAGCTTCTCTTGGAGCTTTCTCTGTCTACACCCTGGTCCTTATTTACAGGTCTGGGATGCCCTAAGGTCAAGCTAGAGGATACAAGAGGAAAAACAATGGCAAGCTCACTGCTGATTTGGTGGTGCTTCCAATTCTGGTCATGTTCCCCAGTGTGCCTGCTACTATTTACTTCTCAGTCTTCAAATTGCTGCTCCATGCATTCTGTCCATGTTTAATAGATGCATGTTTAATAGACGAAAGATATGGGGTAGTGTGCTTATGCTGTCTTATCCAGAACCAGAAACCCAGATACGATTTTAGAAGCCATTTTCTATGTTTGTCCTTTATAGCAGGACTAGGGAGAATATTGCCTCCAAGGCAGTGTCATCATCATCGTGTCCTTTTAGCATATTCAATAATCATTTCTCTTTGGGGGGAGTTTGAGATAATCCACCTTTTCATCAGAGGCTATGAATAACATAATATGGGAAGCCGGGTTACAGTGGAATCCTTTGCCTCTCCTGGTAGAACAATGTGAGGTGGCTGTTTCAACTTCACACTCATTTGGCTGATTTAGAGAAACTTTGGGACACCAGTAAAATGATGCTGAGATCAATTTAGGCATCCATCTGCCATCCTGAAAAATGACATGCGACAAAACCTGTCAACTGGGTATAATTTTTGTAGTTTTTATCATTAACTGCCACATGTATTTCACAGTAAGAAGAGTGATGCAGGCCCACTGGTTAGGGTTTCAAGTTCAAAGAAATACAGATTTCCTGCCTCAGTGCTGTGCTTTGTGTACACTAGGGGATGAGAAGTAGGATGGGAAGTGGATGGACTTAATTGACCTATATGAGTGAGAGATAGCACTTCTTCCCTTTTCCCCATACCGTGTCAGTAGGAAGGGGATCTCTGCCCACTGAGAAGTAACATACATCTCTGTGCCCACTGACCTTGGTGTGCAAGGTTGCACACTTTATTGTCAGTCTGCCAAGAGAAATCTGTGTTTATTCCTAGCCTCCCTATTTATGGTGCTGCTTTTTAGGACAATGGATTTAATCAGTTTCTCCTTTTTCTAGACTATGACAAAATAAACATCATTTTTTACGGAGTTTCTGTTGGTTTCTTGTTTTAGTTAAAGTTTTGCAGTGAGAAGGCCATTTCTTTCAGTGGATGGGTATTTTTTCTTCTCCGTGAATAGATGAGTGAGGAAAGACTAGTGAGAGGGGAATATGTAGTGCCTGTTTCAGAATTGGATTAGGTATTAGACTTGATTGTTGGAAGATCTTGGATGGTGTCTCCCTATCTAGATATATCCACGGACCACTATGTTATCCAAATTTGTCAGCACAGCCCTCACTCTTCACATTTGTGAAATGTGAAGGAAGTTGTGTAGCTGTGCAGCGGGCAGAAGGATAGGGTAGGGGACGAGTTCTAAGACTCTGATGTAGGACATGATTTGTTGTAAGAACTTGGACTGCCTACTCAATTTTCCTGAGCTTCATGTTCACCCACTGTAAAAATTGGAAGAGCCTAGAGGGCCGTTGGAAAGATTACCAGTGTATGATAGCACCTAACCCCTTCTTCCCTCTCAGGAGTGGGTGGTACTGTTTGAGTTTCTATTTTTGATGAGACTTGAGACTGGGTTAGGATTGCGTCACTGGTGGGAGAAGGTAGAGCGATGGGCTTAATATAAAACCATCCTATAGGATGGCATAAATGCATCCCTCCCTATATTGCTTGCAATTTTGTGTTGCCAACATCTTTGTAAATAACTGATTTTGGGGGAAGTCCCTGGAATACTTTGTGGTGAGATACAGAGCTGGCAGAATTTTCGGCCTGGATGTGTTTTCTTGGGCAGCAGCATTGTTCATCAGCCTAAATGACACTGGTTCCCTCTGCCCCTTCAAAATTTCTCTCAAAAATCCACCTCCTACCCCCAGAGCTAGAAGATTTTATCTGCACATACAGGTGAAAGCTGAGTGCATCTGTCTGGCTTTTCCTGGACCTCTGCAGTGAATGGATGACTGTTCTTTCTCATGTGTAATGAAAGCCCAATGAGCAAATGCAGCCGCGCCCAGGACAGAGCCCTGCAGTGGCAGTGACTGGAAGGATGAATGGCTGTGTGCTGGAGTGAACACCTGTGGAGGACTCAAAGACAGTAGCAAACTCCTGGGGCCTTCCCAGGATTGAAATGTGCTATTGACTTGAACTTGCTCATGGGACCAGTGAGGAGAGGGACAGAGAGATGTCTCCCTACCCAAACAGGATCATCACAAATCCTCTCCTTCTTCTCATCTCAGACCAACTGCAGGGTGAGGGCCAGCCTGGCAGTTTTCTGGGAACATTGAACTATAGTGAGTGCTAAAATCTTCCTAGAAGTGCAACAAGGAGAGAAATGTGCCTCCTAGAGCTCTTCTCAGGGGCCTTAAAGTCCATGGTTGGAATGAATGCTTTGGTAAACTATTTGGTGTGGGAGGGACGAGTTAGTTTTTCCCAAGAGGTATGTTCAAGTAACAACAGATGTTTTCTTTTCTTTTCTTTTTTTTTTGAGGAAGATTAGCTCTGAGCTAACATCTGCTGCCAATCCTCCTCTTTTTGCTCAGGAAGCCTGGCCCTGAGCTAACATCCATGCCCATCTTCCTCTACTTTATATGTGGGACGCCTACCATAGCATGGCTTGCCAAGTGGTGCCATGTCCGTACCCGGGATCCGAACCGGTGAACCCCGGGCCACCAAAGCAGAACATGCGCACTTAACCACTGCACCACCGTCCCGGCCCCACAACAGATGTTTTATAACTTGCCTTCTAAAGAGGGTGAGTCCACTTAACTGCAAGGCTTTGCTTTTACTGAGGGGAGTATTCAAAATTGGGGCCAGATTGAATTGCTGAGGGCAGGAGAGGCTGAGGGCTCTGACCAGTGGTCATTCTTCTCTTTTTTCTCCCCAACCAGTGCTCAGCCTCTCCTCCAAATACAAAATGAAGAAGTATTTTTAAAAATAATGTTTGAGGGGCTGGCCCCGTGGCTGAGTGGTTAAGTTCGCGCGCTCCGCTGCAGGCGGCCCAGTGTTTCGTTAGTTCGAATCCTGGGCGCGGACATGGCACTGCTCATCAGACCACGCTGAGGCAGCGTCCCACATGCCACAACTAGAAGAACCCACAACGAAGAATATACAACTATGTACCGGGGGGCTTTGGGGAGAAAAAGGAAAAAATAAAATCTTTAAAAAAAAAAAATAATGTTTGAACAAGCACCAGTTTATTTGCACATCTATCCTGTGGACCAAAGATGTGCCAGGTGTCAGCTCAAAATCAGTCTTGGAGGCAAGGCTGGAAACAAGAAGGAAAGCCATTTGCTAGGAAGGAGGATGAGAGGTAAGAGTAAAGTGTAGGGAGTCCCCAGCTGAGGAATGTGGACAAAAGTCAAGTCCAAGAACCAGAAGATGCTAATCCTGTCTACTCATCAGGGTGTTGCTGCCTCAGGGCTCCCTTCAGAAGGCCAGGCTGGGTCTTCCTATATTCACTTAAAGGTACTGTCCACACATGACCCTTCTCCTATTTTGGGAGACCATCATTTCTTCCAAATACTTAACTTTTCTCTTATCATCATATCTGTTCAGAGTGAACTTGCTGGCCACTGGGAAAGGAGGTGAGTAAGGAGAACCTCCAGAGAACACTGTTATCTTGTGGGGACAAACTCAAGCTGCTTAGTTTTTCGCTTCAGCACAGAGGATCATTTGATGATCAGTGATATTCCATGCTTTTCTAGCAGCAGCTAAGCAATAGGAAGCCATGAATTACAGGCCCAACATCTAACTGGCCTATGTTGCTTTGTATTAGCAGTAAAGATGTCTTCATCGTCACCATCACCGTCATCACCATCATCATCATTCATCATCACCATCACCATGATCACCACCATCATCATTATTATCACCATTATCATCACCAACACCATTATCACCATCACTGTCACCATGATCATCACTCATTACTTATAATGATAGCTAACATTTATAGAACATCTGCACAGTACATGCTCAATAAATGCTATCTTTTAGTATGATTAAACCACAAGGGCACCTGACACATAGGAAGCACACAGCAAACATTAGCTATTTGCCAGGCACTATGTTAAGCACTTTATATACATCATCTCATTTCACTGCCTTCCTAGGAGGGAGGTACTATTGTTGTTGTCATTTTGCAGGTGATGGGAATGAGGCCTTGGAGAGGTTATACAACTTGGCCCAGGGGCACTCGGTGAAGCTGAGATTTGAACCCAAGCTTGCATGTGCTTCAGTACTTCTTACACTGCTACTGCACCTCAGGATCATGGCACCCCTTAAAAGGAAACTGCTCAGCCTAGCTAAACACCTCAGCAATTTATAGGCTACCCACTTTCAATCTCTGAACCAAATGTCTTTTTGATGAGGCCTAAAATCCATTCTAGGAAGCCGCAGAGGGAAATTTCTGAAGTCATTTCTAACTTCCTGTGAAAATATTCTCTAGCTGGCAAGAGATTTTCCAGATAACAATGAATACACAATAAAGTGGGTGGCTCAGCCTTGGATACCTGGCTCACAAATAACCCATTTGGCTTCCCAATCACCCTGATACCTAAAACTAGCAGAATTTATGCTCATGGCTGGAATGGTTCTGTTCAGCCAGAAAGCAAAAGTTTATGGCTGAACCCTTTGCTCTGAAATGAAATCTAGTCTCTTTGGCTCGACTTTATTAGGCCGTATTGTACAGCGATAGGAGACATAAGTATCCAGAATCTGCTGTCACTAAAACAGAACTGAGTTGGCAAGCATTTTCATCCTCACACTCAACACTGTGTCCTAAAATGGGAAAGTTGAATAGAAATTAGGGATACAAATCAGGGCCATTTTCTGAAACTTTATTTTTAGGCGAATTAAATATAGCCACGTTCTTGTTCTCTCTTTACAAGCCCACGCTGAACTGGAGACTAAGCTATCATTGAGGTCACTTGATCAATGGAGAGAGACTGAGTAGATAAATCTGGACCCCTGAAATATTATTTAGACTAATTACCACAGCAACCCAAACACTTTGATACCCATCTTGTGCTTAATTATCTCCAAGCTTTCTCTGTAAGTGGCTCCAATATTTAGGGATACTCATGGAAAGCATTCTTTTTCATCTTTAACTCAAATCCTTTGGACTGCAATTGATTCCCTTTAATCTTGGGTCCTCAAAGGCATGATGGAGAATACTTGTTTCTTGTTCTTCTCTGTCTTTTGGAATAGCTCTTTGCTACTCAAAGAGTGGTCCATGTTCGGGCAGCATCAGTGTTGTCTGGGAGCTTGTTACAAATGCAGAATCTTAGACACCCCACCTTGCCCCTGCTCCCCACCAGGACTACCAGCATCACAAACCACATTTTACTAAGACCATTGGGTGATTCACATGCACATTAGTGTTTGGGACATGTTGGACTCAGAGCTTGAAAGGACGTTTGTTAAGTAAGCCCTCAGACACACCCCTTGGTGAGAAATTATCCAGAGTGTTAACATCAGTGGATGTGGTGGGATTCTCACTAAACTGTCTAAAATGTTGAAGATTCTATAAAGGCATAGGCAAATTTCTAGTGGTTTATTTCCTCAAAAGCAAGTTCATAATTCCTGTGCTGATTCAAATACTTTTCTTTCTAACTCATTTCCTCTTCTGCCAGTTCTAAATAGGTAGGTAGATAGATAGATAGATAGATAACCAATCATTGTTTCTGACCTCAATTTTAGAATTTAGGAGTGATGGAATTGCCAAATATAGCCTTTGCTGTGCTCAGTCTATTTCCTGTTGAATTGTTGTTCACCTCTACATTGGAATCCAAAAAGTGAAGATAAGCAGAAGACAGGGCTAAGTCTCATGGGGAAGACAGGAGAGTCACGAAACAAGGGAGAAAAGGGGCTCCTTTCCGCAGGGCTGGTGATGGGACTCCTAGTTCGTAGTTGGAAGGACTTCAGTTAGATTGGTGGTGATACACTAGTTTCTGAGAGTTATTTCTTTCAAATGCAGGCTTCTAAGTTATGGGATTTAGAATTTAGAAAAGCATAAGCTGCTTGCTAAGTAGCCCAAGATGTTCTGTGATAACAACATCTTCCAGAAAAATATTGCTCATAATAAGAAGTTTTCTGGGAAGTTTAAAAATGACCCAATTATATATGCTCCCTATTAGATCCCAAGAAAGCAGAGTTTTTCAGTATTTGCAGGCAGAAGTTGGTTCATTTCATGGTCTGACATTAAATGCTATGAAGTTATCAATGCTCACTTACGATTAGATGCCTGGAGAAATTGTGTTTGTTTCTTTGTGTCTCTTCTCCAGTTTTGTCTTGCTCAGTTAAATTCAACAAATATTAATTATTAATAACTATAATTACCTTATAAAGTAATATCCTGCTTGTTCTAGAAGATACAAAGTTGAGCACATCAAGGGAGGGGCTCATGTTCCAAACTCCACTTTATTGTAGTTCTCATCAGATGGCTAGAAGACTCAGATGCTGTGATGGTAGCTAACGATAACTAACATGTACTGGGTGCTTACTATGGGCCAGGTTGTGTTCTCAGCATCCTATATTGATCATCTCCTTTACCCCTCCCAACCTTCCTGGAGGTGGGCACAATTAGTGTTCCCAGTGAGGCAAGGCAGAACACATCAAGTTGGGAAAATGAGGGAAGGTCTCACGAGGAAGTGGCATATGATGTGAACTTTATAGGAAGAGTTGGATTTTGACAACCGGAAATGGCCATAGAAAGATATGTTTCTACAGAAGAATCAAGGGGAATAAGGCAGTGGAAGGGAGAGGAGGTTTTTAGATTAACATTGTCCATCTCCATGTTGGAGCAGCTGCTCCTGGAAATACAGGATTCTGAGACTAAGTACCATGTTTCCCCCTTGGAAATTTACAGTTCATATTAACATGTTAAATGCTCTAAGCATCGCCCTAAAAAATCCCCAATTTGGCTTCGTTAAATCCAGTGCTTCCCAAATTTACTTATTCCTTTCGATAAATATTATTGAGCCACTACTATGTACTGTGCATTGTTCCAGGCACTAGAGATTCAGATAAAATTTTCTGCCTTCAAAATAACCCATAAAACCACCTCTCTACTCTCTTATGTGCAAGATAACACCTGTTAGTAAGTTCTCTCAAGCTTATTTTGGGAAATCTTAGTTGAGGATAATTCTTATCTACTGAAACTTGGGGCTAATTGTGGGAAGTAAGGTTTGTAAAATACAGTGGGACCAGCACAACTTCAAGTTCAGTCCGTGGTTAGTTGCAAGGAACTGTTTGTTAGTTATCCATGAAGAGATAAGTACAGACAATGAGAGTAAGTGCTTAGACGCTTTTATAGCAATTTGAAAGATTAATTTTATCTTGGTTGACTCTGATGGTAAACATTTGAGACTTATACTTTGTGTGTCTTGTCTTTTTATTTCTCTTTTTGGAATTCATTTCTGTTAGATTTTGTAGAAGTTTGAGCCTGCAAAAGAATGGATATTAGAAATAAAAACGAAACCCTGGTCCTTCACTTCCAATAGGCTGAGAAGCTCTGTCCTAGAAAATTCTGCATGCTGGGGGCTGAATTGTCCTCATGAGGATTGCTCGGCAGATGTCTGCTTGAGGACATTTACTTCCTGCTTGCTCTGCCCAGATTAGAATTATTTTTAGTGGTACTTTAAGGACCTTACTATTTGAAGCACAAATGAGAATGTTCTTAACTATTAGCAAGATTGCAAAACTGAAGTCCTATTTGGACAGGTAGGGACTAGGCCAATCTTTTGAAAGGTCTGACATCTTGAGCATAAATACCTCTTCCATGTTGGAGAGAAAAATAAGGAGAGGATAGAAAACCTTCTACGTGTTGAAAAAAATACCAATTTCCTGCCACATAGGCAACACTTTCTTAGATAATTTCTAAATAATAATTATTTTTAAAAGTTCTCCTATCACTCTTTCTGCTAATCCTTCCTTTAACCTTGGTTTCTCTGGCACTCTGTCTCTTCAGAAATAATCTGGTTTGGGGTAAAGTAGTGAGGAAAATGACTCGTATTCTAACACTTTTGCAGGTCTGTTAATCTCTCTTTGTACATCTCATGTGGGCTAATTTTTTTTTTCATAATGGAAATGGAAGAAATCTGATGGAAGAAATCTCATTTGATAGTCTGCAGCCCACTAGTCTGGAATAAGAGATTTGGCTCAAGTCCACCCAAAATTAATCTTTGGAGTTGTTTGTTTATTCATTCAGAGCTGAAGCAACCAGTTATCTGGCATTCCCTCAAATCCCAACTGATTTGTTTTAATGGACATTGTCCTGAAGCCTTTGGAAAAGTCTGAGATCCTTTCGTCCATTCTCACATTCTGGAAAATGCAATCTGAAATAGGCCATAATTGTGGAATGCCAAATCGTAACGGAGCTCCTGAAATCCATTGCTGCTCCCGAAAGGGCAGCTGACCTGAGTCCACATCCAAGAAGTCCAGTGTTGATATGCAATTTGGCACAGAGAAGAAATATATTCTGAAAAGGTGCAAATCACCATTTGTTCCCCGTCTTTTCTGTCTCCTCCCTTGGTTTCAACTAACTTTATCACCAGTTTGCTCCACCCCTGGAAATCTGTGCAGTGAGACATTCTCTGTTCTGGCACCTGTGAGGACTTACACAAACAAGATGCAGGCGCTTCGTTTTTGAATTCCGTGAATTGATTTTAGGATTTGTAACTAAACTGAATAATGTTGAGGTGAGAAAGGGAGGGAGGAAGAGATAGCCACATGCCATTGGGCAAGTTTGTTAGCACTGGACCATAGAGGGAGATAAAGGGGGAGAGAGTCCAGGAAGCCCAATTATACTCAATTGTCCTTAACATTGTTCTTTCCAGCAAGAAACAATTAGATGCGACATTAAATCAGATTTTCCCCATGCGATTGAGAAATGGGGATAAATGACCCCATACATTTTAGTAACCAGCCTCTACGCTCTTCAACCTAGAGCCCATAAATGCTGATTCCGTGTTTATTATTGTAGTCAAGGGCTCGACACTTCCTGTGGGTATTCTGTCTTTTTTGTAGGAACATATTTAATGTTTTTATGGGATCTGAGGTATGTTGATCAGTTCATGTCACTGCATTCTGTTTTAGACTGTCACATTATAAAGGATAGTGACAATGTACTGTGTAATTTATATGTACAAATGTTCATTCAGATGTGGCCAATTAATTCTTATTAAGCAGTTTTATGATATAAAACCGTGCGTTCTTTAGAAGAAGCATGTTAACTGAGAATTTGGATACGTTTTTAAAAATTAGTAAATGCAATAAATACCTGATAATACAGTAGCCTCTTACTACCAGTTTGGGACAATGTTAGTGTGTATATCACAACTCACCTTTTCTTATTGCAGCTATTAGCATAATGGTTATTGGTTTTTATAATTTCCTTTTAGTTCATTATTTTTCATGTGCATAATATGACATATATTTTGATTAAAACAGTGTGCTTGTTTTCAATTGAATAAGGATTGTTATATGCTAATCTTTGGAATTATTTACATGACTCCAGAGGTAGGGATGGACTTTTGCGAAATTATTTGGCTGTAATCAATACAGTTATTCAGACTCTTTGCTGGGAACAGAAGATGGTGGTTGTAACATATCCCAGCCAAGATGGTTGATTTTTTACATTCACAGGGCTGTTAGCATTAGAGAAACACAGTTTCACTCTAATCAGAGAAAGCATAAAAAATAAAGGGTGTCGTTATCAACCTACCACTAGTAACACATGCAGAATCTGGGATCAAGAAGGTGTTACTTTCCTGGGAGCCAAAGCTGATGTTTCTGGTTGGAAGGAGTCTTTGATGGATTGGTATGAACCATTTACTTTGGGGGTTGAACTAGACTGGTTGAAAAATTAGATAATGAAAGGTAGATAAATAAGACCATGAGAAGTGTAAACGAGCTAGCCCAATGGCTCAATTCTCTTTTCGCACTGAAGGTTCTGTGAGTATTTGATGAATAAGGACTTACAGCACACCACCTGCACATCTTTGCTGGACGCTCTTCTAAAGCAGCCGGAGTTTGATCTGACAGCCAAGGGAGAAATTGCTGCCTCAGGAAATGCTTCGCCTTTGACTGATTGTTGAATGGCTGGCAAATTAATTTTGGCGCCTTTCCCTAAGTCATTTTGGTCCCATTCTTTCATTTTTCTGCTGGGATGTGTGTATTTGCATTACAGCTAAAAATACGTTGACAACACAAATGTGGAGAACAGCATGTACTATTTTAGGAAAGAAGTTGTAGGCTTGGATGGTTCCATTTCATAGGATAGGAATGATGCTGTCATGCTCTGAGAGGGAGCCTGAACTCTCCTTTCAGCTCTACTCAAAATCCGTATTACTTCTCAGTGAACTCTTACAAAGTCATGGGCTCCAGGGTTTAAGATTTTGAGTCATTGAGGGGCTTCTGTTCTGATATTTTCCCCTTAGGTACTTATATACAGCAAACCCTCGCTGCCCGCTAAAATCCTAGCACACCACTACCCTATATATTTACCTTGTCATCTCTAGCAAGAGGTATTATGGTGGGTGGTAAAGAACGTGAACTCTGGATCCTGTCTGTACCGCTAAGTGGCTTTGTGACCTTCAGTGGGTTACCTAACCTCTCTGTGCCTCTGTTTTATCATCTGTTAAAGAGCAGTCATAATGACAACAACTTGCTCCACCCTCTCTAGATCTCTTTGTTTACTGTCATTTTCTCCATGTTAAGGCACAAATGTTTTAAACTCAACATATTTTACACTTATTTTTCCTTTCCTAAGAATGCATTTCATTACTGCGGACAAAGGTAAAAGTGAGAAAGGTGCACTTTTGTTTTTGCTTTTCCAAAGTCAGTCAAAGTTGTCAAGGTTGAAATTTAGAAGGGTAAACCTTGACAGGAAGTGATCATTTAAGCACTCGCCTTGGGATGAAGGTTGACGGCCTGTTGCCTAAGTTTGTGACGTCCTCCAGTGTCAGAAGGCTGGCTGTCCGCTCCCTGACTCTCCTGGTGTGACGGCCTGTTCCTATGCTTGTTCTATTACAACTTGTCATTCTTGACCTTACGGATTAAAGAGTTTCAGTGCAATTATGATTATTGATTCTTCTGTTATAGATATGGGTTTAAAGATTTTTTTTGATTGTGGTAAAATACATGTAACATAAAATTTAACATCTTAACCATTTTTAAGTGTTTTCTTCAGAAATACTGTTAAAGATGTGGAAATCTTAAAGGGTTCTGCTGCTGAATTTAAACTCCTCAGCATGTATACAGCGCATTCAGTGCTACTGTATCTAGCACTGTAGACACCAACTGGGAATCTGCATATGGATGTGAAGAGGAATTTGGCTTTCTAGAAAAGTTCTGTATATTTTTTCCAGTTTGTTGACTTTCAGTCCTCAAGCATTTCAGATCAGCCTCAAAGGCAAACTTGCAGAAAAAGAAATATGGGAAAAATCAGTGAAAGTCACATATATCTAGTCAGATATATCTTAGCCAGATATGTCTGGCTGGTGCTTTTTCTGGCAAAGAGAAAAATATGGGAAAATAAATACCAGTTTAAATAAGATTTAATTGGTAATTAGAACAGGTCCTAAGATACAGAAGTATTTGCTGAATGAGTATAAGTATTTGCTGAATGAATGAATGAATGAATGAAACAATTTTTGCTAATTCAAAATGAACATGAATAATATTGTTATCCTACAAAAAATCTGTTTCTACTTAAAAAGTTTAATGATTAACTTTAGTAATTAATAAAATTTGATCTAAAGAGTAATTCCATTAGCACATAGAGACATGAAAATATGACCATAACTAAAAGAACCATATTAATTGAGGAATACCACCAAAATCAATAATAATGGAGATAAAGGTTCATATTTTCATTATTTTTGAAAATCAAGTGTAATATTTAAATAACACATTATAAAAAGAATGTCTTTGCTAAAAGAATAGGCTAAATTCTTCCACTTCAAGAATACTACTTGCCCATAAATATCTACTATAAGGATTTATAATTGGCGGTTGCTCATATAGTATCCTATTCACTGGTAAAACAAATATTTTCAGTTATTTACTAATGTAGACTAGGATTTTTTCAAATTAGTTAGAATTAATGACTTTTGCTTATAAAGTCAAGAATATCTTTTATTTGAAAAAAGTTGACATCTTATGATTCAAGGAAATTAAGAAGTTTGTGCTTAGCTAAACACATTGCAGTTAATTTTTAAAATCATACAGTTTAACAATAGAAATGGTTGAGTGCCTTTTTTTTTAAATACCGCACTCTGGGGAAGACCAATTTGTAGATAAACAACCCATACCCAGCAGCAGTGCATAGCTAATGTCTAACGGGTGGGAGTAGGTTAGAAGCAGCTCAAGCTAACGAAGTTAACCCACATAATCTAATCCCCCAGACTGAGCACAAAGCAGACAAATAGCATAGAAGCAGGGAGCATTCAATTTATTTCTAAATTATTCCTGGCTTTTGTATTGCAGAATGTCACCAAGTAGATGGTAGGTGTGCATTTCCCAGTGTTTCCAACTCTCTCAACTTCACACGTTGCATTTCCCCTCATTGGCTATTGAGCCACAGGCAAGATGACTTTTAATTCAATATCAGCACAAAAAATTGTAAAGAGACACTTTCTCTTGGCTGGGAAACTGCCTATCATCTTCTCGCTAACCTCAGTAGAGGTGAACGTGGGAGGCAGCAGCTTGCAGAAACCCCAGGACCACACAGCCTGCCCGCCTGTCTTGGGAATACCTGAGATCATCAGCATTCTTGTTCTTATTCACTTTATAATTTTTTTCTAATGTTATTTGAAATTTCCTGTCATTGGTGAATTCTTTTTTTTTCTTGTTTTGTGGAGAAGAAACTTCTTCTTCCTTTTTTCTTTCTTTCTTTCTTTTTATTTTTTGGTGAAGATGATTGGCCCTGAGCTAACATCTGTTGCCAAGTCTTCTTCTTTTTTTTTTCTCCCCAAAGCCCCAGTAGTTGTATATCCTAGTTGTAGGTTATTTTATTTCTTCTATGTGGGATGCTGCCACATCATGGCTTAGTGAGCAGTGTGTAGGTCGGCACCCAGGATCCAAATTGGCAAACCCTGGGCTGCCCAGGTGGAGTGTGTGAACTTAACCACTCAACCACGGGCTGGCCCCCTCACTTTTTAATTTTTAAAGATTGATTCTAATGTAAAATCCTTCCAGAAATGACTACCAGGAAGAAGAGTGTTGGGAAAACCAGTTGAACTTAATTGATTAGAAAAAAAAAAGCATTTTAATGATATTTGGGGTAAGATAACTCTGAAACTATATTTTACCTTTTGTGATATTCAAGGTGGAGTTGGAAAAATCTACTATTTTTTTTCCAAACTAGAAATAGATGTATTGTTTCACTGTAATATCAAACAATGAAGAAATCTATAGAGAAAAAAATGTCATTTTACATCTCAGAGATAACGACTATTAGTATTTTGGTATAAAGCTTTCTAGATTTTTCTATGGCTTTACCAACATTCAGGTAATTATAGTATGTTTTAAAAGAATAGGATCAGACTATACCTACTAGTACTGTACCTTTTTACGTAATTTCCATATGAACAGGTACACATTTTCATCATAATTTTTAATTGCTTTTCTCTATTCCATTGAATAAACATACCATTTGTGGTTATTTCCAATTTTGCATGAATAGAAGGGATATTCTTATACATGTCTTTTATACTTGTCTGCTTGTTTCTTTGCTATGAACGCTTAAAATGGAATTGTTGTGTAAAAGACTATGTACTTTTATAAATTTTGATAACAATTGTAAAATTTCTTTCCAAAAAATTGTATCTATTTACCTGCCCACCAGCATTGTGAGTGAGCGCCCATGCCTCCACACCCTTGGGAAACACACAGGTTAAAAAGAGGTGGTGCCTTAGGGGGGACATACTTGTAGTCTATGAGTTTAGGGTCATGGAAAGCTTCATGTGGGCTGTGTAATTGTGTGCCTGGTTGCTAAAGAAGGTCACCATCACATAACCAGTGCATTCATTTGTTTACTAAATGGTATAACTCAAGTTTCCCTTTTCCATCCTACTGTCATATCTTAAACCCTCCTCTTGTGTTCTCTTTTAGATTGAGGAAGACACGTGGCAGAAGTACTACTTGGAAGGAGTCTCAAATGAAATGTACACAGAATATCTCTCCAGTGCCTTTGTGGGTCTGTCCTTCCCTACTGTTTGTGAGTAAGTGACCATTAACCATACGCTCTTTGGCTCTCAGGGATATTTAATGTGCCCCTTGTAGGACAGACATCCCACCTCTGCCCAGCACAGTTGGGGCACTCAACAGTTACTGAGGGTATCCTGTGTGCTCAGCCTTGTACGATGAGTGGGAAAGTGGGTCATTACATGGTCCCTGCCTTGGGGATTTCTGCTGGCCCTACATTTCCCTCCAGTCCTGAGAATCTCAGGCTTGGACGTATCATTTGTACGAAATTATGAACTGCAGTTTTCCTGCTTGTCTTGAATTATTCTCCTGCGACAGAGACTCATTTGTGAAGGGTGGCATGAACCCATGACTTTCTGATTTTACCAGGCCAAACCAATCTTGCTAACTCCTTGATGAAAGGGATTTTAATCTCTTTTTCAATTAAATCAGATCATAGAGACATCAGAGAAGCCACTGTTCAAAGTGTGTCCTCAATTTGCTGAGAAAATGTGGAACCAAATGTACAGAAGGAGGCCTTGGAAAAGTCCTTAGCAATTTGGCCCAACATGGACAACCACCGTGTTACAACAAGAAGGCTTGAGGCTGGCCCAGTGGCGTAGTGGTTAAGTTCGCCCACTTCGCTTTGGTGGCCTGGAGTTTGCTGGTTCAGAACCTGGGCACATACCTACACACCGCTCATCAAGCCTTGCTGGGGCAGCATCCCCCATAGAAAATAGAGGAAGATTGGCACAGGTGTTAGCTCAGCAACAATCTTCCTAAAGCAAAAAGAGGAAGATTGGCAACTGATGTTAGCTCAGGACCAGTCTTCTTCACTAAAAAAAAGAAGAAGGCTTAACTTGTCCTTATACTGGCTCAGCAGGATGGATCTAAGCAGGACCAGTCCCAGCCTGTCATGGCCCCTCGAGGTAGAACAGGGAATACCTAAGGGGTATAATCTCAGAAGCTCCAGGTGTCTTGGTCCCCAAGAAACTTCCTTAATGACACTGCCTCCGATTCCCCACTTAGAATCTCAGATGTTGGGTTTAAGTCAAACAGGGGCTCTGTCCCCTGTGAAAACACAATTTTCCTGGGAATGCTGAAACATTAAGCCTGATTACCAACACCTTAGCAAAGGATTTGATAAGCTCAGTCTCACTGATAAAAACTAGGAAGAAATGGGAATCTGGGAACCCATTGGGCTGAGGAAGCAAAGCTGCTCTCTTGTGCTGTCTGCCTGTCTACACACCAAACCTGCCTTCTGGAAAGGGAGATCTGAAGAGGCTAGTCCTGGGGGCTCTCGGGCTCCTCTGTCTCACGGATTCCTGTCGGTGTGCAGTGGAGAGGGGACAGAGTGCCTAGGAGTCTGGTGTTTGCCTGGAGCCTCCTGTCAGTGAGCACAGCAGGCGCACTCTCTCCGTCCCTGGCCCAGACCTGAAGCAGTCCAAAATGGTTTGGCTGTTTACTGACATTTCCCACCCTGTCTCTAAGGGAAAGTCTAAATGCTCAATGCACTGGAAAAGTGAATAGGTAATTGATTCGGAAGGAGTTATTTTCTGAAAATGGATGCCCTGTTGGAACTCCCACGTGTTCCTTTATTTGAGAGCTATTTCTCTTTCTGCCACACAAAGAAGTTAACCATTCAGAGACATTGGGTCCTGGAACACTGAAGCTGTCCCAGGGGATCATTTCCACCTTGGAGCTTGGCCTGCCTAGGATAGAAAGCCCAGGAGAATTCAGGACTTACAATAGAAGCTGGCTTTATAAAAAGGCAATCGAGGCCCCCTATAGCTAAGGCAGGGATAGTCTGAGCACACAGCAGAGCTGCCGGGGCCTGGAGATGTCCTCTGGCATTGGGGGCATTAGCAGGGGAGCATGCGAAGCCCCCTTCCTTGGCTGTTGATTTTCCCTGGCTTGACCGGTGTTTATGTCTAACATAAGTTTTCCCTCGGGACTCTCCCACTGCTTCTCTTACTCTGCTCCTTGGAACCAAGCTTAAGAGTGTTAACCTAGAGGATTAGGACTGCTACCCCTAGGGGCTGCAACTGTGATACCTACAGGGTAAATTTGACTCATGTTTTTGCCCTATACAGTATTTAATTTCCTAAAAGTTAGTTGCCAATATTTCAAAAGAGTTGTATTTCACATAAAAACTGGATTTCTGGCCTCTCTTGAAAATCTGAGGAGCCAACACAGGAGTTGCATTTCTGCCAAATGCTCACTGGCTCCAGTCTGCTGTAAGAAAGGGTTTAGTGTAGGCCTTCCCCTCCCTGATGTCTTAAACCAGACCAAATTTGCATTTACATCCCAGGCCTGGCCCTGTAGACCTGTCAGTTTGCCAACTCTGACCCACTGTGTGGTGTGAAACTTCACTGTCCTTTGGAGCCAGCTAAAGTGCTGGACACTAGTGGCTGCTGAAAATATTTCCCTTGATAGATTTCCAAGTTTAGAACAGTCGCCAAGGAGGAGAAAATGCCTCAGACACACCTTCTTGTCAGAGAATTTAGTATTTGTTCAGTACAGCGTCTGCAATACAAAGAAACTTCTGATGTGAGTGAGAATGTGTTCAACTTAGTGCTATTATTCGTTTAACACAATGATACAGCAGAGGTAGAAATAATCAATAAAGAAAGGACATTTAATGAGATTTAGGAACCTCCCAAAACATTGAAGCTCTCCTCAAGCATTTGATTATCTGGAGGCTTAATTATCTGTGCTTTCTACTTTAAATTAAAGAAAAGCCATAACTCAAAGTTACCAGCAGTTTAATGATAACACTCTTCAATTCAGGTTAATTAAAGCACAGCCGTAATTAGAGTGTAGTGTTGTATATCACCAGGCTGGTGCAGAAGTATTTTCATTACAGTAAGAATTGGCTATTCAATTTCAAGATGACATAAAGGACGCCAAAATATATTTTAAGCTGGTTCATGTAGAAGAAAAAGAATTGGGGATTATTCTGGGTATAATAAAGCACAGATAAAATATACAGATTTTCAGAGCAGTTTCTGTAATTACGTGCTGCATTAAAACAATATGCAGCCAATAACGTCTTAAAGCATGAAAAGAAATAAATTTGCTCTTGCCCTGAGCTGGCAGAGCCCCCTTGAAGAGTGGAGTCATCACACGGGAGAGGTTGGCGTTTTCTCAGAAGCTGGGAGAGTCATTCTATGAAAAGATAAAGGGGAAGGAGAAAGGGGTGAAATTTGAAGTTGTTTCCAAAGAGAACAGAATGGGGGAGGAAGAGAGGCAAGAGGGGCCAAAGACACCCTGAGGCAAGCTTTTTAAAAATTTCAAGCAGAGAGATGCTCTCCTGTCCAGGTGAGACTCATGCCAGTTATACATTTTGACTTCTCTGCACCAGCCTTTTGGCTTCACCATGTATATCACTAGAAGATGCAGCTTTGTTCCAAAAACAGTAACTAATTTAGGCAAAATGCAATATCATTTCTAAATATTTCATTTATGTTTTCTCATTTAATCCTCACAACAATCCTGTAAGGTTTATATTAATATCACTGTCTCTGTTTATAAATGAGGACGCTGTGACTCAGAGGACGTTGGTGCCCCTTCCAAAGCCACCTAGCCGACAAGTTATAGAACCAGGATTTCGATGCTGGGGCCTCTTGCAATTGGGAGCAGCTTGGAGTAGCTGCTAGATGAGGCTGGCTAATTAAGAAACTCCTAGGGAGCTTATTAAGTGGAGAGGTTTCTAGGCACCATTTCCAGATTTTAACGTATGGGATAAGTTCTAAAAAATCTGAATCTTTTACATGCAAGTCGGGTGATTCTGATTCAAAGTCTGATGACTGGGAGCCCCAACTGACTCCATCTCTCCACACCACAGGCTGGAATAACCTCTTCTTATTCCCCACTTTGGGCTCAGTGACTGGAATGTTTTTCTTTGATTGTAGCCAAGTCATAGAATCGTAGGTGGGCCACATCTTGCAAGCTAATGTTTTTGCGATTGGAGCCTTTGTGTGAGCTTGCTCGCCATCATTCCTTCTTCACTTAGGCTATTCTACAATCTCCAGGAATAAATCTGCACTCTACCATGCCAAGTAAACCTCTGACTGCTCTCCCTACTCCCCAGACCTCATCCAATTCAGTATAGAGAAAGGATCTGGGGGCACTGAGCCCCTTAATGCTCTCCACCAGGTTTTCACTAAGGATAGTAACAACACTTTAAGGGTGGGAGAACTGATAAGTGCTAAAATGCAAAGAAGTACAGAGGAAACAAGGGCAGTTCAGGATGCAACCCTCAAAGATGCCTCTTGGCCTTGTTGGAGATCATGGTAGACATGTTCTGGACCTTCCCCAGGATGCCCCTTTAAGCTCCAGCAACTCCTGAGCATCTCCCCTGGGTTTTGCATGGCTGGCTTACCCCTGGGTCTGTGTGGCTGTAAGATCAAGGCAAGGAGCTTTGGGATATGAAGGAGAGAGTGCCACCCATTGTTCTCTGAACACCAGAAAACTACCTGCTTCCTTTTTCCTCCCACTCCTTTCCTTCCTCAGCAGGCAACTGTGGAGGGTGCAGATGGCTAGCTCACACCTGGCAGAAGTGAGGGGCTGGGGTATGAGGCCATGTTTGACACTATGAGCAGTTCCAATAATAAGATGCTGTGTGATGTCATGGAGTATGAGCTATGGAGTCACAAAGGCCTGGGGTCAAACCCCTAGATCAGCCACTTGCTGGATATGTGATTTGGGACAAGGTATTTGATTTCTGCATACCTCCTTCCTTTGCTAGGTACCAGCTGCCCTCCAGTTTCCTCATTTCTGAAACAAGAATGATGTTACTTATCTCTCAGTAGTAGTTAATATCCTTTTCCACTCTCCTACCTCTCTTCCTCCCACCCCCTCTCTATCTTGTCCCATGGAATATAATGTAAGCATTGAGAAAGAAAGAAATACATTGTGGCATTCCAGGTTATATTTACTCTTACCTTTTAGAAAATTCTGCCATCAGTTACCAGCCAGTCAATCAATTAGATATTTAATGAACTTGGTATATGTGTGCCAGTATGCCAGGCATGGTGCCATCCCTAGAGGAACCTGCAATTAGATTTGGTCAAATATATGCACATTAAAAGATTAATACCAGTACTTGTGAATGCCAGGTAAAGGATCTGTTTCCCTACAGCAGCTGCCTTCTGAGAGTTTGCAGTCTGGCCAAGGAACATAATACCCATCCTCAGGGAGAGCTAAACACCCATTGATAAGTGTTTGATGAATATATACAACTGGAGGACGGATGCTAAGAGTTACAGGGAGAGAGAGCTCCCTGTAGGCTGGAGGTGACCAGGAGAGGGTTCTTGGAAGAAATGACATTTGAGCTGTGCCTTGTAAGGCAGTTGGATTCAGAGAGGAACTAAAGAGGGAAAAGGGAATTCTAAGTGGTAGGGAATCAGGAGGCTGGGAGTACACAGTACCAAACAGAACCATCTTAACACCCATGTCTCTTTGAGATTTTCCAATAACAGCCAATTGGTTTCCCCTTTAGATGAGAGAAGAAGAAAAATCAGATTTCTTTTGACATGTGATGTTTTCAGGGGGAAACAGCGATAGTGTTTTTATGATGAGAGCTAGAAAAGGTGAGGATGCACCCCGCTGCCTCAAGGTAAGAAAGTGAAGGCAGAGGGGAGAGGAGGGAGGGAGCGAGGGAAGGAGGAACTGAAGGAAACCACAGGTTCAGAGGTTGGGCTACTCTAAGAGCAAGAACACTATGTTCCAGGTTCTGAATCTCACAGTGAGCGCATTAGCCAGTCAGTCATCACCTGCAAAATATAAAATCTTAATTGTATCAGGTTTTACAACTCAGAGGGGATTAGGACAAAGGATGTATTTAAAATAAGGTGTCCCTCTTTGTCCCCTGCAGATGATGGAGCAGTTAAAATTCAGATTTGATGTGGAGTATTTAATGCCTGGGTAACTTGGGGAACTCTGATCAGATCTTTGCTGTGCTAAAGGGCAGGAGTTCTGCCCTCAAGCCCAGATGGAAGTGTGGATGCTCTTGTGCTGGCTTAAGAGTGTGGGGCCTGGTGGAGGGCGGTTCTCTATCCTCTCATCCACCTGCATTCAGGGCCCCTAAACATTCAGAAAATCATGCTCTCATCCTTTGTTGTTTTCATGGACAGGTCTTTCTAGTGAAGCCACTTGAGAAAGCAAAACTTAAGACTAGCTACCTAGAGAAAGCTGGGTCTCCTGCCCAATGAAAGCTACAGCTAGTTTAACTTGAGTTCTGTGAAATCATTAGTTTTTAGAGAAAGACATTTGAATTTGAACATGGAGCATAAAGAAACTGGCAGACCCGAATATTATATGATCGATTTATTTAGCCAGGCTGCAGAAATGAGCATTTTATGAGAATTTGTGGAGAGGCTCAAGTCTCATATTTAAAAAATATTTTTCCTCAAAAAACTAGCCCTATTCATCCAATTATTTTGGGGGTCTTATACATAGGGCTGAGCATATAGGAAAACAGTAATACAGTATATATGATTATTTCTGCTGCAGGGACCCAGAAAAGGACCAATTACCCTTCTACATGCTAGTGAACAAACCAAAATCTATTATCACCTTTAATCCATTAAAACCCTTTATCAAAGGCTACAGAGGCAATGGCAGGTCTAGAAGTCTCTACAGGAGGGGTCAGGGATGCAGTCCAATTGGAAATGGGATGAATGCTAGGGGCTTGACTTGATGCTGGGTATGCATAACAAACACACAGTTTACATGTTATGTTTCTGATTAATAATAATAGCAAAGCCTTCTAAAAGTGCATTTATTCACATTTTAGGAAAATTCTAATTGTCTGTATCAAAGAATGTAATTATTTTTAAATTCAAGTGTCATAGGTGTGCTAGTGGAGATAAGGTGAGTGTGTGTGTGTGTGTGTGTGTTTGAGGGTGGGGGTGTTCCAAAGCTTCCCATTCCACCTCTATCAAAGTCATTTGGAAATGGAGTCTAAACATCATTTTAAATCACTTCTGTTTTCTTGGTTCTGAGTTTTACAAATCACACCGTTTCAAATTTTCTTTAGCTAGATGTTTCCATTTCAAGAGCCTATCATTTAAATCAAAGCTTTTATATGTAAGTCTTTTTCATTCTAGCCCCTAGATCCTAAAGATCTGGTTTCCCAATGTCCAGGATTTCCATCTGCATCTACTCTGATTGCATGTGTCAGCCTGACATTCCCAGGGTCCCTCTGGATAACTGAAGAGGAGCCTGTGCTTCTGGGTGGAATTGGGTTTGGAGGGCACAGTGAGAGCTGCCTCTTTTGTCCTCGCCCAGCTCGCTCCTGGGGGAGCCATCTTCAGCAGCCCCAAACCACGTCTTTGCGTACTCTTCCTGAGCACATTAGAAGGTGCAATCCTTACCGCAAGTTTCTATGCTTAATTCACACTAGCAAGCAATCTTTCTAGTCAAGGGGACTGATTTAATGGCAAGAACATTTTATTTCCCTCCGGGTAGGTAGAAACAGTTGGACTCTAATTCTTAAGAGCCTTTGTTCAGGAACATCTGGGTTGAAACTACTGTAGTTAACAGATGATGTTGGCAGTAAAAAAAAGAAGGCTTTGTATAATGTCGTTGTCAAATTTGGTAGACCTCTACTTAATAATTATCAAGAAAGCAATCTAACTTTTTATTACAACAGTTTTATTGCAGATTGCTGGTTTAAGACCATTTTGTGACGTGGCATTTTTTTTTTTTAAAGAAGGCATTTCTATTCCCCTGTAATTATTTTTGCAACCGGTGACAACTTTCTGCATTGGACATATTGAGACATTTTATTTTAGAAACCAAGAGATAAATTCTGGCTATCTTAAGGCTAATTTCTTCCTGTTTATCACATTGTGAAAGCTTTCTTGCTTCTTTCTAATACCCTACCTCACCCTAAGCCTTTTTTCTCACCTACCCTAGTCCTGTATGTGTTAAAACACCATAGACTGAGTAAAGCCATAGAATGACTATAGAGCTTGGTTGAGCAAAGCCCATTTTGCTTCACCAAAAAAATGATATTGAATAATGCAAGTAAATATGTAATCTCAGGACATCAGTTCCAGGTAGTCTGAAGGCCCATTCCTGAGAATGAACCCCTTGGAACAGGATCTGTAGACAGTCCCAAGGAGAAATTGCTGTCTATATTTTAGAATTGTACTTACATCATGGCATAGTGGATTGAAGGCAAAAATTAGATCCCCAGAGCATGTCACTGTTACTTCCTTCTACGGCCTTCTTTTCCAATCTGTCTGCTTCTAAGGAGCAAGACAAGTTAAGAAGCATCTTGTTTCAGGATTCTGTAGCCACTTCCAAGCCTTCTCTGCCTAAACTAGCCTTTCCTAGTTTACCACTTTATCTCCTCTGTGTCATTCCAGCAACTCATGACGTTCTGCTCCCCAGTCTTTCATACATGTATTTAATCAGCATTTAGTCAAAGCTTACTCTCTGCTCTTTGCAAAATACCAGGGAGACAAAGCCATGTCTTGCACTGAAGCAGCTCAGTCTTGAGGGCAGAGAGATGAGTAAACAAGTGATGACCACAAATCCAACACCCAGTCTCCTGTTTACTTGCCTTGATCTGCTCTTCTCCACTGGCACCTCAACAGAGGCTGCACCTCTGCTGCAGCCTTAAGCCCAGGACCCTGACGTTGGCAACTCTTTGTGGCAGAATCTAACAAAAAACTGTCATTTTAACAGGGGGAGACATAGTTGTGTTTCCAATGTAAATTGTAACTTACTCAAGATTTGTATTTTGCAAACTTCCAGACGATACTCATTACAGCAGAGATTAAAAGCTTAGATGCCTGTAGGGGGCAGGCCATTAGCAACAAAGAGTGGAAGAGAGAGGAGATCTGAGACACAGGGAGCGGTGGGGACTGTGGCTCATTGGAGAGCACATGTCCCATTCAGAGGGTTAAGTGCTTCGAAGCTCTGGTCCCTTTTAGCCATACAAAATGTGGCTCCAGGGTGGCCATATCTGATTTATCAAGGAAAGCTGAAAAGCTAATTTTTATATGAAATCACCTGTTGGTATCTAATTCCAGTTTTTTAAAAACACTGCACTGAGCAAATAGAGCAAGTCTGCTTTTTGGGCTTCTGGCCCCCACTTCATTTCCTCTGCTTTGATGAGAAGCGTCTGTGTAGCACACTGCACTGAGACTTGATTTCTACTTTGACATTTCTACATAAAAGTTGTTTAGCCTTGAACAAGTTGCTTGATTTCCACTTTTGTTTTTCTACGTAAAGGCCATTTGACTTTGGGCAAGTCTCTTTCCCCTCTTTTGACCTCAGTTGGTCATCTGTATAAGAAGGACAGGCCCAGCCAACCTTGGGAGCCTGAGTCTGAAAATCTGCAGCTGTGGCACTATTTGCATATGATCACCTGGTTTATATCACTCTGTCCCTTTCCTCTTTGCGTCTTCGGCTAGTGAGCAAAGGTTTGTTTTGGGCCAGAGGGCTTCTTAAAAAGAGACTTCCATAAGGCAATATAGAATCATCCAAGATATGTATTTGAAAGTTGTGAAAGAGGACTCAGAGATCTGCTGGCCCACTCCTTGCTAGATTAAGGAATGTGCACAAGGCCACATAGATTTTATTGACTTTTCTGCATTAGAAAGCTCCTTTCTTTTAAATCTAGTTGGTAAATGGTATCATAGTAGCTAGGAAGACATACTTCACCATTACTATGAATTGTTTCTTCCCTTCTCACCAGTAGGATCAGGTCATTACAGCAATTAAGATCCTTGATCCCATGAACTGCCAGACTCCCAAACTGGTGTGGCCGTTGCTCATAGAATAACGGCTGAGTGGCCTCTTCATAATCCATGCTAAGTTAAGACCAGTCTTTTCTTTGAGTTTTTGGCATTTAGGTGCTATTTACATTAGAAAGTGATTACTTAATCTGGTAATTTGGTTCAACAAATACTGCATAAGCCATCTGATACTTAAAACAACTTAAGCTCCAGAAGTAACAGCCCCGTCAATGGTGCATGTTGACGGTGCTCTATGGGACAAATTAAGAAGAACATTTTCCCAGCTGTAGTTGGATACATGGCTTGGTGCTTAAGCCAACTGAATGATCAGCACAAAGCCCAGGTCATTAGAGTCTGACAGGAATCAGAAAACCTGCAAATCACTGGGAGGGCCCAAATATGCCTGGATGAAAGTGGTCCTTTGAAATCTGACTGTCTGTTCAGAGCAATATCGGGGACCGTGACTTCACATGAAAGAATGAGCAGTTGCTCTTATTCTCAGTGGAGAGCATGGGGCCTTCACCAGTACCTTACCTGCAAGCGACACATCCACAAGGCCAACACATCTGATTATGTTGCTTTTCAATTTAAAACTGACACAAAGCCTCCCATTCCACTTAGAATAAGCTGCAGATTCCTTGCCGTGGTCAGCGAAGGCTTCATGATCTTGCTCCTGCCTAGCCCCTAGACATATCACTCTAGACTTTTCTCAATCAGCTGGAGTCTCTCTGTCTTTATTGCTGATCCTCAAAAACCCTGAGTTTCTTCCTGCCTCAGGGCCCATGCACTCGCTGTTTCCACTCCCCAGAAAGCTCTTTCTCTGGATCCTTTCATTGCCTGCCTCTTCTCCTCATGCTCCTGTGCTCTGTGCTCTAGGCTCACTTCCTCAAAATGATCCTCCTGGACCATTGCAAATAACATACCTTCCAAGTTCCTCTTTATCCTGTTAGGTTGTTTTATTTTCTGCATAGTACTTGTCCTCATCTGGAAATTTATTCCTTATTCACTTATATATTTGCCTATTGCCTATCTCTCCCAAGACAAAATAGGCTTCACTGAGGATGAAGATGTTGTATATCTTGCCAGGCACTAGCTGGAGACCTTGGACAAGTTACATGGCTTTCTGAGCCTTAGTTTCATTACCCGTAAAATAGAGATATAAATAGAAGTGTGAATAGCGAGGGTAGTATCTCCCTCTTTGGGATATCATGGGGATTGAGACCACCAAGAAAGGCCCTGACCTGTGCCCCAGCCTCTCCTCCCCCTTAGAATGCTGGAACTAAATAACCATCAGCTCATTTCTTAATCTAGCAGTCAACTAATGTTTTATTATCCAAAATGTCCATAAAACGTAAGTGATAATGCTCATAGTAGAAACTTGTAATATAATATATAATTCTTTTTTTGTTGGTGTGAGCTTTTATTTCTATGAGCATATAAATATATATTTTCATCAAATTGTATCATGTTATTCACATGTTCATATCCATATAATATTATTTGTTGACCTTTTACCTTGAAATATTCTTCAGAAAGTTATTTTGAATGCTATTACTATATTGTACCATACTTTACTTAACCATTGCCTCATTATTGGACATTTAGGTTGCTTTCAATTTTTTTTTACTCTGTATAAACATTACTACCTTGAACATCTTTGTGTATAAATATTTTACTGGACCTTTTATTATTTTCTAAGAATTGAACCCCACTAAGTCGAAATCATTCATTTGTTGAGCTTCTCTATATCAGTGGTTCCATATATGGCACTATGGGGAATTTTAAACAAGCCCCAAACTCTTAAAGAAGTTATGCTGGTTGAGGAGAGAAAGTTCAGACACATGAAACATCAGGAGTAGCCACAGTCAGTATAAAATTGACGAAGGGCTAAATGATGTGGCTGCAGAGAAGGTGCTGGAGGAGTTCTGAGAATAGAAAATCAGAGGCTGGCAGCAGCTGGAGAAGACCTACACAGAAGGCTAGATTTGACATGGGCCTGGAAGGATGGGTCTGGTGGAGAGGCAAGGAGAAGACATTCCCGGGGGGTAGGAACAGCATCAGTGAAGGCCTGGAGGCAGGAATGAGCTAGCCTCAAAGCTGTCTGGGCTGCGGGCATGAGCACTGGGCAGATGAGGTAAGACAGCTTGGATGAAGCCAGGAGTGAGAGTGCTGCAGACATGTGCTGGGCAGTTACACGGAGGCTAAAGATTATTACCATCCTTCCGAGCGCACAGGGGTCTGCTTGGAACAACAATATGAGCTATTTGTACAAAAGACAAAATGGAATCCAAATAACAGGTCCAGCTGCTCCAAATACCTCCCTCCCCCTGCAGTTAACATTTTACTACCCAACTAAGTAGCTAATGAATCTGGCCAGGCATGAATCCCCAGGCATAAATCCCTGCTTGGGGTCTGTGTCTAGACATCCAGACCTGAGCGCAATTTGCACTTGGAACATTCAGCGCCTTATCACTTGCAAGAAATCAGGTTTAATGGGGAAGATGGGGAGGTGTCGCTCCCACCCCCCTACCTTTGGCACAGTGACTGTGGAATGAGGGTCTCTTGCATAATGACTGCATTAGGAGATGGAAAGGTTGCAACAGTGTTTGTTATGTGGCTCTGGTTGTTCAGAAGCACTGACTAGGAGGTTTCTCCATTTCATTGCAGGCTGTGTTTTGTGAAGCTCAAGCTCCTAATGATAGCCATTGAGTACAAGTCCGCCAATCGAGAGAGCCGGTAAGTTTGGCATGACCCAGCAGCCAGCTGACATTATGATGGTGAGAATGCGCACAGAACGCTCAGTCCACTTCTCCTTTTTTACACATTATTTCTTTGCTTGCAGCCCTGATGCAATACCTCTCTGACCCTAGGGCACATTTCAAGGCATGCTCAACTAAATACTGCCGCTTCTATCTCAGAGCTGCCTGGCGTCCCAAGCCCACTGGGCATTCACAGAGAGTTTCTCCAGGGGAAAGTGATGAGGCATCTCAGTCTCCACCCAATCATGTCAACTTGTACTTTTCACCCCTCAGCATGAAACAAGGGGACAGACCCTGTCCTAAACCCATTTTTTTTACTGCTGTGAGCAAAAAGCAGGTGGACTCTGGTCTCCTTCACAGCAAGCATGGGGTAGAGTTGTGATGGTAGATACCAGCTCTCTTGATAGCCAAATTACAAGCAGCCTGTTGTGTACCATATGTGCTTCTCCCGGTGCTACTGAAATCCAGGTGGCGTAATATCAGCCTCAAGTAAATTAGCCAGGAGGGCAGGGCTCAGAGGCAGGAGCCCTCTTTATTTATTTATTTTGCACTTAATTATGTGCAAATCAGACTGATGAGGACCTGGGTCTGGTTGGAATAGATAACACCCCAGTCAATATATGAGTTCATGCTGGAAGAAGGAAGCCTCACATAAACAAGGAGTTTTGTTGATGGAGTACTGTACGCATTACAGATGAAATACAGATGGTTTTTGCTTCCCACTTCTTAGCAATAGTTTTGGGGGAAAGAGAGCTCATTGAGAGATGCCCGGGCTTTTGTCCTCTGAAATGACATTCATGGTTTGCTCCCACCTATAGAAAATTAGTCATCCTGTACATGCCCAAGTGTGGAGTACAGATGCACTCCAACATAGGCCTTAATAACTCAGCAGAGTGCAGGGCAAGACTAGAAGTTTCCTACTATCGTCATTTAAGGAGTTTTCATTATCTGGATGAATGACTTAATAAAGCCAGCCTTCCAAATGTGCAGTCTGTGTCTCTATGACAAAAACACTGGATTGTAAGCAAGTCGATCGAATGTTCTCTGTTACCTTAATCTCCAGATCAGATTGCTCACAAACTCAATCTGATCAAATGTTAAGCTATTTTGAAAATCCAAATCAACCAGCACAAAGAAAAAATGGGGGGCCAGCCCGGTGGTGCAGTGGTTAAGTTCACACGTTCCGCTTCAGCAGCCCGGGGTCCGCTAGTTCGGATCCAGGGTGTGGACATGGCACTGCTTGGCAAGCCATGCTGTGGTAGGCGTCCCATGTATAAAGTAGAGGAAGATGGGCATGGATGTTAGCTCAGGGCCGGTCTTCCTCAGCAAAAAGAGGAGGATTGGCAGCAGTTAGCTCAGGGCTAAACTTCCTCAAAAAAAAAATGGTAGATTTGGTGGCCACATGTAGAACATGGCCATAGCAGTTAACAAATATGTATACAGATATACATTCTTCTTTTCTTTGTTGGCAAAATGAAGAACATTATTTGCAAAACCTTAGAGCCCTGGATATTTGCTGTTCAACAGATAAGGTGGATGTCTCTGGGATTGCTGCTTGCCCATGTTGTTGCCAATACTGACTTGTACCTGTCTTGGGGAAAATGTGTATCCTGGGTTTTTGTAAATGATATTCTTCATGTTGCCAAGTTAGTAAATCTTTGTGTAATTCAGCGTTCTCTCTTCATCACTTTTGTGCATCTCTCAAAAAAGTGTGATGATGTGGGTGATGCTGATGCTTAGTAGTGTTTCTCGGCCATTCCAGAATAATTTCATGGCAGAAGACTGCACCCTGAACCTTGACCAGTCATCTCCCACCTGCCACCATTTGGTCACAAGGAGGGAGGGTGAAAGGCTGTTAATGATTCAGTGTGAATCTGCTGTCACCAGTCTAAGAAAATAACTCAGAGCTCTCCCTGAAGACAAAGTCTTTTCTTTGATGGGCCCTCCAGTTAATTCACAAGTCTGATGTTTTCAACAAAGCTTTGTTGATAGTTTTTTAGATTTTTTTTTTTTTCAGAAAAGGGCAGAAAGAACTTGTTTGGCTTTGTTTTGGCTTTCTGTGTGCGGTTACTAGCTTTAATCCTCAAAAGTGGCTTGGTCTCAGTGTGGAAGCACGTTGGTTCTTGTGGAAAAAGGTGTGTTTGAGGGAATGTGGATCATGTCTTTGAGAAAACACAGGACTTCTCAAACACAGTATCCATGTTAAGATGGATCAAGATTTGACCCTTCCTGAGATAATAATTTTGAGTTTTTTCTTCATTTAAAGATTTCGCATTTTTTTTCCTCTCACGTTTTCTCAGTGACCAGATGTTAAAATTCAGACAACCCCGCTTCTCCTGCCCGCCCCTGCCTCCAACCTGTGTTTAACTACCTCCTTTGTGGTTGTTTCACCCCATGATACTGTTTCCATGCTTTGCTGAAAAACCTTTTTTTCCCATACATCCTTCAAATAATTCGAAACAAAGGTTTTATTCCTTCTTTCCTTCTGGTGTCAGTCAATTTATTATCAAGTTGTTTGATTTTAAACTCTTTTCTTGTCGTTTTGCAGAAGCCGAAAGCGGTATGCACTCTTCGTTAACTTTCCTTCCACTGTTCACCCTCTGTCTTCACTTCTAACCACAGGACTAACCATTTGCCAAGAATTCAGGAAGATAGAGATTATATATATGTGTATATGTATATATAATCTCATTCCCTTGTCTAGTATATATATATATTTTTATATATATGTATATTTTTATATAAACACCTCTCCAACTAGAGTACATAAAAATTGAAAGTAGCATATTGCTTTTCTTGTTGGATTTGTTGATTCTTTTGGATGACGCACTAACTTCTTTGCAGGAAATCTAAAAAAAATGAAAGGCACGATCCCGTTTTCAGTCCTGGCACCAATGATGGGAACAAATGTTATTAAAGTTGAAAAGGAGGGTGTCTCTCTCCAGCCCTTGGTGTCTGTTTCTGTCCTGTCCTGATGTGTCTTGGTGTCCGCCAGACTCTGTGGTGCCATTTGTCTGCATACCACATCCACATTCCCAGTGACCTCCTCCTCCCTGTGTCTAGTTCGAATTTGTAGAGCAGAATTTGTGTTCTTTTATCCACAAAACAGAGACCAAGCCCTTACACTTAACTCTCTTTCCTTACACTTATTTTGATGATAATATTTTGTATTTTTTATTTCTCAGGCAGTACTCAGTACAGACTTAGAACACTGCTACTAAATTGCTAGATTATCACTTTTGATTTACTAAATGAGTACTGTTTATTGAGATGAACTCATGGCTTTATCTTTTTCCTAATGTGTTTGGGCATATTTCTTAATATGAAGCATCTCAACTTTCACCATGTGACCTCACCCTGTTTTGCTGCTGTTTTATGTTGCATGAAGCATGACTAAATCTTCATTGACTGTTTTTTTTTAATTTGGGGGTTAACATTTTTACTGTAGTTTTTCAATAATGTGTTCTCTAAGACAGTATTGTTGAAAACATACCATTGAGATGCCTACTAGTTCATCTTCTCAAGAGTTGTTTTTCTTCATAGTTGTCATCACTGTCATATTTATGTTTGTACTTGTGTGTGTGCATGTGTGTGCGTGTGTGTATCTGAAATTCTTTCCAAAGTCAGATTCTTATATGATTTTTTGAGTAGATGTGTGAAAATAGAGGTGGCTTCCTGTCAGTTTGGTATTATTGATATGATCCAACTGCAAGAAGTTACTGCAACACTTTGCATCTTCAGAGGTCCACAGTGGTTGCACCTCTACTGTTGGCTTTTGGCCTTTGAGTCTTTTTATCTTGTGGTGAAGGCATGTTGTGATGTAGGCATGACTTGTCCTAAAGTGTACCAGAAAGTGACATGGCTTGCTCCCAGAACCAAATATCCAGCATTGTCCTTCCCAAAGGAACTACCTCTTCCCCATCTCATATGGCTGCTTTTTTTCCTTATGTGCAAAGTATATTTTAAAATACCATTTCTAAAATTATTGAGATTGATTTATGCTAAGCAAGTCTTTGCCTGTATCATTGGCAGACCGCAGTGGTGGTCATTCAAGTCTGACCAACTGGGAGCAATCTTTATTATGCTGTCTCTGTGTAAGTGAACTGGGCTTAAGTATACTGAAGCATGGAATACACAACTGTGTCTCCTAAATATATTTTATTAGTAAAAGTGTGTGTGTCTAGTTGTGTGGGACTCTAGCAGCATGTATTTTAAAGCCCAGAAGAAATGAAAAGTTCCAAAAAGGCAATAAGATTTGAGATTTGGGGTTTCTGTAGGCTGTGTCCTAACACAGCCCACAACCAGAGGGCAGTTGTGCTCCCTGAGAGGCGAAACAATTGGTTCAAAGCCCCACCCAATAGCTATTGTCTATGACCTTGTGTGGTCAGAGAGGCAACTTCCCAGGGGCGTGATTCATCTGGGCACAGCATGAACTGAAGGCCTTGATGGTTCTAATTCTCTTGCTCTTGTTAATGAAGTCCCATTAGCTTGCTAGACACATATGATTACCATGTATCAAGTACAAACTATATTCTCACGTGAGTGATATTTTTGCACTTGCTTGGGGAATGGTACATTACACCTACCAAAAATGGAATGGGGAGGAGAGAAATACACACCTGTCATATTTATCCATAATGGATAAAAGTTTCCTTTAAAAAATATCTGTTTCAGTTGAATTACCAACTGTTTCTATATTTACATATTTATACTTTCTGCATCTAGGAGATTGTTAGCTCATCTGCCCACCTCCTAGAAGAAGTGTGATCCCTCCTTTGGTTGGCATGAGCGATGAGATTGTAGCTTGGTCTTACTAGAGAGGGAAAGGAACGCTTTTGGAACTGAGGCCAATGATTTATGTTTTTCGTTCATTCAGTAAACAGTTGAAAAGTGCCTATTGCATGCAGGGCTCAAAGCTTGATACTAAGAGAAACATATTTACAAAAGTAAATAAAACGTGATCAGACCTTTCACTCCTTTACCCAACTGTGAGTTCCTTACACAAAATATGTATTTGCTCCATACAGTGGGTGAGGAATCAGAGACTAAGTCTAGATTCAAAACCAGCCTAAAGGGGGCTGGCCCCGTGGCCGAGTGGTTAAGTTCACGCGCTCCGCTGCAGGCAGCTCAGTGTTTCGTTGCTTCGAAACCTGGGTGCGGACATGGCACTGTTCATCAAACCACACTGAGGCAGTGTCCCACATGCCACAACTAGAAGGACCCACAATGAAGAATATACAACTATGTACTGGGGGGCTTTGGGGAGAAAAAGGAAAAAAAATAAAATCTGTAAAACCAGCCTAAGAGCAAAAGAAAAAGAGAGATCAAGAATCCTTGGGGAAGAGACCACACCAGCCTTTCGCCTCCAGCTGCCACTGAATGTTTTCACTGGAAATGAACAAGGTCATACAAGAATGGGGATCATTTATAGGTTCCTTGAAATGAGAGAAAGCTTGCCCTTGCCAAGATGTCCCTAATGGAATTCTGCTAATTGATCTGTGGGTATTTTTCTTAGAGATTTTCTTGATTCTCCACATGACACATCTCAAAGTTTATCTCTGATAAACTAGTGAATTAGACAAAGTTGGAGCCAGAGATTAATTTCAAGTGATGCACAGGGAGGGAGACCTTTGGCAGTCATAAGAACAAAACAAACTTGACATTGGATATTCTTTTAGGAGATCAAAGATCTTTGGAAAGATTTGTGTATTCCCATTAGAAGGTCAATAACAAATTCTAAGAGTAGTAGGCACTTTGCCGGGAAAAAAAGTTACTTCCGTCTAGGATCCTTATCTTTTTATATTTTTGAAAGAGAAAGATTAAACTTTATTTAAACTTTATAGATTTGGAATGTGCACAGAAGACTTAATGTCTAAAATATTGAAAAGGCTAATATATTTCCCCAAAGTCTTTGAAACTTTGTACCTTTACACAGGGAGTACTATAGTAGTGGTCCCCTGGAATCAGGGACACATGATTCTTTGCCAAACCCTTAAATATATGAGTGGAATCCAGCACAATGGGCATCTTTGTGTATCTAGACTTCTCTCCTTCGTTATTCTCAAGAGCTGGGCTCATCCTTTTGATTTCCACCCAGAAGTCTGCCTTAGCCTAATCCGGATAGCTGTGAATGATACAGCCTCAGACCTCATGCAGAGATGACTTAAGCCCTCTCACCCCGTCATAGAGAACAAGAGGGCATCCTGGAGTAGCTTGGTCAGTCATGTCGTTTGGAGGTTCTTTGGTGCCTTACACAATCAGCCATAAGGTTTAAGGAACAGAGACACTCCACTGTGCAGCCAAAAGCCGGTCCAAATTACCCCATCTCCAGATGTTATGCAGCAATAAGATGTTTTGGATACTGCAGTCAGTAAAAAGGTCTTTCAATGACAATGGGTACCTCCTGGGTAGTTTATTAGCACCCAAGAACAAAATGGAGAGCTGTGATGCTGTGAGAGATTATTTACTTCTCATTTAGTTGCTGTAATCACCTTTCTTACCATTAATAGTGACCATGTATTAGGGATCTACTATGTGACAGTCACTCAGCACATAGTATGTACTTTAATTCTCTTAGTGACACTGTAAGCTAGTGATTATTCACCCCGTTTTACAGACGAGGAGAGTGAGGCTTAGCTGCATCCACATGCCCAGGGCCAGAACCTGAACTTGTAAGGCCTGACAACTGCACCTGCTTGTTTAACCAACATTGGCAGAAAACCTGGGACTTGAAAAAAATCTGCCTTACATCTGTGCCCCAAATCGTTCCTTTCCACCTCTTGACTAAAGCAAGCTTGAAGGCTATAATAAATTCTTTCAACCTGCAGTCTCTGGAATGCCAATCCCAAATGCTCACTGGAGGCCACTTCTTGTTCACTGTTGATAAAGGACAGAGGAAATGAAAAGAAACTTTCCATTGATAGGAGCCTTGCCATCATTGTATTCGCACCATGACACAGTGGGATGGATCATGGGAGTGCAGCTGCTGAAGCACATAATGTACAAATGGGAAATGGTTCTGTGCGAGGCTTGTTTTACACATATGTATCACCCAGACACTGATGAGTGTCCAGTTTCTCCTTTTGAATTGTGTTGTTGAAATCATGATAGGGTTTTTTTCACTCAGAAGCTTTTTTTTATACTCTTATATGAATACATATTAGAAAGTAGACTTTTCCTACTTTAGGAATTAACTCCTTTAGACCCCAGAAGTACCTGGAATTTTTTGTGTGTCCTTGTACAATATTCTGGACTGTACAGTTCTTCACCCTGTAACTTCATCTCATTGTAGACAGGATATTTTGATATGAAGTCCTGTGTTCCGTTCCATGGAGCCAGCTAAAGAAAATCTGAAAATTCCGTTGGAAATGAAATATACTTTTGGCTTTTTTTACAATAATAAATAATAAAAGTAACAGGAACCAACATGCATTTAGCCTTCTGGGCATTATCTCCCTTAATTCTCTGAAGAAAGACCGTGATTATCATCATCCCTAACTTGTAGATGAGGAAATTGAGTTTTAGGGAGGTTTAGTAACCCACCAAAATCAGACAGCTACTAAATAGCAAGGCTGGAATTTGGAGCCAATTTCTAATTACAGAGCCAGGGCATATAAGAACTGCCTTGCAGGAAAGAGGGTAAGAAAATGTGTAAAATCCAGAATTCTGCCTTCTAAAACAACATATTTAATTGGCTTTGAAAAAAGAATCCATCTAAACTGTATAAGGTCTGAATCTTTTCTCGTGATCTTGAAACGTCAGAGGGCTAATAGACCAGCGTGAAGAGTGGGTGGAGGGTAATTAGTCGGTGCCTGTACAATGCTGCTGCCCATTGCAAGCTGTGCTGTCAGTGTGGCCTGCTGCTTCCTGATTTGTGAGGATTCTCGTTGTTGCCTGTGGTTCTCGGGCAGAACAGTCAAATCTTCATGGACTCTTGCTGTTATTTAGCGTTAAAAACAGCGATGACACGGGATTGGTCACCTTCTGTTAGCTCTTGTTATGGGTAAGAGTGGATATTCTTATGATGACAATTATTTTGCGACAATCATCTACTCTGAGTTGTCCCAACAGAAGAAAAGTTCACCTGAGTCCTTCCTGTGTTGCTACATCACTGCATTGGCTACAGCACGTTTCTGGAATGGTTTTACCAGCAGAAAAAGATTACATGTTAATTGTCCTCCTCCATTTTGATTGTTTTAGACTGTTGAGGACTTCCTTTAGCCTGATTCCAAACATTTATTACCTGAAATACCAGCTTTTCAGATCAAAGAATCTCTCTGTTGTATATACTGCTGCATTTAGTGACCCAACTTGCCTGTCCATTCAGCCCAGAGCCTCATCTCAGTCTCTGTGTAAAACATTCCTGTATTCTGTTTTTGATCTGCATAAAATTAAACTTGTTTATTTCACCCATTTATTAGACTAGTATACATTTATCTCTTCTGTCAGTCCAAACACAACTTTGTCAGCTAATCTATTTCTACCACTCTGAAATAGGACAGGGTAATTCTAGGTTCATAGTTCCCTGCAGGGAAAGCTTTCTTAGGGGTAATTTGCATTTGTTTTCTAATCAGTTTGCCCCAATCAGGATGTACAACACATGCACCTCATTCAAGCACTCCCATCCATGTTTGTAAACAGCAGACTGGAATCATTAGGTATTTCCAACTGCTGACATTTTCATTTTTCACTTTTCTGGTAGACCTAATTCTTTCTACATAGGCTGCACATGGAATCTACTTCCATGTTCTTCTCAGTGTCATGCAGCTGTTCTGTTTGCTTCTGCATTGGTCACAGGTGTCTTGTACCATTCCCTGCAGTAACACGTGGTATGTATACATATATGTGTCTGTATACATATAGGGGTCCCATTAATGCTCTGTCATGTAATGAGAAATTGGTGTGGCAGTAGCTTTATTAGACCAATAACACTCAATGTTGACCATCCATTAGCAGTTTCCAAGGGGAAACATTATTAGAACTTTGCTTTAAGTCAGAAGCCCATCATGGCACCCTCATTATACAAACCCAGCCTTAAAACCTAGATTTGCTTTGATTTCTGCATTTGGGAGAATGCCAGCCTGGAACTTAAGCAGTAGAGCTTTATGATGGCATTATTCAACTAAACGTGTGGGACAGTGGACATCAGGCTCTAGACAAAAATCTTTGGGGAAAGAATGGTGGGCCCCCTATAAAATTAACAGCACAGTGTGCCTTCAAAGTTTTACTCAGAGTGTGACCTCACAAATGTGTCTTCTTTGTTTGTTTTTGTTCGTTGAGCAGTATATTAATTAATCCTGGAAACCATCTTAAGATCCAAGAAGGTACTTTAGGATTTTTCATCGCAAGTGATGCCAAAGAAGTTAAAAGGTAAGAGTTTATTTTCACCTGCCTTTCTTTCTGGCCCAGCTATAGGCATCTTGATTCACTGAGCTGGGGCATGCTTCCACTATGCACAAGGCCCTAACCCCAAAACTTCCTGACATGTCTATGGGCATCAAAAGGTGCTAGTCTTAGGAAAAAGAGAGTGTGCTTTCAAATGCTTCCAGGGACTCCTCTTCACATAATCAATTCCACATCTTGGACTTAGAATAATAGCATTTTAGAACTAGGAGGGCCTAGTTACCTGCTCCTTCATTTCCCAGATGAGGAAAGTGAGTCCCAAAGAGAATCATCCTGATTCTTAATGACCAGAACAATACAACATAGGACAACTGGCTCCTTGTCTATACTCTTTATTTAATATCATGCATGCAAATTTACTTGAGAATCATCGATTTTCTACCTTGAATGCTGAATGGAATCTCAAAGAGTTTGTATTAACTTCAGATGAAATACTAAGCTGGCTATATTTCTATTTGTGGTCTTCTAGGTAAGCGGCTGAAGTTGTCAGGTTCAATTCTTAAGTATCTGCAGGTACAGCCCAGGATTTCACTGGCCTCAATGTTTTATGACACTTTTATTAGTACCCTTGAACCTGTTTAAGCAGCTTAGGAAATCACAGAGCTCTTTGCAGAACACCATGGAATATTGTTATATTTGATTCTATCCTATGAACTAGAAAAAAAATTAGCAGAAAATGTGACTCACATGGTCAGACAGGTCACTCAGCTCAACAATAATATCACATAAAATATTTTAAATAAATATTAAATAAATTATAAAAGTCTGTAATTATTTATATAAGCCTATTGTTTTCATTTAATGAGTTCCTACTCAAAGCCAGGCCTGTGCTAGGTGTTCGACATATTTTATTGCTGCTTCTCAAAATAACCTTGTAAGGTAAGTTTTCTAAAACACTCAGGGCTTTGGTTTTCTCATCTGTAAAACTGAGATAAATGAATTGTGCAAGGCCATGCAGCAGATAAGGAAGTGGCAGAGCCCAGATTGGAATTGGTCTTTCCTTTTCGAAAATCCACACATTCTACCAAATTTAGTAATACTAGCAAATTCTTGCATAGAGTTTAATGTGTGCCAGTACTGTCCTAAATAGCAGGTGCCAGGTATTGCTGACCTCATTTAACCCTCTCAACAACCTTAGGAGCTTGGGGCATTACTATTCCAGTTTTACATGTGAGGAAGCTGAAGCACTCATGGTTAACTTGCCCAAAGCCACACTGTGAGTGAGCAGTAAAGCCTGGTTTCAAAACCAGGAGGTTCAGTTCCAGAGCTTGTGTTCTTAATTATTTTCCAAGAGGTGAGCCTGGCATGCTGAGCACAGAACTATAATATTTGACAACTGATGCTTATTATTTTCTTCCTCTTCACTCTATGCAAACTAGCCATACCAGGTATAGAAGCTTTTAGGGAAAAAAAAATGGGATGGAGAAGCAAAAAAAAAAATCCTTAAAAGTGAGCTCTCTGATCACTTAAATTTACTTCTGCAAATTGGGAAAGGATTGCCATTATTCAGATGTGGGAGAGGAAAACCTCCTTATCCATTTCATGGAGTATCCCAAGAACAGTGTTCACCTGAGAGAAGAAAGTGAGGGTGAATGGGACTGAAGCCCCCCCAACCTCTGGAAGAGAAAGTTGTGCCCACGTCCAGACTGTGAGATACAAAAGCTGAAAGCAGCATCTGAGCACCACGTCCGGGGGCTGGGGAATACAGCGGCACCGCAGATCACATGTGTCTCTCAGATAGCAAATATAACATGAAGCTCCCATTTGTGTAATTCCATTTCCTATTGCATCTCTCACTAATGAATGTCACAAATACCAGGCAGTCCAAAAAACAAATTACCTCCTATATTAGGGAGTGCAGTATGTCTCATTTCACTGCTTTATGGTATTCACAAATACATGCTGACACAATCAGCTACCACACCAGCCTGTAATTTTCCATGGTATGTGATGTGTCAGAGCAAATGCTGTCAGTTAGGGGATTTCAAATAGATGAAGACTGCAGAAAAACCACAGATTGGACATTTGAGATTTGAATGAAACTAAACAAGTTTTGTAGAAATGGAAAAGTAGATTATGATGATCTAGTATTGAATTTGCACCCTCCACTGCAAAAAACAACCAAAGAAGTGAATGGATTCTACCTTGTAGCAAGTTTCAGATGCGGTGTTTTAGGAAAAGAGGAGTGAAACCATCCATTTCCAGTCTTAGAAAGCTCACTTTGGGATGAGCATTTGGGCACTTGTCCTTTAGTTCTTGCCACTAAATAGTTTCCTTTTTAAATAACCTTGGAACATATTCTTTAATGTAAGAGTCACAAAATGGTGCCTCATTGACTCACCTTGGCTTACAGACATAATTCATGTGAGTCACAATTTTAAAAAATAAATTAGTTGCCAAGATGAAGAAGTCATATCTTTATATAAAAATCCTTACTGGTTTTTCCTGAAAAACTGCAGATCCAGCATTACTGAGCAGCACTCTCACACTCATTCATTCATTCATCTCTGTAGGTCAGTCACTTTCTAGAATATTCTATACTAGGTGCTGGGGAAATAGTGGTGAACAACGGCGGGAAGTCCCTGTTCCCATGGGCTCACACTCTAGGGAGGAGAGAGTTGTAGTTTTGTTTATTCATGGTGCAAAGAATTAATGCAGCTGGGTCACTGATTGAGATTGGGTATTAGTGAAGGCTACTCTGAGGGAGTGACACCTGAGCAGAGATGGAGGTGATAGGAAAGAATCCATCATACCAAGATCAGAAGGGAAGAGGAGACATGGTGGGAACAGTTTTCTTGTGTTTAGGGAGCCGAGGGAAAGAAAGTGTGTCTGGGGAGTGGAGTGGCGAGATGAGGCTGGAGAAAAAAGGAAGGATGGTTCCCATAAGTCTTTATAGAGTGGTTGGATATGTTATACAATGCAGTCATTGATGGTTTTAAGCTGGGAGTGATGTAGTCTGATTATTATTAAAAGGCCTTTCTACCTACGTTGTGGAGAATGGGAGGTAGTGGAGCGGGAAAGGAGGCTGAGAGACGTGGAGACGGCTGCAGAGTTTAGGTGATAGAGGATAGCTTGGGCTAGACTGGTAAGTGGAGGTGGAGAGAAATGAGACCACTTCAGAAGATGTTAGAGAGTCTGTGGGACTCACTGATGAAGTGGATGTAAGAAGTGAGGGGAAAAAAGAGTACTCTAGAATAGAGCCTAGGTTTGGAACTTATACAGTTGGGTGGATGATGGCTCCATCTTACTGAGATGGGGAAAACTGGAGGAGGAGAAAGTTTATGTGGTAGGAAATTAAGAATTCTATTTGGATTATATTAATTCAGAGACATCTACTAAACATACACGTGGAGATGTCATAAAGGCAGTTGGATCTAAGATTCTAGAGTTCCAGGGAAAGGTGAGGGATGGAGATGTAAGTTTGGGCGCTGTATCAGTAAGGGTCCCGAGAAGAAACAGATGACACACTTAAATGCGAATAGGGAGGAGGGTTTTATGAAGGGTCTGTATAAAGCTGTGGGCAGAGAGTTAAGGAAAGTCAACAAGGGATGGCAGAGCACCCCAGAGCTAGCAGCAGAGGGGAGCCACTCTCAACCCTGGATGTGCAGAGTCAAGGGACAGGAGGGCTGTCAGAACCTGGAGAGAGAGGTCAGAGTGTGGGAAAGGCTGCCTGGTAGGAGCTGTGTCCTTCAGGAGAGAATTGTTGTCACTACCATTTCATGACCTGGCAGGGAGGAACTCATCTCTTCTCACCCTCCAGTCTCCTGCTGGCTTCTCCCACTGGCCAAACACAACAGAAACCAGAGGACAAGGAGACCCTAAAGACCAGCCTCTTAGGATGTGGATCTGGTCTTCTTGATGATGCGTGTGTCAAGATCACCAGCTAAAGGCTGCCTGGGCAAAGGGTGACATGAGCAGGAGAGGAAGTGGAAAGGAGAGCAGAGAGAAGTGAGACTGGAGGAGGAGGCAGAGAGCAGATCTTGAGGAGTGTGGGAAGGCCCCTGAAATCCACAGCCATGGATTTCAAATGAGATCAGTCAGGACAGTTGTGTTTCCTTTCCCCAGCAACACTCAGCTGCTCAGTGCAGGTGTGCTGTAAGGCGGGGGCTTTGCCAGGTGAGCAGGTGAGAGGCAGAGAATGGTGCTTGCAAAGAAGTGCCACTCGGCAAAAGTCAGCTGGAGCTTAGATACTCTGCCCCCTCCAGCTCACCACAGACCCTCACCCCTGCTCCATTTCACTCATTACCTGTCTGGCCCCTGTGGTTATTTCATTTCAGAATCTAGCTTTAATTCGTGAAGAAATCACACTTCATGTTTTCAACAGTCTATTCAGACTCATCATCATTTCATCACCTCTTTAGTAGAGATGTGTTTAAGACCTTGGGCTCTGGGACTAGACTACGTGGATTTGGATCCTGGCTCTGCCACTTTTAGCTGTGTGACCTTGGGCAGGTCACTTAACCTCTCTGTGCTTCAGTTTTCTTATCCATGAAACAGAGATAACAATCATACCTCCTTCAAAGGATTGTTTGAGGATCAAATTCATTAACACATAAAATGCTTAGTGCCTGGCCTATAGTCTGTGCTCTATAAATGTTAGCTATTATTTTTCTTGTCATTATTATTATGTGTAGGAGCATCAAATGGAACAGAAAATGGCCAAAGGAAGTGGAAGCAAAATTGCTTCCTCCTTTCCTGTCCTTCCCCTTTCAAGGCAGGTCACCACTGATTGGGTTCTTAGCCACATTGCCCCTCCAGGCAAACAGTCAGCTACCTTTTCTTTTTTTGCAACATGCATGAGAACTGGCATTTAAAGAAATAGTGGGGGCCAGCTCCATGGCCGAGTGGTTAAGTTCACGCGCTCTGCTACAGCGGCCCAGGGTTGGGATCCTGGGCTCGGATATGGCACTGCTCGTCAGGCCACGTTGAGGCGGCGTCCCACATCCCACAACTAGAAGGACCTGCAACTAAGATATACAACTATGTACCAGGGGGGTTCGGGAAATAAAGCAGAAAAAAAAAAAAAAAGATTGGCAACAGTTGTTAGCACCCCCCCCCCCCTCAGAAAAAAAGGAAGATTAGCAACAGTTGTTAGCCTAGGTGCCAATCTTTAAAAAAAAAAAAAAAATGAAATAGTGGATGAGCTGCTAGGTTGGAAGGAGCGTTGGGCTTGGATTTAGAAGTCCTTCGGCCAGCCAGATTCCAGCACCGGATGGCTGTGGGCAGGTCATGATGACCTCCTCAATTTACGGATGAGGACACTGAGTCCCAGGGACTTTGGCTGCTTATCTCCAAGACCTCTTCCAGATCCAAAAGTCTTAACATTGACTTCCAGTCAGTGCCCATCACAAATGCAAGTCCTGTGAAAACATGGACAGGGATCCAGGAAGAAAAGGGTTAAGAGTTGTGTTTATTTCTTTATAGCCCTGGTCAAGGAAAGACCATGTTTATCCTGGGCATCCAATTTCACATGGGGAGTAGTCAAAGTGTTAAGCCAGGGATTTTGTTAGTCCCCATATCCAGAAGTTTGTAAGGTTGTTCCAATGAATTTTATCACTGTACTCCCCAGTACTGAAAGGATGTAGGCCTCCAGTGCCCTTCTTCTAGGCCCTGTGCATTTTATTTTATTTTATTTTATTTTTTAAAGATTTTTTTTTTTCTTTTTCTCCCCAAAGCCCCCTGGTACATAGTTGTATATTCTTCATTGTGGGCCTTTCTAGTTGTGGCATGTGGGATGCCGCCTCAGCGTGGTTTCATGAGCAGTGCCAAGTCTGTGCCCAGGATTCGAACCAACAAAATACTGGGCCGCCTACAGCGGAGCACATGAACTTAACCACTCGGCCATGGGGCTGGCCCCTGTGCCTTTTAAACAGTCCTTGAATGATCTTATTTTGTCTCACCGAGAATACTTTGACACAGCCAATGTACTTTGTAATCGCAGATTGATGCTTAAGGTGGAGGAGGGGATTTTCTCTTTGATTACTTTCTGTGAGTGCCCTTCTATCCACCCCAACCCTATAATACCCCCTGCCCACCCCAGTCCAATGGTCAACTGCGCTGTGCCCCATAGGGAGAAGAAAACCTTCATTTATTACATGTTTCAGGGCTGGAGAGTATGGGAATTGGTCCTTCCGGTTTGGGAGTCAATATGGCTGTGAAATCCCAGAAGGATTTTGACAGAAGACTCGCTTGATGCATCACTTTTGTTTTTTCCTCTCCACCTTCTCCTCAACCTCTCTCACTTTGAAAAGAAATGGTGCATTCAGAGTGACAAGGCTAATATTTTCATTTGACTGAGGAACATCATCCTTCCCCTTTAATGTATTTGACTAGATCGTGAGAATTTCGGACATATATTTAACTTCCCCACCTAGGATCCAGGTGTTGCCCACATGTCCTGATGAACTGCATTGAATGCTCTTCTCAAAAATGAAAGATGAGCAAGCAGACGCATTGTGTCACATCAACAACCTTTCCCCCATTCCTTTTCAAATGAAAGTTTATTAAAAGAAGCACTAACTCAAATTCCAGAGTCCTGTGTTTGAAATAAATGGTCTTGGAACAAACATTTCCGTCTGTAAATGTCTAAACGTTTCAAAAGATTAAAGGAAATTAGTGCTGGCGTGTTTCATTAATTTGGCACCACAGTGGAGGAAATGTGGTACTCGTTTCATTTGGGTGGATTATGAAACGTGTCAGTTTTTCCATTTTCTTTCTCCAGGGCATTTTTTTACTGCAAGGCCTGTCATGATGACATCACAGATCCCAAAAGAATAAAAAAATGTGGCTGCAAACGGCGTAAGTAGTGTTTCTTTCCCCCTTCCCTCCCTCTCTCCTTCCCTTTCCCCAAAGTCCTTTCCCTTCTCCTTTTCCTATTAAAGAAACACTAAACATCAAGAGATTTCTTGCATATGTTTGTGTTTCACCCAGCAGTTTAAAGAGATAGGAAATAAATATCTGTCCTCGCTTTATTAAAGCAGAGGATGAGAAATCACCACCATCAGCACCCAGGAGTGAAGCTAGTACCTAATCCCCACTTCTTGACTCTAAAGGGATGCCCAGGTAGATGCATCCAGTCCAACGAAGTAAGTACAGTGTGTGAAAAGGAGGACAGCTCAGGATGTGAAGGAGGGAATATTTTTGCGTAGAGATCTCCAGCAGATGGGGGACTAAGTGTAAAGATGGCCGTTCTAGGGCTGAGAGGGAAACTGAGTCTGAGGACTTGGTCTCCCAAATGGGAGCTCACTCTCTTTCCATTTGGGATTGCTGCAGGTTTTGGTACCAAAGACTGGAGTTTTCAATTGTGATACCCCTAGACTAGCCTAAGAAAAGAACTTGGCCATCACCAATGGGCTTTGCCATTGTCCCAGTGACCAGCCTCAAACACATGCCCTTTGGGGTGGACTAGATTGGGCTCAGCAGCCTCCTGCATATCCTCTCTCAAATCCCTTCCAAAGCAGCTTGCCAGTGGGGCCTCTTAAAAAAGATATGGTCAGTCAGGAATGTTGGATTGTGAGCCCCTGAGAAACCGGGGCTTAAAGTGGGCGTTTCCTTGAGAAGCCTGTGCCTTTTGCAGTTAATTACGTTGCATTGCCTAATAGAAATTGTTCACAGCCCTAAAGACAACAGTAGTAATGATGCCTTCCTTCCTATGGTGATTTGGTCTTTTCAAAGCTTCTTAGGATCATTATTTTCTTTGATCCTCACCGTAACCCTGTGTAATTGGCAGCAGGGGTGTTACTAATTCTGTTTTACAAAAAGAGGACACCAAGGCTTTAAGTTTAGTGTGAGGGTGAGATTGCTGAGAGTCACACAGACCCAACAGGCTGGCGTTCAGGCCCGTTGGTACTGTGCTCTCAATGCCCTCATCTTTTTTTGCAGGAGAGAAGAACAAGTGAGTGACCTTGGGTCTGATTAGTAAGAACCCAGTTGTGAAAGATCATCCCGTAAAATACTTTTCACAAGTAGAAACCAGACAGAAGAGCACCATTCCTGAAATACACCAACTGAAGCAAGGGCTTTTTTCACTGCCCTCCCAAAGGGGGGTACAGTAAACACACAACCAATGAGATATAAGTATCACTCTGCTGGAGCATGGAGAAGACATTCTCTTAGGAAAATACCCATGGGGACCACTCCTGGTCTAGAGCAGTTTCTGGAGAAATTCTCTCAGGCTGATTCCCAAGTTTGGGGCAGCTTAGGCCCACAGTTTTGTTCCCCTTTTCTCCACTGACAACACACAGCCTTCACTCAATTCTGACATCTCACCAAGATGAGTATTTATTGATGTCTCAGAACAAGAGCCTTGAACTTCTTGGGGCCTAAGAATTCTCTGATTCTGACAACCTACCAGGAAGAGCGTCTAAGGGCATGTAAGGTACAAAACAAACCCACTCCCCACCAATCCCCCCAACTCCATGACACACAAAAGGCCCTTCTCACGAGGCAGTGCACCCCACTCTGCTCGGGGCTGGTTGTGAACACAGAAGCACAGCTCAGCTGAGCAGGCGTGTCCCAGATTATTTCCATCAGAAGGCACACAGCAAGGTGGAAGTAAACAGAGAGGAACAAATGCAAGAGGGTGAACTCCTTTGTAAGGACACTCTTGTAGTGGAGGTGGTTGGGAAGCCCAGGAGAGTGTTGAGGCCAATAACCCATGACAGCATGTTTGCCAGAGAACCTAGGTCCATGGGGGTATCAGTGAAATTCACTTATTGATTAATCATTCACATATTTTTGAGTACCTTCTTTGTGCTAGGTGCTATTTTTAGTACTAGGGAACAAGTGTCCCTGCCCTCCTGAAGTCTTCACTCTAATGAATGTAGACAAACAGTGATCATAGAAACCATTAAATCCATTCAGATGGAGACAGGTGCTATGAAGAGAGAGGAGACCGCCCGAGAGAGTGAAGAACCTTGTAGGGATGCTGCTTTAGCTGAAAGGTCTGGAAGGCCTCCCTTGGGAGGTGACACTGAGACCCGGTCCAGGTAGGCAGAAGAGCAAGGGCAAAGGCCAAGAGGTGGGAATAAGTCTGTAGTGTTTGAGGGAAGGAAGAAGGCGAGTGGGGCTGGTGGGATTGGGGAGAGCGTGGTACAAGAAGAGATCAGAGAGGAAGGCGGGGCTGTGGTAAGAAACTTGGGTTTTAGTCCTATAATAAATATATCCATTGGAAGATTTTAAGCAAGGAAATGACATCATCAATTCCTATTTTAAAGAATCTTCCTGGTGACTGGACAGAGAACAGATTCTAGGGAGGCAAGAGTGGAAGTGGAAGGATGAAGAGAGAGCATTTTGACTTCCACTCTGGTACTGGAATGTTCCTCACAGGGCACTGTAGTGGAACCCAGCACACAGTTTATTAAGTCTCTAGAAATGAGGATTTGGCCTCTAGGATAATTTTCCATCATGGTTCCAGGCAAGCAAACAGAAGCTGACTTTAACTTCATCCTGGAGAGAGAGGCACATAAGTGTTTGGAATAATTTTATTCTCTTCATTTCCCTTAAAGTTGGTTCAGCTAATGAAGCGTATGATCCCCCATCATGCTCGGCACAGATGCTACAAAAGGACCACCTCCCCAAAGCCAAGCCGGTGTGACAAGGGTCTCGCTCCCTTCTCTCTGCACCCCATGCCTGCCTTGGGCTCTTCATTTCATAGACACCCTCAGCTGTGAGGTTAATATTTCATAACAATCAAATTGTCCAGACATGGTTCTTCCTAATTAAAAGGCCATAGCAGCCTGTGTTACAGAGGGCAGGATGCAGATGTGTACGTGTAAGGGGTGGTTAGAATAAAATGAATTATTAAGCATGAATCTCCCCATGCATACCAGGAAAGTGAGGAAATTGGGGAAGATAGGTTTTGGTTGCAAAGAAACTTTCATTAGAAGGAGCTAGAATTGTTAATAGTGCTTTGGGGGAGTTCCTGTGCCTTTGAATGCACATTGCCTGGTGCCCTGAGTTGGAGAGGGCAGTTGACTCACATAGTCATTTCTCCAAACCTGTTAGGCCAGGTATTAATAATTCACTCTGGAATGATACACCTCCATGAGGGCCGAGCTGCTGACAGTCACTGGTCTTTATCTACAACTTCCTAACCCTCCCTTCCCAACCTAGCTCTTCCGCTTCTAACCCTTCCCCCACCTCCCTGTTCGCTTTCATTCAGTAACCTTAAATGCTTCGTGTCATACTATCTGGAGAACTACTGAATGTGGGCATTCCATTTCTGAAAATTCTGTGGTAGTATAGTTTAACTTGTGCATTTCTTTCCATTTCTTCATAGCTCTCCATCAAGGAAGAGAGTCAAATTCAGCTTTCTGGCCAAGGAGCAAGCTCTCAGAGTCCACTACTCACTGATTTTCTTTCTCTGTGTAACAAAGCTGGTCTAATGATTTACATTTTCTCCTCCATAGCCTCTAAAAGTTTGCCAAAGGGTGGACTCCTAGGGGACAAGTCATGCCTAAATTAATGTGTTTGAAGGAATTTCTTTAACTTCTAATCATTGACATATTTTTGATTTATTTTTTTTCCTCTTTGCTGCCTTGGAATACGGGCCCTACTCTATTTTAACTGCACACTGGTAGTGATATATTGTGAGTAAAACGGGTTCCCAGAAGCCCAGAGTCCAGTTCCCCTGTCTTTTTCTAGAAGAGATACTTCTTTTATTTTCTGTACAGTTTCAGTTCCTCTTTTCTTTTGGTATTTGTGTTGCATGTAGCAGTGACATCCTGCCCCAGCTCCCTCATCCAGCGCCGTCCGCAGAGTAGCCTGGAGCCGGAGAACCCTGAGAGCAGGGCACGCCTCCGTTCATCCACCCACTCCCAGCCTCTTGCCAGCTTCTGGTGCTGTCTTATTTTTCCATTTGAAAATAAGACCTTGACAACAGTGTTCCTTTTGAAGGCCTTGTCTCAGTGACCTTTAGGGGACACTGAGTGGGCTGAGGTAATTACCACTCTAGCTCTAGATGCCTCGTCAATTGAGGGTCATTGTCATGCTTGCCTTTGATAAATTATACTTGATCTCCTCTGCTATTGAGCTTGAGTTCCTATCCTGAAGGAAACATATATGCTACATATATATTCCTGTGTTGTGATATATATATGATATGTACCAATACTTTATATGTAAAAATGTATATATTTTTATATATAAGCATAGAGATATTTCATAGAGAGTGACATATTTATCACAATATCTGTGCCTCTCTATACGAGAAAGTGCTTGCTAGAGGATTAACTGGCTGCCCAGTTTTGGGACTGCGAGTATTTAAACCATGTTACTGGAGACAAGTCTTTCCACAGTGGTAATTATTTCCTACAGTCTATGAAGTTTCCTTGCTTTAAAATAAAGTTTCTTTTTCAATCAGTACCCACTAGGATATACTCACTTCCTCTATCTCTATGGGTATTAGGAATATAGGCATCTTGGAAAATCCATTTACTTGTTTAAGGTGGAAAATATGGCTCAAGGAGAACGTTCCATTTCATTAGTGAGCTATGGAGAAGTCTGGACGAGTAAATGTAAGTCTTCAAGCCTCTAACTGATTCAAGGGTAGGATCCCTCTCAGCCGACAAGATGCGGCAATTTTAAGGCCAGTAGTTTTGTGTGTGACTTAGAGCAATGCTGCTTTCAGTGGCACCAGCAATGAGCATCAGGTCTTTACTCATGTACAAAAGACTCCACTGAGAACTAGAAGCAACCTGCAGACCAGTTCAGTCCAACGACCCTCAAATTTGAAGAAGATGTCCCAGCAACTCAGTCCTTTCATATTCCTTTGCAGCAGAAGAGTCAAGTTGGATGTCTGATCTTGGCTAGTCTTCAGAGTTTGAGGGTATAGAATGTTCCATGTACAAACAACACAAAACAATGACCTTCTTCAGTTTGATGCACAATTCTGCCAAAATTGACTCCGTGGTTCCCTTTATCTGCAGAACACCTTTAAGGATGGCATGAGCGCATGAACCACTTTCATACCTACAGAGCTGCCTTCTGTATCCAACAGTCCTTCAGAATTGGAGGGAAAACGTGATGTCAATCAACAAACAACTCTAGTGCCAACTTCTTCTGCCCACCCCAGCCACAATATGATGTTGAGGGCAGGATCAACTAGCTCTGTGTGCTCTTGCTGCTGACATTAACTAGTGTTTTCTTTCCGTTCTTTCTGTTCTTGGAAAACCACCTGGAAGATCTCTCTTCTCCCTCCAGAAGCTAATAGGAGGAATTTTGCAAAGTGAAGACATCATTCCTCATTTATAGGACGTGAAAGAGTGCTCTCTGATTCCCAGTGTCACATCAGACAAATGCCTTAGCTTTACACCTTGGTGGACTTTCTCTCCCATGCATATTTTTACTTATCATTTTAGTTCCTGCTGGGCATGTAAAGAGCAGCTCCAGGGTTCTGGCTTTGAAATAATCAGCCCTTCACTGGACTGATTTTAAACATGAGGTTGTGATCTGATGGTGTCTGTGAACTGAATGGCAGATTTTTTTTTTCTTCCACACCAGTCTTCCCCTAAATTGCTCCATTTGAAACCTAAAATACTCTCCCCAGCTGTTGGAAGACTCCACCTGAGCCTCACAGTCCAGTGCTGCTTTTCCTGCCCCTTCCAATCCACCCTGGAAATTAAGATTCTGCAATTGGAAATTGGCTGAAAATTTTGTTGCTGATGTGGGAGGCAGATGGTGCTGAGAACAGGATGGAATCCAACTCCCTCTTCCATTGCAGGCTTGGCTGGGAAGGGCTAACCAGCAGAGAACCTGCGTTTGACAGCTGATTGTCAGTTTGACGCAAGGAAAGAGCAGTAACTAAGCCACATCGACAGCAGCCATTTCTCCACAGGTTTCCTTTCTTGTGATCACCACTTTTGAAAATATAGGAAAAGTTGTCCAAGGGTATGTCTGAGAAATCTTCCAGTTTTAAACACTTAAAAGTAAACAGATATCTTTGATGATGTCCATTAGGGAAATTCTTTTATTTTTGTCTCTAGAAATAGCACTAGGAAGTCATATGGAAATGCTGGTTGAATATCCACTTCATTGTGGTGAAGGAAAGCACGTAAAAGCTTTTTGGCAAATCGTAAAACTGCTAGGACAGAGATCTTGGGAGGAGAGACCCAGGGTCTAATTTTTGGCAACCACATAACCTCTTTGAATCTGTGGCACTGGTCCAAGAAAAAGAACCTTATGGTGTGGGCCAAAGAGAAAACTGAGTCCCTGGAGGCTTTTTTTTCTGCTTTCCTGGAGTTACACCAGCCTATGGGGCAATTGATTGAACATAACGTCCCAAGAGCCCTAAGAGGGAATGACAAGTAGCTGCAGCATTCACACCTACCGGAGGCTGGCTTCCGTCTGTCTCCCGTCTCAGGAAGCTGCAGTAGGGCTTGGAGACCCAGCTAGCTGGTACTGAAGCAGTCCTACTCTTTTGGCCATGGCTACAGAGCCCATGTGCTCGCCAGTTGCCACTTTTGAACACTCTAGCACCACCTCCTTGAACCTCTCACCCCTTTGTCCCGCTGCCCCCTAAACATCTGCTGTAGATTGTGAGAAGCCAGTGAACTGAGATGACACTGCACACATTTCACTTCCTAGAGACACACACCGTCCTATTTCTACTCCCTTTCAAAGAAAGGCTAGCTGGTTCAGGTGGTCCGTTAAAGCTGCTCTTCCACACAGATCCACTAGATGTCCTCATAGGTCTACTTTGTTTTACCATTGAAACCCTGGGGAAAACTGCCTTTCCTGAGGTTTGGGATTTAGGAAGAGAGCCTCAGATGACTATGTAAAAAAGATCAGCAAACAACGAAGGAAAGAGAGCACTTCATGTGGCCACGGAGTAGAGCTATGAAATTTACTTCTGTTTTAAATAAATACTGAAACTTTCAAAGTTGCTCTTTGAAACCCAACCTTGGGAGTTTTAAGTGGTACTCTGCTATCTGAAATTAACCAGCTAACCTACGTGAGCTCTAGACAAGGAAACAATGACGGAGAAATGGAAGTAAAATACCAGTGGTTCTGAATATTCATGGTTCCCTAAAGCAAAATCAAAGGATCAGGAAGCCAGAGGGAGAGTTGAGGGAGACGAGGGGTGGTATTTTCCAAATCAGGAGGTCCACAACTTAATTTTGATATAATTTTATTTTACAACTTGAGAGTAGAATGTTACACACAGAGTGTCCACACCTTTGGAACAGCTACCACCAGGGGGACAGATCCTCATCTGCTTTTAGTTAAAGAGCTTGTTTGTGACTCATATCACAGCCCAGAGGAAGGCTTTTCCTGGTTGGGAGACATCCTTCAAGTCTGACGGATCACTCCACCAGATGGGAGCTCAGAATGGGCCTTACCTTTTAAGAAAGTCGACCTGGAAGTATATAGGTGAAGACACCTGACAGGGGGCCAATGAAAATAAAGTATTCCAGAAGTAGAGCAAAAGAGCCACTCACCCAGTCGGTGGCACCTTGGTCTAGGCATTGTTTTTCACGAAGGTTTGTGAATGTTTGGGGCTCAATCATTTTTTCACCGTTTCTGTCTTGTCTTTGAGCCTCTCATTGATCATTCTTGCTGACTTTTTGTGGCGGTGCTTGTTTGTCTTCTGAGATTTCTATTTTGTATTTGGTGTGAGTGTAAACATGCTGACTGGGAAGGAATGACGAGTAATAGCATGTTTTCCTTTTTATGCACAAGCTGCTTTGGAATGTGACTGCTTATAATTAACATTTAATCTTCTTATAGCAAATGGTTTTTTGCTGCTTCGATTACCAGTTTCAGCCTGTTCCTGCATGCTAACAATATGAAATTTTAGAACAATGCATGGTCTCCACAACAGCCAACATTAACAGTTGCAAACAGTCCCTGAGAGGCACTGGTTTGAAGTGTGTTTCCTCCTGGACTCTTATCAAGTAGGAGGTTTAAATCATCCACTATGATAGGCTTACCTCTCACAAAATCATTTCAAAAGTTATTTCACTCCAACCTCCCTCCCCTTGTCCTTAAAAATAGTATATAAGAAGTTTCTTTTGCTATAAATGTGTCAGATTCTGTTATTGTATATGAACACAAAATGGCAGTATGGAAATGAAAACCAGGGACTGTTGCTAATGAGAAGCATAGCATTTCAGAGTTTGATGGGCTTCTCTTCTACTACAGCATTTGATTAAAATTTTTTTCAAAACAATTTATCTGCAGTGAAACAAAAAAATCATCTTCGTTTCCCTCCTCTGTGTAAATAACAAATCAATATTTCTAGTAAAAGAACTAAGAAAGAAAAAACAAGCGATTTCTCCCCAAGTCGTACACCAGATCTGGATGCATTTAAAATAACTTTATTTTCATGTCTTCAACTGAAGACTTTTTTCCCGTTTCTTGACTTCAACAGCTGCTGTTTAGGGTGTCTGGGCATTCACACCATACCTTCTCAATTCTTCTGATTCAAATGCTATAGTGGAACTTTTTTTTTTTTTGTAAATGCTGAGCTCAGGAATGATGTTCCACGCATTGAACGGGGCTAGGGCTGCATGATGATGATCTGAACAACTGACTAGCTAGGATGCTGAAAGAACGTGCCACTAAGACGTGAGCCAAGTTTACAGGAATGGAGTTGCTGCTGAAGAGATCTCTCATTCATCCCCCCCGTGCCTGTTCTTCACAATCATAACGTTACCCTTGCTTGACAAATATACTGTATGGCAAGTCATAAAGGTCTTAGAACAGGACTTGACCCATTCGAGAGATTTAAACCCTTCTTCGTGGTGACTGTAACACTCAAAGAGGGCAAAACCACAAGCCATATTTTAAAGTAAAAGTGCAACCATTCTCCACAAAGAAAAAGAAAGAGGGGGAAAAATGGCTTTCCAAATGGAAGGTGGGGGCCCAGGGAATAACACCTCTCCAGTTCAGGTTGCAATTTGACTGTGATCCGTGGAATAAATATGAATTCTTCTCCCATTCTGTGAAAGAAGCAAGCCAGTTCATGCTAAGTGAAAGCAAACATGTTTGCCTGTTGTAGCATCAAAATGAGGTACAAAAAGCTTCTTGTTGTACTGGAATATAAATTGACCTGAAGGGTAAAGGTCAAGGGCCTTGAGAACTGCTACAGTGATGTCCACCAACTTTTGTAGGTTAGCACCCGCAATGGATCCCCAGGCAGCACAGAACCTCTGATACTAGCTTTAGAACTATCATTGCTGTATGCAAATCTCAATAAGATATTTTAAATGGGATCTATTCTCTTATTTCATGCTTTGTAATTTTTAATCTATTTTAATCAATGTTTTCTGTATAAGAAAAAATTATGATTAACCAATAGCCCAATTGCTTTCTGACTTTTTGGTGGGTGGAAAGAGAAGAGCAGATGCGATTTTCAGATTCTCTTAAGCTTTAAGCTGAAAATACACCCATGAGTAGCTAAATGCATTCCAATAGACCAACATCTCTTATGCTTTTGGTGATTTCTTATTTGTGAACTGCCTTTAATGTCAAATACGCAGCATTAGCCTTGAGTAGCTGCATTTCTTATATGGACAGATTTGGATATTTGTTCTGTCAAGAGTAAATTTAAATTCCTGTAGGCATCATGTAAACTCACTCTGGGGAAGTTCAACAGAGGCATCCTCAGATTCTATATTAACATGTAATCGTTTTACATCTAATTTGATGAAAGCTTGTCCCAGCCTCTGCCTAATGCTCAGAAATGGATGGAAATTAGGAAGCCTACATATTAGATGTTTTTGCATCTGCAAAAACCATTTATGGTACCAAATAAGCAATTGATGGATTGGCTGTGTGTGTATGTTGTCCTCCTGTATTAATTGTGCCAGGGGAAAAATGTTGGTTACATTTTTGCTGTCTATAATGTGATCTTATTCTCATCCAAGAACCTGACTGTAATCAGCTATGCTCTTTTCTTGTGGTCTCCCACTTTACCTAAGGGAGAAAAATAATATGCAATAGCTTTGGGAGACTATAAAAGCAATTTATATTTTTGCTGCTTTTTTTGATGTACAACCAAACTGTTCCCAAAAGTCACTCTGCATTTTTTTCTGGGTCAAGACTGTTAACGTGAACTAAGACCTGTGTTAAATCCCTTTAGCTCCCTTCCGGCTGCCTCGCTGTGTGTGACCTTGCCATTAACTACCGCTCTTCCTCTCCTCTCATCCAACCACATGGTTATAGCCAAGATGTCCATCTACAAGAGAATGCGACGGGCATGTTGTTTTGATTGCGGACGTTCTGAGCGTGACTGCTCGTGCATGTCAGGCCGTGTGCGTGGTAACATGGACACCCTTGAGAGAACCTTCCCACTTTCTTCTGTCTCTGTTAATGATTGCTCCACCAGTTTCCGTGCCTGTAAGTTTAACCCCAACACATGCACTTCCATGTCTGTGCTGTCTGTGGTATCATCCCCATCTTGTGTCCTGCCCTGTGGGTTCTGTGAGTCCGTCGGACTGATGTTTTCTTCCCCGTGTGACCTCGTGTGTGGTGATGTGTTTCCCCAGTTGCCTGTGTCACTGTGTACATGCTGGGGAAGGCCTCCTTTCCCACTCTGTTAACTCATGCTTCTTGTAATAGCATGCAGGACTGTGATAGTACAGTCTGGTGATATTCTCCCTCTCTCCTTTAAGTAAATATCGATGGAAACTAACGTGACAGCTAATCAAATACTACGTTAATAGAGAGATGTGTGGAAATGTATATCTTAATATTTGGGGAAAGGATAGACATTGGATTGGGTCAGAGGGAGGGAGGAAAAGGGTGTAGAGACAGCAAGCCAACTCCAGCATTAAGTTGCTTTTAGTGAGCTTAGATGGCTTCCAAAATACAACAAGGTTTCGATGCAGATAGATATTTTTTAGTGTGTCTCCCTAACCCTGTGTCTCATTCCTCCAGCGCCAGATTGTGTCCTCTGTTCTGAAAAAGAGTCTTCTAAATCTGCCAACCTATATAGACTGCTGGATTCCACAGCTTCCCCTCAGAAAGATGACTAATTCAAAAGATCATTCCATTAATATCTTTTATTTTTCCAAAAATATAACCCCCTGTTTAACTAAGATATCTTGTAGCAATTTTAGCAAAATAACAACAAAAACTGTATGCCATGAACCTCCATGATTTCCCTAAGTACATTGCACAGGCCTTTGAGGTCAGTCGTCTTTATCACCCACGCGCTCAGAGATGTTAATGAAGTTGTCAAGATCTTGCAGCTGGTAGCTGACAAAGCTGAGATACACCAGATTCCTGAGACCTCCCTCACACTGGTATTCACCGTGGACTTTGCTTGTGTTTTATTGACATAGTTTGTAGGTGATGTTACTGAAAGCTCCAGCTCATACACTGAGATGCTGGGACCTGGGTCCTCATCTAAGGGCCGAAGGGGTTGTGGTTCCACGGGAGGACTAGGGATGCCTTAAAGTGTGGCTGTAACCTTATTTTCACATTTTCGCAGCACAGGAGATAGAAGAAAGTTCTTCCTTCTGTGCTTCATCCCTCCTCTTGAAGCACCCAACACATGTATTGACACCCATTCTCTCTCGTTAAGTGCCCAGAGCTGGTTGAACTAAACTTTCACCAACAGGAGTTAATTCACACTGGCAACAAGGATGGAGAAGAGCACTAAATTCTTGAGTATTACTTGCTCAACTCACATGTACTGGTGTTGAAGGTGGTCCCTGCGGGGTGTGCTTGTTTGATGGTGATCCATAGAGGCTTCCAGGGTTGAGGGAGCCCTAACTTCGCTGCGTGCAGCAGAGTGTTGTGCCATGCCAGGTGTGATGTTTGTGCCTGCAGTTCAGGTCTGAGGCATGATCTGTGCATTGAGCTGTCTTAGAGGCATTTGGAGAAGTTCCATCTGGGACCAGAGACTCATCTTCTGATTCATGACTCACTGCCCCTCCAGACAGTGCCAAGAGACATTTGTTTGTAAAAGTGATACCTTATGGAGGATGTATTGAGAGGGATTTTGGACTGTCCCAACCACATTGGCTTAAAAACAAACTTTTTAGAAAGGAAGTTTCCTTTAACATCTTTCTTACAAATGCCACAGTATGAACCCTTACCCTTTTATCCTTACCCTAAGAGTTCTCTCTAGTCCATATGACACTACCGAGGTGGATGAGGTCACAACCACACAAAGAATTTGTCTACAGTGTGTGGAAAGGCACTAGGAGCTGCAGAGGAAAGGCAAAGGGGTGAGCTCTGGTGGCACAGTTTGGCCACATCTCTTTGATTGTGGCACATGTAACCACCAGTCACCTGGGTTATCCTTCTGCCCTAAGGCTCATCTTCTGTTTTCAGATAATCACTAGGCTCTAAAACCTTGGCCAGAGATTCAGTGGAGAAAAGGAAGGAGCCACTCAGGCTCTAAACTAGGGCCCTGCGGTCATGTCTTGGCACTGGTCACCCATACCAATCACAGAAAAATCTGTGTCCTCTGCAGGAGGCCCATGATACCCAGTGTGTGTAATTTCCATTTTATCCGTGAGAAACCATAACTGGAGGGATTATTCAGCTCTGCAAATTAATCCAAGCATTGATAGAGGCCAGGAGAAGAAAAACTTGAGGTGGGATTGTCCTGTCCTCTCAGAAACATCCTGTGCATGAGGTTGCTCTCCTTCCTACCCTTCTGAAATCAGCCTTACTGTGGAAAACATGGGGCTTTGGGTTGTATATTGAAGACTTAACTGGTACTGACAGCTCAGGGGGGTTCGCCTCCTCTGTTTCATCAGTCTCCCTGCTGTCATCACTCCACCAAACAAAAGCAGATTTCATCCATCTGTGGGTGAGACCACTCACCTTTGACCATTAATAATAAGTTAGAAAAATCCATTTCAATTTGAGCCCCTTCGTGTGCCCACATAAGCCCTTTTTCTCCAATTAAAAAATGTCTCTCTTTCTGTGGAATTCCACTGGCAGAGCTCCAAGAGCAATCCCTGGGCTTCCCTCACTGGTGGTGGGGTTGGGTGGTGCCCATTTGACAGAGCTAGTTGACTCAAAGAGCAGTGGTGAGAGTGGGCTTTTCATTAAATATGAGCAGATGTGAAATGTAGAGGGTTTGTCAATTAGAAATGGCAGGAGAAGGGCCCTTGAATCAAAGTGAGGTCAGATGGGTGGATCAGATTACTTCTCATACATTCTTTAGTTGTTCTGAAAATCATGTTGAATTAGTGTCAGCAGAGCCATGATGGGTTTTGCCCTTTGTCTTTTCTGCAAGGGCTGTATTGTTTCCCAAGACACTCATTAAAGGTCATTATATTATTACGGTGCTTGCTTTGGTCGCAGTTTCCCAGTTGAGCCAGTGTGCTTTGGAGACTGCCTAATTCATTTCTCTCTTGCCTTCTTACTATTTTTTCTCTCGTAAGGGGAAAGATTTCCGTTTTCAAGGGGCTTTAAATTGAAACACAAAGTCCCATTATGCATTTTCTGAAGTGGGAAGAGAAGTAGCCAATTCCCAGGGGAGTGGTAATACATTAAAAGTGTTCACACAGTTTTAGAAGTCTGCCTTCTAACAGCAGGCGCTGCCCGCTCCAAGCACCTCTCCTTGGAGGCGTGGCCTATCACCTTGCTTTGGCGGTTGTGAAGTCACGTGCTGTTCTAACAGTTGTCTCCTTCTGTTGAACTCAGGAGGTGTAAGGCCAGACTGTGCTGACAAAAATATCTGCAGAGAAGAAGGGCTCATTTACAAAAGATTTAAAGAACAGTGTCAGAAAAGTAAAAGCAATGAGTGACCTATGATGATGCATCACAAGATAATTCTATTTTTGGCAAGATTGAATTGTTCAATATGGTAGGCTAGAATACGTGTACATAGCACCATTTTCTGATCATCCCAATTTTGTTTCCACTTCGTGTGGTCCTGGGCAGGGGTACTAGCTCTCTTAAAAGACGCTAGGATGGTATGAGCCCCAGACTTTACAGAAGTAGCTGTATTCTAGTACTATCAAATATAAGAAATATATGTCTAGGTTATTGTGAATAATGCTGCAATGAACATAGGGGTGCATACATCTCTTTGAATTAGTGTTTTTGTTTTTTCAGATGAATACCCAGAAGTGGAATTGCTGGGTTGTATGGTAGTCTACTTTTAATTTTTTGAAGAACCTTCATACTGTTTTCCATAGTGGCTGCACCAATTTACATTCCCACCAACAGTGTACGAGGGCTCCTGAATTGCTATGATGTACACCTGAAACTAATAGGATATTGTATGTCAATTATACTTCAATAAAAAAGCATATGTGTGTGTGTAGCAACATACACACCCAGATAAATATCAATCTCATTTCCCCTCAATATAATTTTGTAAAATGGTCCTTTTTCTCTGTTCAGCATCTATTCTTGTTATTTCAGTCTTGCTTGATATCTGATTGCTAAGTCTAATAAAAAGGGACAATTAAAATTATGATATAGTGACAACATAGGACCCTATTGATTCACGCCTGCTGAGAGCTGCCTGACATGAGGCTGGCCACAAACCGTCAGTAACCCTGGCATGAACAAATTAATCATGTGCTGGAAGAGAGACAGATCTTTAGACTTGCACTTGGAAATAGTTCTAGCTAAAGTACATGCGTGATCACTCACATCAACCTTTCAATTTGCTGATAGTTTAAACCTGTACAGTTGCAACCTTTGCAAACTACTGGAGCTAATTTTAAATTGTGCATGACTTTTATTTTGAACAGAAATATAATACAGGGAGGCATTCGACTCTATTGGTTAAGTTGAGAGAAGTCCGATACGATTAGGTTGAAGGGAGCCATACCAAAATCAGTTTAGTGTAATCTTGAATCTTTTCAGATAATAAACAAAAATCACCTTATGCCGAGTAGCCTTTAGTTTCTACAGGCAGAGAATTAACATTGCCAATAGAACTAAAGTCACTCCATGAACTGACGGCATTGTGGAGTACGTAAAATCAGATACGAGGCGGGGTGCAGCTAGCTCTAGGAAAATGTCTAAAATAGGACACACTCTCTGCCGACAGTCTCCAATGCCTGCTAAAGGGAGACAATTTAATAAGCTTCATTTACAAATCAACAGCCTAGAATTATCTCATTCCTTTTATGTATAGTTTTGGGTGACTCCCTCAAGCTCCTCAATCCTAAATTTTATTTGTTTATTTTACTTCTGGGCCCTGAAACCAAAGATTCTCCCTTCCTACCATCACCCATCAGTGATAGAAAGATACGAAAAATGAGAGCCAGAGGAAGCTCAGCCCAAATCAATTCCGTCATAGTTTTCCATGCATTTTTTTAAGCCCATTCATTCTGGGTCTGCAGTTTCTCTCATTTCCTCATGCACGTTGGTATGGTTCTCTCCTCTCTCCCTCTCTCAATATTCATGACACCAAACACTAAAGCTGCCGTTGAATTCTAGCTCTTTCGCTATCCCTGGCCCATGAGTGCTGATTCGGTGATCTGCACTTCATTGCAGGAAGTGAAAACAGGAGGACAATAGGGCTAGGCAGCCACTTAGTCATTCCTTGAGACTAATAATGTCCCTGGGTGGGCTTCTTATGGCACTTGCTCTGGTAATGGGCAAGGCTACAGAAGCCAATGCTTCTCACTTGATTTTGTGGTAGCCATATTTAGCAATGGTTGACTGGAAATACGCCTTCCTACGTGCTTACGCAGTGGTCAGCTCATTCAATCAGCATTGCAAGGCAAAAATCATGCCTGGGCAAAATTTCCTTTGACAAAAATCCCTTAAATTACCCATCTCTAAAGAGCTCCAAACAAACTAGGTTTTCATACGTAGGAAACAGCTGGTTTTTTTCAGTTTAGTGTCAGGGGAAGCAGTTGGCTTTCATTTGGGATCTTCATTCTGCTCTCCTCTTGTCCCCAAAAAAGTATTGTTAAATTCTTTAAGGTAAATACGCTATGAAGAGGCACCACATATAGATGAAAGAGAATAGAACAGTAGGCAAAAGGCAGTCAACTTTTCAAAAGAAATCTTTTGCAACAGAGTTGGGAGACGAGCAGTAGAAAGGTCAGAATGAGGAAAGATGAAAGGGTCCCTGTGTTTACCCCATTGCTTGGACACCTCCCTTCCCAGGGATATGATGCTTTAATAGGTGACTGGGCTCTTCAAGGACAAACTAGAAAAGACGTTGGCGTGCCACAAGTAAGCTGAGCAGAGGTCCTTATGCAAGGTGACATGGAAATTATGTTTGCATTTTTATTCAAGACAGTGCCAGTTGTCACGATACTCACCCTGACAGCTCCTACCACCAGGCAGCACATTCTCCATCTTGCCTCCATGGTGGAGGACAGATGAGGCCAGTTAGCTCTTCGTCTCCCTCTTCTCTGCTATCTCGGGCGACAGATGTCAGGGCCAGCCCGCCTTTCACTTGAGCTTTCTTGTCAAGGCTCTGCCTTGAGCCCAAATCCTGACCTTTACTGTATGAAATAAAGTACTGATGAACAAGCAGAGGTTTGAATTAGAGCAGGCTTGGAGCAAATGTCAAGTCCATCTCTGCCTCCCGCCTCCACCTGCACCAGTCTGGAGTTTGCATCGCCTTAGGCTTTATGGGTCTGGAGAGACATAACTTATTAACAAAGAGTTATTAAATTTTTATCAATTTTACAACACAATGTAAATGCCTCCTATGAATCTACATTGTATTCATTATCATTTAAAACGTTAATTAAGTCGAAGTTGCATTTGATTTCTCTCTAAATGGGCCTCTGGGAAGAGGCTTTTAGAAACATCTGTGGGAACGTGTGGCTCATGGAGACAGGGAATCCCCCAGCCCGCGTTCAGGATAGCCCCCTGAGTTGACTGCTATCACGTGTCTGTGGCTAATTTGTTGTACTGTGATTGGCCATTGTCTCAAATTAGTATCAGACCAATAATGGTGTAAAGCCACTGGAGAGAGGCCTGTGGGACAGCACAGGCTCCACTACATTCTGCCTTCAAATCCCATCCAGACGGAAACGAGCAGTTGATCTCAGCACCTCTGCTCTCAATCATGCCTTAGGATCCTCCCTTCTCATATGGTGCCCATCATTTCAGTTGGATGCTTCCTTCATCTGAGATGGGCGTTTGTCATCTGGCCCAACAAACTTAGGACATATGCCAGCATGCCTGTGGGGAAGATCTTAGTGTTTGTGATCTTTGACTTGCGTTTAAGTCTAGAAGCAATGAGCACAGAACAGCGTAATGGGAACCATTTTCAGAGTGGAGTGGATGTGGAGATTATAAACAGATCATTCTCAGTGGTGGAGAGACAAGGAGAGTGAGGCCTACCAAGATTTGCTGAAAAATTGCTTTCCCCTTTTGAGGCTAGGTTGATGTTTTTGTCTTATCTGAGCATAAGCCCACTCCCCAGACAGATTTACTCTCATTGTAGGTGTCTTCCATTACCCATTAATAGCTGTTAATGTGATGGTTCTAGGAAATGGCCAATTGCTTAATTTGGATTCACATTAAGACTAAACTTAGTGCAGTCTCTAATCTTACTATATGCAAGGTACTCTGCCAACACGTGAAGGGTGTGTGTGTGTGTGTGTGTATGCATGTGTGTATGTTGTTGTTAAATTTAACACTCACATGGCATTTGCGTCATTGCAGGCACTGTTCTATGTCCTTTATGAGTATTAATTAATTTAATCCTTATTATGAGGTAGTAACTGTTATTCACAGTTGAGGCACTATAAACTGAGGCCTCTGTCAACTGTGCCATTTACAGATGAGGCAAGGAAGGTGCAAAGAGGTTAAATGACTTGCCAGGAGTCGCACAGCAAATCAGTGACAGTGCTGGGATTGGAAAACAAACTGGGTGGCTCCACAGTCTGTGGAGTCAGTTGAGTTCTCAGTTACTTACACAGTTGAAGAAGATTAATAGGTCAGTCCGTCTCCAAGGAAGGAGAAAAGATAAAGATTCTAGTAATGAAAACTCGAGACAGCATGGGGAGTGCCGTAAGAGAGAGGTTCGAAGTGCTTCACAATGCAAATTTCACCTCCTGTTGGTCAGTGAGGAAAGGTCCCATGGGATGTGGCATTTCGGAAGTGCCTTGAAGAATGAGAGAGAAAGGGTGTTCTGCCTAACAGCATAAGAAAAGGCGTCGCAGTGGAGACGCCTGGAGCCTCCTGCTCAACAGCTGGTCACCCAGTTTGGCTGGAGCTTAAGACCTGTTCAGGGGAGTGCGGGGAGAGAGCCCTGAAGGATAAATAGGGCCACCCTTGGTAGGGGCCAGGTGATGGGATTCTGTTCTTAATCTGTAATACAATAGAAAGTATTCAAGGTGTTTGATCAGGGAAATGGCTACAGAGGCTTTGTTTTGGGAAGATGTCTCTGGCCATGTGGAAGAAGGGGCTGGAGCTGCGGAGGCTGTGGAAGGCAAAAGCAGCACAGAGCTGTTCTGAGAAGTCTTAGGAAGGAAGGTGGGATCGCCAGCCTCCAGGACTCCACAGCTGAAGCACATTACCCAAATGCAAATCAAAAGAATTAAAATCTTTTGAAAAGAAAGTTTAATTAATGGCGCTGAAGCAGTTGACTTCTATTAGTTAAGTTTCTTGAGCACAATTCTCCCCAGCTGACCCGGCACCCATCGCAATTCCTACTTAGGCTCACTGGTGTTTTCTTCTTACTGGAGGAGAATTTACTAAAGTCTTGACCAGGACTGGAGACCTACAGGGCTGCATCGACTACCCCTGGTCTTGGGGGTCTATTCTTTCTCTTTCCTTTTTCTGACCAATATTTCTTCTTCTTCCCTCATCATTTCTCCCTATTTCCAGTAAGACTCACATCTTGTGTGTGTTGAAGGTAACAGGGCAGGCAGCTCTCAGTTGCTGGCATGATGGCATTGGCCCAGGCTGGGGGGCAGAAAGAAAGCAAATCAAAGCCACTATGTGGGACATGAGACCAGCCCTGAGGGTCTTGGCTCAAGCTGCATGCAGTAGCTTTGGTTAGAGCTCCTGGGAATTATTTTTTAAATCCCTGTGTATGGCAATGAGACTTTTCTCCTCCCATCTTTCTCAGGGAGACAGCACGTCCCCTTACATCTATGGAGGAAAAAAAATAATAAAGTGCTTCACATCCCATTCACTGAAAATCCACTGTAGTTTTCAACCACTTATCCTACTGCAGTGGAAATACAAAACACATTTTCTGTGAAGTACTGCCACACAAAATACGAGGAAGTCATGTGGCATCTAAGTACCATGGCACTATTTTCTTTTCCCTTTTATTTCTTTGTGTACAAGGCCTTTGCCTGCAGTCATTGTATCTGTATGTCAGCATCCATGACTGTAGGATTTGTACACACCGTCGACCCTATAGGATTGTTAAAACAGCACAGAAAAGCACTTGAGTCCTGGGTTCTCTCACAGTGTTAGAGTGTGAATGCTGAGAATGCCAACTTCTGGAAGTGGAATAAGGCAAAATGTACCCACTCAATTGGCTATGTGTTGTCTTTCTTCTCTTGGGGGCTTTCTCCCAAACCACCGTGTTGAATTATCATTAGATAATTAGCGAGTCTTCCGTCCCCACATTTGCTTACAAGAGCAACGATTTGCTTACCCAGACAATGATTTTCCCAAGAGGACTCTAAAAGTCCAGCCTTGTCAGGCCCACACATTTGAAATCTGAGAGGGCATTAAAAATCATTTTGTAAATAGTGCCTAGTTTGGAGGGAGATTCTAGACATGCTCACAGATTCTTGTTCTGAGGGGATAATCTTCTGATGTCCAGCTCACACAAGCTGGGTGAACAGTCTGCAGATTCCAAAGTGACCATTCTTCTCTGACCATCTCATTCAGTCATCCTCATGAGGAGCTGTCCTCCCACAAGGAAGGGAAACAGCAAGAGAAAAACTCCCCTGGCCTCTTCTGGTAAACCTGGAAGCCCTCATTCTATGCCTTTCAATATGGCAGGGTGAGTAGCACCAAATATTCCTGAGCTACAGAGAAACCCTATGCAAACTCAAAGTGGAAGCTTTTGAAGAAGATTTGCATCAGGGGTGATCAACTGCACTAAGAAAGCTTTAAATGCAGTGAGCAAGACTGCTCCCTGGAGCTGGAGCCATGCAGGATGTACAGACAGTGCATAGAGGGGCATTTGTAGACCACAGAGTGGGGCCCTCTTCTGGGAGTGGAGCTGACTGCTTGCGTCACAGTGATTTCCATTTTGGCTGATGCCAGCTTTTGGGGCTGGAGCCTCTTGGATTGCACTCAGTCAAGAAAGGACCTAGGGGCTGCCTTCCTTCCTTCCAAGGTCAGAAATATAACATGCTGGCATCCTTGACTGGGCTTCAGATGTTGGCAAGAATCCCTGAGTAGGAAATGGCCTGAAGGATTCCAGTTCAGTAAATGTTTGATGAGTAAAAGAATGAATAAATTAAGCGATTCTCAATTGTCAGTTAAAGGAATAGGGGTACGCGAGAAGCAGGATATCCCTGGATCCATGAAGTTTCCTAAAACTTTCTAAGCAGCTAAGAACTGGGATACAAGAAGATTAAGAGGGAAATCTAGCAAGAAAAAAAGGACATAACTAAACGGTCTTGAAAATCATCAACTAGTAGGTACAATCCACATTCTTTCTGAAGGTTAACTATTGGGAAAGAAAGACGATCTAGAAACAAAGACAAAAAATCACAGTAGGCAAAAATCCACCAATGTTTCAAGTGAGGAGAGAGAGGGATATTACCCCACAAAAGATACACGTATATGTAGAGCATTTGTCCTAGAAAATAGAGGACATATGATTCAGTTTTACTAATTTTGATGAACCTGATCATTTTCCTGTGAGTGAGGGTGACACAAAAATATTAATGCATCAAGTAGGGGCAACATGAGGAAAGGGGCCCATTTGTAGAGAGCTGTCACCATCTGCACATGGCCACGTCTGCCTGTCCAAATGTGAAGCAACATTTAGGGCCAGTCATACCTATTAGGATCATTGCCTCGGACTTGAGCTGGGCAGATTGAATCCAACAGCACCCAAGTGATAATTCCTCCCACCTCAAGGTGTCCAAAGGCTGAGTACCTCATGGATCTCTTCTGTTAAGTATCATTATTCTGTTTATTCTGCTCTAGACAAGGAGGGGGCAGGGGGCTTTTTTGATTGCTTGCAGAGCCCTCTCAGGCTGCACCAAGGCTTCTCTTACCTTTGAGTGGCTTTGAATTGCTCTCTGCGTTTTGTCAAGGTTGATGTGGCCATTTCTTCAGCGCAGATGAGTAAATTTCCACATATGGCCTGTAATATATCCAACTGAGAGAACATGTCCAGCAGGGATGCTTCAAAGCCAAAGCCCTAAACAGGTGGTACTGAGAAAGGAAGTCAATGACCTGCAGAGAGGAGAGACGCTGGTGAAAACGACAGAATGAAACTTGCTAGGAATGTAGATGGGGAGGAGGAGGGCATCAGGTCATGTGGCCTGGAAGTCTTGGGATGTGGATGTGAAATGTGCAGGGGGCTTGTTGTTGGAAGAGCCACTCCTCCACAGATTTCTTCAATGAAGATCGACATAGATATCTGTTAAGCAGACATCTGCTGTCTTTTCTCTGCTGTATATTAGGGGATTCCTAAGCCATTCTCCTCAATGTGCGGTGAGCTAAGTCATTTCCTTGGCAATTAAAGCCTGAAATTCTAGGGAGCCTCACAGCAGGAAAAGGAGATGAGGCGTGAGATTTGTGTGTTTTCTGGGGACTTTGGAAATCAGTCCTGGTGCAATCATGTTTTGATATGTTCACCAAATGAATGCTCAGTGGTTGCCGATTGCTGTAAGAGTAATGCTTTCCATTTCCATGAGTCTTTATGCTTCTCAAGGCACCAACATCATCTCATTTCATCTCAGCAAACTCAGAATAGGCATCCTCCCTTACTACTGTGGGACTTTGGGCAAATTTCAGAACTTCTCTATTCCTTAATTTGCCCATCTGTAAAATGGACATAATAATGGGCCCTATCTCATGGAGCAACTATGGCTTTGGTTCTCATCATCCCTCCTTTTACTGAAACTGCCTTTATAACTTTTCTGTCTTTAAAATGGACAGGGAGATAGCGAATTCAGTGTGTTCTTGGAAGATGGAAGGAAGATTGGAGAGCAAACAAGAGGGGAACAGATGGTGGAGAGAGATGACATTTCTTTCCTTTCAAATTCTATTAAAATTTCTTTTCTTGATGACGGTCTTGATCTCAACTCATCTTTGAGTTTGGTGTTGAGACTTGACAGCATCACCTTTCCTGAATTGCTTTATGAGTAGTTGGGCTCTGCTTGTTGTTGATTTTCTCATTGATGAGATTAATGCAAGGACCGAGGCCAAGTCCTTTCCCTATGCCTTGACATTGCCCCTTTCTTTGAGCAGACCTGATATGAGGATGGGTCTAGAAGCTGGTTGAGTGAGTATCAATACACATTTTGAAATCCTAAGGATTCCATTATCCTGCTCTCTCCTGCATCCTGCTGATGGCTGAGTTCTGTGATTTGATCTATGGATTACATTTCAGATCTTCTCTCCTCATTCTCAGTGGCACTGCCAAGTTTAGACACTCATTTTTTTTCTCACCTGGCCTACCACCACTGCCCTTCAATGAATTAGCCTCCTTTATCACTAAACCACCACCACTTTTATTATGTTAAAGCGAAGGTTTGATCTTGTCATCCCATTTTAAAGAGGAAAAAGTTTGGCCTCAACCTATTTTTCTAATTCTATCCTCCATGTAAGTATCCTTCGTCTAACCATTGTCTAAAAATTTTTTATTTTTGTTACTTAACATATTTTTATAACTTTTTCCTGTACCTGTGATTCTTTCCTCTTGCTTTTCTAGCTGATGGAAGCTTACCCGTCCTTTAAAGCAGGGTCAGCAAATTATGGCCCATGGGCCAAATCTGGCCCATCACCTGTTTTAGTAAATAAAGTTTTATTGTAACACAGCCATGGTCACTCATTTGCATATTGTCCATGGCTCCTTTCAAGTGAAAGCAACAGAGTTGAGTAATTGCAACAGAAAGCATATGGTTCACAAAGCCCAAAATAGTTACTACCTGATCTTTACAGAAAAAGTTTGCTGACTCTTGCTCTAAACACACAGCTCAAATATCCGCATCTCTGAAAACTTCCTGACTGCCCTACCCCCCACCTCAGATCAGAATTAATGAATCTTTCTCCTGTAATCCTGTAACACTTCATATAAACCCCATTTAGAGTAGTTTTTGTGTTGAGTGTTTTAGAAGTCAACAACAAGAAACAACAACTTTCACTGGTCTTCACATTCTCAGCATATTGCACGCAGCAGCCAAGGCACACAGTACAAATTCAACAAGTGTTTGCTGAGTAACTTATAAACTGTGTTGGGACTATGTTCCCATAGTTTATTAGGCACTTTTCTCAAGAGAAAGGAGGACCTTGCACTTAGAGGCCTTGCTTCTTGTTACCTTGTACCATCCTGAACAAAACATATTTCTGAACAGCTGCTTCTTTGAGTGCTGGAGCACTCTTGAATAACTTGAACTACAATTGATCACTGTTTCTTTTGAAGGTGATATTTTTTCCACTGCTTTGCTGACAGGCACAGTGTTTGGACTCTAGTGGATCTGAGGATGCTGACGTATTCCCCTTCCATACGCCACTGGGTATTGAGTCTGGATGGATAGAGGTGCACATCGGGAATGCATGGCAAACCTATTGCTTCACTACTCCCTGAGTGACCTCACTCTGCCCTTCAGGTCTGCAACACGTTTCTAACTCAGATAAGCTCTTTTCATCCATCTATGATTCCCCATTGATTTGAATTTACCCTAAGTGTTCTGAAGCCAGGGCTTGTACCTTAAATCACTCAGGCTCCAGCTGGCTGTGGGGACCTTCTCTGGCTTTGCTGATACACTGGCTGAGACACTAGGAGTTATGTCCAGGCAGCGTAAGCCCCCAGCTTAAATCCTGACAGCCCTAATATCCACCAGATTCCCCTGCACGCTCCACATCTGCGTGAAATGGCTCCTGGCAACCCCGTCTCTCCACAGCTAGTGGTAACCAGTGGAGGTGGGAGATGAGATGCTCTCTCCTACGCCTGTGACCCTTCTATTCAAGTTCCCTGTAATAGGTAACCGGAGATACTTTGGGCTCAAAGGAAGCACTTTGACATTTGATTCTCTTTACATGTATGCTTTACCCAACTCAGACAGATGGAAGAACTGAATGTCGAGGGGTTCCACAGCTCCCGGCGGAAGGAACAAAATTGTTTGTGGACGTGTTTTAAGGGGTACCCTTTTGGTTGCTGCATAAGCAATCTTTTTTGTTGTAGTTGTTAAAGATTAAATCTCAATAACTTTTTGAAATTAGAGTGGGCTTCCCACCAACGGAATGGGCAGTGGCACTCAGCCTCCTCTCAGAACAATCCAAGAGCAGGCTGCCTCCCTCCTAAGCTCTGGAATGTTCGCAGCATAGTGGTCTTGCTTGAGATCAAATCAGGGCACCATAGGAACTGTCATTTTTCATTTACTGGGGCCCTTTGATCCCATTTGGGGTTTATTTGTTTCAAGTGAAAAATACAGTCCCTCCTGCATACATCTATCCTGTAGAAGACTCTTAGTTTTTTCTGTTAGAGATCAAATCAGAGTGGTAAGCAGTGTGGTCATTAGTTATCGCCATCAGATTTCTCAACCTACACTTTATTGCTATTCTTACAAAATCACCAGCCTTCTCTGTTGCATAACGATCACTTGTAGAAGCTACAATATGCCTTTCGTGGGTGCTTGGGTGTTAATTTATTTCACAGTTTCCTCTGCAGATATAATCAGAGTCAGCTATCACATTCCTGTTTCTTCCTTTTATTATGTTCCTTTGCTATCGTGTTTGTGTGATCTTTTTCTGAAAAATGACAGGTAGTGTTTCTCTGCTTCCTGTATCTGTGACTTATATTCTCCATGACTACTCTATTGCCATTTAAAAAATATAACATTTTATAGATGTAATCTTAGATTATTTATAACTCAGATTTTGTTAGATGAGAAAATCTCCTAAGTGACATTTTGGTTTAGGTACATTTTTTAAAGAAAGGGAAAATATTCTCTGCAAAAACATTTTCCTCTAAATTGTAAATGAGGGAAAAGCTCTCAGTAAGATTATAATACACTTTTCCTGATTTCTTAGTACATCGAAATGTATGGACATTATTTTTATGTAAGTGATCAAGTTGTGGTGTTTAATAACACGTTGTTAGAGGAAAAAGAGCTATCCCTTTTGATTTATTTGCATATTTACTGGGTGACTTACAGTGCTTTACATATTAGAATTGGTTTGTCAACAATTAACATTCTAGGTTTTTATATAACCCATGCTTCAGGTAATAGAGGATTATTAAACTGCAACCAGTGTGTTAGAAATCTGCCGACTAGTAATAAAATTCTTATGTATAACGGCAGCTGAGAAATACTGCTGTATATTTATGCATAGATTGCAAGACAGATGATGGCGGGCAAACTGCAGAGTGGCTTGAAACACATCTACCAGCAGGTGGCGCTGCTTTTCTATAAATGAAACCCTCTACCTGGCTGTATCTAGGTACTCGCCACCCCCTAACTTTCTGCTTTTTCGTTTCCAAATGCCCCTTTATTTCTCTCAAATGAATTTCTAAAACTGTGTTTGCTTGTTTGTTTGTTGAGGAGATATACCACCACTCAGACAACACCTCTCAATTGCTGAGATTTCTTTAAATCCAACGTGTTCGATGTAATGCTCGTTTGGAACAAGTTCTAGTTACCATGTTTTTAAACGGTAACTACACAATGCCAGATTCTCACCCCTAAAACGGATTACCTCCACCATCTGATTATTGTTATGGGGCAAGTCTCCATTTTTATCTAATAATTATTTATACAAACAAATTCTCTAGGCTGCATTCCAGACCAGGGTAATGAGGAACATTTTTATAAATGTGGCCTACGTACCAGATTAATGTGCTGTATAGAAATAATTTTAATGTGATGCTCTTTCACTGAGAATTACTTCAAAATCCAAGTAACCAAAGAATGTTGCTTTTCTTACTTGGCCAGAACTAAATTTCTGATAACAGGATCAGAGATTTTTTTTTTTCTTAATAAGATCGTACATACAGAGGCGGATCAGCTTGTCCATGTGGGCCTCAAGGAAGCAAAAAAAAAAAAAAAAAGATGTACAAGCAAAACATTTATTTTCTTTTGGTTGTTTAGTCTACACATAGCCTATTTCTCAAAAAAATTTTTTAAAGACACTGCTATGTCTTTTTACTAGCTTTATTTTTCTTTTAAACCTATACTATTCCTTTTATACATGATATTTGGGTGTAAACAGGGGCCTGTACAGGAGACAATGGATTTATTGAGGTTATGGAGGGGGAGAATTAAAATACATCCCAGGATGACTCATATATTTGTTTATATTCTTCATTTTTAAGTGTTACCTATCATATCATAAAGAACTTTGAATGCAAGTATTTTACTCTTTTTGTAATTTAAAAATTTGAAACCATTCATTTTGAGACTCCAATAGGAATTCTCTCTTTTGAATTTTTAAATGCTTTTTAGGTATACTAGATTGGGGGGCCAGGTCAAGGATCCAGATAACATAAGGTACGCTCTTATTTTGTTCACTCATGTGCATTTGGCATGGAAAATCCTGAAGCATTGTTGATTAGGTGGAACCAAGGAGGAGAGGATTGGGGAAACGTTTCCTTCTCAGTGAATCTGCTCGAAAGCACTGGTTTTGTTGAAGATGTTTTTGGAATGTTGATTGCAACCAGTTTCTCTTTAACGTTCCTTCTAGTTCTCTTTTATAGGGGACGGATCAACCTGAGTAGTTGGAGACAGGAAGTAATCATCCCAGGGTACAGGTTGGATTCACCTGCCTGGCTCTGAGGAAACAGCCTTGTGAGTTTCACAGGACCCCTTTCCAAGGCATTAAATAACTTTATTTTCCTATCAAATACACTCTCCAGAATAAAAGCAAGACCTCCAGTGGAACTGGACCATTGCCAGGGGCCTCCTTGTCTTTAGTTTCACGCACGTATGTGTGTGTCTTATCGTGGACCCTTATAACTTTCAAGTGGCCAGAAAGAAAATAGGCTGAGTTAAGGAGTTTTGATAGCCTTTGCCAAGCTGCAAATCACCCACTGCCCTCTTTGAATTTGAGTATTTAAATTGAAGGAAAAATAACTTTCAGAGGATTCAGATTATTACCCAATATTATCAAAATTCTGTCATTTGGAATTTAAAGCTCTACACTATCTGCCCCTTATATTCCCGACTATGCCCTCAAATGAATCTTCTGCTCCAACCAAGCTGATTTTCTCATGGTTCCCTAGCTTAGTACTTTGCTACCTCCTTGCCTTTGTTCAAGCTGTCCCCTCTGCCTAGCATGCCCTTCCCACCCTTTGCTGCCAACCCCTAGTTTATTTAGCATCATGGCTTAAGTGCCCCCAGTGTGCCAGGCCTGTATTTGGTTCTGGGGATATGCAGGTGAGCAAGGCTGACATCTCTATTCATCCCACTCTTGTTTCAAGTTTTGCTTTTTTCCCCTGACCACCCCAGATCTTTCTAGCAATTATTGTCTAAAGCATTTCATTTAGCCCTCAGCTGCCATTATCATGCATCTTTTGTACTGTTATTTCATATAAGTTGCAAATATGCATATGTATTTAATGCAATTGTCTCATTTCTCCAGCTAGACTTGTGATTCTCTCTTATTGTGCATCTTTAAAAAGATTTTTGGAAAAAAGAAAAAGCAAAGCCCAGCCCCCACCCTCAGATTTTTGTTGAGTTGGTCTGACATGGGACTCAAGCATCAGTGTTCTGTAAAGTTCTTCATTTCATTGTATTGAAAAGCAGGGTTGGGAACCACTGAGCTAGACCGCACTTTCCTTGGACCAGGAATCCTGTTTGTCCTATTCTGTAGTGCTTCTGGGTTGAGTCTGGTAGGAAGTGCTGGATAATTATTTGTGGCAGGAGAGTTATGAGGCTGTCAGTCCATGGCTGGCTCCTGTGATATCCATCAAGTGACATAAGAGAGCATTAAGCCCAGAACCATTACAAGTCAGAGCTGTAAAGGTCCTTATACCTAATACTGATCCTCCAGGAGTGGAAGTATTTTGCCAAAGACACGCAGTTGATCCAAGCTGAGACTAGAACCCAGGCTCCTCACCATTAGTCTGTGCTTCTCCTCTCTGCAATGCCGCCTCCCTGGCAACTAGGAGCTATTTATTAGGAACCTCACTAGGGGCTCAGCACTACGAGAGATTCGGAGATTTGTAAACTACCATACGGGTGCTTATAAGTCCCAGTTGGGGAGCAGGACACATTGAAACGGAAAACAAATTATAATGCAAAAAGTAAGGAGACGTCAGAGGGGTGTGAGATGAGAAGTGCCAAGGGGTGTTTAAAGAAAGGAGAGATTCTACCTCGTTACAGTCATCAGGGAAGGCTTCCTGGAGGATGTAGGCTAACCTGTTTCTTGAAGAGTGGGTAGAGTAGGTAGGTGAAAGAAGACCTGGTGGGAAGGAATAGTGAAGGAGTCGCGGCTCTAGTCCTTCTTTCCCCTGCCGCTCCCACCATCTCCCACATGCACGCCCAATCCCATGACCTCCCAAAGAAATTCCAGGGACGGAGCCCCTCACAATCAAGCAGCACGATTTCCTTTAATTTAGAGGGAATGGTGGGGGTTTCTCCATGTCTCCATCTGATTTTCATTTGTTATTGCTCTGAATGGCCCCAGACTTCTCCAATTGAATCCTGTTTAAACATTTTCTGGCTTTTCTTGTTTTTATGACACTTGGCATAACCTAATTATGTTGACCTGAGCAGTTCATTAGGGCCACAAGAAATATGGGACAAAGGTGACAGTCGAACAAGATGCAGAAGATGGGCGTGGGGGTGGTACATCTCACCTCATTCTTGAGGTTGAATACCAGATCAATTGCTTGGGGCAGAAGAGAGAGTGTGAACCCATTTAAGTAGATGAGAGTTGAAAGATAGCACATGGGCATTGTGAAGGACCCTGTGCTTGAGAGCTCTAATTGCTTTGATTTCTCAAAGTCAAGATAATGGTGATAGGTAACATTTATGAAGAGCTTACCAGGAACTCTTCTAAGCACTTTTCATGTCTTCAGTCCATTCTCACAACAACCTTATGAGGAAGGTACTCTGATTATTCCCATTTTATGGATGAGAAAATTGAAGTTAGATAATTTGTCAAATACCCCGGTTTGGACCCAGCAGGGTAGCTTTGAGGACTTTGTGCCTAATTAATCATTATCTTTCTTATTCATATTAAAGCTCAGTTTGAGTTGCCATTTGTAGAGGGATCTTCTATGCCTTACAGTTCTTTTCTCAGGGATAGCACACGAGTGTGGCTGGCGCCAGGGCCAGAGATGTAACGGCGGGGTGCCGCCATAGGGTGGGGATACCGGGCAGCCTTGGGGCAGTTGACCAGCTGGTGACCTCATGCACCATGAGACAGTTATCTTCCCGGAATAGGAGCCCAGTCCTCTGCAAGATTTTAAAGCAGAGGTTAGAAATCCATATTTTTATGGACAATCTTCAGACTTAAAGCAGAGCACACCGAGACAGTATTTTGGTCCTCAAGCTGTCAGTGTATGTGGCCTTTGGTTATCTCATTTAACCCCACAGCGTCTCCAAATCTTGGCGTCTTCATCTGTCCAGAGGGGATAACAAGAGATCTTGTGACGCTGAGGTGTTGAGTAACTTGTCTGAGATCACAGCTCTGACGAGGGTCAGAGCTGGAACTTGGGCAGGGGGCCTGACTCTAGAAGCTCATATCCTCAGACTCTTCTCATGTGCAGAATTCTGACAGCAATGATCTGGATTAGAAATCAGCAGACCTTGGTCCTGGTTCTAGGTCTGCATTTTAGTGTAGCCTTGAGCCAAAAGAAAGCGAGGCCAGAACATCCCTATGCCCTTTCCAGCCCTGCTCCTGCATTCCATACCTTGTTCTCTAACTCTGTTGATCAGAACAGGGCCCACCATGCACTAGCATTTTAAAATGTTGCATGGGATATATCTGAGGATAAATTATAGTAGAATACAGACAATGATTTTATAGTTCAAGAACATCTTTAGAAGGTGACTATGCCCTTAAGAAATATACTAAATGCTGTGTTTAGTGTAAAATCACAATACAGATTGGTCCTTACCTCCCAAGGTTAAAAGCAAACAGTCTTTCTAAAGTATTCTGGCAGAACATTCCTCATCAGGCCATGCTTTGCACCTGGGTTGCACTAAAAACCCATGCATTTTATCTTTATCTGAGTTTCAGAGAAAGTGCAACCATCTAGAATACATATTAGAATTCTAGGAGGCTCTTGACAAAACTGGCTCAATGGAAGATATGGTGTTTATGGATGAGCAAATAATAATAATGATATTAATAATAATAATAGTCTTTATCTGTATAGCGTTTTATGGTTTAGAAAACAATTTCACATATACACTTAGATTCTAGGCTGGGCTTCAAATAGAATCATTGGGGCAAGCATTAATTTTAAAAATGTAAATAGAAAAGTGAAAATATGATTGACATTTTCTGCCAGTCATGTTTCCTTGAAGCTACTTAGGGGAGGAAAAACAAAAAGAGAAGGAAGTCAATATCCGAGTCAAAACATAGAAGCAAATAAAAACTTTTACCCCAAAGTGGAAATGTAGATCAACAGTGTGTTAACCGGGGGAATGTGATGTGTTGTGTGAAATCGGGTCCATGAGAGACCGGACCCTTTCTGTTTTCTGCTTCTCAGCCTGGGCAGGTGGCAAATCTCAGATTCCTGAGGCAGCATGATCTTTTCTCCACTCCTTTGGGTATCTGACAATTTGTAAATCCATAAGAAAGCCTTTCTCACAAGGCTCTTCCTTAACAATCTCATGCAAACAGCGTGAAGTGATCAGCAGAAAAACCTTGCTTTGTCCAGTGCTGAACAAGGGAGCAGTTAGACACACAGGCAGATACAAACTAAGATAACTTGTTTGTAATGACAGGAAGGGCAGCAGAACCAACGCCTAGAACCCCCTTGAGAAAGGGCCAGGGCAGGGCCAGGAGTAGAGTGAAGAGAGCGGGCATTTGCCTTGGGCACCAAAAACCTCAGTAATCAAGATAAATATAGTTTAAAGCAATATTTTTTGAAAAATCAAAATGCAAAAAAGAAAGTCCATGCTGAACGAAATGGTCAGAATTTTAAACACAGACAGAATAAATGGCCATTTTAATGCTGCATTTAAGTACTGAATTTCACAAATCAGTATGGCTTATAACAACAAGCACAACAGAAAACTGACAGCTGCGTCCATTTCTGTGCGCACTTCCCGTGTGCCAGGAACAGTGTGCAATACCTTACAGGCATTTTCTCTTGATGTATTTCAGAGGGACCAGATTTCCCTCCAGGAAATCCAAATCTATTTGGTAATAAACCGTATTAGAAAAAGAGTTCCTTTATAGGCTCCACAAATCCCATTACAGTCCATTTTGTCTTTGTTAAATGTATGAGTTGCAGATTATGATCCCTTTATTCACAATGATGATTTTAGACACTCAGCTCAAAAATACCAGCATTAACTTAAAAAAATATATTAGCATGGTTGTATCTGTTAAGCATTATTGCTTTGTAGGCTCTAGCTGATGATTTTATTAAATATACTGCAGGAGGGGAAAAAAATCAAGGATAATTATAAATTCATAAATACATAATTCCTTGGAATAAAGTGATTTTAATGGAATGATTGCAGAATTATCTATTTCCTCACGAAAATAGCAGAGATGTTCTGATTAAGCCCATAATCTAGCATATGTGAAATTCCAGCCAAACTGATGTGGCACATTTTCTTTTCTGAAACTACCTTTGATAAGAAATGCATTACAAACTCATCAGTTTGGCTTCCTGTTAACAAAGAGACAGCAGCCGTCTGGATCATCCTGAATTCACAGTGAAACTGCCACACCATGTATCCTCCAACTAAAGCTGTGCAAGTTTGACAAGGGGCAGATGAATCCAGGAGTTATTGTGCAGGGCTTTAAATCTATGCGGCAGCTGACGGTTGAAATAATCATCTATATATGGCTGTGAGCTAGCTGGGGAAAGGTTGAGGCTGTATATTTGCAGCATATCTGGCCTAATGGTTAATCTGTTGTCTCGTGCAGGCTCTTGCAGGGCGGACTTGCAGCGCACACTGACAGCTGCGAGGAATTGCTCACGGTACACGTGGTTTGCCTTAATTCTCAGAGTACGGATAGGATGACTCTAACTTAGCTTGAGTTGGAAAATGGGACTTTCACCTAACTCATATCCCTAAATGCAAGGAGACCCTCAGGACTAGCAGCAGGTTGGGTGGCAGGGACACTAGAGTCACTAAACTACCTCTGTCCAGCCTGACTTCCCCAAATCTGTGCACTTGAAGTGGGCTCCATATGTGTTTCTTTCGTTGTTTGGCTGTCTTGGCAGTTTGGGATTGATAGCGTCCTTTTTGAAAACTGGAAAGCTAGGAAAATGTGAGAAGATAAATGAGAGCAGGGATCAGCAAGGGCCAGCTGGTGAATATCTTAGGCTTTTTGGGCCATACCTCTTTATTGCAACTACTTAGCTCTGTTGTTGTGGAGCGAAAATAACCATAGACAGTAGATAAACAAATGACCATGGCCATGTTTCGAAAAAACTTTATGATAGTCACTGCAATTTTAATTTCATATCATTTTAATGTTTTAAGAAATACTCTTCTTCTTATATTACCCCCCCAACCATTTAAAAATATAAAAACCATTTTTAGCTCATGGGCCGTACAAAAGCGTGTTCCAGACTACAGTTTGCTAGCCTCTCAACTTGAGAAATAGAAGAAAGAAGGTAGTTGTTTGTGCCAGGGACTTGGCAGGTTTCATCCCTATTCAAAGACTTGTCCCCCACAAACATGTACTGCACATGCCAGGGCTATGTAAAGGAGTCTCGTACTCTTTTTGGCCTCAAAGCCTTTACCATTGGTGGTGACAGTAGGGAGTAGAGAGAGAAGGAGGAAAGTTGAGAAGAAGCTTTTTTTTTTTTTTCCCCTGAGGAAGATTAGCCCTGAGCTATCACCTGTGCCAGTCTTCCTCTACTTTATATGTGGGTGACCGCTAGGGTGTGGCTGATGAGCAGTGTAGGTCTGTGCCTGAGAGGTGAACCCGTGAACCTGAGCTGCTGAAGTGGAACACACCAAGGTTAACCACTACACCACAGGGCCAGCCCAAGAAGAAGCTATTTTTGCTGTACTCCAGTACATTTTTTTTCCAGTTTAATTCAAAGTAAAAGTTATCTTTTATCTTCTACTACCTTCCCAATCACCAAACTCCATTACAATAATTCAAGGAAATTTTTACATTTCTCCTTTCAGTTGTGTATTTGGTCCTAGAATTCCATTGTTCATCTCTGTGTCTCATCTCTGAGAAGCTAATATCTAGTGATCTTTGCCTGAGTCTTTTCTTGGCCCTTGAGGTGATAGAAGCAGTCTGTTCCAAGAAAAAAGGAAAGAGGAGAGCCAAAGGCAACCAGATCTCTAGAAGGAATTTTTTTTACCAAATCCTGAGGAGAGCAGAGCACTGGGCAAGTTACTATAGCAAGTCAAGATTTTAGTGAAGATGTGTGAACTGAGACTCTAGGCACAGGGGACACTGATGAATGTGGGACTCTTACCAGGATACATATGGAACCTGAGGCTTATGGTTTGAGATGGGGGGCAAGTACAGCAGATACATCTAAAATCCACCAAATTTGGTTCTAGAGGATCCATTAGGCCCGCCGTGTATATGTAGAGAACATCGCAATTCAGGTTATGTGGATTCCATTAATATATTTATATAGTATTTTTTCTGTCTCCCATGTAGGAGGTGAATTCTTTCATTACTCATGTTGATGGACTCAAACTTACACAATTCAGCTTTCCTAGGCAGTGAATAGAGCCAGAAATATACCCTGTGATTAACTTCTACATAACCTATTATTCCTTAAAGTCTCCCTGCCCATTCTCCTGTTAGCACCACAAAAGCCAGAAATGAAAAAGCTCCAGCAAGCCTCCCGTTCCCTGCCACCTCAGCCTCCCTCGGGGTGGGTGCTCCCTGTGCCTGTGCCAGGGCAGGGCGGGCCACTGGGAGATGCTTTCTGTCCTCATTTTACAAAATGACAGGTTGTTGTTGTTTTCAACCTACATCATCTAGGTTTCCCAAATAAATGTATTTCCTATTTCTCAGCTAGAAGTTGTGACATTATTCTGCCTGATAATGTATGTGATAAAGTGATTGTTCAACTGTAGAGAGTTATATATATGTCGGAGATATTATTGTTGGCATTGCTTTTGAGAGGCAGCATCCTTCATCTTTTCATTATCTGTGTATTAATATTCACCAAGATCTTTCAAAAACATAGCTTTATGGATTGATCTTATCAATAATACTGCAAAATGTTCACCAAACTTTTTGGCGATAGATGTTGTCCCAAGGTCGTTAGACCAGAAACTCTCATTCCAAGGATATCACCCACTTTAACTCCCCCATGTTCTGATATTGAGCTGCCCCTCACCCTCTAGGCATAGAACTTGGCTCCAACGGCTGTCTTACCTTCCTAGCTGTGCTTAGCTGCTCAACCTCACTGATGGGCACATGGCCTTCCCCACCACGGGCTTCATCCTAAAATAACAGTCCAGTGCTCCTTTATGGTAGTTATAGGACCAAACTCACAGTATGGGTTATTTATCTGGCATTTGTTGATCTTGTTGTTGTTTTTTCTTCATTGCTTATGGAAATGTCCATACCTTCCCACTAGTCTGGTTTATGTGACAGGCAGCCAGATTTCTGGTAGTCTATGATTACAAGACAGGAAATGTTGATCTGGAAAGCAGGCACCATTCTGTGCTCCAATCCAGGGACTGCTCTTTCATGGTCACATTGTAAGACCTTGATAGTTAACTAGCCCAGATTTTACAGTGAAGTTCTAAGGCAGTCATATTAGAGAGAGGTCGGGTCAACTTGGGAGTTTTGTTCATTTTGAATTACATATTGCAAAATGACTGTAATACTATGACTTACATGATTTTTCTTGGGAGGAAAGTTTGGTAAGCCCACAGAAAATAGGAAGCACACTGTTAGATCCCGAATCCAGCAATTTTCCCTCTCTCCTTACCCTCAGTTTTAGTAAAATGATGTTTGCATCCTGAAAGACTGAAAGCGTACACCCAAGTTTTACTGACGTCACTCATGATACAAGGAGATGCTACACATCCCCTTTTCTTAAGAGTGGCAAACCCATGGCATTAAATGCAATTTAGGCAGCAATATCACAACCAAGAGGTCTGACCAAGCCAGCAGTTTGAGATGAAAATGATAGTTTAACATTGAGAGTTGATGACTTAGAATATAATGCTTATTCAGTAGGATGCATTTTAGCAGGTTTCAGGAGATAATGGTCTGGTCTTGCTGCTAAACTGAGTTTTCTGTGTCTATTGTATATTGTAGAGGAGAGGGGGACCCTGTATGTTTTTGGAAATTATTGCACACACAAGATTGTCTTCTGCATATTATCCCATCTGATGTCGATGAAAATAACACAGCAAAAAGAATTTCAAGAAGTCATCAGGGTAAAAGAAAAGAAAAAAAACACTTGAATTCAGTTGTGAGGGAGAAACTTCCATTTTAATTTAAAACTATATTTCTATTCATTGTTAAGACTGGTTTGGAACATTTCTAACGAAAAAATGCACAAAGGATTAATTCGCATTTTCTTCTCTCGTTATTATTTGGCAGTCAAGATTCAAGCTAGATCCCGCTATCCCAAAGATCCATTTGTGTTCAAGAACACAACTCACAATTTTCAGCTTGTGACTGAGCCAGGTGAAGGAGTTCTGTCTGGAGCCCATCCCAATTTGTAATAACTGCACCCCTCAATGTTCTACCTTAACATGCTGAGTTCAGTTAAGGAGAAAGATGCACTGCTGTGGATGTCAGCATGCATTTAGCTTGTTGGATGGCAAAATACCAAACAGCAAAACCATAAAAAACAATTAATAATTAAAGCTACCTTACCCCCAAATTAGTAGCTTGCTCAAGACTCCAGTCGGAAGCCTTTTAGCTAGAAGCCTTTGCAGTCAAGCCACTGTGCATGCCTCTTACTCAGAGTGGCTCCAGTGTGAATATGACGTTACTAACGACCTGCTAAGTGTGTGCAGATGTGGGTTTCTCCAGATGTGGTGATTAATAACGTAATGGAGATAGCCAGTCGACTCATGTTTATGGGTTGTTTGTCTTTTATTACGTTTCCGAATTTATTTGCTTTGAACTATTTTTTAACTCCAGCCAACAAATTCACCTGTAAGTCTCAAAGGACTTTATCCCTCTAAACACTAATGAGGAAACAGGGAAGAAGGATTGTGCCCCCAGGCTGGAATTGAGCATCAGATCTATCACATGTCAGCTTTAGACTAGTTGGGAAAGCTGAAAGTTTTCTGTTGCTCCATTTTACTGGAAGGGCCCACAAAGAGGCATTGGTGAACACTGACACAGTGTTTTCAAGCTGGCTAGGCCAATAAAGAAAGAGATTTCTTTTTTAAAAAAATCCAGTGAAATAGATGATCATCTTGAAGTAAGTCCAGAGTTCTGGCCAGTGTTTCTGGAAGATGTTGCCTTGCTTTCGTTTGAAAACAGAATGCCAATGAAAAGTCGAGTAAAATGTTGTTACAGATGTTCAGCTGTGCATTAAGGCTGTTGGAATTACCACCACATCTTAAAATCAATTCCCAGAACATTGTCTGGAGGTTATGTCATTGAAATAATGAATCCTCTTTAGTCAAGTATAAGCAAACATGTTAAAACATCATTGTAACTTTAAATTAAACTCTAGTGCAAACCAAGGGATCTGGAGCCCCATTAGACTTGCCTGACATTTTTCTAGCACTGTCTTCCCAAACTGTAGAAGTGTTAGCTTCAGTGCCTATTAGACAAGCGAGTACCGGGAAGTTACCACAGCACATTAGGTGTTATGCTTAGGGCTATGCAGAAACAAGCCCTTGCATTTTATGAGTGCTTGGAGACTGGATTGAATTCAGCTCCTATAAAAATTCCACAGTGGATTCCTGAACTTGTTTGTGTTTTAAAGAAGCTGGTAAGTCAGCTTCTTTTAAAAGACCATATCTTCATGCAGCTTCCACAGCACGATACAAGTGAAAATGCTGGAGACAGAAGTGTTTTGTAATTAGCCAAAAAGCAGGTTAAATATGAACCTGTTAAGTGTGCGTCGACATGAGATAGTGGCCCGTTACTTCAATACATTTGTCTTTCGTGAAATTAAGTAAATTTGTCTCCCTTTTAATTCAATTTTTATTCCTCTCATGTAGTCACAGAAGCAATGAAATGAAAATTGTATTTTATGGCTTTACTAAAAGTTTTCCTAGATCTACTTTCTCTAACTATGCAGAAATTGATAGAATCCATATAAAGGATAATAATTAAATGTGGTTTATATCCTACTTATGAGAAAGAAGTTATCACAGCTTCTCTTGTGGGATCTAAGCCGTATGTAATGGTCTCCATTACACAACGTTCATATATTTAAGCTGGAGACATTTTCCCCCATCTCTTCAGGGAACAGATCTGCATTTCCAGGCTATGAGTACAGAATGAAACCTTTGAACACGAGTTTCCTTTAAAAGAACAAATCCCAGTTTAAGTGCAGTATGATTATGCTGGATGATCTTTCTGAGTTGCAGTGAAAATAGTTTCCTTGCATAGAAGGAGGCATAATTTAGCACCAGAACAAGGTGTCTCCCTGGAGCTGGGTAACAGGTATTAACTTGCAAGTCTTCCATTTGAAGATTGCCACACGTAATCAAACAGTGACAAGGTGCAAGGATAATGGACGCTTACCTGAAGAGGGTTATTTATTGTAGGCACAGTGCAAAGAATCCAACAGAAATGCCAGTGCGGGTGACTCTTGTGCAGATCTCAGCTAATATAGACTCATTGTGTGATTGGACAGAACTGCGGCAACGTCGGGTGGCCCTGAATAAAGCTAGCCCTAGTAGACTAGGTTATGTAAAAGACCTTTTTGGATATTTCATTCTAATCATAAGAAGGCTTATGTGATAGAGAAGAAAAGTAGTTTCACCCTCACGAGACCCACTGATAGGCACACGTTATTTAGTCCATCATGCTACTCAACTAATCTAGGCCACCCTGAACACAATACAATTACAATGGTCCCTACTAAAAGGGATGACCTTGTATTACGGGTGGAGTCAATGCAAGACTTTCTCCCCCATCCTAAAATGGGGAAAGTGCAAAAGTATACCTATACACACACACATTCTCTCTCTCTCTCTCTTAATATAACTGCGTTTCTACCCATTATTGCCTGGGATGCCTGGCCCTCTGTCCTGTGAAAGGAAGATGAATTCAGGTCAAGCTCAGAGTGCCTGTTTGCTTGCTGAGAGATGCATATCAACTCTAAGTGATTTTTTTCAATACCATTTATGTGGCTTGTATTTATTTCCTTTAATCTTTTAAGTGCTGTTTAGTCTCTGTGTGATTTGCTGTGGATACTCATTTCTGATAAGATGCGATATCCTCCCAGTTACAATTTCTGCTTGGAGCCCTAAGTGACTGATATGGTCGAAGCCTGAGCCCGGGCCTCTGGTGGGCAGCACGGGGGGAGCAGGTGGTAGAATGAGTCGACTGTGGGCATTTGCAGGTGCTTTCTGGCCTTCATTTCTTCTGGTATTGCTCTCGCCTAGAACCACATGCTTGTTCTCTTCCCCTGTGTTGGCCAGAATTTAGACAATCCCTAACTGCCCGTAGAACAGGGGCTTTGTGCCAAGTGTGATACTTTGCAGCAAGTTTGGAGGTTAGTTTGATTATTATAATCCCTTTGGAACCGTGCATCATAACATACTAAATTTATTTAGAGTTTTCATGGATATGCCATATAATGCATGTCCTGATGTGGGTCTTCCTGGATAGGATCAAGTAGCTGAGATGGCATTTTCTCCCCCTCCTAAGACTTGTATACCATTAACATATGTCAAGCTTCTTTTAATGTTGTCACTGCTAATATTTCTCTTCTTAGCTTTAAGGTAACTGCTGTGCATTCTGGGTTTCAGGGGTGCTTCCTCCCAGTCTGTGTTGCAGTCAACTATAAGAATCCAAGGATCCTATTTTTCCCTCTTGACATTACAGCTTTGGCATGATCGTGGGGGTGGGGAGAGGAGGACTAGAATTTTGCCGCTGATGCCCTTGGGTGACAGGCTGGGTATGCATCTGCTAATTATCAAGCGGCTTTCTTAAAAAGAAGCATGATGCAGGCTAATACATCTACTAGAGCTTATTAGTGGGTGTCTTTGGGCAAAAGCAATAGAGTGCGCTGTGTTGTTTGTGAGCAGAGCTTCACATTGCTTAGCGATCTGCCTGGTTTAGACATTTGGAAAACAGCCTTTGGTTTCCAACCCCCTGTGCTGCCTTCCCTCCCTGCCCCCAACCACAGCATCAGAGAATCATTCAATGGCAACCTCCTCCTTCATTTGATGCTCTTCTGCAGCCCAGTTCTGCAAACTCACAGCCTGGTCCTCCTGTCTTAATGAGTTAAGAAAGGATCCCACGTGCATGGTCCCACGTGCCCTCCCTCTTGGGCGGTGAAGGGAGGGACAAGAGCTGGGTTGGGCTGGGGATTCTTGAGCCAGCATGCACCCATCCTCCTAGTCCTGACTGACTGAAACATTGGCTCCTGAGGCCTCAAATCCTTGCCTCTCCAAGGCTTCCTCTGATGTGCAAGGATTAGGAACCAGTTAAGTTGGTTCATTTGCAGAAGCAGCAGGCTGGCAGCTATTATGTGGCTATTTCAAATACAACTTTATATCTGATTTTGGTTACAAGGAAACCCATTTGATTGCCCAGGAAAGCAAAGTAACCAAAATTAGCTCTAAGAATAATGATTGAGTCTTCCCATATACATATATATTTTGTATACAGATAAATCATGCTTTCTATTCTTTCTTATGGCAGGGCGTTTACAAACTGTTTTAGTCTGTATAAAGTGCACGTTCAAATGCTGGCGTGTGAAGAGGCGATGCTCCCACCTTTTCTAAGCCGGCCTCTTTAACTAACACATTTGGTCTTTGTCGTTGGGTCCTAAAAGACAGCCATGAATTCCTAGTGAGTGACTGAGCCGTGAGTGTGTGTCCTTTGATATCTTACCTGTATTTCAGTCTGCCTTCAAACTGTTCATAATCTCATGAGCTGCCTGTATTTCCAGTTGAAGATGAGCAGCCGTCAACACTGTCACCAAAAAAGAAGCAACGCAACGGAGGCATGCGGAACTCACCGAGCTCCTCGCCCAAGCTGATGAGGTAAGGAGAGGGGCCTCAGCCGCGGGGGTCCCCCCTAGCTCCTTCTCTTCCTCTCCTCGCTCCTCCCTAGCCTGCCCAGGCCCAGAGCCTCCCCTCCCCAGCCAGCATAAGGTGGGGGAGGGGACGGGATCATTAGATGGCTTCTTAAAGGCTGGAGTATTTATTCTGTCAGCTTGTCAGCAGTTAATGATAGAGCTGAAAAAATTCTGTCATGAAAAACAGTTTGAAAAGCTGTTTGAAAAATACATAGGCTTTAAAGTCTTAGCTGTCACCATGTCCTGTCTATGTGTAGTTCCTAAACAGCAGTGGCACTAATGACGGCAGCAACCAATCAGAGGCACTCGTGTGGTTAGTTTGCCTCTGGCAAGTCTCTTTCTGCTGGAGTCCCTCCGAGGACTGTTTTCTGTACTTAAGGCCATATGTGAGATGTATCATCACAATCAAAAATGAACCTGAAGATTACCTTCCTTTTATCCTGTCGATTGAAATCAAATTTCTGTTAATTGATTTTGACTGATAAAAAAGTCTAATAATCTGTGGACTTGCCAAAGTAAAGTTCAAAAGTAATCCAGTTCTGCTCAGGCTAAAAGGAATATTAATTATGAAATACAGTGTGTGTGCACTCTTTCTTTCTCTCTCTCTTCTTCCTCCTTTTCTCCCTTCCTTCCTTCCTTCTTTCCTTCCCTTCTTTCTGTCTTGACTACGGCTTTCTCTAGGAAATGGCAAGTGAAAGCAAATTTCAATAGAGCTCTGCAAGGCCCTCTTCTCAGCCTCTTCATCTTTCATCTCCCTTTTTTGTCTTCAATCCATCTCCCAAGCTCAGTGCTTATTTCTTCCAATATCCTAACTCTCTAGCACCTCAATGAAACAAGAATGATTTCAGATTTGCACTGCTTCCTCTAAATGGTTACTGCCATGGAAACACCTGCCATCTTGACATTACTTTCTTCTTTTCATTGCCATTGGCCACTCTCCTCTCTATGATTATTGAAATTCAATAATGGTGATTTCTCCTCCTTCCCCACTTCTCCATCACATTTGCATCTTCCTGGCCCTCCACAACCACCTTTCTAGGATGTAGACGCGGGCAGCCCTTCTTCATGCAGTTGAGGACACAGGTTCCAGTGGAAGACTCACCCAGACTCATGGCCTTTTCCATTATGAGCATCTCTTCCTGTTAAATGTTTCCTTAACAGTTCTCTGTCTGCTCCTTGGCTCAGTCCTGCTTGACTGTTGCTGATTTACATGCTTGTTTACAGTTTATGAGGAGGAATAAAATGCGCCAACTGCCAAGCTTCTTTTTATGACTCCAGTTGTCATGCTAGCATCCATTTCCTATTTATTCACCTTTAGGTAATCGTCTTATCTAATGCTAATAGTTTTATCCATTTAAAGTAGAGAAAAGCCCATGTGCTTCCTTTTGCCTAAATAGAGAAGCAAATAAATAAATAAAGAGAAATCTGAAAAATCTGAAACCTTTGGAGCAATTCCCTGTCCCTGTTTGCTATGTAAAGTATGGCTCATTTCTTTGATCTTGAGTAATAATAATTCTGAGGAGTTATACTGTTTTCATATGCTTCAAAGCTGTGTCAAAGTTTTGCTGCTTAAGGGTACTTCTTTATTCTGTTGGCTCTTGGGTACTAAGATGACAGGTCTTCTGTACGAGGTGGAAGCTTTTTTAAGTCGTAGCCTTCAGCAAAACATCAAATTACCAAATCCAGGGTAACATACTTCTACACAAATGCCTCTCCTGTAGATATATTATACCATATATATTAAATACTTTAGTGTTACATGCTACATTTTACGTGCAATAGAAAGTGATGGTTTGAGGTAGCCTTGGGGGGACTTCTTTTCCACAAGCAGAAAAAGCTAGTGTATACCGTATCAAGTATGGTTTTTACAGGACTTTCTGCCCGAAGGCCTTTGTAAATAAGTAATGATCAACAGATTGGCTGTGGGTTTTTGAAAAGCATGCCTTTGTCAGTTTGCATGATGGGGGAGAATTTTCAAAGTGGGTCTTGCTTTCACTGCCTGTCGGAGAGGGGCTGAGGGAGGCAGTCATCCTGGGCTGGAGCTGTCTACTCTGTGCTACATCAGAATTGCTAAACGTGGGTCAGGCAGTGAGCTGAAACTTGCCAAGCTGCAGATCTTGGGTTTCTGGTATTGGTGCCTTTGGCTGCTACAGCGTGGCTACTATTTTATCCCACCAGCCCACAATGGTCTCAGTTGCAGCTCAGCCAGAATAGGTGAGCTGTCCCATGATAAGTCAGAAAGTCTTAGACATTCCTCCTTTATCATGACTTTCCGTGTTCCAGGTGCTCTCCATGCTCTATCTGATGTGGGAGCAAAGACAGGGTGCTGAGCCCTCTCTCTATTTGCCTTCATTTCCAGGGGATGAATGAAGAACCCATGGGCAGCTTGCTTTGGTTTGAATATTTGGCACTGGCGATGCGGTTGCCAGGACCTATTTTACTAGATCCCTCTTGTTGATTGACAGAAAACAGAGGGGCTCATGCCTCTGGACCTTGTGGCTTCACCAGGTCCCCCTCACATCTTCAGACACTCCCTTTATACTTTACAGATATCTTCTCCCAGGTTCCCAGGTTCTCCCAGTACTCCCAGGTTCTATTCCTTATGACCTGAAACATCCATAAAAGAAACTAATGACTTATTTGAAGTGGGTGTTTTGACATGAGTTTGTGGCTTACTGTTTGAGCAGAATCAATCACTCTGAATGTGGGCAGGTTTTAGTAGCCTATGGGCAGTGGTAGGAATAGCTCCAAAAGAAACTGGAGAGCCCAGAATGGGCTAGGATGGGCTTTAATTTACCACTGTGGCTTCTGCAAATAAAACAGGTTCCTGTGTGAGGGTCCCTTGCAAACCATCTGCCAGCATGAAATGCTACTGAGACTCTGCACTAATGGTCTCTGTCAGACTTACCCTGGTTTTTAAGAGTCACTTAACTCTCTGCACGATCATTAGGTGAACAGCCTTGTTTTGTGTGTCTGGGTGCTGAAGCAGTATGTTTTTCAGTCACCCTGACAGAAGACAACCCTCACAGCCATACTGAGCCAAATGGCAAATGTCTGTGCTCGAAGCCAGGGATGCATGTGTCATGATAGATAACCATTGGCTTCACACCCTGAGGAGGACAAGCCATGGAGGTTACCAGGGCCCTGTTATTTGCCTTCCTTGTTGGTCTCCTAACATGGAATTATTCAAGGAGCTTTTCTTAGTTTTCTTCTAAAATCACCAAGCACCTGTTTGTAATTCTCCCTACTTGGTGGGTTTTTGCCTTGTAAAGATAACTGTGTCTTCCCTCAGTTGAAAGGCCCTAGAGGGCAAGAACTTTGTCTCTAAATAACTAAGTCAGGCGTTCTTAATTTGGGGGCCTCACAGACGGCATTGAATATTCAATGAAAGCTCTCTAGAAAAAAAAGTACAATGGACACAGTTTTGACTACAGGTGGAGCAGATTCATGAATTCCCTAAATTGCTGCCCTGGTTACAATCACACTCAATTCATTCCACAGTCCCCTTCAAGTAGTTGCATTCACAAATGCTTTTTGGATGCCGAGAATATTTCTCCAGTGGGTAGATGATATGGAGTAAGTGCGTGGGCTCTCACACTTTATTCTCAAATGCAATCCGAAAAGACTGTGCATGTCAGCTGCTTGCTTCTATTTCTTTTCTCAGACTAATTCCGATCCAGGAAATGTTTAGTGAGAGCCTACTGTATTCATGGCACTGTATTCATGGTGTTTGGGGAGGTCTTTGAGGGGTGTAAAGTAAGATGTACTAGAGTTGGTCCCTATCTTCAAAATGCTTACAGTTTGATGTAGGAGACAGGCAGGCATGTACAGCAAAATAGAAGAGGAACAGCTTAGAGATCTACTAGCATGGGCTGTGAGAGCAAAGAGAGCTGTCATTACCTCTGGTTTGGGAGGCTGAGCCTGGTTTGTGAAGGAGGTTTCATTTAACCTAGCTGTGTAGGATGAGCTATGATGTGTGATATTACCTACCCTTGTTCATCGTTACCCGGGTGCCAGGCATCATTCTAAGCGTGTTATGCCTCTGAACTCATTGAATCCTAACTACAACTCCATGAGTATGTATTACTCTTTCCCCCATTTACAGATGAGGAAGCTGAGTCCCAGAGATGTGAAATCTGGTAAATCTAGTAAGTCTTACTTAATTAAGAAGATCTGAACCCAGATAATTTAGCTACCAAGCCCGGGTTATTAACTCTTTCACTATTCTGCTCAATGGAAGAAATAGGGAAAGTGCTCAGGCCTCAGAAGGTGACTTGGCGTAGGTGGAGCATCCTTAGAGTAGGATGACCGGAGTTGAAAATATGAAGGTATTCTGGCATCCACTCCTGAAGGCCTTGACCTGTTGGAGACATTGGAGAACCCTTTCAGGTTTTTGAGGAGGCAGTGCCCTAACTGGTGTTTTAGGAAGATCACTGATGGCAGTAGAAGGAAGTAGAACCCTTTCTCAGAGCCTTCCAGAGAAACAGCTAATGTAAATACAGAGGTGGGAAGAGAAGGCCCAGCCCAGCCCCAGCCTCTGCCAAGTCCTCTGGGTCCCAGACTACTCAGGATCTACTGTAGAACCGTGGACCAGAAGTGGGCTAAACAGTCTTCCCAGGAAGGACACACAGCATTCCTGACATCAGTCCATGTTACGCCTATTTGTCCAGAATCTAGGGGCCTTGGAGTAAGATAGAGTAACATGGGCCATGAGGATTGATGCAGGATACATCAGGTAGACAATTTACACAAAGAGATAGCCCCCAGCCGGGCTAGCAAGGATAACTGATGACACCAAAAGCAGCAATTGAACACTATAAAAGGAGCTTTGTGTCATGAGACCCAGGAAATGTTAGATGTTGGTTTCCTGAATATGATTTGAGGAAAAGAGATTACCCTCTTGGGCATTAACTGATCATTAAGTGAAATAAACTCATCTGCTTGTTAAGTCCCATTCCCTCTCTTTTGATTCATACCTTTCATGGAGTGTTTGTCAGGACTGTCAGCTTGAAAGGTTTTGTAATAGAAAATGGCAAAATGGCCTGAGCCCACTCAGACTCGGGGACAGAATGCCACTCTCACTGTTCCTTCCACTGGGCAGAAGAAAGAAGGAAGGCAGGGACAGCTTAGCTAAGTAAATTCACCTCTTAATGCACAAACAAATAGCAAATGGCAGGCCCCCATGGGACCAGAGAGGAAAGAAATAGTGGGTCTCATCATACCAAGGCTTGGGTGGACTTGATACAATGTCCCTGAACAAGATGCATGCTCAGCAGAGGGTCATTATCCTGTCCTCTTGTTTCAGGAGCATCTTGTACACTCTTCTCTTGGACTGGAACATGTCAGTTCTCCTGTGTTGTCTCCCAAACATAAAGGCAGTAATTTCTTTCTTCCTCTGAGAGTGGTGGCTGCCTAACAAGAAATGATGTATTAGGTGGCAGTAGTTACTGACTGTTTACTTGTTAGGCAGAAAAAAAAATGTAAGTAGATAGTTACAGAGAAGTTGAAAAGGATAATTTTGCCAGAGTAGCTAGGGCCAGGCCTGAAGGTTTTGTCAAGGTGGATCTAGGGATGGCCATCTGGTGGGAGATGGGGGCAGGGGTAGGGGCCAGCTGTGTCTCAGGAGAGATGATCATTACACAGGAGGCTAGAGACAGTGTTGAAAGATGAGCTGAGGCAGGAGACAGAATCTAAAAGTCAGGCTCCTTGTAACATACAACAGGAACTAGTATTCACCTAGCCATAAAATGACCCCTAGAATGAGGCAGATCCAGTGGGAACCATTTATGGTGAATATGAGCCCTTTTGAGGAGACCATCTGAGACTCTCTCCGGTATCCTGTGACCGGCACCACCAGGCACTCACTCGTGTGGCCTGACACTCTTGAACGTTGCATTTAGGGACTTAGTTACTAACTGCCATGTTGTCGTCTACGGAGTGGAAGAAGCAGTGGGGAGAAAGGAGGGTAAAAAAACTGAGTTATAAGTATTGCACTTTACAAGAACTAAGATTTAACTTGTTTTTCATGTTTCTTTATTTTCTGACTAGCTTATGAAAATAGAGGTCAGCAAGAGAGAGTCAGTGTGGCATCTAGGTTAGGAATCCCCATCAAGTGTTGACACAACTCCTCAAGTTCCAGAGTCACAGAGAGAGTCAGGGTAGGCGACCTGTCACTAGTTCTGTGCTTCTCATTTGAATAGCATGGCCAGGATTAGGGTAAGGCATGTGAGGTGCCTTCTTATATCTTGTATGTGGGCCCCTGGCTTGCCCCACTCTAGTCCTCGCCTTGCTGAGTAGAACCACAGCCTTCCAGTCAGTATGTTGAAAACACTTGCTAACTTGAATAGAATTGACTCAAACCTCACAGTTTCTCTATCTGGGAAAAGCTTTATAACAATAGTTCTAAAATGTTAACATGCATCAGAATTATCTAGAGCACCTGTTAAAACAGAGCCTGATTCAGTAGGTCTGGGATGGGCTGGAGAATCTGCGTGTCTGTCAAACTCCCAGATGATACTGCTGCAGCCGGTGTGGGGCTCACTTCGAGAATCACTCTTACACAAATTAGAGCAGTGAGGGAAGCTCGACGTGATAGGGGCCCTCCTCGCAGAAGTGTTCAGACTTGTCATTGGAGCACTGAATAGTTGCTTAATTAAGAACACCTGTCCTGTCCACTGTTGCCATCAAACATGAGTCCTCCCTGCTGATCAGTTACTGCAGCTGGCTCCAGGCACATTTCAGGCAGCCTGACTGGTTAAAGACTTATTTCAGAGTCTCCCTTCAGATCATGATGCCCTACTTCAAATACAGTCCCTATAAAGTGAAAAACAGTGCAAGAGCCTTGCTTATTCCCCAAACAAATTGTCACAAGGTAGCAAAGATAATGGGCTCACACTCGGCACATTTTCTGGCCTCCATAAAAGGTCTGGTGAGTTTCTGTTGACTGGTTTGAGAGTGTTCAGAGACTAGAGATCATTGGTCAGCTCCTCTTGTTAGTCAGTGGTTTATTGAGTATCTACTGTGTCCTCTGCTGGGTTCTGGAAGTACACCAAAGAGTAAAATAGGACTTCCCTCCCCTCAAGCAGCTCACATCTAATGGACGACACAGACATGCAAATTATTATCTCTGAAAGAGCATCTCTGACTTTTGTAGGGGCTTCTAAGAAGGGAAAATGACTTCTGTCTCTGTGTCATCAAGGAGGACAGCTTAGAGAGCGACATTGGAAGCAAACTTTGAGACCTCAGAAATGTCCTGGTACCCCTGTGTTGAGGCCTGAACTCATAGGTACTCAACAAAATTGGTATTTACCACTTGGGTGAAAAGTCTGCAAAGGGATAGAAATTTGTTTGCATTTTATCAAGTCTCCGCTTCCCAGGGAAACCATTCAGGGTACACCTCAACCTAAAAGGGGGCTAATAATGATGGGAGAGACCTTCTGTGATGAGAAATGAGGTCTTGAAAATTGAGCAAGGAAAAGGATGCAGTTTTAACACCATTTTGTAACTTCCCTCTTTTGTAACATTTTTTTAGGTTTGTTTCCTTGTATTTTAATGGAAATTTCTGAAGTCCAGCATTGTACCCACTGCCACAGGAAAAACTGGGATTTGGTGTATTTGCCTGTAAGGGGAACTGTGCTCTTTAAACTATAATGCTGGCTTCCTAAGAGCAGGTTTGCTGGAAAAGGGGTTTGTGGTTTTGCTTGAGGCTGTTGTCTTCAAGGCAAGCTTTTTGTGTCTCTGCTGTAGCAGGGCATTTAGTTCACTTCCTGAGATTAATTGATGGCAAGTGGCATTCCTTATTTTGCAAACCCTCAAAACAATGATCTTTTATTCTTTACTTGAAGTCAGGCATGCTTGATTTCTAGCTGTGGACTCTGGAGGCGAGAGCTGAGATTCAAGGAGCATAGATATGAAAGATTTAACTCACTGGAGCTCCTCGGTTGTTATTGAAATGTGGGTGCTCCTAAATGGAGCCTTCAGATATTGGGAGAAGGCAGAAGTTCAGCCAGGCTTGATTGATTGTTGAGGCTCTCCTTAGCATGCTGTCCTGACAAGGGCTCAAGGGGATTCTCTTGATTATTCACATCAGCGGTGCATTTCATAAATGCCCGCCATGCTGGTCTCCCTGTCTGTGCAGCTTAGGGCACTGTGGCTTGGGGCACTGCAGTGGAGAATAATCAAGATCCAGCTGCCTCTTGCAAGTGGGAGAGCATGGGATGGGGGCCAAGCAGCAGTGGCTTCTAGTCAAAAGACCTCTCTGTTCAAAGCCTTCCCTCTCCTCTCACTAGCTGTGCCACGTTAGCCCTGTCACCTATCCACTCTGTTTCCCATCCATACATATGGGTAATAATAACAGAAATTAGCTACAGCTGTTGTTGTGATGGGTAAAATGTATGTAAAAGTTTTAACACAGAAACATTTTTAACAGTTCAACTCATGGCAGCTATCCATCATAGCAGCAACAGTAGTGGTAATAGTAACCCCACATGTTTATTTTTGAACTGCTCTACCTTTGCTATCTCCTTTTACCATTATAAGAGCTATAATTATATGAGTGGGTTCTAAGCAAAGTATAAAGAATGATCATAATAATAGTAATTAACACTTATTGAAGGCATGCTATGTGTCAGGTTCTATGCTAAATGTGTAACAGGACTTTACTCATGTAATTCTCAAGTTGAATCCATTAAATAATGATGATGATTAACACTCCCCTTTTACAGATGAAGAAACTGAGGCAAGGCACAACGTAGCAAGGAATAGATGAGCCAGGACTTGAAGACAGTCATTTTGGCTCAGGAGCCATTGTGCTATATTGTCACTAAGGAAATAGGTTGTTTTCTGCCCTCAGTAGTATCCACTCTAAAACTCTCCCTTTGGAAAAAGACTTTTGGACAAATGAATTGGCCAGTGTCCAGGCTTCCTCTTTCCTTTGGGTTGGGCCATCATAGGTATTAATCCTCAAATGCAGGTGAGAGTTAAAGACCAGAGAGAAGTTCCTTCTGGGGCAGAGCAAGTCTAATTGTGTAGGTATGTTGGGCATGGGGGATGGTGTTGGGGAAGGGAGGGACATTGGCTCAAACTCTTTAAAGAATATATTGTGTATTGTGAAGATAAGGTATATTTCCATGTATTCCTAAACTGGTGGCAGGATGCTTTTCTCCTGTAAAGGAACAGGTGAGACTAAAGTGCAAGAAGGTCAGCAGGGGTCTTCAGAGGAGTGATATATGATATAATGTGTTCATTTTTATTCAAGGTGGACTATTATATTAGTTTATTAGGGTTTCCATAACCAAGTACCATACACTAGGTGTAATAAGCAACAGATATTTATTTTCTCACAGTTCTGGGAGTTGGAAGTCCGAGATCAAGGTGTCAGCCGGGTTTGTTCCTTCTGAGGCTGTGAAAGAAGGATCTGTTCCAGGCCTCTCTCCTTGACTTATAGATGGCTGTCTTATCGCTATGTCTTTGCATTTTCTTCCCTCTGTACATATCTGTGTCCAAATTTCCTCTTCTTATAAGGACACCAGTCATATTAGATTAGGTCCCACCCTAATGATCTCATTTTAACTTAATTACCTCTTTAAAGAATGAATCTCAAAATATAGTCACATTACGAGGTACTGGGGATGAGGACTTCAACATACAGACTTCATGGGGGACAAAATGTGGCCTATATCAACTATACAGCAGATACACCTCATCTCATAGAGCTTCTATTACTCTATGTACATTGTACATTGGCTAAGAGCTAAGTGACAAACAAACCCTGAATTAATTAGGGTGCATTTTAGGGGGGTTGGGATTACTTTGTGAGTTGAGGGAATACGTAAAATAATTGAGATGTGAAAGACAATATCCAGTATTGCTCTTCAGTTCCAACTAAGTAGTCTTTGAGGAGTTGTCTAAGAGCCTGTGGAAGTGGTTCTCCATCATTTGGAAACTGATAATGTCGGATGCTTTGTTCAGGGAGGTTTCTGATGGTCCTTCTTGCCATGGACAACAAACTGCCTAATTCTTCTCCTAGGCCTCCCCTGACACACAGCAATGTTGGTTGTTGTGCTCAGTGGCAAATGCTTGGACTTTCTTCTATTAATATAAACTCCAAAAACCTCAATTTAGAGACATAAGTTCCTATGGAAAACTGAGTCTTCACTCTTCACCTGTGTCAGAGATGTCTCCTAAGCCAACCTAAGGCACTTGAAATTACTGTAGGAAGAGACAGGGTAAAGAAATTTACCCTGTCTGGCCCAAAGTAGTTACAGACTCCTGTGTTGCTAGAATGAATCATGTTCCAAGCTTCCTCCCAGACAGTAGAATCCAGTGAATGAGGAACAGTTTTAGCCTTAATGGAACTAGAAAGTAATCAGTCTTCAGTTCTTCTTGTCTCCCATCTTTGTTCCAACAACAACTTTTCTTCACTTACTCGGTACCCTCTGGCCTTTTGATGCCCAACAGTGGTCCAATACTTCCCAAATTCTTTTAGCCATCTCTCCCTCAATGACAGCACACTGCTTCAAACCTTAAAGGTCTTCTAGGCTCACCAAACATTTATAATGAAATCCTCTCCATATCCCTAGCTCTTCTGAAACATTTCAAATGATGAGAAATCCACTGCCTTGGGAAACAACTCATGTCATTTTTGAAAAACCTTCAATTTTTATAACGTTCTTTCTTTTTGGAAACTTGATTTTTGTTCCATCTAAATCCCACACATCATTACTAACTTGATCTCTATGAGTCATACTCAATCAGTTGACTCCATCTTCCACTTGACTGCCACTGCATATTTAAGGACAGCTAGTGTGCCTCGCCTGAGTCTTGTATACCTTAGGTTAGGCACTACCATAACTGACATTTCCAACCAAAGTTTTGGGTGCCATTTTTTGGCTCTTTTTATCTGGGCCTCAATTGTCTGAGTGGGTCCTAATGGCTACTAGTGGATCAATGCTGAAATATGCTGAGATTACTCCTCACCTTTCAGGGCTCAGATCAAATGTCACTTCCTGTTGAAGCCTTCCTTGATGTTACTCAAATATCAGGCAATTAACAGCTTCTTTCTTGACATTCTCATACCACCTAGTACATGACTTTGCTATAACGCTTACTACAGTGTATCACAACCATTGATTGACATTTTCTCTCTTGCTATGTTATGAAGCTCTCTTTGACTAGGGACTGTGTCTTAACCTTAATCATTACGGTGTGCCCCGTTCCTGGCTTCGAAGTGGATTCACGTTTATTGGATGCTTTGCTGATTCAGGAAACCAAAGTTCAAATTCAAGGTACCATAACTGGTCAGAAAGGGAAATTTCTTTTTTGTGGGAGATTTTTGATGGTGTTTAGATCAGACCCTTTGAGGAAAATTTTGGAAGACATATATTTAAATTCTCCAGTGCAGGCCAAGAGACTTTTGGGGAGTACAGAGTGCAGCATGGCATACCGCTGAGACTTCTCAGATGCTTCTGGAATTCCAGTGCAAATCATGGCCTGCATCCCTAGTGTCAAATTATGTCTAGTTTCCCCAAACCTGTACCCCATTGAAAAGCTGTCTTTTCTCCCTTTCTTTGAGGGGAGATTCATCATCAGGCTTGTTTATTTAGTTTTCTAAGGTGAGGGTTGGAGGCCCTTATTACCAAGGAATGATTCCTCCCCAAAAAGGTGGGGAACCAAAATGTATGTTCTCTCTTCCGAGGGATGTATTTTCTAAAAAGAATTTTGTCCAGCTTGCTGTATAATTTGCTTGCTTGCTGATGTTATGCGAATGAAGTCCTGGATGTCTTTTAAAGCCTGAATGCATTAGAGTCAGGTCTTAGCCCTTCCTGAGATAATCTTCCTCTCCAAACAATAAACAGGGCAAGGACATTTGAATCTAGCTGTATATCTTCAGAGCACATTTATTAAGATCCTCTTGTAACTAAAATATGTTCTGGGGCTGGAAGAGTTCATTCTGTTCATTTTCTCAAATGTCTTCTTTATAGTCATTTCTGTCCACCCACCTATCTCAGATGGATATCTATAGAACTATTAAAGTTTCGTCAAGGACAAAAAAAATCAAAATTTGTTCTTGTTCTGATCTGTGACCAGTTCTTATCAGTAACTGCCTTTTAATTTTAGCATTTTTTACCAAGTTCAGTATTTGAAAGGTGGCCTGGTGGTTTACAACACCCTCAAGACTTCCCAACAACTCAGCTACTGCGATGCAGTTCAGAGGTGGATTGTTCTCCTTTTAAGATCATATGTAACAGTTCATATAGTAATCTAACATGTTCGTTAAAGATAGCTTTGCAGGATTGCTTCATATGATATTTGTCATTTGGTGTAGGCTTAAATCAAATTTTCAGTAATAAATAAATGTGGCGAGAGTTTTCCTGTCTTAAGTCGGGGTGGGAGACGTGTTGGGAGGGTCATGGTCGATATCCCGAAAGCCTAATTCTACGTCTGTGAACCATGTAGTGGGATTGCTGTCCCACTCTCTGTGTTATGGATATATAAATGAGAAATATCAGATAAATTTCAGAGGGAGAAATGCTAAAAACTAAACCGAGTTCACCCTTTGATGCTTGGAATAGATCTTTTAAAAGATAAAATCAGTTTATAGTAAATATTTGGAATTTGAAGCTTTTTATATTTTCTCTCTTGAGTTGACAATGTTATTCAGAGAAAATAACTCGACTGCACAGGCAGTTAGCTATTCCTGGGACATTGCCTAATTATATGCGGTCATTGTTGTAGAAACTCAAGTGACCTCCCTCAAAACTGAGGTAGAGAATCACTATCAGAGAGAAAATGTGGACAGTGAATATGGTCCAAGATGCAGGAGTGTATTTCTTATGCTGTAAGCTTGTCAGACCTGCCTGATTCTATTGAAATTCTTAAGTTTGTATGTGAGACTCTGCCAGGCCCCTGGAAGGGAGGCCTCTGTAGAAGCATCTTCCTTTTCCACTAGTAAAAAAGGCAAGAGAGGGTAAATGTAGCCCTGAGAATTCAAGACAAGTTATTAAGATGCATCTGAGCTCGAGGCTCTCATCCAAGGAGTGCTGCAGTTGCAAGATGAAGATGGGGGAGGGGGAGACAATCATCGGACAGTTAGTGCAGATACAGTTGTCAAGGCAAGGAGAGAGGGTGGTGTTTAATATTGAAATCATGTATTCCAGATGTGGCCAATTGGTAGTCAGTCTGCTCTGAAGTGACATGCTGCTGAATCTTTAAAGGGCTTCAGCCGGGGAGAGCAAAATCTGATTGGGCAAATTGCTAAAATATTTAAAGTGCAGCCTGTTAAAGCTTTTACTGCGAAGAGCATCATGTCAGAAGTTGTAGTCAGAAAGAGCGAGTAATTGGCTTTCCATCCTCATGCCAGTCAGTCAGCACGAGGCTCTGTTCCTATTCCTTCCTCTTCATTGCCACTGCTAATAACAACCCTTTGGGGGGGTGTGTGTGTGTGTGTGTGTGTGTGTGTTTGTGGTGTGTATGTGTGTGTGCTAGATAGCTGGTAAAATGAGAGAAGGAGAAGTTAGAGATCCATAAAAAGGGAGACTAAATCCACAAAATGATGTGAAGGCCATTTTAGAAAAAGAGAAACAGGAGAGAGAGACAGAATTATTAGCTGACAAAGGTCACCTGTACTTCCAGGTGGTGGTGGTGTTTGGGACAGTTGTCTTTTAAAGGATGAATGGGTTCTGCAAGCAAAAGAATGGCCTTCAGTAGCAACCACTTTCTCTGCACCTGTCATCTCCTCTGAGATGTAACTCAGGGGATGCTTTCCATTTATAATTTATCACATTTTCTACTTAGGTTTTCCTGTCCCTTTCTCCTCAGGCATGACCCCTTGTTAATTCCTGGCAATGATCAGATTGACAACATGGACTCCAATGTGAAGAAATATGACTCCACTGGGATGTTTCACTGGTGCGCACCTAAAGAGATAGAGAAAGTCATCCTGGTGAGTGATGGACGGTGGAATCGATGCCATCCACTACTGTCCCAAACTACATTTGCTTGGAGTGAAGTTTTCCTAACTGGATGGTGGGATGATTCAATCTCTGGTCCTAATTATTTTTGATAATTGAAATTCGGGACACATATTGAAGAAGCTAGAATTCTCATCAGAACATGAACTGAGAGTGGTATTTTCAAACTCTGAATATTTATTGACTCATTACAGTAGGGAGTGATCACATGCTGTATGAAAGGCATCATAGGAGGCAGTATGTATCATAACTCCTGCGGACGTGGCTCTGGAGCCAGAGCCTGCCTGCGCCATTTAGTAGCTGCACAGCCTTGGACAAGTCACGTGACCTTTTCACACTTCAGTTCTCTTATCTGTAAGAAGATGAGATGAGAATGACCCTAACTCGTAGGTTGTAGTGAAGATTAAAACCCAACATACGACTCAATAAACTTACATGTTATTAGTATTGTTTGTTATTATTAAATGCCATGAAGAAATCTGAATGCTGTCTGTATTGTTACTTGTTTGTAACAACGTCTTGTTTCCTTCTAGATAAGAGCCTTGTGTATTTGTGATCCTTCTTAGCATACAATGTAGACAGGCAGAATGCATTTGCTGATGATGACAGTGATGAGCCACAGTTCCACCTCTGGGAGTAGGTGCTCAGAGTTTTATTTTGTGGTTGGCTCATCTCAGTAGCAGCAGCAGGCTTCTTCTGGTCTGTCCCAGGAATGTCAGCATAGATAACAGTCCATTCTACTCTTTAGAGTTGGCGTCTTAACAGCTTTAGGTTTTAATGCCTACATGGACTCTCCTACAGTGTCTTGTCTTGCTAATCCATGAAAAATGCATTAATAATCAGGAAGTCAAATGGAAGAGTTCTTTCTCCCTTGTGCCTTCTAATCCCTGGATTGCTGTGGCCTGCTCCTTTATATCAGCCAGGAAAATCCTATCATTTCTGATGTCATGGCTTCCCTTCCTAAAAAAGGACTGTTCCAGTTCCTCAGAAAGGTTTTGTATTCTAATCCACTAGATTTTTCCCTGTGTTTTATCTGAATGTGAGTGTGCGTGTTTTCTCTAATTATAATCGAGCATTCAAAGCCAATACAGCATTGTGCTGGAAGTTGTCTCGGAGGTGTGAAAGTCACAGACAAAAGCACAGAAAGTCACATTTGTCAGGAAACAGCTATTATCCAACTTACCAGGAGTGCAAATGGTTCTAATCACAAAGCTGCTCCATATATTTACATCCTGATGTTGTGTCCACTGCACTTTTGCTCTGGTGATCTAAACTCAGCCTAGCGTTACCTACCTGTGGCAGGTGCAAAGCTTGGTGCCCTCTCTGGAATCAAGGGTTTTAACAGCTTGCCTACATATTCCTGAGGAGTAAATGGCTAACTGACGTCCAATCAAAGTTCCCTTTCGGCATGAAAGAGTTTAAGGAGGCAAGTTACTACTTCTCTCATCTGAAGAATAGTATCATTTAATGAACATTTATAACAAGCCTTCTATGTGTTAGGCACCATTCTCATTGCAGGGGGCACAGCCCCTGACATTGACCTCTCTCATAAAGTTTGTATTCCAGAGGGGCAAAGAGAAGACCTCCAAATAGACAAATGAATATGTAATAACATTTCAGATATTGATAAAGTGCTATGAGGAAAATAAAATAGGGTCCTGGGCTAGAAAGGGACTGGGAGGTGCTGTTTAGCTGGTGTGGTCCAAAAAGCTTTCTCTAACGTAACATCAGAGCACAAAAGGAGAATGCTTGTAAGAGCCAGCTATGTGAAGTTTTGGGATTGTGAGTACCCACTGGGTTCAGGATGCTAACTACTTTGGGTGTGAGGAAATAGGAGATGGCCTCAATCTTGAGGAAATGATCATCTCATTAGAGAGAAGTCATAAAATGTAACCATGATATAATATATTTGAAGCTAAGTGTTAACGAGACTCAAAGTGCTGTTCAAATTTAAGGGAGAAGACTAGTGTGCATTTAAGTGGCCAGAAAGTCTTATTGGACACAAACAGATTGTGCTTCAACGGATTTAAGGCCATTAAGGCCCAGCTTGGGTTAGACCTTGAAGGCTGCATAGGAAACTCAAGATGCACGCATGAGTAGTTTCTCTAGTGAGTCTTAAACCTGGCAGAATCATACTCTCCAGTGTTGAGGCCCAGGAATTGGGACCTTTTCAAGGTTCTCCTGGTATTGTTGCTGTAGCCAGTCTAAGGATTGGTGTCTTGGTCCCCAGATCTAAGCTAATGGGGTCAGCATCTGTGCCTCGGCCACTCTGCTAACTCATGCCTTCCCTATCTCCCTATTCTAGAATTCTATCCTCCACTCTAGACCCAGTTTGTATTCCTTGGGCTTGCCAAAGAGAGCTAGCCTCCCAGGTGACCTGGACAGTTAAAAATAATTAGGAGCTCCATCACAGCATATTACAGACTGGTTGACCCTATGCTGGTGGTACCCAGGCACTCACACTTCCATGCAGCCAAGATAACTAACTCCAGGTCTTCTTCACTGAAGTGGTGATGTGGGATGTGACTCCCCAGTGTGTCCTCCTTGGTCACCATTTATAAGACATTTCTTATAAATGCCCCTGTCTTACTTGTCCCTGTACTGTTGCAGAGGGAAACCAATAACGGTGACAGCCCTTGCTTTATTCTAATGATTAGGGAGTGAAAGCTAGCTTCTTCCTCTCCTTGGGGGTTACTATAATAACCGTGACATTGTCATGAATTGCAATATTGGCATTTAAACAGTCAATACACTGCTCAATTCTAGGGATTAAATCGAGCAGAGTTTGATATGTGCAGTGGACATTAATATGCCTCCCCCAAATCATTGTAAGCCACATGGGGCCATCCAGGCATGCCGTGGGTAGACAGGGAGGGAGGAAGGCAAGATGAGAGGGATTGGACTAGAAGAGGCAGAGAAAGGCCCACAACTGGCCTCCTTGTGTTGTTCTCTTCACTAACGCAGTAAGCAAAAGGGCCGGCAGCAGCTAACCATTTTCATTTCCTGGGAAGCTGGGGTCCTCCTTTAACTGGGGTGATTTTATTCTTTAATTTGTTTTTTTTGTGGATACAGGCCTGGGGTTGGGGGAAGACGTGGGCTTGTTGCTCTTCCTGATCTATCTTTGGATCCTTTTAATTATTATTTGGGAATCTTCCTCTACACAGTCTGCACAGGTGGGCCACTCCAGACATTCCCCTGGAAACTCCAAGGCAGCAGTGGACAACGGTCAGCAAACTCTTTCTGTAAAGGGTCATATAATAGATAGTTTAAGTTTTGCTGGCCATACGGTCTCTGTCACAGCTAATGAACTCTGCCATCGTAATGTAAAAACAGCCATAGGCAATACCTAAACGAATAAGGTTGACTATGTTGCAGTAAAATTTTTTTGAAATCCGAATTTCACATAATTTTCACATATTATGAAATATTCTCCTTTCAAATTTTTTCAACCATTTTAAAACTTGAAAACCAATCTCAGCCCACTGGCCATGGCCATAGAAAAGCAGGTAGTAGATGAGATTTTGCCCGTGGGCCATAGTTTGCCAGCACCTGGCTTAGGACAGCATGTTCTATCCCCTGATGCAATGATGTACTGTGAAATCCCACTGCTGAGCCTAGAACTCAAAACTCAAATTTCTCAAGCTGAGACCAACATAGGATCTGACCATTTTATCATCATCTCAGCAGGAGACATGGAAAAGGCAGCTCATTTTATCAACAATTTCATGGAAACTAAGACATCTCTTTCCAAATGTCATAAATATTGCTATTTCTTCTTATTTTACCACCTGAAGATCAGTATTAAAGGACTCTTACTCATATGCCTATCTTTCTTAAATCTTTTATCAAAAAAGGTAGTGATATGTGTGGATATATGTTTCATATGTTTATTACACCGATATAATATATATACACATATGGTGTAGTATGAATTATAAATTATAAATATATATGGCACATATATAACATTAATGAAATAAAAATAATAGCACACAATAGCACATAGTACACACTCAACAAATGTTTACATGATCCTTTATACAAATGGTTCTTTTAGTCTTTACTGCAACCCTGTGAGGTCTTTTCGCCAATCCTTGTGCACTTCTCCCTGTTGCAGACTCGAAGTGAAGCCGCCATGACTGTCCTGAGTGGCCATGTCGTGGTCTGCATCTTTGGCGATGTCAGCTCAGCCCTGATCGGCCTCCGGAACCTGGTGATGCCACTCCGTGCCAGCAATTTTCATTACCATGAGCTCAAGCACATCGTCTTTGTGGGCTCCATTGAGTACCTCAAGCGGGAATGGGAGACACTTCATAACTTCCCCAAAGTGTCCATATTGCCTGTAAGTCCAAGGTCACGTTATTGATGTTTTTTTCTTTTCATTCGCGAAAGAAAATCCCAGGTGAATATAATGCTTGTAGCTTTGATCATGCCTCTGCTTCTTCATCTGGTTTTGGGCCTGAGGACTCAGCCCTTCCCCTGTGCTCTCTAGGAATATCCAAACCCTGGGAGACCTTATTAAAAGGAATTTGCAGCCAAGTTCAGCTGCTCATCAGGCATGAAGTTTCTCTGGTCTCAAATGTATTAACCATATTGGTGTCTAAACACTCTCTCTCTTGCCTATCCAAACCTAATGCTTTGAGATATTATGATGCTTGTAGCGCAATTTACTTATGGAACTATGTAGATCATTTTATTTTATGACGTTATTAATGCTTGGCAAATCTTGATTGTACCATGTTCTATTTTTAACCAAATGTATTTAACAAAGTTCTTTATTTATTTCTGCTGTACAGAAGGCCAACTTCTTCTGCTGGTCAACCCCTACCTCCCATTAGTTTAGAAACCCAGCAATGTTTTCATGGGTTTGTGTGTGTGCGTGCACATATGTGCTTGTGATTCTTGACTAAAAAACACTAGTACCCAAATCTGAAAGAACAGTTTGGAACACCACAATTTAGTGTAAGGACATGGGATACATGATCTGGGAGTCATGTAACTAACTACTTGTTAATCACTAATCAATATATTTTCCATAAGCTTTCCAAAAATTGTATTTTACATTTCAACATTTGATATAGTTCTCCATGTCACAAATCCATGCACATGTCACTTATTCTCAACACGTTTTTCTTGGAAGTTCACATTCCTAAAATTGAGCAACACAAATTTGATGCTACATTTCAAGAGATCTGGGTTATTTCCCACTTACAGAGCTGAAATTCATTATTTCGATTATCAGCTGCTGGAACCTCAGAAATGGAAAAAAAGAGTCGAGTAATATAGTTCAATAAAGAATGCATAAGAATCTACCCATAAGTAATATTCATTAGAAGCCACCATTTGACCTTACATATGCCTGGCACCAAGGTACTCAACAAATGTTTAAAGAAGTGAGAAAAATATAGACAGATATCTTTTCAATGCTGGGCCAAAAACTTACTGACTTAATAAACGCATATAGGTAAAAATAGTCACCTGCAGAAAAACAAATTGTCATACACAGAGAAGAGCATAAACAGATACAGACCTTGGTAATTTCAGACATGATAGATTTGATTATATATTTGCGTGATCTTCCTACATGTGTGCTTCCACATGGTACCCTGGGAACACATGGACTAGGATCTAAAAGTATCTTGTAAAGAGCTTATTATTTTGCTGGGCTATGTGAGTCTGCGTGTATGTGTGTGTGTGTATATGTGTGGAGTGTTGGGTGTGTGTGTATGATGTTTGGTTTGTATTTGTGTATGTGTGTGTGTGTAGTGTTGGGTGTGTGTATGTGATGTTTGGTATGCATTTGTGTGTGTGTATTGTTGGGTGGTGTGTGTATATTTTGTTTGGTATGCATGTGTGCATGTTGTGTGTGTGCATGTTTCCTCTATGTGCCCTTGTACACATTCACTCACCTGCCTGCATATATATATAAATGAGCTGCCATATTTGTGGGTCCTTTTCAAACCCTCCAAAATTCAGCACACTCAAGCACAGCATATTTGTACAAAATGGGCCTTCACCTACGTCTCCACATATTTCATCGTTTAAACAGTGCCCTACATTTAGGGCCAGCCTAGACAAACACAAGGTGTTTCTATGTATGTCATTTGTATTCCTTGAGTTTTAAAATCATGTGTACACGACTAAGCAGGGATTGTCTTATATCACAATTACTGCTGGATTCCATACAAAGTGAAAATGAAAAGAATATTGATGTAGGCAATTGAGACTTATGCACTGGTGAAATGTTTCAGAAAGTTGGTCAGACTTATTTTGTATGAAGAGATCCCAGGAAAAGAGGGGATTCTTCTCCTTCCCTCACAAGATACTGCTCTGGAGCCTGGAACTAGTAGCTTCTAAGCCCCGTAGCACTAAATGCCTCTTCCTTGATAATTCCACTTTGCAGCAATATTTTGGGGGCTGAGAATAGAGTCATGACTGTCACTGAGTTATAAAAGGGAGTTGATGGTTTCGATCTCTGCAGCCAATTCCCATCTTCTCAAAAGTCCCTTCTCCTGGAAGGAGAACGAGAGGAAGGCCTCCAGAGATATATGGCAATTGGCAGACCTGGCCTCTACACAGTCAGTGAGTTGAAGGTGACTTGAGGCTCCATGTAGAAGCTGGATTCAGGCTGGAGGACTAAGAAGGCTGGTGGCTGGCTGTGAACTCCAAAACGATGCCACATGGCCCTGGGGAGCTCTGATATGGGATGGCCTGATTAGTTCTGCTGTGACCCCTCATGAGGACACAGAGCATGTGGAGGTCGTGCCACTCTTCTCTTTTACCTGTGTTTGCATTCTCAGCCTCTTCGTCATTACCTCCTTGATCTGGGTTTTTTCCCACTGTTTTTTGCTGTTATGAGATGTTTGAAAAATCTGTTTACTGGCTTATTTATTTTTAATTACTCCAGTAATATACAAATACATTCTTGTTATAAAATATTCAAACAGTACAGAAGTATATAAAGTCAAAAAAAACCTTTTCCCTTCACCCTTGATCTTATTCTCCTCCCCAGAGGTAATTACTGTTATTAGTTTAGTGTGAATTTTTCCTGAACTTTCTCTCTGAATGTACATACACTTATAAATACATAGTTAATAGCTACATAAATGAATAGTTTTATTTTGTGAGTTTCTTTTTACATAAATGAAATCATCCTTTTGAGTTGTTTAGAACTTTTTTTCGCTTATCTATTTTAGAGATCCTTCCAAGGCGACACCTGCATGACAGCTGTGTCAGTCCCTTCACCTGCTGCATAGACTTCTGTTGTATATATGTCCCGTGGTGTGTTTAACCATTCCTATGTTGTTGGACAATTAGCCAATTTCCTTGTTTTTTCTTGCTGAAAATATGAAAAAAATTATATGACCTGAAGCTTAACTCCTTTTCGTCTCCCCTTTGCAAGAGGCACATTAATTCCACTCCCTCCCATATCCTCCAAATTGAGCAGCAGTTTCAGCGCCCCCCAACACACTCTCCTCACTGTCTATTTCCCCTTGGCTGCCTTGGAAATTTTAGTTGGAGCTGCTGTCTTTTGCCTGAGGCAGAAGTGACCTGCTATTAAATAAACAGGCATTTGAAACCCACCCCCTTGTTATGTTCTGAAAGCCAGAGGTTGCCACAGGACAGTTACTGAAATCAAGACGATTGCCAGGCAGGAAGAAGATGTAGAGCCCTGGCCTTATTCCTCTCCCTTGTTTGTTAGTAATGGCTTGATTGAGTTTTGAGAACAAGCCTAAAATGCTGCCATCAGCACCGACTACCCTTTAGATTAGCACACGGCTCCTAGTCCCGTGAATGCAGTTAGGCCAGCTTAATGTCAAGGCATAAAAAAGATACTTGTTAAATAATTTCCCAAAGCTCCAGCTCAATCTTTAATTTGTTATTATTTTTTCCTCTTTCCCTCTCGTCCCTCAGTCTCACTTTTGCTTCTCCTTTTTCTTCTTTCTTCTATGCCGAAGGGTACGCCATTGAGTCGGGCTGATTTAAGGGCCGTCAACATCAACCTCTGTGACATGTGCGTTATCCTGTCAGCCAATCAGAATAATATTGATGATACTTCGCTGCAGGACAAGGAATGCATCTTGGCGTCACTCAACATCAAATCTATGCAGTTTGATGACAGCATCGGGGTCTTGCAGGCTAATTCCCAAGGTAAGGACAGCCTGTAATACTTCTCTGCTGTGCCTACAGGGGACAGGGGCTGGCAAAAGGGATATCCTTCACTCAGTAATTCAAAGACGCTCACATCAGCCTGCCTGGCAGTGAAACCTATGGTCGCTGTGATGGTTTTCAAAAGGGCATCTGCTGCCTCTTCTTGCTGTCCCGAGAAGCAGGCTTGAGACCTGAACTCCTGCATTCAGAATAGGCTGCCTTCCCAGAGATTAAATCAACCTTTAAATCACCACCCACCCAGCCATTCCAAACTGTGGCTTAATGATCAGAGTCATCAGCTAAATGGTCAGAGCACAGAAAAGATGCTGGCTGAACAATTCCCAATGTTTCTCCCCAGTATATATATTTCCGTTTGACCTATTAAGATTTGCTATTGTTATAGCTGCATGGAGGTGTTAAGCTTTACATTGTGATCTGCTGACCAAGGGATGGTGATCTCTGGAGAGTGATGTCTATATGGACGTTAAAAGTCATTTAGCAAGTGGTGATGCTCATCAGTCCACACATTCTCTATAGGAGATAAAACAGCGTGAAATGATGCACCTCTGCCTTCTCTGCTTTGCCCCGGTCTTCCCTGTCATTTTCTCCAGGATCCGGAGCAAGCTAATTACAAGTAAAGATGTCATCTATGGGTCTTAGAGAGGCAGCACAGCAAAAACCCCACAACAAACAACTTCACTCATCAGGGCCTGGCAGGATAGGATGTGAAGCATTTTCCTCCAAATAATGCCTCAGTGTAGGCTTGCCATGAACTGTGTGTAGGCTACTGAATGGGTGGCATTGGGTTCCTGATGGGGGCCTGAATCCCATCTTTCCAGTATCAAAGGTAGAGAGAGCACAGCCCATGAGAACTATGGCTGCTAGGATGTGAAGTGCCATCTTATTGATATGATAAAGCTCAGCTTGATCATGCAGCCTGGACCTGTGTGCTGGATTATCTTCTGTTGACTCAGCATCACCACACCTCCTTCTAATATCTGCTCAACATTGCAGCAAAGCCAGGAAGAAGAGTCCCTAGAATCTTCTTCCTTGCATGGTTCTAGGCTGGAGTCTGCCAATGAGAGAGGAGCACAGGGGTAAGATCTGGACATTAGAAGGGATAAAGAAGTCTTGATTCTTTGGAGGCAGCTGCATGCAGACACTGAGCAGATGCAAGCTTCAGAGAAACTCTCAGGGGAGCTTTCTGAGAACCCCTGGCTTTGCTGCTAGGGACTGACAAAAGGGCTGTGGGCTTCTTCGAGGGTCTTGAGATTCACAGCACCTTCTGGTGAAGTTCAGGAGAACCTTCCACTTGGTGTTGCAGGTGAAATGGCTAATGATGGCTTCTTTGACTTGTGCTGCTACAGTCCTTGCAATGGTTGTGTCAATTGTAATTTTCTCCACAGTTGGAATAGAGTGGCTTCTATTCTTGACGTAACTCTGCCTGATACAGCCTGAAGCCTAGTTTTGACCTCTCCCTTCCATCCTCCTCCACCTCTCCCCCAAATCTAGCTCTTGGTATCCACTTGCTCAGCCGTACCCACAGGGCAGAGCAACATGTCAAGGCTCTAAGAGAGAACTCTTATCTACCCAGGTGCATACTGGGGAGGCAGGGCCTGCCTCCTGCACGCCTACTCAGGGAGTAGAGGTGACAAAGGATGTGAGAAGACAGTAAGCTGGCCTTCTGGGAACTGCAAGAGGCAAGCTAGCATTTGGTTCCTGCTTTTAAGTACTTGTTCTCCAATGTGGTTCCTCCTTCCCCCACTCCTACAAGGACATCACCCGGGGACTTTGTTAGAAATGCAGAATCTCAAGTCCACCCCAGACCTTCTGGGCCAGAATCTGCATTGTAACAGGGTTCCCAGGTGACTCAAGTGCACTGCTTTAAGGCACAATAAATCTTCACACTAACAAAACCAGGTCCAGTGAACAAGCTGACCAACTCGAGTAGATGCTCGCTCCTCTTCTGGTTGGAACTAGTAAGGGGAATGGAAAGAAATGGAAGCTGGAGAAGTGCTCCCTTCGGAAGGAGATGGAACTAAGCAGGAGAGGCAGGAAAACACTCCCTTTCCCCAATGTGCCTGTCTCCTCCCAATCCACTAATTATGTTTTTCAGTCCATAGATCAAAATATCAATGTATAATTTAGTTACACAATTATACAATGTATAATTTAGTATGGATCTGACATAGGTGTTCCTTCCAGCTCTCATAAACTTTATCCCAGCCTCTCGGATCCTGTATGATGGAAAAACTGGTAAAAATGCTTCCTCGCCCCACCACATGATATTCACCCAATTTTCAAAAGCCTTCTTTACTGTTTTTAGCATAGGGATAAGTAAGAAAAGTAGGTTTTGGTGGGAGATGGGAAGAAAAGCAAAGGGAGCTCATTTCTCCTGCAAAAAAAGAGAAGGGCACTCCTTATTTTGTACACACACACACACACACACACACACACTCCCCAAAAGAAGACAGAGGATGTGCCTTTGGCCAGTGGCAATTTTCGTAGACTCCTCGTCAGCAGTGGAGTGGCATATATGCCCCACAGTAGCCAGCCGTCTGTTCTTCTCTCAGTGAGAGACTGTCGAAGCTATAGCCCACCAAGCCCATAATTCCCCACGTCTTCTTACTCCATCTGCTTTTCTCTTGTCCTTGGTTTCTAACGCTCTTCTCTGGTGACACTGTGACCTTCCAAAAGGCAGTAGTCCAGTGGTGGCCATCAACATGGGAAGTAGCTTCCTCCCTGACAGGCGGGTGCTGTATGTTCATCTCTGGCTGCTCCTGTGCAGCTCACTCTTCAGACTCATCCTGGCCTGTGGAGCCAGATGGACGAGCTAAATTTCCCTGCCACTGTCCCTTCTTGAGACCCTTCTGACCAACTGAAATGCTCATTGGCTTCAGATACTTTTGTTACCCTTCATCTGGACATTTGGCACGATCGTGCTCCAAGTGGATTGGAATTACAGAGTACAAAGTGGATTTTATGTTACTCTTTTCATTTTGGGAAACAAATCTAACTTCCAACCTGAGTGATAACTACATAGATTTTTGGCCGCTCCTGCCTGGTTTTCATCGGTATTTATTCTGGAGTTCTTATGAAACCCCATCCTTTGTCCTGAGAGCTACATTATCACCTCTCCAGAACACAGCAGGATAGAAATGTGGACTCAGGACAAATGTGTGTGCTCTTGGACCAGAGTATTCACACATCCTTATATCCTTATGGAAAGTTTTTCTAACATAATAGATATAACATCAAAAATGTGTCTTAACATTGAGGAGGCAGAGTCTTCATTGGGATTTGTGTTTGGACACTTGCCACTGCGTGTTACCTGCTCTCCTAGACTAATAAAACCTCTTTTCCCTCTTCTCTTTTTACATTCTCTGCTGGTGTCACTGTTCTAGCCCACATGGTGGTCAGAACCGACCAAGCCTAGGGATTCTGGACCAGACAGTTTCTGAAAAGATCTGAGATGTGATGGCTGCTTGTCAAAAACAATTACAGAGAAAGGTGCATACCCCATGCTGGATGGTGTATCCGATGTGACAGTTGGGTCTATGAGATGCAGTTTTAATATACAGCAGGCAAGACTGCTGTGACAATTATCTAAAGCAGGTGAAGCCACTTCTTGCTGGTCAGCAAACGTCAGCTCAGAACCACTTCAGAGCTCTTTACCAGCAACTAAGTGCCTTTATTTACAGAACGCCTGTCACTTCCCTTTGGCTGGAGAGCTGGTGTATTATTTAGCATGCATTTATCTGGGGAAAACATTTCAATTTAAATCAGCTGGTACAACAGTTGCTCTTGCCAGACTGTTTCCCTATGGTTCTAAAAGACAAGAACTGAGTCTGATTTTGGAAGGGAGTGTGAGCAGAGGGAGGAAAAGTCTATTCTCAGAGCCGCTTGAGTAAGTACCTGGAAAGAGGGAGTCTGTGGTTGAGTTTCCCATTATACTTTATGTCGAGTTGTGAAATGAGCATCTTATAGTTTCTTCCTGCTTATTCTCCCAGTAAGGGTAACTCTTAAGGGAAAGAAAGAGGAATAAATGAGTTCCTGCTGTGCATCAGGTGCTATAAAGGCCCAGGACACAAAGATGACTAGGATTCAGCCACTCACCATCCTCAGGTGAGTGGAGGAGGCACCTCCATAAATAATTACAGTGCAATGAGACAGGACCAGGCTAGAAGTACAGGAGCACAGAGAGCTCCTTATTTTATATATTTCAAGGAGTCGAGAAGGCTTCCAAGAAGAAGTGACATTTGTAGATGGCTATTGAGCACTGAAATGTGGCTAGTGTGACTGAGGAACTGAATTTTTCCTTTTATTTGATTTTAACAAATTTAAATTTAAAAAGTGGCATGTGGCTAATGTGTACCATATTGGACAGCCCAGGTCTAGAGCATAGGCTTGTTGCCTTGCTAAGGGTTCGGGTTTATAGGAAGATGATTATTAAATCCATCTTTTAAAAAGATAACAGGCAAAAATATGAACACAGTTTAGAGGTAAAAAAGAGAAAATGGCCTGAGCTATGCAAGAAAACTATTACAATGGACTAGAAGGGGTGGGATGACGGCTGACGTACATCTTTAGTGATGGCAGTCACAAAGGTGAGACAGAAATTCAGATGGATTTGAAACAGAAAAGATAGCCAATGAAGGCTGGTTGGATGGAAAAGAGGTGTGGGTGAACAAAAATGAGAAGTGAGGAATGAGTTTCGAGGTTGGCTTCTGGGGAGATGTAAAAGTGATTAAGTAAGCAGAGGAACCAGGAGGAGAAACAGGCTTGGGGCAGAAAGTAAAGAATTTGGTCCTGGTCCATTTGAGTTGGAAGTATCTGTAGAGCATCCAGCAAGAAATAAGAGCGTACAGCTGTAGGGGTGAAGTTAGATTTGAAGCTATAGACTTGGAAATCATCGGTAATGGACAGTATATAGGCCTTGAAAGTGGGTTTTTCCCAGGGAGACAGGCAGAGCAACTAAGAGAAAAGAATTTAACGTGGAACCTTGGGAAGCATCAATATTGAAGGGACAGACAGAAGAAAGGAATCCCGTGAAAGGGGCTGAGGGCAAAGATTTAGGGAAGTAGGAATGGGTGCTGTGAAAGACAAAGGAGAAGAGAGCTGAATAAATTCCAGATAGCAACTTAGAATATATCCTAATTGTTGTTGATATGTGTCTTTCTTGAGTAGCCTGTGAGCTCTTTGAGAGACAAGGACTATTCCTTGTCTTGCTCATCTTCATGTCCCCAAGTGCCTCTATCACAGGATCTGACATAGAGTTGGTATGCCGTAAAAATTTGTTGAGCTGAACTGATTTGAAAGGAAGCGATGATTAGTGCTATCAGATACTGCAAAAGAGTCAAGTAGATGAGGGCCGAAAAGAGGCAGCGCTGCATTTGATGCTCAGGAAGTTGTTGATGAGTAGCTTGTTGCCTGTAGAAGCCCATATTCAGGGGTCTGAAGCCTTAAGGGGAGATGAGAATTGGAGACCATATATTACTCTTTAAGTGCCGATAGGGAGAGAAATAGGATGTTTTGAGGATCTCATCAAAGAAAAGATTTCCTTTTTGTTTTTAGAATGGGCAGAAATACAGCATATTTGCTGGCTGCAGTAGACAAAGGTGAGTAGACTCACAAAGAGAGGGAAAGTTTGAAGCTATAGGAGAGAGTTGTTAAATGATAGAGAGAAGCGGGAGGTAATGTGGCTTTAAAACTCAGAAGGATTGATACTCATTCCTCTGATGCAGAAGGCTGGATGGGAAGAGAAGCTGGAGGAAGCTCAGTCCCATGGCTTCTACTTTCTTCAGGAAGCAGCCAGTTTTGCTTTCCTTGAGGAGTTTAGGGAACAGGACAGTTGAGACAGGGAACTGATGGTGATAAAGGCTTAGAGCAGATATCATGAGAAACAGGTAAGGGAAATGACTGGAGTTAGGGGAAAGCATGAGTGAGCACTGGTGAGAACCAGCTGAGGTTGGCACTGAGAAGGTGTAATGAACCCAGTCAGCACAGTGCTGCAGTTTTCTCTGCAGTGCTTGTCAGAAAGAGCAGAAAAAGTGGAAATTGGCTTTAGGTTGGGATGCACATTTGGAGGAGGCAAAGGATTCCATGGTGCTGTTAAGAGAGTATTAAAATGAGCAGCTGCCGGGTCTAAGATGGTAGGTGGAGATAAATCAGAGTTGAGACTTATTGACAAAGAGGCCAGAAAACAAGCAAGAAATAAATCCCTATGAGGTCAAAGAACAGGGGTGTGAAGTAAGGGGTGGGAGAGCCAAAGGGTGGGAAGTTTGATCAGAGAGAGGAATATGTGATGACCTCAGAGAATGAAATATTCCTTGCAGAGCCAGAACAGAACTTGGTGGTATTACACTGAAAACAATTTTTCTCCATGAGAATTCCACACCCAAATCAAAGCCCATCTGAATACTGCCATCACTGCTACCACCACCTCATCTTCTCCCCTGAGGCTCTCCTCTGCTCCTAGTAGATCTCTAGCTGTCACCCTCACCTGGATTCAGGACTTCATTTCCACCCATCTGCTTTTCATGCCCACCTGGATTTTCCACTAAGTCCATGTGGAAATGAACCATGACGAAAAGCCAACACCACCAACAACAACCATGATAATAATGCTAATGCTTTGTGAACATTTGCTGCCATTTTGTGGCAGGAATTTTGCCAACCAAGACAATGTGCATTTCTTAGATCACTGTTTTTCACCCTTGGCCACACATTTAATCACCTGAGAAACTTTAATAAATATGGATGCCTGGGTTGCACCTAAGCACTTGTGATTTAACTGGTCTAGGGTACAGCCTGGGCATCAGGAGTTTCATAAGCTCTCAGGTGATTCCCCTGTAGAGCCAGGGTTGAGACCCACTGTTCTAGATGGCACTCAGAAAAGGTGTGTGAGGGAAGGAGGTTACTATTTTGATTGTAAAGAGTAAGACACTGAGGCATGCAGAGATTGAGTAATGATTTAAACCTGGGTCTCCTGACCTCCTGGGAATCCTAAACTTTAAACCATTTTGCTTCTTCAGGACAATTCTTGGCTCAACTTGTTGGTCTGCCTTCTACCTTTCATATTTTTTTGATAGTCATTAGCTCTCCCAAGAAGGAAAAGCCCTAAGTGGAGAAAGAGGGATGAGGGCATGTGGTAGAGACATTAGACTCTAACTGCTTTCTGCCTAACTGGCTGTGTTTGTCAGTCTTGTCTCTGCCGCATGTCTCAAGGTGATAAGTAAGGATATTAGTTGCTCAGTAGACAGGCTGTCTTCCTTACCACAACTTTGTAAAAGCAGCAGAGCTGAGATCTAGCAATATAATGCTATTGAAGAGCAATGTTGCTCACCTCCAAAGCCAGCAGCCAGGCTCCCCTTAGAGCCTGGGTCTCTTTAAGAAGATGGAGCATGTGAATGTCAATGTCTGGGCTAAATTTGGATGTTGGTGTTAACGTTCCTCTATTGTTCCCTTTCCTGTTATATGCTCTGCATTCATTCGGTTCATGCTGCCTGTCCTGAGGGTGTTAATCTAATTCTATAGACACTTACTAAGCACCTGTCATGTGCCCAGACTGTGCATGGCATGTATTGCTGGGAAGACAGGGTCATAAAACACATTCCTGATTCTTGCAACTACTGATGCAAAAGTATAACTGTTCAGAATGCTGGTTTATCACTGTGAGAGAATTACAATCCATGGAGGCTAATATTAGAGACAGGAAGAGGAAGAGGCTGGGTTTAAGAGACATTCTGAAAAAAATGCATAGGATTTCAGTAAGTAGAAACAGATAGAGTTGGCTGCAATCAGAGAGAAGAACAGAAGTGAAAGGGCAGAGGTACATGGGGACATGTTTGGGGGACAGCAATGAGTACAATTTGGCAGAAATACAGGATGTATATAAGACAGCAGGGAGGCATGAGGCTGAAGTGTGGGTTGGGCGTTGAGGATTTTTTCTTTGGTTAAGAAGCCGTAAATAATTTTTTTATCAGTTTATGAGTTAGGAAGCTATAAATAATTCAGTAGGCACTCGGGAGCTATGGAAGGTTTCAATGCAAGAGATTCATGGGATTGGACCTGAGATTTAGGGAGATTGATCTGGCAGCCCTGGGAAGCATTGTTTAGAGTTGAAAAGAAGAGGATACAGGGACAGTGGGTAGGAACTATGCTTATCCAGAAGGAGAGCAGGAACCTTGAATGGACGAAGAACAGGAAGTTCTAGTGTGAAACATAGTAGATGTAAAACAGACTGCATGAAAGTGGTCTTCCCTTCCAGTGAGGGAGGATGGTGACACACTCCTGCGAAGAGGCCTGTGGAGAGAAGGGGCTGACCGCAGGAGAAAGTGGTATTGGTAACATTGTGTTTTAGTGATGGTTCATTTCCACGTGGGCTTGGTGGAAAATCCAGGTGGGCATGAAAAGCAGATGGGTGGAAATGAAGTCCTGAATCCAGGAGAGGTTCACAGCTAGAGATCTGCCCCGTTGCTCATGCTCTAGGAACAGAGGAAAGGATGAGGAAAGACAGGTGAAAGACAGAAGTCTGAAGAATGTCTTAGAAAGGGCAGAGAGAACTATTGGTAGAAGCAGCGAAACCACAAACTGAGCTGGGCTCCCAATGTCCCCAGTGGGGAGGAGAATATGTCCCAAACCCAGGACGAATGTCCCCTGCCTGGTTTTCCTCACTTCCTCTAAATTATTTTTCCATATTCTATGCCTCTTTATAACCACCAAGTTAAAAAAAATTATAGTGGACTTACACAAACACACCAACAGGCATACAAGTATGTGTGCATGTTCACAATGCACTCATGTGCATGTGCATGCGCACACACATGGTTCCTGGAACCTTCCATGGCCCTCAGCCACAGTTACACTAAGTTATATCCACATATAAGCGGATGCTTTTCTTTGTCTGCATTTCAACATAGGTTAAGAGCCTCAAGTTGGAAATGCCATTATTTTTGGAAGTGTGACCGTGGTCCTTGAAAAGGCAGCATTAATTGGGGGCATAGGGAAAATCCTAAGGTCTAAGAAAGATTTTACTGTTCCAGAGAAGAAAGTGTGACTTCTATCTTATGTTTGGGGAAGACCATGTGGATTAGGGTCTCTAAATTATTGGATATGAGGAGTCAGGATTCAAAATGATCTTCCTAAACTGAAACCTTGGGGCAAAACCCATAGGATGGAAGGTAATGAAGACCATTGAGTATTGTTTCAAATAATCACTAAAGACAGCCTGGATAGACCTCATTGATAGAAGCATAATTTATTTTGAACAGTGGTAGTTTCATCCTGGTCAGTCTGAGAGTGAGTGTGTCAAGAGCTATGAAGATTTGAAGGGAGGAATTGACAAACATGAGAATGTTGCCAAGGGGATGACCAGAATGGGGAAATGCTTGGACGACATGTCTCTTGCCAAGCAGTTAAGAGAATGGGGCTAGTGGACCGAGAAGGCCATTTTATCTTCTGCTCCGTTGGACAAAACCAGGACCAATGGCTAATGATTAAAGAGAATAAGATTTTAGCTCTACAGAAGAAGACATTGCCAGAACAGAATGGGCTGCCTAAAAATGTAGTGAGCATCCTATCTTCGCATGTCCCTTTGCCAAAGGAAAGTTACTGATGTGGTCTTTGTGATGGGAGAGAAATTGGATGAGATGAGTTCTGTGGTTCTTTATAACTGAGGGTCTCTGGTATTTTCTTGATTTTTATGACATAGAGATCTGTGTTTTAGATGATTTACATTCTTACTCCAGAGAGAGAGCTGTGCTGTTTGGCAGGATTGGGGTCATAAAGGGTCTTTTAGTGGAAGCTTTCACAGCCTTCCAGAATGGCACTGTCTTTGTGTCTAAGATGGGGAGCAGCCTGCAATGGGGTGAACAGCTGCACATCTGGCTTTTCCATTAATCTAACACACCACTCCCATCTTCAACTCCCATGTCACCCTCTTCAACACCCACCCTTCCCACTTTTCTCCTCTTCTATTCCTCCAAGCCTTGCCCCTGCACACAGGTTGCCCCCTCTCACTTGCAAACATACCTATACACATGTCCTCACACACATTCTCCCTCCCTGAAATCAGAGAAGCATTTTTTCAGCTGCTCCTATATAACATTTCATGACCACAGTGTTCTCTCTCAGTTCTGAAATGGTTGTGGGGGAGAAGCCATTTCTCTTTATACCCACCAAATGAACAAAGCTCAGTGCTAAAATATTTTTCTTCAGTTGTAACTGAAACTGCTGTTGGCTTCCTTCCCAAAAACCAGAAAGACAATTATACTTAACTGTTTAGAGATTTATAAATACTACACTGGAGTAGCCTCTAGGTAGTAACTTTAGATACCCAGCCCAATAATTTTCTTTTATTGGTTTGTGATTTAGATCTTATTTTGAGTCCTCTATAATAAGAGTAGTACATTTCATTAAAAGAGCTTACTGAACAATAAAGAAAATCTGGCTTAGGGCTCCGAGCAGGTCTCCAGTACAGAAAGGGGCCTGCCCTGTTGCATTTCTTCCGTGGACATCACAAGACGAATCTCAGCCCAGCGGTGCAGATGTATTTCAGCAACGCAACCATTGGAGCTGTTTTCTAAATGAGTTCAACTTGGGAGAATTTTTCCTACATAGCATTTTTCACCACATGAGAGATCCTCTTAAGACTGTTGTTTACTGTTCCGATAATAAATTCCTAGTGAAGGAAACAAGGAAAACAACGGTAGCTGTAACAAGAGATCGAGAAAGCTGGACTACTTTCTGAACCTGTGGAGGTTTTTAGGCCCTTCATAAATGAAGGTCTTCTTTGAGGAGTGGATGTGGGGAAGAAAAAGGAACAACAGACAAAATGACCTTTTCCTCCTAACTGCATGCAGAGCACATTCGCTTCCTTGCTCAGGCTGTGCTCAGCCTGGGACAATTGCAGTGAAAGGAAATCTTAGCTTCAGTGACAGAAAACAGATGTGGGGTGGTGTTGGGCTTGAGTTGAACTCATCGCCCTAGCATCGGGCTTTCAGAAGCTTCTTTACTCCTCAAAACTTGTGTGCCTAGTTAATGCTCCTTGTTAAAAATTAGAATTCCTTTATTTTTCAGCTGAGTGATGCACCAGGCACATTCATATACAATATCTTGCTTGATCTTCCTGATAATCTCCATTTTACAGATGAGAAAACTGAGGCTCAAGAAAACTCAGCAACTTGTCCAAGTCTCTTAGCTAGACAAGAGCAGATGGAGTTGATCCCCAAACTGTCTGATTCCAAAGCCTGGGCTTTTCTCACCACATCAATCTGCCCCATAAAAGAAAACAAGTGTTATTCTGATGAGAACAGGCCTGAATCTGTACATCTGCTTTTAAGGGCCATGGAAACATCCCTGGGAACAAACATTCAGGAAAATGAAAGCACTCAAGACATGTGCCAGCTCCTCTCCTAAACTGCTCCTTGCACCTAAGGGCTGGAGTTTGTTTGCATGTTCCTGTCTCTGTGTATCTCAATTTTGTGGGTCTCTGGCTACCCCCCTCTCAACAATCAGAGACTCTAGGATTCTCTTGCTCCCAGTCTGCCTCACTACAACAACCAGACAAATGAATGGAGTTGGGAGAAGTATGAAGAGTTCTGGTTAGCCTACCTCCTCAAACAGTATAATTGTTGGAGCTTTTTTTTTTTTCCTGTATAAACAGGAAAAAAGATTTGATTTTGGAGCTGTCAGAAAGAGGGTGGAAAGTTTGAGACCCAAATATTGCTTTCTTTTGTCCAGAAACTTACAAAATAATTCCAGGTTTTATCTACTCATCCCAGTCTCTGGGTAAAAGTTTCCATAGAAGGGAGAAGATGAGAGTGAACAGACCACTCTAGCTCCCAAAGCCTAGGGTTTCAGGTGGTATGTTATGCTCAGAAAATGGTCCAGACAAATTGTCCTGTAGGAGGAAAGTGCAGTTGTATAATCAGAGAAAGGTAAAAGAAGTCTTGTCATCCCATGGACTCTCTAAGGCCCCTGTTGAGACTCTGGACAAAGATGGATCAACCAATAGTTCTTTTCCTGAGCATCAATTTGGTTTATATCCTATGCCTGAGGTTAGTGTCCTTGCTCTTTCCATGATGCTCTCGTGATGCTAATGGGATCTATAGGCAGAAGTGACATAGACATATAAAATAAGTTGTATGGAACAACTTTAATGCACATATTTAACAATATGGGATTTGGAATATTCCAGAGTACCTTGCAAAATGCATGGTGTGAGTCATTTGTAATTTTCTGGGGCATGAATTTAATCCACATACTGTGAAGATAGCATGCACGCCTCAAGCTAGCAAATGACCCCAGCCAACCATCCAATGCATTTTTGTCTTTACTCATTCTCTTATAGGAAAAAACTTATGTGTAATCCTAAAACGTTTATTTCTTTTCTTAAAAAATGGCCCTGCTGACCCAGTCCCAGTGCCCTAATGGTTAAGTTCAGTGCACTCTGCTTTGGCAGCCCGGGTTTAGTTTCTGGGTGTGGACCTACACCACTCTGTTAGTGGCCATACTGTGCTGGCAGCTCACATACTAAAAAGTAGAGGAAGATCGGCATGGGCATTAGCTCAGAAAGGCCCTGCAAAGAAGCCAACTGATTTATAAATGACTTCAGTTCTGGGTTTATAGAATATTTAAGGATATGAATGGTCCTTAAGTACTTCAATTATACTTCAAGGAAGATTTGGGGGGAAATTATTCCCCAAATTCTAGAAGAGCAGTGTAGTAGTTATTGAGCATCCTCTTAGATATGTCCTGTAAAGATTTTCTACCAGATATTCTAAGTCCATGGATGGTACCATACAATGTGTTATGTGAATGCAGAAGTTGCTTTGGGTGCGATGATCAGAGAGGGGACTCCAGAGTAAGCGGAGTTGAATTTGAAAATAGATATAATTATCATAAGTGAAAGGACTTTGGGAAGATAAAAGGGATCAAGGCTGAGTGAGAGAAGGCACATAAGCAGGAAAGGCCAAGTGCGTTCATGAAAGGGCACTTGGCTGTGTGTCTTCTAATGATGTAACTGAGGGGGCTTAAAGGTTTCACAGTGTCAAAGGAAATGATTGTAGGTGAGTCACTGTTTACTTGGACAGGCCCTCAGAAGAATGGCCTGTTCTATCATCTTAATGACCTCCCCACTCCCACCAACAGTAAGAAATATATTTAAATGCTTACGGGGCACCTCATACAAAGTGGTCACTTAGTAGAGGTTTGTGTGAGCAGGTAAATGATTTAAGCCCAATATCTGTTGTTTGCAGGATGCTCTGTCTTAGTTTGCTCTCCAATGAGATGAAACAGCTCAATATCTTTATTAAACACCACATCCTTTCCTTCCAGGCTTAAGTCACTCTTCATTCATTTGACAGCCGGGCGCTAGGCAAGGCTTACAAAGATGGAAGATGTTGGACTTGTTGGTAGGAGCTGTGGTCAGACTTGTCCAAGCTCTAGTATAAATCATCCCATTTCTTTAACTTTTGCTAGTAGCTCCTGATCGTCCACTTTTTACTGGCCTCATTGCAGGTACGGTTACACAGTACCAGCCCAAGGCCTGAGGAAGCTGTAGGATTAAGACCTCTAAAGTTCAATAAAGGGCAGAAAATGTCTCTACTTTCTGCTCCAGGGAGCTTTGAATGGTTCCTGAGGGCTTTCCTGGCCACATGGAGATGGACCTTCCTCTCAGCAGCAGACTGGCAAATGGTGTTCTAGCACCTTGGCAGGAGGAATTCAGCAGATGGGTTTTGTTGCTGTAGTTTATGATGGTGAATCACAAACAGGGCTGTAGGAGTGATGACACAATCACGTAGGGTCAAGGTACCAGGTTTTAATTCCCCGTTACGTCAATCATGTGTTATTTGACTTTGTATAAACACTCCATGATTTTATTTCTTCATCTGTAAAGTGGAGTTTGTTAAAGTGGCCCCATCTAAATACCCTAAGGGATAATGTGTGAATCCAAAGAGGTGATGGCTGCAGAAGGGTTTTACAAAACATCAGGGTCTATAGAAATAGCACTTTGCAGTCAAGTTTAACCATGGCATATGTGGGCTCTGGAACAGACAGCTTGGGTTTGAATGCCAGCTCTGCCATCTACTAGATCTGGGCAAACTATTTAACCTCTCTGTGCCTCATTTTCTTGCTGAGAACACTAACTGCACCTGAGTCATCAAATTGCTGTGAGAAATAAGTGAGAATTGGGGCTTTCTCTAGTCCATGTGGTACCTTTACATGAGTCAGAAAAAGTCACTCCTTTCTCAAGACGCTTTACTTCCGTCTGTTGCAAAATTCTCATAATATACTGATTATGTTTGAACAATACACTTTACTACCATGTTCTAGGAAAAAAGATTTAATAAATGCAAATATAGCATGTCCATGATATGAGTAGCGGCCACTTTGATGAGCTATTGTCCCGTGCCCGACGTTCACAACCATACATGGCAGCCCTGAGTGAATGGATGTAAAGCACTTAGTGCCTGGGATGTACATAGAGATCAAGCAACATTAGCTATTTTTGTTATTATTATTATTTGATATTTTTATCATTTTCTTTTATTTGTTCCACCAAAATAACATATAGCAAGGTGGGGTTATCTCTTTGCACCCAGCAGGCAGAATTCCTGTTGATTCTGCTTCTCAGTAGATACACATGGAAACCAAGACAGCTGTGGGACGTGAGCAGTCCAGGTAAGGTAGGCTTACAAAAGCCTACAGAAGAGTTGAGGAAGAACTGGGGCAGCCACTGGGATTTTCCTCTGTAGACAGGCTAGGGTGGCACCTCACAACGGAGCTTCTCTATGAGGCAGAGAGGCTAGGCCTCAGACAGCTTCGCTGACAGAAGACCTCATTCACATCCGCTCTATGGCATTTGGTTGTGGCAGGAGTCCTAATGATTGGGTGAAATGACACCAATCTGAAGTTGCTACTGGCAGAATAGGGCCCGTGCTACTTCAGCTAGATGGTAAGTGGCACCTGGCTTCCCTCTTTTTCCCTTAAAAAAGTAATTTTGGCCCTCAGCCTGGAGACCTAGGGGATTATTAGTTCTTAATTAGGGAAGGGGTCTTGGATCTCTTTAAATATCTAATAGAATGATGGATCTTCTCTCTGTCCCTAAAGATGTATGCTGAAACATTTGCATACCAATTCAGGAAGTTTACTTAGTCCGGTGATTTTTCCACCTTAGGGGCATATTATAATCAACCAGGGAACTTTTAAACCATGCCGTGCTCAGGGCACATCCCAGAGCAATTAACTCAGACTCTAGGCATAGGATGCAGGCATCAGATTGCAAGCATAGGATGCAGAACCATGGTGTTGCCCCAGTTGAGAAGCACAGGCCTAGTCCCTTCTTTACCCAAGGTAACCATCAGTGATCCTCTCCCCAGGGCTGCTGACTCAACAAGCTTGCATCTCCATAGAACTGGCAGCCTCCTAAGGGTGACTGCGAGAGTTTGGAAGGTATAAGGAACATTATGAAAATGCAAGGTATGTGAGGAATGACCCTGACTCGTGGACTTCCAGGTGGTTCCCAGCCTTATACCATCCTGAACCAGAAAGAGCAGGGAAAATAAACCCAGAAAGTGTGCCTGGGAGAGATCAAGGCCGGTGGATGCAGGTAGTTCTCAGAACGCCTAATCAGTTAGGAAATGAAGAATTTTGAAAATCAATCAGACCCTGGGTCTAACGACAAGGAAGGATGGTAAATAATGAGAATGTCAGGGTTGATGTTCCACACTTAATCTATAAACTTACTTTTAATAGGCCCCAGGTGATTATAAATTCATGGCCGCTTCCTTTTCACTGGATTATATGAGGCCGTTCTACATTTCTAAAGGAAGTCCACGTGTGTCTATTTCTGATTTATTTATTTATTTATTTATTTGCCTTTAGGATACTGAGGAATTTTTTTTAAAAACCCTCTTTTTATGAGCATTAATTATATACCGTGCAAGGAAGCAATTGCCTCTGTGTTATGAAATATTAAATCAAAATGCTTCCCATTCCCAGATGTCCCAGAGATAAATACAGCAGTATTTTGAAGCCCCTCTTGGAGCTGTTTTGCCTGCAAATTTATTGTTTTGTCTCCATTTTCAGAAAGCCCTGTTTTCTGTGAAGTATAGCACTCTAGGTAGTTTTTAAGGCACAAACTCCTCTGGAGTTGCCTGTGTCGGCAACAACTCTTAAGTAGATGGCACACGAGGGACGGCGCATTGATCGGCTCTTTTAAGATGACAAATGGGCAGACAGTGTTATTGTCTTTGATTGCACGTCTTACATCATCTGTATGTAGGAATAAGAGGGCCATACTTTATCTTTAGCTATTTTATAAATATTTAAGTCCTTATAGTTGCCTAAAGATATTAAAGCATATTTTACAGTAGTTGGAATATAAATATTATATATAGCACAAGATACCAAAGTAGTTTAATGAATTCATAATTTTCTGTTCACATTTATTGGAATGTATTTTATGTTCCAAAAGTTCCATTTAAAGAATAAGATACCATTCTGCTTCCTGACAACACACCAAGTGCTGGCTGGTGTTTTGGGCGGGGTCTCAGTTCCAGTGTCTACAGAGGTTTTCATTAGGAAGCAGGGAGGCAGGAAGTCGGGGCCTTGGGATATATTTCCTCAATCTCTACGTTTAAAAATATATATAAATAACTTTTTGAATAAACAATTCTGGTGCTTATTTAAATGATAAAGTGTTCCAAAGAGAAAACTTTTTATAGTTCCTTTCCTCTATTTCAAGGAGATTAATTCAAAAAGACCTAAGTAAGAGTAATAAAGATATAGTCTGCAGTTTTCCTGTCCTCCCCACCACATTGCCTTTTGCAAATAGAGACACAGACTCTCTTTGCCCATACACAGCCCAACTCAGGGTATTGATTTGGACAGTGACTTCCCAATGCATTCTTAACATTTCTCCCCAAGTTAGACTCTCAGCTTGCTCCTTCCTTTTCCTAAATGGAAGGGAGTGACAGGGAGAATATTAGGAGAATATTACTGCACCTCTTCAATTTTCCAGTGAAATATAAAGACTTTCCTCTTTAATATTTCACAAAGTTTTCTCTAGCTCCTTGCAGGAGTCCATGCTGGGTAATGTTTGCTAATTACCAACAACAAAACTAGACATACAATGCTGGTGAATTACCTGACCCTTTCCATTTTAATGAGACAACAAGGATTTTGCGAAGTGATGTTGTTTCACTGGTTAATGGTGTCAGCGATGTTGTAATTGTGGGTTGAGACACATTAGCTGAACAACCACATGTAGAAAGGGCTTTCTCTCAAGAAGACAAGCCCTTTGGAGACTAGAACTGTATTATCATTAAGCCTTTGTCATTTGCATGCTGCTAATCACTTACTTTATTATCCAAAGTATTCATTGTCTTTCTTTAATTGCTCTTTAAATTAAAATTAAAAGTAGTTCTAAAGCCCACAATGGCTGGGGATAGCATCTTGAATATGAAGATAACTTCAAGAAAATGGAAAAACTGGTGGCATATTGTGAGGATTAGGAGAAAGCCGCACTGTTATGTACCATGCCTGCGGACTCTGGGAGCCTAATTGCAGCAATTTCTCTTCCTTTAGCCCATACTGTTTGTTTAGTAAATGGTTATTTATGGGCTTTTCAGCCATTATAACAACTTTGGAGAAAGTACATCCTTCTCATTGGTTTGGGCACTGAAATTTTATTTGGTCAAAGGTATAAAATTGAATTGAAAGGCAGGATCACCACTAGAGCTGGGAAGAGCCTCTGTAAGAGTCTCTTGATTCTTGCTCGTTTATTTTGTGTGAGCTTATTTTTTAAATTTGATCTGATGAAAGAGACAGAAACGTTGGAGCTGAAAGGGACCTCAGACTCATCCCCATTTTACAGATGAATAGACTGAGGACCAGAGCAGTTGCCGTGACTATGATCACACAGCAGGTGATGAACCTGTATTGTCTGTTAGTGAGTGGGGTGGATGCAGGGCTCCTGGAAGGAAGATCACGCCTTCTGGGTTACTCCTGAGAGAAGATATGATGTCATGCCTAGAGTTGGGATGTGCAAGCCACATGGTTGTCATGGTACAGTGCATTTAGTCTGTGTCTCTTGTATGCATATATTGGTGTGTTTGTTGATACAGACTATGTGCTAGGATGCTGGAAAAGAGGGCTTGTATCTTCTACTTCCTTAAAAACCAACCCTGCAGTCATTCCTGAATATTGAGTGATTAAACCCAAAGTTATCATGGTTCCAATATTGTATACAATACCCCAGAACTAGTATAATAGGTTTTTGAGAGCCAGAAGGGGTTGGGGCATTGCCTTGAGTTTGGGTAAGACATTGAATCCCTCTCAGTTCTCACAAGGAGTTGGTAATGGACCTGGGGCCAAAACCATGTCTTTGGATTCTGTCCATTTCTCTGTCAGCATTACCATTATTATATTGAAATAATTTAATAATAGTAATAATAAGTAAGTTAGTACTTATAAAGTGCTTACTCTATGCCAGGAACTGTTGTAAGTAGTGTATCTGTATTACTTAACTCATTTAATCTTTTTGACGTATTACTGTTCCGTTTTACAGATGAGGAGACTAAGACAGAGAATTTAAGTAAATTGCCCCAGATCACAAAACTAGAACCCAAATGAGGCAGTACTCAAACTCGGGCAGTCTAACTCCACAATTCAAGTTCTTAACCACAACGTTATGGCTCATTTCAGGTTGTGGTCAAAGGATATTGACCATGGTGTAAAAAGAGTTGCTCAAAATCAGACTAGCACCAATCAATCTCTTCTTTAGTGAAGGTTTTGTGTGTGTGTGTGTGTGTAGGAATGCCTGACGCCAAAGATCCAAGATCCTGGTTGTATATTCATCTGCTAGCGTAAACATATATGCAGGAAAGCCTTTAAAACTCAAAAGAAAACATTTACAGTGCTTTCTTTTAAAGGACTATCAAATGTTTGGCCCCTTGGCCACTATCTCAGGCCAGGTGCCGTGTCTGCAGAACCTGTCAGAGACAGCTGGCGGAAAGGTTCTGTGATGGCATTCTGCCTTTTCTGAATTGCATGGCGATACTTTGGATCACTTTGCCAATCTATCTTTTACAGCTACTTAATTTTCTGTGCACTGAAGATACGGATGTTTTAGTTTGCTTGTGATTTCGTAGCTCTGGGTTTTGCTACGCTGGCTATTGGTTCACACTAAACCAAACAACTGGGCCCATTTGGCATTTGGTGTTTTAAATGTAAAAGGACATTTGAACTACATGACAAATGCTGAAAAAACAAAGCCCATAGCCCTGAGAATGTAAAGAAACTGTTTACAATGTGAAGATGGCTACATTTTCAGTCAATCTATCACTTTAATGAGCGCTTTGCATTTCTTTGATTAATGCTCATAAAAGGGGGAGAAAAAATTGATGTAATGGAAACAAAATGGTATATAGTCTTGGCAGCACAAGGAGGTTTCTGTGTGTTTATTAGTATCCACTTTATATCACTGGCTTGCAATGTATCTATCTACCTTTTCTCTGGCACAGTATGCCTTTAGTTTATTGGAAATGCAATCCAGCATGAAAGCAGAGATCCTGTCTTAGTGGCAAAACAGCCTTTGTCCTCTTGCAGTGGCAGCAAAGAGTCCATGCATAGTCTATGCCATATTGAAATGAAGAATTCAACAGGTATGAAGATAAAACAAAGAGAACATTAAAGATGCCCAAAACATATAAACATTAGCATGTAGTAATTAGCACAGTTTAAAATAGTAAATAAAGGGAATAAAAAAGTGCAGAAGAAAATGTCTTCATGAAGTAAGTAAATGGGGGAGAGAAGTTAGTCAAGGCAGACTTCCTGGAGGAGGTGAAGGAGGGGTAGGAGCTGGGTTGGGAGATGCCAGGGGATGGATTTCTGAACTGGGTAAGCCTTGGTGGGAGCAAGGATGAGAATCAGCAAGTGCCACTCTTCTGTGTTGGAAACCAGCTGTAACTGCTCCTCCCCTCAGCCATGTTCATGGAACTCTGTGGGTTTCCATGGGCTCTTTAGAGCCACATGAACACTCAGGATCCTTTGCTGTAAGATTGAGTGGCTATTATAAAATGGTGGGAAGTTGAAATGGAAGAGATCCAGGAACCCTAAAAACTCTTTCTTGGCCCTGTTCTTCTAAAGCCCCTTAATCTGTAACCTTCAACTGGTCACTTCCATCCTAGAGCCTCAGTTTCCCAAACTTCCAAAGCAAGTGGGTTCTCAAAATGCCCTTTAGGATCCTCACAGCTCAACAAGTTGAGTCCATCCACTATGTCAACCAGCTAGTCTCAGCCTGTAAAAATCACACAAGGTTTCAAAGTGTCACGTTCTTTTCTTTTATTAGTTTATGATTTGGGCAATTTTTTTCTCCCTGCACAAATAAAACGTATTAATTTTAGAAAATTTAGCAGCTACGTATAAGCAGAAGGAAGACATTATGCACTCCCTATAGGTTTACCATGCAGATATAAGAAAGTGGACACGTTAGTGTCATTTCTGTAGATATAAATACTTTCTCTTCAAAAATAGATCATATGTATTAGTATAGACCTGTATTTTCCCACACATATTCTATCATGGCCATTTTTCCATGTCATTAAATGTTTTTCTGCATAGTTTTAGTGGATGCATACTTAACATAATCAGTTTCCTAAAACTGAACATTCACATTGTTTTCAATTTAACATTATTGCTTAATAACTACAAAGGAAGAACGTTGTAACCAAATCTTTAATATAAGGAAATTATGGCTGTATACATATTTTTAGGAGTGAAAATGATTAGGCTAAAGGATAAGTGAAGTTTTAAGTCAGTTGATTCATATCGCCAAAGTATATCTTGCTTTTAAGTTGTAAGATGAATTAGAGGTGGGTAAAAAGCAATTGAAAAGTGGAAAATTCACTATGACACTGTGAGTGCTTGGGCAAATGCAGACATTAGACCAGGTGAATAATTAGGTTTCTTTCCAAATCTGTGGTAAAGTTGTGTTTGAGTTATGACTAGTTTGGTTCTTCCCTCCCTCCCTCCCTCCCACCCTTCCGCCTTTCTATCAGCCCTTCTGAGAGATGGATATTAGGAACAGTAAGCTCTTTAAGCTAACTTTAAGGAAAGAGACTGTCTGCTTGGAGAGACAACTCTTGCAAATATATTTGCTTCATGTGTGTAAGACTTATCTAAGTGCTGAATAGATCTTATGAAGCTTGATGAGCAAATAGCAATAGAGAACTTTGGTTGGTTGGTTGGTTGGTTGGTTGGTTGGTTTAGTTTGCTTTGGTTTAGTTCAGACCCAAAACACAGACTCTAAAAAAGACGAGGTACTTTACACAGTGGCTAGGACCAACTTCCTAAGGCCTTCATCAAATACAGTCTCTAGAAAAAGTACTGTTAAAAATATCATTTGTACTTATTGCAAATAGAGGAAATAGAGGTGAGTATTGACCCAGTTCTCGTCCCTGGTCACTAGAAAGGAAGAAGAAACCTTGAATGAAGATACAGTCACTTGTTTTGATAGAAATTCAGACATACATGAACCATTTCACTAAGTAAAGAACAGAGATTTTTCTCAATTACTGTACTATTTGGGGCACTTTGGTTGCAAGAGATAGAAATCCAACTCAAAAAGGCTTAAACAAAAAGGGAGTCATGTAACTGGGGTACCTGTGGCTTTAGGCACATTTGGGCCCAGGAGCTTGAATGGTGCTGTCGGAGCTGTGCCTCGTTCTCTTCACCTCTTGATACATTTGCCCCATCATGGGCTAAATGGTCACCAGTGGTCCCATACTTACATCTTTCTGGCTTTGCAACCACAGCATCTTTAACATCTTTTATGTCAGGTCCTAGGGAGAACAGGGATTGGTCCCAGCTTGGGGAACAGGCAATCTTAAACCATCCATGTGTCCAGGATGATGGGAAATCATGTTGCTGACTCTGTGAAGTCAGATTTCCTGTCTTCATGTTGCCTCTCCTGTGGCCACAGTGGGGACAGGGCTGCCCCTACCCACCACTACCACTAAACACTGTGGAATGGGTTCCTTAGGTGGAGAAGGAGTTGAAGAGGAGCAGATGACAGCAGATATCAACTATCCTGGCTCTGCTACCAACTGGTTCTGTGACCTTGGATATAATAACTTCTCTGCTCTGAGCCTCAGTTTTTTCATCTGTAAAATAGAGGGATTGATTAGAGGGCTTCCAGAGTCCTTGAATCTCTTACATTGAGTGATTGGTAAAAAGGCAAAAGAGACCCAATAGTGTGGTTTAGGTTTCTCAGAATTCTCTATTTATACTGTTTCTAAGTTCTGTTTTTAGCCTCTGGGTAGGGGCAGTTATCAGCTCCAAGCACACGCGTTATGTAGACTAAAGCAGATAACAACACAGTGGAAACTGTCAGGGGCATTTCCCCCCATGCCTCCCCGACATTGACCTCCAGCACCCTGTTGGGGCCAGTGCCCCCTTGGGCTCCTAAGTGGAAAGTGGTCAGCTGGAGTAGCCTTTGCGCAGTGTCAGGAGAAGCTACTGCCTTGGTAAATAATCCTTTTTCATTAAGTCAACACTGGTCAGCTGCCTGGCCTCCAGGACTCAAGACTCCAACTTTGTGGAAAGCCACTGAAAACTACTGTAAAAAATATTACAAGGTTAAACTGAGGTTTTGTCTTTGACAGATCTCTCTTACAGAGTTTTCCAAACCCCTATTTCCCAAATCAAGCCTGTTCATGTGGATTTTCCCCCCACAAGGTAGAAAGCGATTGTGCATCTATACATGAAATTTTCTGTACTTCGGCTGCTAAAGAATTTGTTGGAATACATACTGCAAAAAAATGACTGCTGTGGCTATTACTGCATTTGCTCAGGGGAGCTATTCAGATGCCTCATTTATTGGAGCTTAATAGATTAAAAGTCCAAATTGAGTCTCATGATATAAGCCTAATCAAGTTCTAATCTGCATAATTTTCCCATAAGCAGCAATGGGAAATTTGGATAATTTATGTTTCAGCAGTTGCCAATCATGTGTTAAATAGCATTGTTGCGTTTACTTATCAAAATATTTTTATTGATCTTCACTTCATTTGACATTTGGCTTTGGGAATTTTTTTCCCTGGCATTAACAGGAAATTTAATTCATCTCATAGATGATGTAATATGAGATGTTTCTCTTGATTTTAACATGTCTTTATAGATCATTTTTAATGGTGATCTTTTCCTTTTACAACTTCATATTGAATACCTGTCTCAGCAAACCGAGATGACTCTGCCTAATTTATTTCCCTAGTTTAACGTAGCATATGGATTTCTAACTATCATTTATATGCACACAATAAAAGATAATTTGGCCCACCATTCAAACCAATTCCTTTATGTTAAATCTATGGGGGTGGTGGAGGCACTTACCTTCATTTCTCCATCTATTCTAGGGGAGGTGATTGATAAGAATTTCTGTCTCCCTCTCTCCATGGAAAGGCTTAGGGATTTAACTAGGGGAGATTTAGAAAGTACTTTGTGTTTTCCCCCATGGAAAAGTGCTGTAATAAAGCATTTGTTATAGGTACTGAGCTGTGCATGCTACCATACCAAAGCAAGTTAAGCATAACCACAATGGCTCCCAGTTGTCATCTGCTATTGTTTAAAAGTGAAAACAATAAAAGAGTAAGACTGGCTCGGGCCTCAGACTTACCTGCTGAGGTCGGCACATGAGGAGGAGAGAACATCACCTGCAGAGGGAGGCAGCAGAGGGCACGGTGGTCCCTGGGCTCTGAAGTCAGAGTGCCTGGCTACAGCTCTCACATCTGTTTAGCAACTGTGTATGCTTGAGGGAGTTATTTGGCTGCTCTGAATCTTATTTTCCTCATCTACAAAATGGGAATAGCAACAGTCCCTACACTCATAGGGTTGTTATGAGGAGGAAAGGAGGTGGCCTGTGAAAAACCCCTCAGTACAGCTTTGGCACGTGATAAGAAGCCATATGGTGTGCTGGTTTAGAGGAGACTCTGGAGCCAATGTACCTGGGTTTAAATCTGAGGTCTGCTAATTCCTAGATGTATGCTCTGGGGCTAATTGCTCACCTTCTCTGTGCTTCAGTTTCCTCATCTGTAAGATGGTAGAATCTACATAGGAAGGTTTTAGAACTAAACCTTATTACATGAGCAGAGTTTGGTGTATAGTAAGCACTCAATAAATATTGGCTATTTTTTTTTCTTGAGGTTCTGTTTATGCCTATCTTCTTCATTCTCAATTATCTTAATTAGTCTAGATTGAGAACATCCTTGCCTTTGCTTTAAGTTCCACAGGGACCATCCCATTGAGTCTTTCTCGTTTTCTAATGCATTCATGTCTTCTTTACCCTGGAACCCTTTTATAGCCTTTCCCTCTGGTAGATCTTGTCTGAGTCCCACAGTCTTTCTTCTTGTAACTACATGGTGCCTCTTCGATCCTGTGCATGTATGCATACGTGCAGCAGGTACCCCAAACAATTAACTGAAAAAAATGAAACCTTGGCAATCTTCCTGTTGTCTTCTTGTTATTCAGTGTCTCTTCTCCTTGCACTTCTTAGGAATAGGCCAAGGATTTTTATTAAATTCTTTAATTCCAATCCATCCTAACTGAAACATCCTTGTCTAATTTAACTAAAGGTCACTTAACCTTCAGTAACTTCTGTGGCAGAGACGGAGTGCTGCTTAGCCAAGGGCATCTTCATCATGAAGAGAATATCAGACCCTGCTGGTTTTGTTCACTTGAGCCCAGTAGCGGTCAAGAACACGAATGCTGGAAGAGAAAGTAGAGAGTAGTGAAAACCATTTTAAAAGGAACCTGAGAAACAAAAGAGGAAAGTTTATGCCCCTAAATAATTAAGGGAAATGGGAGATCAAGTCTAGAAAACAAAAGACTACAGAGAGATTCTCCAGATGCTAGAAGGAATTAGGAAACTTTCATACATGAAGATTGGTCACCAGTTTTTCACGTACCTAAAGAAAATCCTAGTTATCCCCATATCCTGAATCTTCCTTCCTTAAATATTTTGGGCTATATTTTTATCACTGGGTTAGTCTGATTATTTCTACCAAAATATATTCACACTTCTAATTGCCTTCCCATTAATTTTCCAGGATTTTCTCTATATGAAAATTCCTTTTAAAATCTACCAAAAGCCACTTCAGTTCTTTACCCATAGAGAAGGGGTGGTGATGGATGCTGTGCCTGTCTGCAAATATTTATTGTGTACCTAGTAAAATATTAACATCAGTAGTCAACATTTTTGAGTACTTGCTTCATACGAGGCATTGTACTAAACGTTTTGAATACACTATTTAATTTTATCTTCAAAACTGCCCTATGTAGGAGATACTTTCAGTTTATAGACAATGAATCAGACACTTGGAGAGAGTTTGTGCTATGCTCACAGTTACATGGCTAATAATTTGGTGAGCCAGAGTTTGAACCCAAGACTACTGACTTCAAAGTCCATGCTCTTAATTATTGCACTCTGTTTCTTCTCTACGGGCCAGGCATTCTGCAGACAATCTGAGGAGTTTAGAGAAATAGAAAACCCAGTCTTTGGCCTAAAGTTCTCATACAGCATATGGAGTGAGCATGCTTGATGGGGCAATGTTGGGCCCAATTATGCCTGATGCCAAAGGAATAGAACTGGTAACATAAACCCATTACCTCTGCCCCCGAGGATTGGAAGGAGGTCCGGTAGTCTTTAGAAGTCGTTTTTAGTCCCAAACTTCCCCCCCACATCCATGCTCAATAGAGAGCAATGCAGACACATCTGAAGATTCAGGAGGCCATCTCGGTAAGAGCTTGGGGTATAGATGACTTGAATCTTTTCCTTCTCATTCCATCTCTCTAAAGACAACATTCTCAGTCATCTCTTCTGTCAAAAAAGTGGTTGTTTCTAAAATTAATTTCCCAAGTGTTAGCTTAACTACTAAAGGGAGTATTTCCCAGTTTCACTATTTTCTCGCTATAGATTAGGATCCCTGGGATATGTTCCATGTGTCAGCACTTTCACATGCAGAAGTAGAGCCCTGTTTTATGTAGAGAGACTTAAAGTTCAACCACAAATATATCCAGTGCAGCAGACAATAATGGGATGGGGAGCAAGACAATCAGAGACCTGGACCCAATTACACCTGCCCCTCTATCAATGGCTGCTTTGATGAATGGGGTAGGTGGCATCAAATGGCATCAAAGGCTGGATTGCCTCCTCCTTTCAGAAGAAAGGTGCCTGAATTTCTATTCTCTGCAAGCTCACTTAGGGAATCTGGGTTAGCGCTGCCATTCCAAACCATAATTTTCCCATATTAGGACCTCTGAAGAAAAAAACAGTGCTAATAAATTCTCTTCATCTTTAACACAACTCTACACAAAGGGGAAAAAATTGAACCTATTTCTTTTCTTTGCCTTTTGTTTTTAAAGATGTGTGGCTAGAGAAGTAGCCAAATAGAAAGAGACATTATCATTGCTGAAGTTTTCTTGCCAACAAAAGTGCCCTGTTCTTGGGGTCATGTGTAGGAGAGAGGAAGACCTTTAATGGAGAGATGTCTTTGGACACCCACCTTAGTTTGTCATTTGCAGATGCTAATGGAACCAGGCTTGGTGACTGAAGGAGAAAATGAAATATGAAAGGAAAATGAGAGGCCTATGAGGCAGGCATGTCATTTCTAAATGAAGGTTTCATGCAAAGGAATTGAGTCTTTTCACAGCTGAAAATGGAGTCTTTAAATAAGATGAAATAAAATGATGCTTTGGCTTGTTGCAGATTCTGTAATGAAATATAGTTTTCCTAATACCGTGTGACCTGCATTTCTCCCTGTTTTACGGGTGCTATTCCTTGATGTACAAGCTCGTATTTTCTCAAGTCAGCATTTGATGATGGATGTCAAAATACAGGCCATGTATTATGCATATAGCATTACCGATTTAAGGTGTTTACTTGTCAAGTTGAAGAAATTCAAAAACGTCACATCCACTGAATCTGCACAGCTGTCACTTGCAGTTTTTCATGCTTTTGAGTGAAACTTCTGATGAAAACAGTTTAATTTTCCCCTCTACTATTCTAGGGGAAGAAAACAGGTAGCATTTAAAATGCATGTTCTTGGTTATGTGATTGGCTGAAAAGCACACATTCCAAAGTCTGGAAAGATGGACACTACACTGTCATTCACAATTGCTTACCCTGTGCACAGTATTTCAATATATAGAGAAAGCTTATGTGCAATCAGGGAATGAATAGTAAATAAAACTTCTTTTTCTTTCTGAAAGTATGGCACTCAATAGTATGAAATTTATACAGGGGAGAGCAGAAAATAGGAAAACCCTTTATATTTTTCTGGCATTTCATGCATTATGTACCTCCAAAACAACAGGCAATTATTGAACGCCTGTCATTTCATTTCTGAGAGATAAAGCTTCACACATATCATAATACTAGAATCAACCCAATCTTGTCACATTACTGGAGAGTAAGTCAGAAATCTGGTCACACAATCTATTTGGAATTTTGTCCTTGAAAACTTAGCAAGTGATTTTTTATCTGTAATTCCCTAATTTATCGATAAGCCCGCATAGCCATCCACTGAGGGCAAAGAGGAGAAACCCAAGTGAGTGTGAATGTCCGTCTGCCCATCCTCTGAGGTGGGGGCACACTGGGCCTTGCAGCCAGCGTGGAGCTGGTGGTACCCCTTGTCATGTGCCTCACCTGGTAAAATTAATTTTCACCAAATGAATGTATGAGGTAAATACATGTCTCATGTTTACATGTCTCTATGAACATCCTTAAAGAGGCAGCCATTCAGTAAACGATTTCTCACCCTCAGTAAACTTGAAGTTGTAGTTGCACCAAGCTCATTCTAATATGTACTTGGGATTTGGTTCTGAGACTCAAAGAAGCCCAAACTGGAAAAATCAAAACCAAGTTGCCTTCTTACCTGCCTCATGAGGTCTTTGTTAGGCACACACTGGGAGGTTCAAGGGTCCACTGTGGTAGATGGCGCACATGGCAGTTGGGGTGACTTCAGGTGCGAGTAAAAACTCCACAATTGACTTAAACAAAGGGAAATACAAACACACACACACACACACTCTCTCTCTCTCTCTCTCTCTCTCTCTCTATATATATATATACATTTATAGATATATAAAATTATCCCACCTTAGGATTTTTTACTGTAAGAAATTATGTACATATGTGTGTGTATCTATCATTATTATATATATAATTTCATATTGTATATTATAACCTCATTTTATATATATGTGTGTGTGTGTGTGTATATATGTGTATATATATAAAATCTCCTGTAGTAGGAAATCCTGAGGTCAGTTGGTTTGGTTCTGGGGCTGTTTAATTCAGGAACTCATGGGCAGTTCTTTCTGTCATTCAATCTTTCTATCATTCAGTTTAGCCAGTATCATTAAGCTGGCTTTGTCCTCAGCTGGTGCTCATCCTAGTTGCAAGATGGCTGCCGCAGTTCCAAGCACTACAGGCCAAAAAGCTATGCCCAGTGGATTAAAAGAGAATCTCTTCCTATGTGATTCTTTTTAAGAGCAAGGAAACACTTCCTAAAAGCCCCCAAGCAGATTTCCTCCCACTTCTCCTTGACTAGAACTGTGTCAAAAACCCAGGCTTAAGTCACTCACTGCAAGAGAATAAGCAATCAATTCGTTTAAGATAAAAGTCAGGATAGGTTAGGTTATGCTGTGGTAACAACAACAACTAAATAAGTCTCAGTGGCTTAAGCACAACACAGATTGCTTTTTCACTCAGAATGCTTGGTGGGTCCGGGCTACTGTCCAGGGCTGCTGCCCGGCCTTCATTTCCATAGTAACCCGTGTTCCCATGGCTGACGAGACCAGGGGAGAGAGGCAGAGAGTCAAATACTTGTACCAGAAGTGATGATGTGCATTGTTCTGCTCACTTTTCATGGGCCAGAGCATTTCCCATGTCACATGGCCATATCTAACTTCAAGGAGGCACAGAGGTACAATCCTTGTGGATTATACCTGGAGGGAGAGGGGAACAAAAATCTGTGAGCAAGATCACTAATTGGTGTGGAGACTGGCTTTTAGAGAACTATCAAAGTGGGTTGGAATTATTTAGAATGGTCTCCTATTTTGTTCTCCTAAAAAGCAACGCATCACAGTTTGTCCTGCGAGTGCTAATTTTTGACCTGTAAATAATACATAAGCTACATTTTTTGCGGGGGGGATTGTATATGTACACTATACTTTCATTATTTTCAAATTTCCACGTCTCTGATTTTTCTCCCTTCTCTCTTTCCTTCCCACTAGGGTTCACACCTCCAGGAATGGACAGATCCTCTCCAGATAACAGCCCAGTGCACGGGATGTTACGCCAGCCATCCATCACGACTGGGGTCAATATCCCCATCATCACTGAACTAGGTAGGGGTGAATGTCAGCTTTGGATGAATTTTTTTGTCCTCTCTTCCAACCATGTAGGATATGAAGAGGTTGGCCTGTTTCTTAGCTCCTTTAGCGTAGTAGGCTCTAGTGAGGTTTGTTTTGGGGGAGGTTGGAAAGAGGTATGGGTGACAGTATGACAGATTATCAAAGGGAAAACTGATCTGTCTTTCCTCTAAGATGAATAGACAGTTTCCTTCATGCTGGTCCCTGTTTTCAAAGGAGCCTGAGATGACGGATTTGAGATTGGGTCATAAACTAGGGAGGGAGAAGGAAGAAAAGAAAGGCAGAGACCATGGATTCTTCTGGTGATTTTCATTGGAAGCACCTCAAGACAGCTTCTACTATCTGAACCATCCACTGAGGTGCAAAGCCTCAGGTCTAAGCCAAACCCATTTTGAGAACTGGGTGGAAGCACTGGGCTAATGTGTAATAACTACATTTGATCTATCCTAGTTGAATTTCTCAGCCAAAGGCCATTTTCAGTGAATGCCACTCTGGTCCAAAACATAATGGGGTCTTGAGGGCCATGATCATTGGCCAGTGGAATCCAACTTTTAAATGGGGCGTGACACTCCTTGCTGCCATTTGTGAATTTGCAAAACTGCTGAGTGGTCTTTTTCCCCCAAGACAAATACTACCTACCTATGGTCCTGGGTCCCTTTACTTGAGAATGTTTCCTCTGTTATTCCCTCACTCTTTTCTTTTTCTGTACTTTCCTCCACTCCCTTTCCCCAACCCTTAAATGCTGTATCCAATTAGCTAAACCTGGCAAGTTGCCTTTGGTATCAGTCAATCAGGAAAAAAACAGTGGGACGCACATTCTAATGATAACTGAACTGGGTAAGAAGCACTGTTTTTCTTCACATCAGTATCTCCTTTTGTTCTGTTGTTGGTGTTTCCAACTATCATCAGCTTGTTTTTTATTTTACCGGCTGTAACAGAAAGGCTACCCCATGGCACTGCTTTGAATGTGTTTTATTTGTGGCTCTGGTTGGAATCGACTGTCTTGTTCTGGCCTTTCTTAATGATTTTTTTCCCCACACAGCATCACTAAACCTTTGATCACACCCATCTGACCTGGCAGTTGTGTCCAAAGCATCTTTGCTCTAATTCATTTTCTTTGGCCTGGGCCTTTTTTTCTTTTCCGTGTTCCCCCTGCTCTCTCGCCTTCTCCCTTAGATTCCTCTTCCAACACACTGTCAGTTTGACTGACATGTCTTCACAGATCTCAGAGGAAGTCAAAGGAGAAGTATAAAAATTTTAAGATAAGAAACCTGAGACGATGCCTTCCCTCCAGCTGTTTATTTTCCTTTATTCTGACTTCATTTGCCTTTTTTCTCCTACTAGACCCCTTCTCAGAAGCTCGGGTTCTGAAGCCATAAAAGCAGCCAGCTCCTAGGGGACATTTTCTCACTAAAGCCAGATTTCAAGAAGGATGCCAAGAAGGAGGTTAGCAGTCACTGAGGCACAGCCCAGCACTCTGACCCCCACCCCACTGGCCCAGAGCCCTCTCTGGGAGATTCAGAGAGGACTTATCAGGAAGGTGAAGGGCTTCGGTCATGACTGCATTTGTCAAGCCCTTCCATGATTCCCCATGACTTGGTTAATGATTCTATGAAGGGCACCCATCAGCAGAAGGTCCCAGAACTGGGGATTGATCTAAATAGAGACAGCAAAAGTGCTGCTTGGTGGAGGGTGGATAAAGAGGTAGGGGGCTCCTGCCTTCAAATGACTCACAAATGAAACTAACATGCCATTTTCTTGGCCCCAAAATATGTTTCAAAATAAGAGATCAGACTTTTAACACAGTAATCTTGCTTGTGAAGTGTCTAGAAACTAAGGACTAAATTGTTCACCATTCAGCACTGCATTATTGTGGACACAGCTATTTATCAGGACAGATTCTCTCAGGTCAAGGAGTATCACACTATTTTCTATTTCCAACAGTAGAAGAGGTGTCTTTGTCATGTTTAGAGAAGTGGGCTAAAAGCCTGGGTTTCTGGATTGCTCTTCTCAGAACCTTAGGGTTGTGAGAGACCCAGGGAGCTTGTGTGGCCCAGACCTCTGGTTGGAAAATTCATCCAAACATCTCCATCTCAGAAACCTTCAAGAGGGTTTCAAAATCATCACTGCTGGAAATTTCTTTTTCTATTTGGAATTCATGTGCTGCCAACTAATTAGAATATCTTGATTTGTGATTAGTGAAAAAGAAAAGAGGGCTTGGCCCCGTGGCCGAGTGGTTAAGTTCGCGTGCTCCGCTGCGGCGGCCCAGGGTTTCGCTGGTTCAGATCCTGGGCACGGACATGGCACCGCTCATCAGGCCACGCTGAGGCAGCATCCCACAGTCCACAACTAGACAGACTGACAACTAAAAATATACAACTATGTGCTAGGAGTCTTTGGGGAGAAAAAAGCAGAAAAAAAAAGAAGAAAGAAAAGAGAAAGCCTGGTGCGCCAAAACTGAGGCAACAGTTCAGGCATTCGAATAGTGTAACTGAATCTCCTGAAGCCTTTGTCTGGCACCAGATTTCTTCTATGAGCTCAGAGAACCTTCCATTTGTTCACATCACCCTTACCTTCTGCCTTAAGCCCTGTTTTTCTAGTGGTCATACCACCTTTGACAATCATACCGTCATTGTCTGACCACTTCACCTCTCCGCAGCCCCACAAATATTTACTATTGAGCTGCATGTTCTGAGATGTGTTCTGCCTTACATCAAACTAGTAAAATGCCTTTTTCAAGACACAGAGGATGCCAAGGTCAAGCAAGTTTTTTGAGCTCTATAGTATATTCCAGTCTTCAGCCACTTGGAGAGTCTCATTTCATCTTAGTGGGTCAAAGGCTCCTAGGAGTTCCCAAGGAGGAAATTTGTTTAAAGCTGTTTAACCTGTTTCCTAGCTGTATTTGACCACATACATTTGGCAATGATTGTTTTAATCATCTCTTAGCACCCATATAATTACTGTTCTGTGAAAGTGGCTTTAGGCAATACTGGCGGCTCTCCCTCTCAGACTGGGTAACCCAGAACAATACGGAGGATTTTCACTGAACCCTGGCTCATGCCTTGGAGTTCTTTCCCAATGACTCAAATCCCCAGCTCCCTGAAAATCTGGAGTCATCTCTCCCTACTTGTGGCCACTTCCCTTCCAAGTCTAGTCCCAAGACTTCCCCATCATCCTGAGGAGGGGTAACAGACACTGCTTCTTTTGGTGTGTGATGCACATGCCCTCTTGCCTATCACAAGTAATTAAAACCACATTCCTCTGTATGTTGTCCTGAGTTCGCATTTTCTGATTCACAAAGCAGGAAGACTAAATAAACTGTGGCCCACAACATGCTTTTGGGTAAATGGAGGAAGGGGAAGAAAGGCTATGACTTGACCCTGGTAGGATCGCTGAGCAAGTCATTACATACTTCTGAAGGGAGGCAGGGAAGCTGAGAATTTTACCAACTTAGTGGGTGGACAGAACATGGATCATGAGAGCAGCTAACATTTATCAAGGAGCCAGGCCAGGTTCACCAAGCACAATCTTATAGGAGTCTCCTGACAACTTCATGAAAGCTGCTATTATGTCTCCCATTTTACAAAAAGAGAAATTAAGATGTAAACTGACGAAACACTTTGCCCAATGGAGTTAGTGCAGAGCCTGGATTCAAAGCCTAGTTGTCAGATCCTGCATTTTGCATTTTCACCCATTAGTCTGTGATTCAAGAGCTGCTGAGACAGCGGGGGGCTCAGATGTGATAAAGTGGAAGAACAGAGCAAAGATTTCCCCCATTAGGATCTTTCTCTAGGGAAACAAAATGGTGTCATTTAAAAATAATTCCATGTCTAGCCTTTATCCTATTATCATTTATTCTACCTCATATAATAAACAAACAAATGTTAAAAAAGGGGAAAAGTTATCCAAAAAGTTACTTTTGGAAAAAAATTGCAACAATAACTCTGAGAAAGAGAATTAGCTGCTGATACCTTTAGAAAGAAATCAGAAAAAGGAAACCTATCTATTCTTTTCCTAAAAGCACGATAATTATTCCAGAAATCATGAGTGCTCATCTCTTCCCCAGCCACACACTTTCTCTCCTATTACTTGCTCTTCAAAACTGATAATTTCTGAAGCCAAGATGGGAATGGAAATTAATTTGTCATTTAATTTTTAATAAGTTAAAGACATCTCAGTGACACAACCAATCAGTCTACACATGCATGCCGGAGGAGTCCTTGAGGAATCCTCAGATGGAAATGAAATACAGCATCAAATGCTGCATTTGCTTGAGTTAGAGCACATGAAAGATCCAGCTGTTTAGAAGGGGAAAGGGAGCACGTGGGCATCTCCATGCAACTCAGAATGCAGAGCAAGTCCTTGTCAGCAGGCAGCTGGAGACAGCCAGGAATCTATCCCACCTGGGATCACCTTTGTACCAAACAGGGCCTGTTGGGTGCGCGCCTGTATTCAGGGCCAGGGACACCAGGCACTACTCAGGCAGATCCCCAGGCAGGCTGTGGGTTGTGCCTGCTGGTGAATTCCTTGCTGTTTACCTTTGCTGTGTTCTCAGTCTATTGCTCTTCACTCTCAAAAAGTTGCTTTCTTTTCCTTGTGGCTAAACTTACCATCCCAGCATGGCTACTCATCATTGAAATATGTCCATCTCTCAAAGGACTTGGCTACCAAAAAACGCTTCAAGGTGTTTTTCAGTCATGATTCTAAAACTATACCAAAGGATTGACCACTACTGTCACTAGTCCTCCAGCAGCTGGCCATGGAGCAAATCTGCTTGAACTCATTGCTCTCTAGGCCCTGGAAACTTGAACAATCAAGTAGGAGCAGTCCATTGAGTCCCACTGACCCCCACCCTAAGATCCATCCCCGGCTTCTCCCATGCTTTTCTTTCCTTTTCAGTGACTTCAGTGTTTCTAAACCACTAGCCTGCTCTCTCTCTGGCTCAGCTGCCTGTATGTGACTTTTGAGTTAATTCTTATTTTACGCTTTTTCTAGTGAATGATACTAATGTTCAGTTTTTGGACCAAGACGATGATGATGACCCTGACACAGAACTGTACCTCACACAGCCATTTGCATGTGGGACAGCATTTGCCGTCAGCGTCCTGGACTCACTCATGAGCGCGGTGAGTGGGTGGGGGTGTGGGAGTTGAACACCTCCAACCTCCAACATGAGAGGCTCTGGGCTGGAGCTTGAGCTACAGTGGAGATCAAAACCACCAAAAAAGCTTGCAGTTTGTAAGGGGTTACCAAGGTTAATCAAACTACAGGCATACCTCTTTCATTGCACTTCACTTTATTGCGCTCCACAGGTATTGCTTGTTTTACAAATGGCAGGTGTGTGGCAACCCTGCATCAAGCAAGTCTATCGGTACCATTATTCCAACAGCATTTGCTCACTTCGAGTCTCTGTGTCATGTTTTGGAAATTCTCATAATATTTCAAACTTTTTCATTATTACTATATTTGTTATGGTGATCTATGATCAGTGATCTTTGATGTTACTGTTGTAATTGTCTGGGGTACCACAAAATGGACGCATATGAGTCTGCAAACTTAATTGATAAATGTTGTGTGTGTTCTGACTGCTCCAACGACCAGCTGTCCTCTCATGTGTCTTCCTCTCCTTGGGCCTTCCTATTCCCTGAGAATCAAGAATATTGGAATTAGGTCAATTAATAACCCTACAATGGCCTCTAAGTGTTCAAGTGAAAGGAAGAGTTGCAAGTCTCTCACTTTAAATCAAAAGCTAGAAATGATTAAGTTTAGTGAGGAAGGCATATCAGGATCTAGTGAAAGCCAAGATAAGCTGAAAGCTAGCCCTCTTGCACCAGATAGCCAAGTTGTGAATGCAAAGGAAAAGTTCTTGAACGAAATTAAAAGTGCCACTCCAGTGAACGCACAAATGATAAGAAAGTGAAACAGCCTTATTGCTGATATGGAGAAAGTTTTAGTGGTCTGGACAAAAGATCAAACCAGCCACAACATTCCCATAAGCCAAAGCCTAATCTGGAGCAAGGCCTTAACTCTCTTCCATTCTACGAAGGCTGAGAGAGATAAGGAAGCTGCAGAAGAAAAGTTTAAAGCCAGCAGAGGTTGGTCCATGAGGTTTAAGGAAAGAAGCCGTCTCCGTAACATAAAACTGCAAAGTGATATAGAAGCTGCAGCAAGTTATCTAGAAGATCTAGCTAAGATAATCAGTGAACTTGGCTACACTAAATGACAAATTTTCAATGTAGACAAAATAGCCTTATACTGAAAGAAGATGCCATCTAGGACTTTCATAGCTACAGAGGAGAAGTCAGTGCCTGGCTGATTCTCTTGTTAGGGGCTAATGCAGCTGGTGACTTTCAGTTGAAGCCAATGCTCATTTACTATTCTGAAAATCCTAGGGCCCTTAAGAATTATGCTAAATCTACTCTGCCTGTGTGCTATAAATGGAACAACAAAGCCTGGATGACAGCACACCTGTTTACAAGGTGGTTTGTTGAATATTTTAAGCCCACTTCTGAGCCCCAATGCTCAGAAAAAAGATTCCTTTCAAAATATTACTGCCCATTGACAAAGCACCTTGTCACTTAAGAGCTCTGATGGAGATGTACAATGAGATTAATGTTGTTTTCATGCCTGCTAACATCCATACTGCAGCCCATGGATCAAGGAGTAATTTTGACTTTCAAGTCTTATTATTTAGGAAGTACATTTCATAAGGCTGTAGCTGCCTTAGACAATGAGTCCTCTGATGGATCTGGGCAAAGTAAGTTGAAAACCTTCTGGAAAGGATTCACCATTCTACATGCCATTAAGAACATTTGTGATTCATGGGAAGAGGTCAAAATATCAACATTAATAGGAGTTTGGTAGAAGTTTATTCCAACCCTCATGGATGATTTTGAGGGGTTCACGATTTTAGTGGAGGAAGTAACTGCAGATGTGATGCAAACAGCAAGAGAACTAGAATCAGAGGTGGAGCCTGAAGATGGGACTGAATTGCTGCAACCTCATGATAAAACTTTAACAGATGAGGAGTTGCTTCTTATGGATGAGCAAAGAAAGTGGTTTCTTGAGATGGAATCTACACCTGGTGAAGACGCTGTGAAGATTGCTGAAATGGCAACAAAAGATTTAGAATATTCTATAAACTTAGTTGATAAAGCATCAGCAGTCTTTGAGAGGATTGATTCCAATTTTGAAAGAAGTTCTACTGTGGGTAAAATGCTATCAAACAGCATCCTATGCTACAGAGAAATCGTTCATGAAAGGAAGAGTCAATTGATGTGGTAAACTTTATAGTTGGCTTATTTTAAGAAATTGCTGCAGCCATCCCAGCCTTCAGCAACCACCTCCCTGATCAGTCAGCAGCCATCAATATCAAGGCAAGACCCTCCCTCAGCATGGGGGAACACCAATCTCAAGGAAGCCAAAGAAGCCAGTGTTGCTGGACCACAGTGAGAGAGGGAAAGGGGAGGGTGAGGCAAGTGTGGACCCCAAGACCTTGAACCCATTTTCATAGTTTTGGTCTTTTTCTTAAGAGCAATGAGGAGGTATTGAAGGGTTTTAAGCTGGCAAGTGATGTGATCAGGTTTATGTTTTCAAAGGATTGCCTCAGCTAGTGTGTGGAGAAAGGCTCAGGAGGCAAGATGGCCGCAGGAAGTCTCAGTGAGAGGCTCTCATAGCCTAGACTAGGCTGGAGCTGGCAGAACTGGAGGGCAGTGGATGGATTTGAGTGGAGTTTGTCAGTAAAATCAACAGGCCTTGGGAATAGATTGAATATGAGCAGAAGGGGGAAGGACAAAGTGTCAGAGGTGACTCCTAGGTCACTGCCAGTCACTGAGACAGAGTCCTAGGAGAGCACCAGGCATGAGGGCCAGGGTTGGCCAGTTCTCTGCTGCAGGGAAGGGATGGAGTGGTGGCAGAGAGAAGGGTGGGCTGCACGAGGGATCAAAAGCATCTTTGGTTTCTTTTATAACTCAATATGCATCAAACAATCAAGCCGGTTGTTCTCTCACTTTTGAGACCGAAAACAAATAACCAGTAAAAAGTAGGTCCCACTTTAACGGAACCATCTTGAACTGCAAAGGCAAGCAGACATTAGAATGGGTCATAACCAGGGAATTGTGAAGTGTTCCCACTGAGTGTGTTTATTTATTATATAGAAAAGCCTCTTTATTCTGGAATTCTCAAATTTACGGTTTGTGAAAATACAGACATAGGCTGGCTAAAAATTGACCTTTGGAGAATCCATGAAGAAAAGTTTTATTGAACACATTAAAGCCATAAACATAGCTCAGAGAGTTTTCATACACATACATTTCTTAAAGTGCTTAAGAAGGCTATTCTCCTGAATGTGTTAAACAACTGATGTGCTAATTATGCATTATTCTCATCTATTCATTAAAGCTAATCCCAGAAGGACCTCTATTTGAAGAAAGAAGAAAACATAAAGCATTTTAAGACTAATTTAGTTTACTCTATATTCCTTAATGTGGTCCAACTGCAAGCATATCTTGGTTAAAAATCAGAATTATGGATTTAAAAACAATTATGAAACAACATTCATCTGAATTAAGGTTGACTAGGCTGCATGCCATACCATTGCTTTCCAAGCCAAGAAGGAGAGAAAATGGTCCCTAGAGAAGGACTTTCTTGGTTTCCCAGGGCTCAGGATCTTCTGATGGCCTGAGGATACTGAGTTTAACCCTTCTACCTGCTAGTGATGTTGAGCTCAGATTGGGCAAACGCCTAAAGCAGGCTGGAAGGAATGAGAGAAGCTACAGGATGTGCTCATTTACAGGGCCATGTTGTCTGTAATAGTGCTCATATTCTCCAAATTCGGTTTCAACAGATTTCTATAATTCATCTGTTTAGAAATTTCATTTTACTTCTGATCCTAATTCGAGAGATTTCAGAAGACTATTCTCACTAAGAGATGATTAAACTCTTTACAATAGTTTTTTTTCAGAACTACAAAATACTTTATTAAAATTTTTTGAAATCCAAATTTATAAAATTATTTATGTTTCTACATATCGACCATTTGGTATATTCCAGGCAGGACTTGCTACATCATTTGCAAGGCTACTTTTTCATATATTATTAAGAATTTCAAAATAGGTGACAGAAGAACATTAAACCAAGTAAAAGACCTTCTGATCATGGGCCCTGGGTGACTGCACAGGCCACACACCCATGAAGCCAACCTTGGTTCCAAGGAATAAAACTGGTTTTAAGCACCAAAGAACTTTACCTTTATATAGCCAAAGGGGTGCATGGTGGCCATAGGGTGGGGGTGGTGGACACATCTGAATTTGAATTGCACAGCTGTCTGTCTCAGCATCACTAGGGAGTCAGTTTTTAGAAACTCAGATGAGAAATCAAAGTAGATTGGTTTTAAGTAAAAAAAAAAAGTTACCTCTAATCTCCTTTGAAATGCAAACGAAAATGTTTGGGAGAGGGTAACTAAGGCATTATTGTATAGATACAATAGTCTGTGAGCAGCGTTTCTTCTGAATTCCAGCCTGGGAAAAGAGGGCGTCAGGAATCTAGTAACTGTCATTGTAATTAGCAGCAGCAGCAGCGTGCATTGAGGCTCAGAACTATGTGAAGCACTTCAGCCACAGCATCTGATCTTTTGTACAATAATATGAATAAACCTGGTTTAAGTGTTGAAGCAAGACATATTTCACTGATCTACTGATGGTGACTTTCCAAATCATTAATCAAATGCCTATCCAATTATTCCAGGTCTTGTTTTCATTGTCTGGGATGAACAAATTCCACAATGAGGTCTTGAATTGGATCTGGTTCAACAGACTCAGTTGGATCTAGACTGTCTGATAAAATGTTACCTGGGATTTCTTTGCATTCCACCCAACCCTAATTTATTAAAAAAAATAGGAGATCAGTCAAGTACCGAGGCAATAACTAGAAGGAACTGAAAGGGTTGGCAGGAATATAAATTGAGAAAGTGAGGTTCCTCCAAACAGCAGGAGCCAGAGGTCAGCTTCCATCTCAGGCATTCTTTTATATGCAACATCACGACATCCACACACACATCTCTGTAGATGTCGACGATCTTCTTTTTCTAGCACTCCTCCAAAAATTGCCATTTAATCATGTGTCTAAACATTCCCTGAATATTGTCCTTCATAACTCAACTCCTGCTGCTTACTGCTTCATTTGTTAAAAGAACAATGTTTTGATTCTTCACAGGCATTCCTAGAACAGATAGGGATGTTACAGACATGGCCTTATGGCTTTCTCCTGCAAATCAACAGCTGAAGCACATGATGAGAGGGAATAATTATTCTTATGGGTATATGCCTCTAAGAAGAAGATCGTAACTAAGAAATGTATTTTTCAGATTGATACCAGCTTGCTGCTCACATACACACACACAAAAGATGAAAAGAAGCCTGTCTATTTAGAGCTGAAACTGGTACATGAGTATTCAGATTTCTTTTCCACACAGCCACCACTTCCCCCTACCCTCATCCCGCTTAGGGGTTCCACCTGGACCCTCGCTAGAAAGAAAAGATAGGTCATGGACATGAGAGCCAGGCTGCTTGAATGTGAATCCCAGCACCATCATTTACTGGCTGTGTGACCTGAACCTCTCTGTGCCTCAGTTTTCTCGTATTTAAAATGGAGATAATACCTCATAGATATTATAGGATTGTTGAGATGATTCAATGAGTTTAGGTCATAAAGGGATTAGTGTAGTGCTGAGCATATGACAAGCTCTGTATGTATTTGTTGTTATTAATCAATATATTTATTGGGCACTTGCTAAATGCCAAGCACTATTTACCAGCTGGGGATTCAACAGTGAAGAAGAAAGGTGAAGACCCTGCTCTCATGTTGTTTGAACCTTCACTCTAGTGGGCCGTAACTTTGTAAGTGAGTAAGTGAACAATGTTAGATGGGTAACTGATTTGAAGAACACGAAATAGTTGGAATGGGTGTGGAGACCTGTTTTAGCCATAGTGGTCAGATTCAAGCTGTCTTAGGAGGCAGCTTTGAAGCTGACACTGAAAAATCAGAAGAAGAGGGCACCTAGGGGTGAAAGTGACTAGCTTTCCTAGGCAGAAGGGAAAGTAAAAACAAAGACTGAGAAGTGGTGATGTCCTGGGTTTGGTTCATCTGAGGCAATGGTTGCAGCCCGTCATGGTTGGAATATGGTAGATGTGGGAGAGAAATATACAAGAAGCAGTCAGACGGGCATGGCCATCAGCCACACTGTGAGTGTTCTGAGTACAAAAGACCACATCCAGTGCAGTTCGTGGTCTGGGGTTAGACCCTTCAGTCTTGGTTAGAGGATGCACTTTCTTTTGGATACCACCAGCATCCACATAATGCCACTGTTTCCCCTGTGTACTGACTGGGAGGACAAACCCGTCACTGAGTTGATTCCTGAAGTGTAACCCCTGGTTATTTTCCCATCCAACACCCCATCCTTGTCCACTTATTTTAGGAGAAGAAAGGAAGAGAAACAGAACAATATGTTACTGTGAGTACCTGGTTTGATATCTTGCTTCTAATAAATGATTTATCATAGAATTCTCAAAATAGCACATTGTAGGAGATACCCATCCCATAGACTTCTACATTTCCCAAAGTTTTAATTTTCAAATGGAATTTATTGACAATATTTTTAAATTACAAGATTTTACATAAAATATGGATTTCCAGCTTCTTTTGATTGTAGTCATAAGGTAGATTCCCAGATTCCCACAAAACAATTGGCTAGAGCTGAGCAGTGCTCCCTTTAGCCACAGTCCACACTGTGCCCTATTACATACCACCAGGCCTGCTTCATTCATCCCACTGGTCCCGGCCTTGTCCATTTCACTGAATGTGCCTTACCAGCCTCCTGCTTCTAATTTTGTGAGCCTATGTTACAATGTCTGTCATCAGTCAGCATCCTCGATCTTCTGGCCATTCACTGTCCTCTGAGTCAGAAGGTTGAGCACATGATGTCCATTTTCCTTGAGCCCTTGACCTTTCCCAAACAGATGTAAACCACACTGAACCACCAGTATTGAAGGAGCAGTGAGAAGACAACCCCTTCTGGGGAGAAAAAGGAGCAACCTACTATAAGAGCTAATGAATTTCAGTGCACACAGCTTGGTCGTGTGGTCACTTTTTTAGAAAATAAGATTTCATGAAGTTTCAGATTTGTAGGGTCTACCTAATCTGGAAAAAATAAAGAAAAATACATACCCTAACAGTGTAAAGAGAAAGGGTAGAGAAAATCCAGAGGCCCCCTTTGCCAGTGCACTCTAGGAAACATTATAGGCACAATAGAGGACTTCATCCTTGAGGGATCCTTGCTGCCAAATCTCCCAGGAACCCAAGAGAAGCTTCAATATAAGCATTATGTCAGGTGTGTCTTTGCTTTGCCCACTACGGCACAGCCTGTCCAATAAATTAGTATTTCACAACAAAGGCAATGACTTGGAGGAGGAACAATGTGGCACTGGGCCATAGGTTAGGGCTTATAGATTTCTGGTCCCAGCTCACCAACAGCCCCATGTCTTTTCCACTATCTGGGACTCAGTTGGGTCCAACTGTTAACAGGAATGATATTAACAACCCCTCCCCACTGTAAAGTAATCAGGTAAGGACAAAGTTATATGAAAATCTTTCACAGAGCAGACAAATATCTCTCAAGATCAAATGTAACTCCAAAGAAGTAGGTTTATTATATACATGTGTGTGTCTATGTATATGTATGCATATGTATATGTGTGTGCACTCACACTCTCACACTCATATACACACACACATATATACATATAATGTTTCTCTGTTCTATTTTTATTTTCTATTTTCTAATATCAGAGAGTTGGCCTCTGTTTGCCAGAAATAACTGAACTTAATGTTGGTAAGACTGGAGAAGGTGACCATCTAGAAGATGAACTCACTTGATTTATTTTCCTAACTGTACTTGCATCTAGGGCCAAACCCCTGAAGTGTGTTATGGAGAAGACCAAGTTCTTGGTCAACCCAAACTAACCCGGTGCCGTGTGAAGTAAGTTACATAAACAAGTTACTCCTCCATGGCCCTGTTCCTTACACTGTACTCCAGAGCCTCCATTTCTAGTGTTCACCAGGAGAGACACCATTCATGGGCAGTCTTGAGGCAGATGAGCTAGCCCAGTGTCAGCATGGCAAACAATAGTGTGTTCTGTTGGACTCAGAATGTACCACTGGCTGTCACATCAGGCCAGGCAGGCCTGGATTGAAAAAAAATCTCAAATAGTTTTCATCCCTCGTGAAAGAAAAATACTAAAAATAAAAATCTACACCATGAAAACTAGCAAATATAAAAAATGGCAGCTATGACATGGAAAATGACAATTTTAGAGCAATTATAAACGAAAGGCAGAGTGCCATTAAAGTTAAGGCAATGTTATTAAAAGATGTGTTAATTTTCAGTTAAATTTTCTATAAAAGACCAATTAGTTTAAAAGGCTTGACAGCATTAACTGTGAAACATAAGCTCTGGTAATTATACTTTAAAAAAATAAAAAGAGGAAGACGCTCCAGCGTGTTGGAAACACACTCAGAAGGCGTCCACAGAGCAGGCTAGATGGCGCTGTGGGCTCAGATTTCCCTGTTGCAATCAGTGGTCCTTCCCCAGCATTTCTTGGTTTCCTTCCATGCCTGTTACTCTATCTACTTACAGGATCTGAGAATCATCAGTTTAGAGGCCAAGGGGGGCTCACCCATGTGATCTGGGCCAGCTCTCTGATATTAGAGCTCAGAACACAGAGGCACAGCGAGAAGGGAATTTTCTAACTTGGTTGCATGGCTAGTTGGTTGATCTTTTTATAAACTACTATTTATTGAGTATTTGTTGTACATTAGAAGTTCACGATGTATCTCATTTAACACTACCCTATGAGCTGTTTTGTTTTGTTTTTTTAATCCCTCTTATATGGATGAGGATTCCGATGCATAGAAAAGTTAGGCAACTTTCCCATTGTTGAATGACAAAAGAGAGATTTAAAACCATACTAGCTGTATTCTGAAGTCTGTACATGTAACTGGGGTGCTGTGTTGCCTTACTTAGAGGAAAAGCTTCCCTGACCAGGTGTGGAACCCTGACCTTGGCAGTGGGAGGAGGGACTGACATATGCCTTAGACTACACAGGTCTGTTTCCAGGCTGAGCAGGACTCTAACTCAGTTCTCATAACCTCCCCAATGCCCATGTGACACAGACACAGCCATAGCAAAAGCCTCTGCCCAAAACATCCCTTGAAACGAGTCCTGCCAGGGTTAGAAGTTCTATGGAAGAGTTCTTCACAAGACTTCTAGCACAGGTGTACTGAACATGGGCTGTGGTAAGGCACAGAAAGGACTAGCAGTACAAAAGCTTAGGAGGCAAAGGATCACACCTACTTATTACAATCCTTCCATCAGAATTTTCTTTCTTCGCTTTTGGTGTTTCTGTTAATCCAGAAAAGAATTGTGCCTTCTGGGTCAGGTCAGTTGTAGAGAGGTTTGTTCTAGCTGGTACATCATCTGCAGAAATGGTCTCTGATCCTTGGCATTTGAAGTCCTAACACCAGGTTTGCCACATGATACTGAAACAGCCACTTCCTGTGCAGAAAGCCCTGGATATGATACTTAATTGCAGACTGCCATATGCTCTGTGAGCAGTACTCCGATGACATAAAGAAATTTGTGCCCTCTAATATGACTGACTATATCTCTTTTCAAGGAAAGTCATTTCTTTTCACCAAGCTACTCAGATCACAAAAAGACCTTGATACAAACTCAGAGCACACCCATATGCAATGCTCAAGGTACTTCTCTGCGGCTGAATATTGAGACATTAAAATGTGAGCAAGAGTGCTCTACTGACAGAAAGACGTCATCCTTGTCTGTCACAGCAGATACTGCTGCCCACAGCGCTGCTCCTTGATGCCTGCATGGACAAATCAAGGAAAGACATCTGGGATACAGTGCCAGCTCAGAGGGTAAAGAATTGTGTTCAGAGTTGTGACTGATGCCAGAGTTATTCAGGCACCTTTGACAGCCTGTGACCCACCCTCAAATTATACCCTTTGATGGGCAATTTTGAAAGTGACACTCTCTTTAAAAAGCATACAATTTCAGGCCAAACCAAGAGCCAGAGATTAGTAGGTGCTCAATAAATGTCAGCGATTCATTGATCAAAAAGATTCTGCTGTTTCAGTGTAACTGATTTCAGCACCGAAGGGGAAACATAAGAAGGTCAAATCCTAAAGACCTGTAAAACAATAAACTTTCATGTTGATCTTCTAAAATTATCATTGCAAAGCAGAACTTAGAATGTTCTTTGTTTAAAAATCATTGACTGTGTTTTCATTAGAAAAGTTATTCATGCTCAGTGTGGAAATTTGGAAAGCACAGAAACATATAAAGAAGAAAATTTAAATTAACCGTATTCACAAAACCCAAAGATAAGCATGGTTAATATTTTTGTATATTTACTTCCAGATGTGTACATAAATATGGAATCATCCAGTTTTATGTCTTGGTTCTTCTTTTCACAGTTAGTGTTTTATCCAGAGCATTTTAAACATGTCATATTCTTGGGTATCATGATTTGCAAAGCCTCTACAGGACTTCATGGGACTGGATTTTCAACAAATATAAACATTTTTAAAGTTCTTTATATATGTTGCCATATTATCTCTCAGAAACAATTTTCCCAATTCGCACTACATCTCTGGTGTGTAAATGCCATCTTATACATTTAATTGTGTTTATGATAGTTTTGAAGCATATAAAATTTAAATTTGTGTGGAGTCATATAAATCATGTTGTCTTTTGTGAATTCTATAATTTTTATGCTTAAAAAGTTCTTGCCCAACAAGAGGACTATCAGGTATCCTGAGATCAGTTAAGTATTCAGCTCTATTTTCATCAGGTTGTTTGTGGCTACATTTTTTGTATTTAACTATTTTATAATATTTACTTCCTTTTTTTCCCTCAGCTTTATTGAGATATAATTTACTTATAACATGATGTAAATTTAAGTTGTACAATGTAATGATTTGATATGTGTATATGTTGCAAAATGATTACCACAGTAAGGTTATTTAATACATTCATCACCTCACAGAATTACAATTTTATTGTGTATGAGAATTTTTAAAATCTCCTCTCTTAGCAATTGTCACATATATGATACGGTATTATTAGCTGTAGTCACTGTGCTGTACATTACATCCCCAGACCTTATCCATCTGATAGCTGGAAGTTTACATCTTTTGACCCCCTTCACCCATTTCCCCCACCTCCTACCTCCCACCCACAACAACCACCAATCTATTATCTGTTTTTATGAGATCAGCTGTTTTTTAGATTCCACGTAAGTGAGATTATACAGTGTTTGTATTTCTCTGTCTAACTTATTTCACTTAGCATAATGCTCTCAGGATTCAACCATGTTGTTGCAAATGGCAGGATTTCCTTCTTTTTATGGCTAAATCATATTCCGTTGTATATACATATGCCACATTTTCTTTACCCATTCGTCCATCAGTGGACACTTAGGTTGTTTCCACGTCTTGGCTATTGTAAGTAATGCTGCAATGGACTGGGAGGCAGAAGATATCTCTTTGAGATAGTGATTTCCTTTCCTTTGGATATATACCCAGAAGTGGAATTGCTGGATCACATGGTAATCTATTTGTAATTTTTTGAGAAACCAGTGTACTGTTTCCATATGCACCAATTTACATTTCCACCAACAATGTACAATGGTTTCCTTTTCCCCATATCATCACCAACACTTTTTATTTCTTTTCTTTTTGTCGTTCTAACAGGTGTGAGGTGATATCTCATTAACATTTTGATTTGCATTTCTCTAATGATTAGTGATGTTGAGTGAGCACTTTTACATGTACATATTGGTGATTTAAATATCTTCTTTGGGAAAATGTCTATTCAATTCTTTTGCCCATTTTTTAATTAGAATTTTTGTTTTTTTGCTATTGAGTTGTATGAATTCCATTTACTTCCTTTTTTAGAAGTTTAAAATAAATACATTTTCACAGTAGAAAATATATAAAATAAATAAAATTATAGGAAAAAATAAAAATCAGAACTCTATCAACAAGAATTAATCACCAAATAAAATTTGAAGGTACTGAGTATAGTTATTTATTTGTTTGGTTTTTTGTGGGGAAGATTGTCCGTGGCCTAACATCTGTTGCCAGTCTTCTTCTTTTTTCTTGAGGAAGATCGTCACTGAGCTAACATCTGTGCCAATCTTCCTCTATTTTATGTGGGATGCTGCCACAATATGGCTCGACAAGCAGTGCTAGGTCCATGCCCAGGATCCAAACCCATGAACCCTCGGCTGCCAAAGCAGAGCATGTGAAGTTAACCACTATGTCACTGGGTCAGCCCTGAGTATAGTTATTTTTAAATAAATATAAATTTATCAATTCAGGTCTGTACTTTTAACGTGAATTTTTGATGATGGTGTTTTGGGATCCTGCCTTTTTGAATGTTGTAATATTATATCATATTATTGTTAGCACGCTATTAAATATTCTCTGAAAGCATATTAGTATCTGTACAATACAAATCATGTAAGTGTATCATTATTTATTGAATCTTTACCATATTTTCGAAATTTTTTTCCAGATAGCCAGTTTCCCTTAAATCATTTGATGAATAAACATTCCTTCCCCATGGTGTGTGAGCCTTTCCTTATCATATTAAGGAATGGATCAGCAAACATGTTTTTGTAAAGGGCCTGATGGTAAAGATTTTAGGTTTTTGAGAGCCATACTTGAGTTGAAACTACTCAACTCTGCCACTATGGAACAAAAGCCCATTCGTAAACAAATGGGCATGTCTGGGTCGCAAAAAAACTTTATTTACAAAAACAAATGTCAGGCCAGATTTGGCCCAAGGGCGTGATTTGCCAACTCCTGTTGGCAAAGATCTTATAATCTTATAACTACTAGACTATGGTTCTCATTAATCTGTTCTGGTTGATTAATCTTCTAATTTTTAGTATTGTTCAAAATGTTTAGTTATGAAATCTTTAATATTTATTATAATACCTGGGAGGACAATTTCATAAACTATTTTCAGTGGAAATTTAGCATAATTGTATCAAGTTTAAAAAACATCCAGGTGAATCTATAATTAGGCATATATCAACCTTAAAAATTTTACTAGAAAAATATGACATTATAATGTCCAGTTTACGTGTTAAGGAACATGGAATTTCTTTTTTAAAAAATAATCTTCTCTCTCTGTAGATGAGCATTATTTTGCTTTCTGCTGAAAAATGATAGCTCTTCTTCTTGCTCATGTCCAGTGACTGTGGTATTAAAGAGAGCTTCCAGAATAATAGTCTTAATTTTCAAACATGTACGACACTGTGTTCTCTTTCCTATTTCTAAGGTTTTGTGGGGTTTTTTGATTATATTTGTCATGTTTGTTTATTTTATTTTTTCAAAGAATTATTTCTTTTTTAAAATTTTTTTAATTGCAGTAACATAGGGTTATAACATTATGTAGCTTTCATATGTATATCATTATATATTTTGAATTCTGTGTAGATTACATCATGTTCACCACCAAAAAACTATCCATCCCCTCACATGTGAGCCTAATCGCCCCTTTTGCCCTCCCTCCTTCCCCTATGGTAACCACCAATCCAATCTCCATTGCGGTGTGTTTGTCATTGTTTTTATCTTCTACTTATGAGTGAGATCATACAGTATTTGACTTTCTCCCTCTGACTAATTTCACGCAGTGTAATACCCTCAAGGACCATCCATGTTGTCACAATTGGCTGGATTTCATAATTTCTTATGGCTGAGTAGTATTCCATTGTGTATAAATACCACATCTCAAAGAATTATTTCTTGAATTTATCAATTCACTAAATAAATATCCTCTTGCTATTTCATTAATTGACGCTTTATTTCATCTTGCTGCTTTTCTTAGATAAAAAAGAACAATAAAAGACAATTATTTTAATGCTTAACATTATTTATTGTAATTCTTTCTTGTTTAATAATAAAAGCATTTAAGGCTCTGTATTTGTCTCTGTAGCTTTGGCCTTTATCCATAAAATTTTTACATGTCATTTTCAAATGGTCTTTAATTTTGAAGTACTCTATGTTCTAAGTTTGACTTCCATCTTGACCTACAGTTATTGAGGATTCTTTTTTTTTAAACTTGGAAGTGTTGAGATATTTACTTTTGTTTCCACTATTATATTAATTTTTAAAGTGTAGATTGTATAGCTTATAATTTATTATATATATTGAAGTTTTCTATTTTGGGCCATTGATCTTTTTTTGTAATTATTGTTTGGAAGCTGTCTAAAAATGTTACAAAGTTTAGCACAAATCTACTAAATCACTCTTATTATATCCTTAATTTTCTTATATTTTGGTCTGTTAGAGCTGTGAAAGTTAGAAACACAGCGATATATCACATATCACTTTCACATGTCGCTCTCAATCCATGTTTATTTTACTGTAATTGTTAGTTTTGCTTTCTATATTTCAGTTATGTTATTTTGTCAATAGATAAGTTATATCTTTATTGTAAATTTTAACTATCAATATAAAGTTAACTCAGTGTACTACTTTAAAATTTTCCCTTTAAATATTCTTTTCTCTGACTGTTTTGTTTTTTTCCTGTTGGTCTCTGAAGATAGAGTTTGATTTTGATTTTGGTTTTGAACAAATCTGAGAATCTTTGCCATTTTATCAAATCACTAAGCTCATTTATGTTTAGTTAGATGACATATAATGCTATAATTTTGCATTATGCTTTGCACTTGCTTCTATAAGTGTGTCTTTTAGTCTCTGTCTTTGGGTATATGAACTATATTTTGTATGCTTATTTTCTCTAGTGGTGTGTAGCTATTCCTTCTGTTTTTAACTGTAGTTAGTGGTTACCAGATGTTCTGTAAATATACTTGAAACTATATTTTCTAAGTATTATTATCTAGAAAAATTTGGTAGCTCTTGATTCCTTCCTCTATATCAGGGAATTTACATACCTTTATGTCCATCCTTCTCCTACCTCATTTTTCTGACTTTTAAAAATAATTTAATATTACTGTATTAATTTGTCCTGTTCTTTTCTTTCAAGAATTACTTTTGACATTTGCATTCACTTTTGAAATAATGTATACAGCAGCTTTTGTATTCCATGTTTCAGTATGCTTCACTAGTATTTTAAAGTCAAATATGCTCATTTTTTAATTTTTAAAAGTTTTAAATATTCTTGAAGGAAGATGACTTTTGTTTTTGAGTATTTTTTTAATGAATATAAATCAATAAATGCTTAGGTACTCAGAGATTCAAAAATACTTTTATTGACTTCTATTGACAATTTAGCTGCATGTAGAATTCTTGGAATAAATGTGTCCTTTCAAAACTCAGTTGACATTGCTCTTAAGTTTTCTAGAGCAGTCTCTGGCTAACCTGATCTTGTATTTTTTTTTCTCATAATATTGTGTTAGGTCACATTTTTTCCTTCATTTAACATTTTAAATTCAAACATTCACCTAGTACAGGTCTAAGTGTTGGCCACGTTTACTTGGTGAACATTCTGGTCCTCATCCTCAGTTCATTCTTCAACGCAGGACAGGTTGTATTCATTTGTTTCCTTGCTTGCTCATTTTTACTTGCTTGAATTTGTTTACAGCTTTAACTTGTGGACGCTTGCTATTTATCAATTTGACCTCTGTTGTCTTTCATCAGTATCTACCAGCATTCTCATTGAAAAAAAAAGAAGAAAGAAAATCTACACATTTCTCTATGTACTTTAGGCAAACTTCTTAGTTTTACTTCCACATCACTGATTTGTGTGTGTGTGTGTGTGATTTTTAGTTTTACAACTTATTGCTGCTTCTTTTCTTTATTGTAATAAGAATAGTTAACATGAGATCACCCACTTAACAAATTTTTCAGTATGTAATACAGTATAACAGATAAAAACTTGACTATCAGAAGTTTAGCTACCTTTTAGCTATTTATTTTTTTTAACGTCTTTGTTGAGATATAATTTAACATCAAGCAATTCCCCCATTTAAAGTGTACAAGTCCATGGTTTTTAGTATAATCACAGATATGTACACCCATCACCACAGTCAAATTTAGAACATTTTCATTCCTCAAAAAGAAACTCCATACACTTTAACTATGCCCACTGCCTCTTCCTCTCCCACCCCAGCCCTAAGGAACCACTAATCTATTACCTATCTCTGTAGATTTGCCTCTTCTGGACATTTCATCTAAATTGAATCATATATGTAGTGTTTTGTGACTGCTTTCTTTCACTTAGCATAATGTTCTCAAGTTTCATCCATGTTGGAGCGTGTATTAGTACTTTATACCTTTTTATGGCGAAATAATATTTATTCATGCATGGATATAACACATTTTGTACATGCATTCATTAGGAGATGGACATTTGGATTGTTTCCACTTTTTGGCTATTATGAATAGTGCTGCTATAAACATCTATGTGCAAGTTTTCATATGAACATATTTTTTTCATTTCTTTTGAATGTATACATAGGATTAGAATCACTGAGTTATATGGTAACTCTATGTTTAACCATGTGAGGAACTGACAAACTGCTTCCCAAAGTGGCTGTATCATTTTATATTCCCACCAGCAGTGTGTTAGGGTTTCAGTTTCTCCACATCCTCACCAACTCTTGTTATGATCTAAGTTTTTGATTATAACTACCCTGGTGGGTATGAAGAGGTATCTCATTGTGGTTTTCATTTGCAATTCCCTTATTATTAGCGATGTTGAGCATCTTTTCATTTGTTTGTTGACCATTTGTTATCTTTTTTGGAGAAATTTTTAGTCAAATTTTTTTGTCCATTTTAAAAATTGGGTTATTTGTATTTACGTTATAGAGCTATAAGATTTTTTTAATATATTATAGATACTAGACCTGTGTTGGATATATGATTTGCAAACATTTTCTCTCATTCTGTAGGTTTTCTTTTCACTTTTTAGATAGTATTCTTTGATGCACAAAATTTGCTTAATTTTGATGAAGTTCAACTTATCTATTTCTTTCTTATGTTGCCTGTGTTTTGGGTGTTATATCTAAGAATCAATTTTCAAATCAAAAGTCTTGATGATTTACCCCTATGTTTTTTTCCTAAGTGTTTTTTGTTGTTGTTGTTGTTTTCTTTTGAGAAAGATTAGCCCTGCGCTAACTGCTGCCAATCCTCCTCGTTTTACTGAGGAAGACTGGCCCTGAGCTAACATCTGTGCCCATCTTCCTCTAGTTTATATGTGGGATGCCTGCCACAGCATGGCTTTCCCAGTGGTGCCATGTCCACACTCGGGATCCGAACTAGCAAATCCCGGGCCGCCGAAGCGGAACGAGCGCACCTAACCACTGAGACACTGGGCTGGCCCCTCCCTAAGTGTTTTATAGTTTTAGCTTTTACATTTAGGTCTTTGATCCATTTTGAATGAATTTTTGTATATGGTGTGAGGGAGGGGTCCAACTTTATTCTTCTGAATGTGGACACCTAGTTGTTGTAACACCAGTTGTTTAAGAGACTATATTCTTTCTCCATAGAATGGTCTTGGCAGTCTTGTTGAAAATCAGTTGACCAAAAGTGTGTGAGTTTATTTCTGTCCTTCAATTTGATTCCAATGGTCCACATGTCTCTTCTTATGTCAATACCACACTTTTTTTTTTTTAGCGTTCAGATGTACATCGTAATATATGTCAAATTCTGGGTAGATTACATCATGTTCACCACCCAAAAACTAATTATAGTCCATCACCTCACATGTGAGCCTAATTACCACTTTTGCCATCCCCCTTTCCTCCTTCCCCTATGGTAACCAGCAATCCAATCTCCGTTGCTATGTATTTGTTTGTTGTTGTTTTTATCTTCTGCTTATGAGTGAGATCATACAGTATTTGACTTTCTCCCTCTCACTTATTTCCCTTCACATAATACCCTCGAGGTCCATCCATGATGTCACAAATGGCCGGATTTCATCATTTCTTATGGCTGAGTAGTATTCCATTGTGTATATATACCACATCTTCTATATCTATTCATCCCTCGATGGGCACCTAGGTTGCTTCCAAGTCGTGGCTATTCTGATTAGTGCTGCCATGAACATAAGGGTGCATGTATCTTTATGCATTTGTGTTTTCAAGTTCTTTGGATAAATACCCAGCAGTGGGATAACTGGATCATATGGTACATCTATTCTTAATTTTCTGAGGATACTCCATACTGCTTTCCATAGTGGCTGCACCAGTTTGCACTCCACCAGCAGTGTAGGAGGCTTCCTTTCTCTCCACATCCTCTCCAACACTTCTTGTTTCCTGCCATGTTAATTATAGCCACTCTGACTAGAGTGAGGTGATACTTCATTGTGGTTTTGATTTGCATTTCCCTGATAGCTAATGATGTTGAGCATCTTTTCATATGCCTGTTGGCCATCTGTGCATCTTCTTTGGAGAAATCTCTGTTCAGATCTTTTGCCCATTTTATAATTGGGTTGTTGGTTTTTTTTGTTGTTGAGCTGTATGAGTTCTTTGTATATTTTGGATACTAACCCCTTATCTGATATATGGTTTGCAAATATCTTCTCTCAGTTGTTAGGTTGTCTTTTTGTTTTGTTGCTGGTTTCCTTTGCTGTGCAGAAGCTTTTTAGTTTGATGTAGTCCCATTTGTTCATTTTTTCTTTTGTTTCCCTTGCCTGGTCAGACATGGTACTTGAAAATATGCTGCTCAGACAGATGTAAAAGAGCATACTGCCTATGTTTTCTTCTAGAGGTTTCATGATTTCGGGTCTTACATTCAAGTCTTTAATCCATTTTGAGTCAATTTTTGTGCATGGTGTAAGGTAATAGTCTACTTTCATTCTTTTGCATGTGGCTGTCCAGTTTTCCCAACACCATTTGTTGAAGAGACTCTCCTTTCTCCATTGTATGCTCTTGGCTCCCTTACCAAATATTAGCTGTCCATAAATGTGTGGGTTTATTTCTGGGTTCTTGATTCTGTTCCGTTGATCTGTGTGTCCGTTTTTGTGCCAGTACTATGCTGTTTTGGTTACTATGGCTTTGTAGTATATTTTGAAATCAGGGAGTGTGATACCTCCAGCTTTGTTCTTTGTTCTTAGGAATCCTTTGGCTATTTGGGGTCTTTTGTTCTTCCACATAAATTTTAGGGTTCTTTATTCTATTTCTGTGAAAAATGTTGTTGGAACTTTGATAGGGATTGCCTTGAATCTGTAGATTGCTTTCGGAAGTATGGACATTTTAACTATGTTAATTCTTCCAATCCAAGAGCACAGAATATCTTTCTATTTCTTTGTGTCGTCTTCGATTTCTTTCAGCAATGTTTTATAGTTTTCCATGCACAGATCTTTCACCTCTTTGGTTAAGTTTATTCCTAAGTATTTTGTTCTTTTTCTTGCATTTGTAATTGGGATTGTATTCTTAATTTCTATTTCTGCTACTTCATTGTTAGTGTATAGAAACGCAACCAATTTTTGTATGTTGATTTTCTATCCTGCAACTTGACTATTCATTCATTATTTCTAAAAGTTTATTAGTGGATTCTTTAGTGTTTTCTATATATAAAAGCATGTCATCTGCAAAGAGTGACAGTTTCACTTCTTCTTTTCCAATTTGGATCCCTTTTATTTCTTTTTCTTGCCTGATTGCTCTGGCTAGGACTTTCAATACTCTGTTAAATAAGAGTGGTGACAGTGGACATCCTTGACTGGTTCCTGTTCTTAGAGGGATAGCTTTCAGTTTTTCTCCATTGAGAATGATATTTGCTGTGGGTTTGTCACATATGCCCTTTATTATTTTGAGGTATTTTCCTTCTATACCCATTTTATTTAGAGTTTTTATCATAAATGGGTGCTGTATGTTGTCAAATGCTTCCTCTGCATCTATTGAGATGATCATGTGGTTTTTATTCTTCATTTTGTTAATGGGGTGTATCACGTTGATAGATTTGCGGATGTTGAACCATCCCTGCATCCCTGGAATGAAGCCCACTTGATCATGATGTATGATCTTTCTAATGTATTGTTGTATTTGACTTGCTAGTATTTTGCTGAGGATTTTTGCATCAATGTTCATCAGTGATATTGGCCTGAAATTTTCTTTTTTGTGTGTTGTCCTTGTCTGGCTTTGGTATCAGGATAATGTTGGCTTCATGGAATGAGTTAGGAAGCCTCCCCTCCTCTTCAATTCTTTTGGAAGAGTTTCAGAAGGATAGGGATTAAGTCTTCTTTGAATGTTTGATAGAATTCACCAGGGAAGCCATCTGGTCCTGGACTTTTATTTTTTGGGAGGTTTTTGATTGCCATTTCGATCTCCTTACTGGTGAGTGATCTATTCAAATTCTCTACTTCTTCTTGGTCCAGTTTTGGAAGGTTGTATGTTTCTAAGAATTTATCCATTTCTTCTAGATTATCCAATTTGTTGGCCTATAGCTTTTCATAGTATTCTCTTATTATCTTTTGTATTTCTGAGGTGTCCCTTGTAATTTCTCCTCTTTCATTTCTGATTTTATTTATTTGAGCCTTCTTTCTTTTTTTCTTAGTGAGTCTAGCTAAGGGTTTGTCAATTTTGTTTTTCTTTTCAAAGAACCAGCTCTTCGTTTCATCAATTTTTTCTATTGTTTTTTTAGTTTCTATTTCATTTATTTCTGCTCTGATTTTTATTATTTCCTTCCTTCTGCTGATTTGGGGCTTTGTTTGTTCTTCTTTTTCCAGGACACTTAGATATGCTGTTAGATTGTTTATTTGGGATTTTTCTTCTTTGTTGAAGTAGGCCTGAATTGCTATAAACCTCCCTCTTAGAACCGCTTTTGCTGTATCCCATAGATTTTGACATGTAATATTTTCATTTTCATTTGTCTCCAGGAATTTTTTCATTTCTCCTTTGATTTCTTCATTGACCCAATCGTTGTTCAGTAGCATTTTGTTTAATCTCCACATTTTTGCAGCTTTTCTAGTTTTCTTCCTGTAGTTGATTTCTAGTCTTCATACTTTTGTGGTCAGAAAAGATGCATGGTGTTATTTCGATATTCTTAAATTTATTGAGACTTATTTTGTGGCCTAATATGTGATCAATCCTGGAGAATGTTCCATGTACATTTGAAAAGAATGTGTATTCTGTGGTTTTTGGATGGGTTGTTCTATATATATCCACTAAGTCAATCTCTTCAAATGTCTCATTTAAGGCCAGTGTTTCCTTATTGATCTTCTGTTTGGATGATCTATCCATTGGTGTAAGTGGAGTGTTAAAGTCCCCTACTATTATTGTGTTACTGTCTATTTCTCCTTTTATGTCTGGTAATAATTGCTTTATATATTTAGGTGCTCCTATGTTGGGTGCGTAGATATTTACAAGTGTTACATCTTCTTGTTGGATTGTTCCCTTTATCATTATGTAGTGCCCTTCTTTGTCTCTTGTTACAGTTTTTGTTTTAAAGTCTATTTCGTCTGATATAAGTATTGCTACCCCTGCTTTCTTTTCTTTGCGATTTGCGTGGAATATCTTTTTCCATCCTTTCACTTTCAGTTTGTGAGTGTCTTTAGGTCTGAAGTGTGTCTCATGTATGCAGCATATATATAAGTCTTGTTTTTTTTATCCATTTGGCCACCCTATGACTTTGGATTGGAGCATTTAGTCCATTGACACTTAAAGTAGCTATTGATAAATATGTATTTATTGCCATTTTGTTACTTTTCTTTTCTGACTGTTTTAGTAGTTCTTCTCTGTTCCTTTCTTTTTCTCTTGGTCTCTTCCCTTGCGGTTTCTGGCTTTCTTTAGTAATATGTTTGATTTCTTTATCTTATTTGCTTACTTATTTTAGGTTTCTGATTTGTGATTACCATGAGGAACCTATATAATATTCTATGTATATAACAGTCTATATCAAGTGGACAGACTCTTTAGCTTAACCTCTTTCTAAAAGCTCCAGTTTTTCACTCCCCTCCTCCCACATTTTCTGTTTTTGAAATCATATATGATCTCTTGTTTTGTGTGTGTCTATCCATTTCCCTCTTATCATTGAAATAGATAATTTTAGTACTTTAGTCTTTTAACCTTCATCTTTTCTTCACAGGTGGTTGGTCTGCTAGCTTTACTGTGTTTTTACCTTTATCAGTGATTTTATTGCCTGGTGGGGTTTTTTTGAGGTTTTTTTTTTTTTTTGATAGTTTTTTTATCCCTATTTGTGGTCATCATGTTCCCACTTAAATAAATCCCTTCAACATTTCTTGTAGAACTGATTTCTTGGTGATAAACTCCTTTAATTTTTGCTTGTCTGGGAAGCTCTTTATCTCTCCTTCCATTCTGAATGACAACCTTGATGGATAGTGTATTCTTGGCTGTAGGTTTTTTCCTTTTAGCACTTTAAGTATGTCATGCCATTCTCTTCTCGCCTGTAGGGTGTCAGCTGAGAAGTCCACTGATAGCCTTATGGGTTTGTATGTCACTTGTTGCCTTTCTCTTGCCGCTTTTAGGATTCTCTCTTTATATTTAATTTTGCACATTTTAATTATAATGTGTCTTGGTGTGGGCCTCTTTGGGCTTATCTTGTTTCGAGCTCTCTGTGCTTCCTGTACTTGAATGTCTGTTTCCTTCCTTAGATTAGAACAATTTTCATCTATTATTTCTTCAAATAAATTTTCTGCCCCTTTGGCTCTCTCTTCTCCTTCTGGGACACCTATTATATGAATGTTAATGCACTTGCTATTGTCCCAGAACTCCCTTAGACTTTTCTCATTCTGTCTAATTCTTTTTTCTTTTTATCTGTTGAACCTGGGTTATTTCCTCTAGTCCTCGTCTAGCTCACTGATCTGTTCTTCTGTACCCTCTACTCTACTATTGAGTCCCTCTAGTGAATTTTTCATTTCCAGTATGGTAGTCTTCATTTCTGATTGGTTCTTTTTCATCTTTTCCAGTTCTTTGTTAATGAGCTCACTGAGTTCATCCATCCTTCTCCTAATATCTGTGAGCATCCTTATGAGATTTTGTTTGAACTCTTTCTCAGGTAGGTCGCTTATTTATGCTTTATTTAGTCCTTTTTCTGGGGTTTTGTCCTGTTCCCTTGCTTGGAATGTATTCCTTTGTCTCCTCATTATGCCTCTTTTTCTGTACTTATTTCTATGTATTAGGTGAGATGGCTATGTCTCCTGATCTTGGAGAAGTCACCTTACGTAAGAGATGCCTTTTGAGGCCCAGCAGTATGCTTGCCTCTCATCACCAGTCCCAAAGATCCAGGAGTGACCCCTTTGTGGGCTCTTTGTGTCCTTCTTCTGTGGCAGGGTTGCTCTTAATGCAGGTACCCAGGGAGTCTAGTCTTTCCTTCCCTGCCCAGCTGTTTGTAAATCTGGTTTGGGGAGCCTCAGCACCATTGGCTACAAGGTGTAACAGCACACTCCTGTTGCAGTTTTCCTTTTAATTGGGTAGGTACCCAGTGTAGCTGGTTGCTAGGCTCAGTGGCATACAGTTGCTATAGGCCTGAGGCCTATAAGGCTGTTGTCAGTTCTCTTAAGAGTGCAGCTGAGTGGGGCTGGCCCTAGGCATAGGAGGACTCAATTGTTTCGGGCTTTGGAAGGTGAGGTTGATCATTTTTATGGCTATTTGTGAAGCACAGGTCTTCTGCTGCTGATAAGCCTCACCCCCCACAGGACCACACACACCATCAAACAGTCCTGGTCCATTCACACTGCCCAGCCCCCTGCAGTGTACCCTGATATCCCACTGTAGAGGCCCCCACCTCTCCACTAATGCCCCCCACAGTTCACCTGGTCCTCACACAGGCCCTGCCCCACAGAGGTGGACACACTTGCCTGCCTGTAGAGGATCAAGACACCCAGTCAATGCAGGCCAACAAGTAGCCTGAGGGCTTGCTGTTGGGTGGGATGGGTCCCTAGGGTGGCTGCCTGCCCTGGCTGAACTGGATTAAATCTGAGCTCTAGTGGGTGTGGCAGATCCCTGGGCTGACAGGCCAGGGGAAGAACCTCAATGGCATCTGCTGGGGTCTGTGTCAGCACACCAGGACCAGGTTAGAACAATGGCCCCCACCAATGTCTCAGTCTCTGGAGAGGTCCCTCCTCTCTCCGAGATGCCCCCAGAGCCCAGCAGGTGAGTCTCTTTTCACCAAGGGACTGTCAGCCTTCTCTCTGATGATTTTAGCTTGCTGAGACGGGTGAGTTTGTGTGTGGGCACTTTAAGACCCGGGTCTTTACAGCTCTCATCCAGTTGCTTTTCTGGGGGTATTCCACACTGCAGTTAATAGCCAGAGAAGCCAGATAGTAAGACCCTCGTCTCAGTTGTGGTGAGGCTGAAGGATGCTTATAGCAGTATTGGTCCCTGCTCCAGACCTCACTCCTCCAGGGAGGGCTGCGTACCTTATGGTGGCTCCCACCTGGCTACCTGAGAAACTCCACTGCTCCCAAAGGTGACTTTTTTCTCTCCAGCAGGAATATCTGCCTCATCTGCCTTAGTCAGGACTGTCCCTTGTTGTGGGGGTTCTTTTTATCCTGTTTTCAGTTTTTTATCCAGGGTAATTTTTCCAAAAATAGTTGTAACCTGGTTGTGTTTGTGGGAGGAGATGAGTTCAGAGTCTGCTTATGCCGCCATCTTGATGAGATTTCCCTAGGTGTTCATTCCACACTGTCTTGATTACAGTAGCTTTGCAGTGCATTTTTAAATCAGCAAGTGTGAGCCCTCCAACTTTTTTTTTTCTTTTTCAAGATTGGTTATTTGGGATTGCTTGCAATTTCATATGAATTTTAGAATCAACTTTTTCATTTCTGTAAAAGTGATCATGGGGATTTTGATAAAGATTGCATTGAATCTGTAGATCGTGCGGGGATTATTGCCATTTTAATAATAGCAAGTCTTCCAGTCCATGAACATAGGATGTCTTTCCACTTATTTAGATTTTCTTTGATTTCTTGCAACAATATTTTGTAGTTTTCAGTGTACCAGTCTTTCACCTCCTTGGTTAAATTTATTCCTAACTATTTTATTCTTTATGATGCTGTTGTAAGTGGAATTGTTTTCTTAATTCCATTTTTGTGTTGTTCATTGCAAGTGCATAGATACACAAATGATAGTGGCATGTTGACTTTGTATCTGGAAACCTTGCTGAACTCACTTGTTACCTATAATAGCATTTTAGTGGATCCCTTATGATTTTCTATATATTAGATCATGTTCTCTGTGAATAGAGACAATTTTACTTCTTCCTTTCTGATACGGATACCTTTGTTTCTTTCTAGCCCTGGCTAGAACCTCCAGTGCTATGTTGAATAGAAGTGGTGAGATCTGACTTCCTTGTCTTGTTCCTGGTCTTAAAGGGGAAGCATCTAGTCTTTCACCAATAAGGCTGGTGTTAGCTGTGGGTTTTTGATACATGCCCTTTATCAAGCTGAGGATATTTCTTTCTATTCCTAGTTTGTTGAGTGTGATTATCAAGAAAGTGTATTGGATTCTTTTAACTGTTTCTTATTACATCCCTTTTAATTTCAATATCTAACATAAAAATAATTGGATAGTTGTATGAATTCAATTTTCTTATTATCTGATCTTTTACTTGTTATACTCTATTTTAAAGTTTTCATTTTGATTCCAAAACACATGCTTCCTAAATTTTTCTTTTACTTCTTCCAGTAACTATTTAGCCAGTTAAAAGGGTGCTTTTCTGTCTTAAACGCCGTCATTCCTTTTTAAAAAATACTTATATTGACTTTTCTTTTGTCTCACTACCTTTGAGCAAGGAGGGGTCTGGTTTTCAGTATATGAGGTCTTGAATGATTTGCTGTCCACCTTGGGTGCTGCTGAACTCTTCTCGGTCTTGATCTAGAAGGGTAATTAGAGCCCAAAGGCCTTGTCAAAGTTCTGTGTCTCGCACTCACTCATTTAGTGTGCTACAGGGCTGCAGAGGGGCCTCCTGCTTCTAAGGGTGGGTTATTGGACTGTAGGGAAGAGGAGTTACTTCTGAAAACTTTGGGAAATGTTTGTATGTGTGCCCCAAACCACTAGAGTCCCCCTCTGGTGGCCTGTCCCGCTGCTGTCCCATCCCAAGATGCGGTCCCCTGTGACCCTCACTGGGGTCTTAGAATGGAAGCAGACTGAGAAGTGTGGATTCAAGGGTAAAATGAACAGCCTTGGTTTGCCCACACTCCTGGAAAAAAAAAAATTTTTTTTAAAGGGAAGGTTGGGAATGAGCTGACTGTTCCTTTTGTCAGCAAAGACCCCACCTCTCTCATATCAGGCCCAACGTGTTGATTGGTGCTTCCTTTGCGCCAAGCACTTGTCCAAGTGTTTTACATGTATTAGGTTGTACAGTCCTCATAACCACTCTATTATGACATTTTACAGATCAAGAAACTGAGGCACAAAAGTGTAAGGTAACTTTCCAAGGTCCTGCAGCTTCTGAGCGGTGAAGTCAGCATTAACCCCCAGCCTGACTCTCATCCTTAACCACTCCAGCAACATTTCATCCTACTTGTCCGTGTTCTGCTTCTCTGCCCTGGACACATCTGAGCTCTGGTGGACGATACACTCTCCTCACCCTCCAGCAGGTTTTGAATAACATTCCCAGTCTCCTTTGCTGTTAGAATTTTGCATCACTTTGGGTGTTTTTGCAAGCATTTCACTGAGGAAAGTGAACCCAGCCCCCACTAGCAGCTATCATCTTAACTCAGAAGTCCTCATGGAATTCTTTGCATATAAACTTGAACTTAATAGCTGTGCTTATTTTATGGATGAGAAAATTGAAACCCAGAATGATTAGGCAGCCTCCCCGAAGACACAGACAGAGTGATGGCAAAGCACGAGAACTCATCCTTACCTGCCTCTTTCCCCACTATGTTTTTCCAGGTAAACTGTCTAAGAGACTGCTGAAGTAAAAATGCACCTGTCTTTTCTAACCTCTTCCAAAGGGCCATATGTACTCAGAAGCCACAGGTGAAATCTGGTTTGATTTTATTTAGCCTGTTGGACTTCCTCATACACCGGAAAATGGAATGCAGCCCTTAACCGAGATTTTCTCGAGTTAGACTGGGTGACAAATGTCTTTTGGAGCTCTTTTATTTGACATCTTACTAATTTTTTTAAACTCCCATTGTTTTGTTCCTAACAGACCTATTATGTTTCAGATGTGAGACAAAAATATACATAGAGGAAAACTTCTCCAATAAGCTATTTTTGCCTCACACTATTGAGGTTATTTAAGAAATAAAACCAAAAGTGCACACACCAGGACATTCACCTCATCATAAATTTGTCTATCGTATTTAATTGATAGAGACTTCTGGGTTAGACTGTTATCAAAGCATGTGATAAATTGTTAAGTGTGTGGACTTAAGATGCTCTAGCATCTCATTCCAACACAGACAGAAGTTTTGCCTTTGTTGAGGGGAGGTGGCTTCCTAGCAGATGGGTGACAGGACCTGAGAGGCAGTCCTGCTTGGGTTAACAGCCTGGGCAGGCTGCATTTTATTACACACCTCCAAAGTCTCTTGTAGACACATGGGACTCGAAGAAGGGAAGCAGTATTTATATCCCTACTAACACCAATTATGGTAAACACCAACCATCTAGACTTTAGCCCTTTAATAAAAATCCCATGAGGAGCTGGCCTGGTAGTGTAGTGGTTAATTTTGTGTGCTCCTCTTCAGCAGCCCAGGGTTCACAGGTTTGGATCCCGGGCATGAACCTACATACCGCTCATCAAGCCATGCTGTGATGGTGTCCCAAAAACAAACAAAATAGAGGAAATTGACACAGATGTTAGCTCAGGAACAATCTTCCTCACCAAAAAAAAAAAGAAAGAAAGAAAGAAAGAAAGAAAAAAGAAAAATCTCCCATGAATTGTTTTTTAAAAGTCAGGCTCCTGTGGCAGAACCAAGTAGGAGAGAAAAGATTAGAATAATTGGAGGCTGCTGTCTTGTCACTTCCCACATAAAATTATTTGAAGAGACAGGCCAGAACTTTAAACAGAAGATACGAAGAAAAGTTGTAATTTGGACATCAGTTGTTGTGACTTTAGGGTGTTTGCTTAAAGGACTCTTCCCCCATCTCCCTCTCTCTTCCCAGACATACTTCAATGACAATATCCTTACCCTGATCCGGACCCTGGTGACCGGAGGAGCTACACCGGAGCTCGAGGCTCTGATTGCTGAGGAGAATGCACTTCGAGGGGGCTATAGCACCCCCCAGACGCTGGCCAACAGGGACCGCTGCCGCGTAGCCCAGTTAGCACTGCTGGATGGGCCCTTTGCAGACTTGGGGGTAAGTTCATGGCACAGAGGTCAGCTAGGCCTGCTGTTTGGGAACAGCTTGGTCCAAATGAACTGGGTGCCAGACAGTGACAAGCTAGGCATCTGTCTTTTCTACCTTGTATGGTATATAACAGTAAGAGGTGATGTTGATGGTTTACTGTGTCTGCGGAACTGTACTTTACACAGTCATTCATTTTTATCCTCGTGGTGACACTTTGATGTAGGTTCTATTATCAGACACTCTAAGGAAACTAAGGCTCAGAGAGACTGAGGACCAGCCCTCTCAGAAATTCGCACCAGGAACCCTGGCTTCAGAGCCAGTGGACTTACTCACCTCAGGTATCTTGGACCATGAGATAGGAGGCAGCAGGTAATTCCAACAGGTAGCCAATTCTGGGGACCCTTTCTATAGGGTTTAGCAAAGCTCAGAGCTACTTAACCCCAACTGCACATTAATAGCCATGAGGAGTGTTTAAAAACCACTGATGGATGTGCGCTGCCTCCAGGATTCTGAATTTTTGTATCTGAGTATGACCCAGGCACTGGTGGTTTTCAAAACACCACTGGAAATCATGTGCATCCAGAACCACTGGCCAGACAAACAGCATCTCATGCAGATCCTTTAATGTCTCCACTTCCAGACCTAGATCTTCTGATTTCTGGGCTGGACCCAGTTGCTCTTTCCCATGCCCTCCCTGCCGCAGAGGGACCAATGCCTCCCTTTGGGTTCTACGCACCAGCCTGATTCAAGCACTTTGGCAGAAGTGTGCAGCCTTGATCCTTATTCCAAGCCTACTCCATGGAAGTGTTCAAGGGGTGGAGTCACAAGCCGTGGGAACCAGTAGACCCATTGTACAAACAATAGTGTCACCCAAGGAAAGCATCGCTTTCTCCATTTCTTCTGAAACCCTGATGCCGACTTGTACCGTATTATAATTTGCTTATAGGCAGGGACCTATGTTAGACTGGGCTTTTTTGAAAGGCAGCTTCCATAGCTAGTGGCTCTTTTCGTCTGTCATTTACTTAATGATACATTTTAAAAGGACAAAAACTTTAAATAATGGTAACATTTGGTTCTGTTTGTGTCCTCTAATAAGATGCCCCATGGAAATTCCAATGACAGGAAGGACAAATGCAGTCACTTTATTCCCACTGAAGTCATTCTTCAGTGCCCTTCCTATAATAACTCCTACCTGAAGCCACCTGGCTGCATGAAGCCAGCATTTCCAAGTGAATGAATTTGCTTTCACCTTCCACATCAGGCCCCAGACCCTTGGAAGGTGATTGTGAACTGATTAGAACTGTGAATCCCAGTTATTCAGCCTGCAGACCTTCAGCTCCTGGGGAAACACATTCTCTTCCACCCTTGCCATTTCTGAGGTCTGTAAATTGTGCTTTTCGCACAGTCCTTCCCTGAAAGAGTCTGTCACCATAGTACCTGGTGGGGTCTTTTCTCCTTGCAGTGATATTAATTATCACTCAAGCAGTTTTGACAACACAGTCAGATCGCAGTGATTACAGCTGAGCTAGGGCTAAACGCAATCACCATTTTGCAGAGCTGGTTTCTTCTCCTCAGTGAGCATACATCCGAGATTTTGAAGCTTTATGCCCTGACTGTGAGGGAGAGGTACAGTTTCCTCAGAGCTCTTATTGCTACAGATGGTAAACTGCAGAAAGCCAGAGGAAAACCTCATTATTATCTGATCCCTAAAAATCACCAGTGTTGGGTGTAGGCTGTTAACTACATTGACTTCTTCAGCCACAATCCATCAGTACAGACCCTCTAACTCAGGAGATACCAAAACAAGCTTTCATGAAAAGGCCCTTTTCTCCCAGGACCTCTGCTTTCAGGCAAATAAAGATGATGTTTCTCTCTGTTCTTTTGTTGACTCCCAGGATGGTGGTTGTTATGGTGATCTGTTCTGCAAAGCTCTGAAAACGTATAACATGCTTTGTTTTGGAATTTACCGGCTGAGAGATGCTCACCTTAGCACCCCTAGCCAATGCACAAAAAGGTGAGTGTGTTTCCACTCTGCTCTCTCATTCCAGAGCTGAGACACAAATGCCCTCTCCTGTCCCCCACTGTGAAGGCAAAGGTCTAAATACAGGCTCTCAGTGTGCAAATTACCCTGCCGTGATTACAGCCAACACTGAGTTTGCAGGATTTTTCCCTTTGGGAAGCTTTTTTTTCTTTAATTACTCATAGCAGATGTAACGGCATTATGCGAAGAAGCCAAGTTTTATAGAATAATTTTATCATCTAATTACAAAAGTCTGAATAGAAGCATCTCCTTCAAACTCTAGCTACTGGGATAATTCTGTTGGTACTTAATATAGAGATATTGCATATTGCTAGTGTTTAAGATAAATAGTTCCTTTGCCATGTCTTAGACACCTATATTTTTATTTAATACAGTTTTTAATTGACTCACTTTTTTACTTTTATATATTTTAAGAAAATTATATATTATCATCTTAAGCAGAAGAAAAAATAAGTTTTTGTGTGCTAGTTATATTTTTCTAATGTGCATTAAAATAAATTCATAGCAGCCCCGAATTGAAACTACCTGCTAGAATTACCAAAATCAGTGCCTGTGCATAATATGCCCTGGGAAACAATGCTATAGAAGTGAGTTTTCTCAGTCCTGCTCGCATATTAGAATGACCAGGGGTGCTTTTTAAAAAATACTCTGATTACTCTGACTTAACTGTTCTGGAATGAAAATATATATAATTTTTTAATGCCCAGAGATTACAGTGTATACCTAGAGTTGAGAGTAACTACTGTAGACCAGTGTGTTCTCAAAGTTTAGTAAGTTTGAGAATCACCTGCAGAGCCTATTAACATGCAAATTGCTGGGCTCCACATCCACAGTGGTTGATTCAGTAGGTCTGGGGTGGGGTTGGTTAAGAATTTGCATTTTTAAGAAGTTCCCAGGTGATGCTGATATGTCTGACCTGAGGACTGCACTTTGAGATCCACCACTGTACATGAAACATAGTGATTTTTCAGTCATGTCTGATATTAACCAGAGAAAGCCTGATCATATTGAGAACAGTTAAAGTAGGACTGACAAATAGGCAGGGGTGTGCTTGATAGTCTTTCATTTCATAAAAATCCCACCAAATTTTAAAACGTAAAGAATGAGGAAGGACTAACAGGATGCTAAGTCATGGTAAACAAAGATCCTGTGACATGTGTCTGGGCTTGTCAGAACATTCTAGAATGAAAGTCACAGTGCAGTTCATGAAACCTCCTTCATGCAGTTGGGCTACTCAAGCTCAGCAGTGAACTTGACATTGTATTGAAAGGGCACGCAGACCATAGGAAGCACAGCTTGGTTCTCCCATTATTGGCACTAATTAAGCATCCCTGCCAGGGCTCATGGTTGGCCTCTTCTGTTGTCTTAAACAGAGGAAGATTTAGTTCAGATTGGAAGATAATTTTTAAGGCCTTGGATCAGCTAGAAGTCCATCATCCAGATCCTCTGGCAGACCTGAGGAACCAGGCAGTTCCTTCTGGTTCAGACAGGAGTGAATTCTCTACCCAGTTATCCCCAGGCTGTGACCTCTTTGCTTTCCCGTCCAGGTACGTCATCACCAACCCCCCATATGAGTTTGAACTTGTGCCGACGGACCTGATCTTCTGCTTAATGCAGTTTGACCACAACGCCGGCCAGTCCCGAGCCAGCCTCTCCCATTCCTCCCACTCATCGCAGTCCTCCAGCAAGAAGAGTTCCTCCGTTCACTCCATCCCATCCACAGCAAACCGACAGAACCGGCCCAAGTCCCGGGAGTCCCGAGACAAACAGAAGTACGTGCAGGAAGAGCGGCTTTGATATGTGTATCCACTGCCACCGTGTGTGAAACTGTATCTGCCACTCATTTCCCCAGTGGGTGTTCCCAACAGTAACTTTCCCCATTTTCCCCTGTAGTCCCCCCTTTTTTTTACACATATTTGCATATGTATGATAGTGTGCATGTGATTGTCATTTTTATTTCACCACCATAAAACCCTTGAGCACAACAGCAAATAAGCAGAAGGACCAAAAGTTATTTATGATTCTAGGGGAGAAATAACCCGAAGGCATGCTCCCGACATAAATAGCTCACTGCAGGAACGAGTTCACAGATTAGAAGAGAGCATGTGCGATCAACGTCAGTTATGCAAAGCAAGTTTAGTTCATGTAGAAGAAAAGTTTATTCTGATTTATCAGGATTATCAGGGTGCTTTGGGTTTTGATTTTGTTGTTGTCGTCCTTTCTTTCTTTTTTATACATACACAGTAATATATACACACACGTTTATCTGAAATAAGCAACCAAAAAGCAATGAAACCATATAAATTGTTTCCGCTCTCTGGGCTGAAGTATCGAGAAGCATTTGAGAGGCTTTTGCCATTTGTGTAGATGATTAGTAAGTATCTGCTTGTTATAAGAGAACATTAGAGATTTTTTAGTTACTTACCAAGGCCTTTTGTCCCAGAGCTAGCTTCCTTTAGGAGTTCCTATGAACATTTCTACTCTTACTATAGAGTGAGAGTAGATCCATTCGTGGATGTATCAAATTCTAGTCATTTAATTTAAGTGAAAAGAGCTTTGATTGCATATTGTTATTTTGTCTCCTTATGCTGCCATATGAATAGCTGTTTTTTTCTTTCACTTTTGACATTTGGGATGAAAAGCCATATGTATCATAAATATCAGATGTGAGTCATTAAAAACTGCCTTCCTGGGACTTTTACATCCTTTAAAAGGTGAATCACTTACCTTATGTACAGAATAAATAACGCTCAGGAAAGAGCAAGTATTTTTCCACGCATTCTCAGGGGACCTTTTTACTCCCCTTTGTTTGATTAGCTCGGGCCCCAACACCAGGCAGGAGCCAGGGTGAGGGCCATGGTCCGGGAGAGGAAGATAAACCCAGCAGCAGATCATGTTTTTCTAGGAGCCGACATGCTAAATAAATCAGAATGTAGGAGGATCAAGCCACAGTTCACGCAACAAACACAAAAGCCAGCTACCACCTTAAACTGCTGGCACAGCTGCATGGTGTAGGCTGTCCCAAAGCAGAAAGCTGGTGGGAGACATTGCTCCTCGGCAAGTTCTTTAACACAGCCAATTCACTTAGGCAGGTGAATGACAAATGGAGAACTGCTCCTTGTCATTATGAGATGGGGAGAAGAAGATGAGTACAACAGTGAGCCAAACACATTTTGGTTTAATTATTTTTTCTTTTGTTTTCTTTCTTTAACAGTAAGCATGATTGGAAAGGTAGAAAAATAACCTTTTTTCCATATACAGTTGTCAGATGTTTTATGCACACAAATCATGCTTTATGCAGTGCAGTAGTTCTTAAAAATCAACCAACTCCACCGTAACCAAATTCTGGGATGAATGGACTGGCCCTGGCCTGGTATACACATATGTGAAATGTTTACTTTAAAAAATTCCACCAAACAGAATAGGGGTCTATGGGAGGAGAAAACTGTCACAGCTGTACCTCTCTAAAAAGGTGTTTTTATGGTGAATGTTTTGGGTTTAGATTTTGGATCCCTTGTCCCCCCAAGCATGATAGTTTTGGAGATTTGCTTGCTGTGTGGATTGACAAGCACTTTTACTGACAAAATGGTGAGGCTCAGTCAAAACCTCCGCCCCCACACCAAAGACAGGGCAGTGCAGTATTCAAACCAGTAATGGGGTGGGGAATAATTGTATACGTGGATATCAAAACGCCCTACGAGTGCAAGATTCTTTTCAAATTATTTCTGTCCCTATATATTGATTTATATATTATGTATCTTTTTATATATAATAACTACATATATATATATACACACACACACATATCCCCTAGTTTTGGACCATGAAGAGCTCTTCATGCATTCTTTGCAAAGGAGTTCTATATGTTATGCTTTCATAAATTTATGCCCTCAGAACATTTATAACTATAAGAATGTGCCAGTTAAAGTGCTCAACAGGAAATATGACAGTTTAAAAGCATTGTAAAACTCACATAGCTTACTTCTCTCTCTAAAGTGCAACAAGGATGAATAGAATGGGCCAAGGTATGACAATTAATGGTTCTGCATGACCTAGCCACTGCTGGGGGTTTTCTTCTATAACGTTGTCCTTGTGAAAACTTTTGTGAAATTAAAAAAAAAAAAGGAGTTAAAATTTTATTCTGTTATTGGTTTGTTTATTTTTATTTATATTATTCTGTTTGTGGTTTTATTTATTTTGTTTTGCTTTCTTCCTCCCCATTTCCCCTCCTTTTCCCTTCCTTCTCCTCTTCCTCCTTCCTCCACTTTCTAAATTGCTCAGCGCAATGAGGCTGTGCTGCTGCTACTGCTAGATCCCTTAGAGTTTGTTTTGGTGTTCCTGGGTATGGGGTTGGGTAATTTGGGGGGAACTTCTCTCCATCTGGCTTGCCTTTAAATCTGCACGTGGCCTCCCTGCCCACCTTGGTACCTTGCTCCAAGTCCAAAAGCATTTTCCCATCAAGAAACCCAGCTTCCTCCACTTCCCCCCATTACCACCACCCCAACCCAGTCCCCCATCAGTCTGTCCACATCTCTGTGTTTATCTTGGCAAGACCTACTAAATCAAGTGATGATGCCAGGTGATAAACTTTCCTGGAAAACATTTGGAGCAATTCCATTTGGCAAACCTGCTTCTCAGTTAATATTTTATCCTCCTTTTGGTTTAAACCAGGAGGGTTATTAATGGCAAAAGCACTGGTCTCCTTTATGTTTGAACAGTGTGACCTCGAATTAAAGCTGTTTAGCTGTATCTATCAACTCAATAGCCCACACCCAGTTATCGGGGCACTGACGATTCAGTCTCTTTATTACCCAGGTCTCTCCTGCCACCTGTCTTTCAGACATTTGTTAAATCCCAACCAGAGATTGGGCAGATAGAGAGAAGTAAATCCGAAATGCATTTTATATACAATCTGTTAGCAACTCTGATGAGATTATTTGTGATGGGAATGGAGTGGGAACAGACTGTGACATGAGGTGAAATTTTGGGATTTTCCCCGGACTTTGGCCACACAACTAAGAGGTGACTGTACTTGGGTAATGATATATTCAATGATGAAAAAAGTGTCATTATTACTCCTATTTTATTAGCCAAAACTACTATATTATACTTTCCTCAATAGAACAAAGAGTCTCCTCCATTGTTTTCCATGTGACCCCAAACTTCCCATTCCTCTTTCAGGTTCTCTTTGGAAGAAAGTATATAAGGCTCTTATATTAGGTCTCTCCTCTTCCCCCTCCCCACCAAAAAAAGGAAACAAGTAGATAAGGATAGAAAGTGAAAGAGTTATTTGAAGAGAAAGTATGTGCATTTAGAAAGAACAACTGCCAGAATCTCAATTATCTGCACCATTCTAGAAGAGAAGCAATTTGTCAACCATTCAGTCCAATTTGCTTTAGGCTTTGAGGGGTTGAGCCTTAAGTAAGTGGGTAGACCAGAAGGCGCAGTGAAGACTTCTCAGCCCCAACGCTCAGATGATCATGAAATCAACATCCCTAATGACTGCTACCCAGTGTCCTTCTAGAAACCAGTTCAAATGGAGGAGGAAAAAGCTGGACCCTTATACATATAGTTAAATTTACCACAAGTGAGAGAAGTTTTAAATTCTGTGATAAATATTAAAGGTTATGACCCAGAACCTTACTCACAATAGGTAATCAATGACTGTTTTGAAATAAGTTGACCTTCAACACTTTTATACCTTTCATCATCTTATAAATTATCTTTACCTCCTCAGCTTATCGTTTAAAAAAATACACCGGACGCCTTTAGGTGCTTCAGAAAGCTGCTGTGCTGTCGGCACTTTCTCCAGCTAAGTACACAGCTTCTGAAAAAGGAGGACAGCCTTGTAAGTTCAGTGAGTGGAGAGACTGACTGTGCTTCCTGCCAGCATTGTCAAGATCCCAGATGACCAGAAAAACCTTTTGACTGGCTCTTCCTCAACATGGGAAAAGCCTAAAGGTGTCTGCGTCCCAATAGAGACAATTAAATCAACCTGCCAGGTTCCTATAGCAACAGGCTGCTGAAGGAGAAAGAGGAGAGCGCAGAAACTTCAGGGCTTGTGAAAGTCAAGACAGGGTAAAAATCAATGTCTCAATCACTTCTTTCAGCCCATCCTTCCTTTGTCATAACATGATAAAAAAGTAGCTGTGAGCACCTGTCACCATATTGGTTGACTATCTCCCACCAGGAGGTTGCACATTCATTGCATAGGGAGGTGAGAGGGATTATCCCCTGCCACCTGAAAGTGAGGAGTGAAAAGTCTGCCCTTGAGGTGTCAGCTGGACCAAGGGCCACAAAAGAGGCCAGGAGGGTACAGTTAGCTCTGCTCAGTGAATGGCAGCATTTGACTTTCAGTCATGGTGGACATGTTGCAAAGAAGTGAGACAGATTCATAAACAGAAACTACTCTGGTTCTGATACTATGATTTTCATTTCTATGAAATAGCCATACTTTGCCCATGGAGAGGAAAGGTGGCAGTGTAGATGGGTCAGATCCACTGGGGACATTGGGTTCTGCCCAGCAGAGGATGAATACCAGACTGCCTCTCAGAAATGTGAGATGCAAAACCACGCAGCATTACTCTTGAAGGCATGAGCTCCTTGTTGGCTCTTACTGTTCTCAACTATTGTCTCTATCCAAATGGAACTTTTTCCTTTCTAGTCCTTTCTCTTTAAACCTCAGCTTGTGTTGGGTGAGAACGGGGCCAATTATTCTAAATGCCTTTGCTGTATCATCATCTCCCCTTTAATGCACTCTTCTCTGGGAAGTAGTTATGTGAAAAAACTAAATCCCTCAGCACTTACAACCCACGGAACCAACAAGGAGGCTCAGTTTTCACAGGGCAGTCTGTTTCTCTGCTGCTGAGTAACCAGGCAGTTATATGAGCCCAGGTCTGGGGCCCTTCCCCACCATAGCCCACTCCTTTGGAGGAAGTCGTGACTCTTATTCTGGACCCTTTCAGTTCAGTGATGAACGTAGAAATGGAAGACACAGATGGTTTGAAGATGGGGTAGAACACCTGTCAAGTGAAAGCCAACATTTCAAAGACACAGGTACCACAGGAGGGTAGCAGCCCTGAACTCCCCAGACAGAGCATTGGGCCATCCCTTCCTCTCTTCACCTTCCAAATGAAGACTACCCAACCAAAGCCTCCTGTCATCTCTACTGCCACAATCCCCATTCTTCAGACTAGCACCCCAATTTATACACCTCAGTTCCCCACCTCCAGCCATTTTCAATCACACCAAAAGGTACTACCCATCCTTATGTAGTCCTTTAGTACTGAGAGTACTCATATTAATGCTAACCTTATACTAAAAGCTAACACCTTAGTGCTTACCATGGGCAAGACACTCTTCTAAGCTCTCTACGTATCTTAACTCATCCAGTCCTCACGACAACCTCAGATGGAGATGCCGGTAGTATCTCCATTTGAAAGATGCGGGATCTGAGGAACAGATTTGTTCAAAGTCACCCAGCCAAGAAGTGGCAGAGTGGAATTTAAAACTAAAGTCTATGAACTTTGCCACTCTGCTCTATTGCCTGCTAATACTACTAATAATACTGATAGTCTTAACAGCTCACATGTATGTACTATGTATCTGGACCTGTGGTAAGTGCTTCATGGGCACTAGCCCTTTTTATCGAAACATCAACATTGAGAAGGTTGCCTTCTGCATGCTCAGAAATTTGTGAGAGAGCCAGATCCATTGGACCTTAACCAAGTGCCTTAACGCCACCTCCTTGGCCTATGCCTCATTGTTTATTCATGGTGGACAGCTCACAGGATGGCTGGTCTTGACAAGTGACATCTCCCAATAGCAGTTTTTTTTGGGTTTTTTTGTTTTGTTTTTTTTTTTACCAGCGTCTCTCTGTAGTTATATTCTACTAGTCCGCTTGCCACAGGCTGTGAAATCCTCTCCTTCCCTCCCTCCAGGGAGGTCACACATTGTACTCACAGTGATGACATCATGTGTTGCATCCTCAAGAAGCTTATTAACAAATGGAGCTATTTTTCTCTCACAGTGAGGAGACTGTCACAACCAGATCCATTGCCCTTCTCATTTTAGGGATAAAAATAAAGCTCCCGGAAATCTTTCCAGCATGTAGAATGAGGCAGGGAAAGGAGATAAACTCAGGGACTGGATTTATCCTGGACCACTTCAGCACTCATTTGAATTCCTTCTCTGAGTACTCTTCCTGCTGGCTCCTTTTGGAGTCACTCATTGGTGCAGTTTCTTCTCTGGAAGGCAAGAATCGATGGACCAAAATGTCCTTGTCGTATCGAAGCACTCTTCATTGCAGTGGAGTGGCTGCCGATCGATGAAGTGTGCGTCCCTCTGAAGCCCTTTGGGAGAATTTCTTCATAAAAACACCTTCGCCCCAAGACATTTTAGTACAATCTCAGAACATTAATATATTTCTATTTCCTCGCCATTTATCTAAACTAACCAAGTCTCCAACAACACATATATTTATAACTTACAAGATGCTGAATTAAAAAGCCTATTTCTCAGGCACAATGAAAACCTCACCTCATCACCAGGGTGTGCTTTAACACAACTCCTTGTTGTGTTGAAGCTGACTAAGCAAAACACAGTGTTACTCTGGTTAGATTTTTTTTTATGGCAAGAAATTTAAAAAGAAAGAGAGAAAGAAGCTTAAATGGGGAAATAATGTTCTCTTTCTTACAGACAGCAGAAGGAAATTGATATTCTCTCTACTGTGAAAGGTCAAAATGCCGACTTTGAATTGAACTGTAAAGACTAAATTCTGAACAATTATTCTCTGCAGCAGTTACAAAATTTCAGCAAATTGCAGCTGTCTTAGGTCTTTCACCCTGAAGACCTACTTGTTTCCATCAGCAGAGTTCACTCTCCCTTCCAACCTGGCATGTCCAACCTAGTACAAAATCCCTTTGCAAAATCAGTCCACATAATGGCTGGCCGAAACCAAGGGCGGCTCAGACAAACAGCACAGATCTGGGCTCTTCTGAAAATCATCTTTACGTATAAACTGTTGGAAAAAGTCATGGTTTGAAATTGTTTCAGCAGCCTGGCAATGCTTTTAAAACATGATAACCACCACACTTTACTTCTCTCTGAAGGGTTAGTTTAATAGTAGATCACAAAAAATTGGTTTCCACAAATGCATAATGGTTCATCTATGTCACACTTGAACTAAATGGTTTTTTAAATGGAGCTGAAATTATTTTGATGTGTACACAGTCCTGGATTTCTATACAATCTTTTTTAACCAGCCCATCAGGAACCTTGCCTCTAAAGCCTCATTAATAATTCAGATGTGCTGATGACTTTAAAAGATCTATGGAATTGAAGCTTAGGGGAAAAAAAAAACTCTGCTTGACAAAAAGATAAATGAATGTAGAAAGAAGCTGTAGGAGTCTGGCAAGCTGTAGATCATCTCAGAACAGATTGTAACTTTATCATTCTGTCAGGGGGAATAATTTAAAGCACTTAATCAGTTAGCTTCACTGTGAGGATGTAGCATTATGAATTCCTATCGTCCAATCTGTTCAAATCAAAGTGAACTTAATTATAATAGGTGAGAGAGCCAGCACAGGAGAAAGGGCAGTGGAGAATGATCCAAGAGGCAGTAAGTTTCCTGGGGGTAAACTGAGCTGCTGAATAAAAGGTAGTGAGTGGGCTTTCATCAGGGCACACCCCACTCCAGTGACAGTGTTTACATTGAGGGCTCAGGGCATTTGACACAGCAAGAGAAAGTATGGACCAAGGAGAATAGAAGCAGAGTGATCGTGAGCTCATCATCGATGCTGAATTTATGAATCATTAGTCAAACAGGGAGAAACACATACACACACACACGTGATCCTCTGTCAAGCCAGGTGAGCAATTTCTGTCAACGTTATCAATCCAGGACCCCTAACAAGGCAGTTTGGAATTGTTCTCATAGGCTGAAAAGGAGACCAGAGAGGCCATTGTCTATAGCAGTGGGTGTGCTTGAAAGCTTTTTCCCTCTTTCTTTCCTTTTACTAAGCAACTAAAATGAGGCATGTAATTCCCAAGTTAGAACGTCCTATTCTCCCAATCTCTTCATATCTACACACCTGGGTGATTTTGTAGAAATTTTTGATCCTGGAAGGCAGTGGGGATGAGGACCAAGTCTTGTGAAAGAGCACTGAACAGCTACAAGGATGTTAGGCTGTTTCCGTTCTCATCCCAGCCCCGGATGCCCTGACTCAGCATTCTCTCTCAGCCCTCTCTGTATTTAGGGTGGAAATGAAATGCCAAGACTGTGTGGAGTTCTTCTGTCGACAGCTTGGGTTATTATAGTTGTTTAAGATATTGCCACTATGAATTCTTTTTATAACTTTACACCAACACAGAGTTTTCTTTTTGAAATAAAAGCCATCTCAAAATCCTTCTAAAACATTGGGTGCTATTCTGATTTTCGCTGTCATTTGCCAGAAAAATCTGTGGCCTTACTTTAAGATCCCCAAAACTGGCTGCAAAAGAAGCAGAAGAGAGGTCTAATTGAGATATACCTTTAAGTATGCTTGTTACAAGCAAAGCCAAGTAAAGGCTGGGAGGAGGAGATCCTGCATAAGATTCTAGGCCACTCACTCTGCGGCAGGGACAATGGAATAAGATCTAGAAACTTATTCCACTCAAATTGGTGGATGCACAATTCTTTCCTCAGCCACAATGTCCATATCCATTATTTGATGTCCTCAGCATCTCCTCCTCACCAAAGTTTTTCAGGCCACTAGAGGAACCCCAGGGAACATTGCCAGAGTTTATCTTCCAACCCTCTTTATTCTCTGAAGTCCACCCACGGTGCCTCCAAGTCCCAGTGTTCCATTGGTTCATCACTTGCTACAGGCAGCAGAGGTGTGTTTCAGGTTCTGGGGTTCTCCCTATACTGCACTGTCTCTGAGCAATTACTCACCGTAAGCTTCTATCAATTACCTTTTTGCAGTTTTCAATGAGCTTTCCAACATCTTTACCCTAGGACTAATTAAGCTTCTCATTTCTCCTTTTTGTTCTTTATCCATTTTGTCCTTTAGCAGAAAAGAAATGGTTTACAGATGAACCGGATAATGCCTATCCCAGAAACATTCAAATCAAGCCCATGGCTAACCAGATCAATCAATATAAATCCACAAGCAGCTTGATTCCACCAATCAGAGAAGTTGAAGATGAATGTTGACTCCCAGGAGACCAGAACTATTTTTTTAAAGCCTGACAAACTTCATAAATGGTGATGTGACTTTTCTTCCTCTTACATGCTGAATCACTGGTGGAAACGTTAGGATAAGCAGGAATAGCAAGAACAATAAAGTAGAGAGATCTTTCTCTTTGTCTGCCTTGAATATTGCTTCCATGTATTTTGGAAAAGAAAATGATTTCATTTATAAATGAACATACTAAAATAGTCATGTATAGCCTCTAGCATTTTAAATTATTTTTATTTATTAGAAAGAAAATATATTTTTTCTTTTTTTTTTCATTGTCAAATATCTTCCCTTCATCTAACAATGCAAAATCAAAATGACTTACTCTGTGGCCAGGCTCTTTAATGCAATTTCTCTTATTTATCTCTTTTTCTTCAAGGAGAATGATGGTTACCACCAGAATTAATTGCAATTAAGGGAAATGGGTTTTTAAAACAATTTAAAAGTGGTCCAGTGATGTAAACATATATTTTAGTAAATTCACAAACGAAGACAAAAGGGAGCAGGTGAATTTCCTGGATGGGTGTATATTTTGGCTGCATTGACACCAGCTCTTAATAAATGGACACATTTATTTTCACAGTTGAAAGTCATATTTTTGTAGTTTTAGTTTTCCTTCTGTATTTCTCATCCCTCTGTTCATGTGTTTAAAGGGAAGACCTTCTTGCAGCTTTTCTGTAATTGCCAGATTAGACTTACCCGGCCAGCTATGGATACCTGGAGGGTTGTGAGCATGCCTAAGACGCGGGTGTTGAGGATCAGACACATACAAGATACTGCTCTATTTGTTGTTCTAATGATGGGGACTCCTACATGCTATTATGCTTTTTGTTTTGTGTCTCCAAATCACTCAAGCAAGTAATCTCAACTTTGCAAGAGTCTGGCGGACTTTCTCCCCACTCCCTAGGTCTCAGAGCTTTTAGCCTGAAAATTTGTAAACACCAATGAATAGTTTTACTTAACAATAGGATATGATAATACATTCATTCTTTTCACTGAGGTTTTGTGTAAAAGCCAGAAAATTTTCAAGGAGATGACTTTTGCCCAGATTTTAATTTTGCAGACTTCCCTTTAGTTGCTGGGATAAAACATACAAACTTGGTACAACTACATAAAAAACAATAACAACAAAAGGAAAGCAATGAATGCACTTAGTATAGACTATTAGAAAAGGCCTTTGAAAATTACCAGTAATGAAATTAAATCTATCAGCCACTTTAAACTGTGATCAAAAGATTTTTCTAGCCATCAGTCACAAATTATGATGTCTCCGAGCTCTGTGGTCACTTGCATGCTCCATGTACAGTTGTCCAGGCAACTGTTATGTTCCAAACAATTTAGCAAGTCTTTCAACTTCAAAATTATCAATCTTTGATGCAATCATCAGGGTCTCTGGAGAAGCATGGCTGTGACAGTGATTTTTATTTTCTTAAAAATGTAAATTGTGAACACTTGGAGAAACAAAACCAACCAAAATATCCCCTAAAGTCCCATGATATCTAGTCCATTAATTCTTTATGCCATGACCCTGTGGTACCTAGTATGTTAGTGCAAATCAGATCAGAGCCAAGCAATGAAATCACCATGAAAACATATGTCCACTAAGTACTCCAATTGTCAACGTAGGCAAAATGAGCTTCCACCTCTGTCCACTCCCTGCAGAACCAGTGTAGTTGTGCTCCCACCTTATAAGCGCCATCCTAAAGTGACTTGTCAGACTGTGGCTACCGTGTCGTCACATTTTGTAGCATTAGTTCTATAAAAGTATTGTGAATATAATGTATGTCTAATTGGATGGTTTAAAAACTACTTATAACCAATCACTAGTCTATTCAGAAGACGAAAATGACTTCAGCAGTCTACATTCAGGCTTATAAACATTTTCTGGTTTCCAACAGAAGTAAAACAGGTTTCTGGGGCAAATCTCTTGCTAGGATTTTACAACTTTCCTGAAAGCTAGGCCTTCTTCTATATGACAATTTTGCATTTGGGTCACCTTAGTACATTCACATCAGTCCACGCTCTTCTTTCCTTCATGAACCCCCTTCATGAATCCTAATAACCTGATAACCATTTCTGAATTTGTTGTAACTATTTGGTCTCCTCTGGCAGGCACCGGTGGCCACCTAAATGATCTTCCGTTAGAGGAAGATCTTCCATTAAGCCACAGTGTCCCATGCCTGATGCCCTCTCTTCCCCATCTCTCCATACCAAGGCAGTCTGGAAGCAGAAGTGAAAACTCCATGTCCATCATGGCTAGAGATCTGAATCTAAACTTCTTTACTTTTTTTTTAACCAAAATGGCTAAGATGATTTCCTATGGCAAAAGACTTCACCCCAAAAACCAATTGGCAGGAATCCACTTTCTTCTAAGGTAGAGAAGCAAGCTCATGCTATTTTGCCTTTGTAATAATGAATTGTTCTGGGCCAGAAAATAAAATCAGGCATTTTTTTTTAAAGGAGCATGCAAAATGACTGGTTGGTAACTCCTTTGGCAAAAACTGGTGCCTGGTAGGTTGAAAGTGAAATCAAAACAGAAACTAGACTGTAAGACCACTCAAGGGCTCAAAAGCATGCCAGAGTTTCCCTGATTTGTCTCTATTTGTTGAACTCTCTGGCTTTGAAGGAGACCTCATCCCATCTCCCTGTGAAAAGAGCCGTCTTTCTGGCTAAAGTCAGCATAGACCAATGATGGTCATCATTGGGACAGTCTGTGTTATAAGGTTCTGATCTCCTATTCCAGTTTAGGGTTCCAGAAAAGCCATTTTTCCCTCACTAATGACTCTTGCATCCTTTGAGAATCAAAGACTCACAAACAGGCTATTTAAAATGCAGAAAGCACCTACTTAACAAAGACATCATCACCATCATCATCTTTCTCATTAAGAAAACTTTAACTTTTGTCTGAGCAATTTTACATTTTAAAATGTCACTTTGAACCAAGATAGGACACCTTAGATAAAAATGATTGTGACTAAGGCAAGTTGATGACACCTAGAAGCTCTATCCTTCCAAAGGTTGGAGCATCTTATGATGCACTTTGTAAAAATTTAATTGAAGAATTTAAATAAACAGGGAATTAGAACTGTTTGGTTAGGGTTGGGAAGGAGGAAAGTGAGAATACATAAGAAAATTGGGGATATTTTCATGTCGAAAGGCAAGAGAGTCCAACTTTCCTACTTAAGTTTTCATGTGAGGGTTCAACAGCTACATCTACAAATAACTAGCTATGCACTTCGAAAGTGTTCTTTAGACTCTCCAAGTCTCAGTGAGCTCATTTGTAAATGAAAGTGGTTCATCTAGATGAGTCTAAGGTCCCTTTCAGATCTGAGAGGACCTGACCTAAGTTAGGAGTGGGAGAATGCGAACAAGCCAAGCCCTTGGAGACAGTCTTGTCCTGTCCTAGAATAACGATCCTTCTTACTGCATCACCCAAGCAATACTCCAGAGGGTAATGTATATTTTCTGCTCTGGACATATAGGAGTTAGCTTCATTCCTCTGCTTTACACTTTGAAGTCTCTTTAGAGTCAAAATACAAATTTAAAAATTCGAATCCACCTGAATCGTGTTGATCAGAGTTTCCTGCATGTTCCTAAGGTTTTCTTCTCCATCTCATCCCTGTCTGCCTTTGTTCTTGGTTTAAGGCACAGTGTAAGTCTGTCCCTGCATCTCTAACCCATAGCTACAATTTCCAAAATGTAGTTAGAGCCTCATGACCCCTAGATTCCTGCAATTTTCCTCATTTTTATTTCTGCATGTGGATCTGGGCTTTGGGAGTAACCAATCTTACTTCATTTCCTATCCTCTGTTTATTTGATTTTCTTTTTCTCGTTAGTATACTATCTCCTTGCTACATACATTCATAAGGCTAATTTTGATCAATCATTTTTTATTGTCAAAGAGAATCTCAGTGAAGGAAAAAAGGAAGGAAAGGACAAAAGGAGGAAGAGAGAGAAAAAAAGAATATCACATCAATTGACTGCGACATGAACTGCCTTGCTCATAGGAAACAAAGCAAATCCATTCAATGTGGATAGAAGTTCCAGAGCAGAATCTGTCCACTTTCCATTCTGTCCCCAGCGTCTATTTTCTATTCTGTTCCTCTTTGCTGCTTTGGAATGGTGGTGAGATCACCAATCACTGTGGCCCTTGAAAGGGCCTTTGCTATTTAGGGCTTGACTCATCCTCTGTAAAAAGCAGAAGGAACTGAGAATTCACTTACAACTTCCCTGATAAATTACATTTCTGCCCCTCCTCTACTCACCCAATGTCCCCAAAGGGCATTATTTTTCTATCCAGTAGAGATGATTTGACATTTAAATCCCATGATCTTTTGAGGAGATGATGTGGTCCTTTGGGTTTATTTATGAGAGAGTAGTCATTAGAAACCGTTTCCAGCCAGTTTGTACTAGTGGTGCCTTATTGGCGAAATCTGTTTAAGTGAAATCTGTTCTGGTTGGTTGTTGCCCACATAATGCCAGTTGTTAATATTTTCAAGATTTCCGTAAAATAAGACAATTCAGAGAATACTTTTATCTTTAATTTTATTTCCCAAGGAATTACAGAACCTAATTTGCCATTCCTATGGTAAATTTGTTTGGAACAGGTACGAAGAGAAAGGAGCCCGTGTGTCCAAAGGCAGTAGCCCTTTAGCCAATGGTTGGAGGCACCATGATATCACAGCCCCACAGGATTAGACTAGGGGAGGAGTTGTGTGTTAGACTATCTGTACCAGACTTCCTTTTTGCCTCATTTTCTGGTGTGAAAACGGGCCTGACACTTCTGCATCTAACGACAGGCCAAACTCAGGACATATATCAAAAAGGTGGGAAGAAAGAACAAAAACAAAAGGATATAAAAAGTATTTTAAGACACCATCAACCAGGAGCATGTATGTGGTGTTCAGAGTTAGTGCTTTGTATTGAAAGGAGAAAGAGATTACATTGAACTATAATCCATTGGGAAGAGTGCAGAGGAATATGATGCTTGATGGGCTTTGGAGGTATTTCAATAGGAAATAGATGGCTAGAGAAATGTGGAGTATAATGGATTTCCAGGGAGGGGGAGCTTAATGGGCCATGGCTGCCAAAATGGAGAATGCTGAACTTAACCACTACGCCACAGGACCAGCCCCTACAACCACATTTTTAGGGGCTCAAAAAACCAAAATAAGTAGACATTCTTGAGATAGGAGATTGAGGGTACTCCAGAAGCAGGAAAGTGGGAAACAAGAGAGGGGGACTTTAAGATAGAGAGGGTGGGTCGTCTATGAGGTCGGAGATAAAGGGCATTGGAGATAGTGACTCAGAAGTAAAAGAACTCACTTGACAAGGGCAGGGGCTGTGCTTATTTGTCTTTCTCTCCAGAGCTTGTCATGAGGTCTCGCTCAGGGTGGGCAGTCAGTAGGCCACTATGTGTTACTTTGGATGCCATAGGTAATGGAGTTTGGACAGGATTTCTAGGTCACTGGCATTCTTCCTGGAGACGGACTCAAAAGAGAGAGATCTTGAGGTGGCCTCTTATTCCACCTTCCTGTTCATGTTGCTCATTGTACCTCATCCTCCACCAAACAGCACACATATTGGCAGCTTTGACTTTATGGTTCCTAAAATAAATTTGATCATCACCTTGCGTTGGTGGCTTTTCTGGACAGGCAGCGTGAGGAGAGAGGTTTTTTTGGCCTAGTGAAAACCGACCTTAATCTCTAGGTTGATTTTAAATTTAAAAAGATTTCCTTTGGTCTGTTTATCCCCTTGAGGACTTCTGTGTTTCTTCTCCTCCACCTTGCTATTCAGCAGAACAAGGATGAAAGTGACGTGAAAGCTCTCCAGTGTGCCTGCGTTAGGAAGCATTACTGGGCCCACTGTTCAGAATCTTAGACAGAAATGTACAAACGGCACTGACACATGCCTGCCAGAGCAAACCAGAGCTTTCCTCACAAGGGGATTCAAGGTCAGTGTGAGAAAGCAGTGAGCAGATGAGGGAGCCCCACTTCCACACTAAACCAAAGCCCCAGCCGCCCCAGAGTGGCCTGCTCCTCTTCCTTCCTTCCACTGAGGACAGCCTGAGACATGTTTGACCAGAACTGCAACATTTCAAACATAAACCAAGATCTGCTTAGAAACACTAATTAAAATGTTCCATTCCCAGGTGGCACAATCACATCCTGCCTAAAACTTCTGGCCCACAACCTACCACCCAGATGCTGAAAAGAACCCTTCCCCCACTTAACACCAAAACCTGCACTCAACATTTCTTCAGGAGAGGAAGAAAAAAAGTACACTTACACAGACGTCAGCCTACATGGTCATTAAGGAAAAGAGCATGGCTTATTCATCTATCTTCCAAATCATTGATTGCTGGCATTACGTTATGATTAATTACTATGACCTAACAGGAAGTGGAGGAAAGAAGGAATGCTGGTGCTCTGAAATGATCTACCCACCTCTGTCATCTGTAACAACCAGTGATAACTCTCTTGTCTTGTAAAAAGGGTTTGTACATAACTTGTACATGGTTTCATTTTGTATTTTTCTCAGAATAAAAATTTATGTATTTGTGTTCTAAAACAACGAGTGTTCTCTGTGTCTCTGTGGCGCCCACATGGCCATAGGGGGGTGGGTGGCAAAGTCCCTGAGTTCCTGTCAGGCTGCTTTAGCCAAGTTGTGGACTTATAGAAGCCATGGGCTTGCCTTTCCAGCTTCAAGTGCAAACAGATCCCTAGACCTCCAAGGAGACCATCATTGGGTGCCAGCCCAAGGCTGCAATGGACAGTGGAGGAGAGGGAGAGCTGCCGTCATTAGATGCAGCACCTGCGAATCCACACAGGGCCACATCATGGCCAGAGGACTACATGCTCCTGCAGAAGGCCCCAGCATACAGACCTCTGAAGAAACAAGCAGTCCTCAGATTGGCCATGGAAAGTTAGAACGTTTCTTTCCTCAGCCACCTGTTCCTAAGCTAGTTACCCTTTCTTGACATCTGCACAGTGAAGCAATGTTCTTTTCTCCTGCGTTTAACTGATCAAAACTCAGGACAACTTTCTAAAGGTTTGACTCATCCTGCCCCACACTCTCCCCTAATAAGGTGATAGGTGAAACTTTAACTCAAGGCAAAAAAAAAAAGGCCTCCAAAAAATTAGTGCTGTGATTTCAGAGCCATGGTTTAAATCTTCAGAACTCGTGCTTTGAACTCTTTTGGGAAGGCTGGACTCCCAAGGTTAAGGCTGGTCTAGCCTGGAGGACGGGAGGGAGATAAACTGTGGAGAAAAGTATTCTAGAGATTGTCTCATTTGTTCATCAGCCAAATATTGACCAAATAGCTATTATGTTTGCATTCCTCTACTGGGAGCTAGGGATACAACAGGGTGTATCTTCATGATCTCAGCTTACAGTCTGGAGAGGGATGCAACCAACAAATAAACAGGTAATAGTCATGTGTTAAAAAATATTCTATAGGAATAAGTACAGTATGCCATTGGGAACACATGAGAGAGAAGAATCTCAACAAAACACATTTGAAGAAAAATATACCAATTGCTTATACTTTCAAAAACAAATCCCTGTTCTTCCTAAACCAATACCAGCCCAAACCAGAACTCATACATAGGAGTCAGCAAAAAGCAGGTTTACCTATCACAATGTGCCAATTCCTGACAATCTTTGCACTCTAGTTTCTCAACTTGCCTTCTTAATGGTTGCTAACAACTCTGAACATTGTTGGGGAATATAATTGCAGAGCATATGGTCCCCATTAGTTAGGCAAACTCCACTGCCAAACTCGGCTCTGAGAAAGAAGTCTGCATAACGAATGAAATATTAGGAAAAGATCGACAGTGACAGAGAAAGCAAATAAAAGAGATGAGACGGTGAGTTACAAAATAGCAGGCTCGGCATTCCCAACACAATGAATGTGGGACATATTTTTCTATTTGCTGAGGAAACAATATATGTGAATTTGTACTAAAATCTCCCTGTAGCAAAAATCAAAGTAGACCATTCACCAGAATCAATGTTAACTGCTTTGCGATGTCAGATAAGATAGATTCTGCCTGCAAGAAAAACTAGGGGCCACAGAATAGACAGTGTGCAAAGGAAAGAAAGCATGAACAACATCAAAATGTAAATGCGGGCTTATTGCCATTTTAAATGGTAATGGACCAGGCCTTTGAGAGAAGAAACACAATCTCCTGCTTACTAACCTTTCATATTCAGACTCTGAAAATGTAGGCTAAAAACCAGGGATAAGACGTCCCCCAAGACCTGGAAAGGATGATTGGGCAAGGTGGGAGCCTAGGGTGTCTTCAGGCAGAAGGCAATTCCCCTGCTCAGTTCAGCCTATGAAAACTGCCAAGGAAGGAGGGCAGTGTCTAGGCCCGGACACACCCTCACAGCTTGGCCTGCTGTTTCCAAAGAGCTAACGTGGAGGCCTTCACGTCCACTGCCCACTTCCTGCTCTTTTGTTTTCACTCTGTTGTAGTTACCTCATCCAAATCTAACTTGACAGATTTCTTTTTAAGCAATTAACCTTAATCAGGTCTTTCCAAGAATAACCAACTTTGTTTTTGTAGAAGCAACAATCGCTTTCTTGGTCAACGTACTATTTAATTAAATTTCCTACTACAATAACAAGTGCAAATGTTTAAACAAGCCTGGGACTGCTGGTGAAAGCACAAGAAGACAGCTGGAGTGAAGAGCAGCCTGCGAGGCATGCAACGTCAGTGCACCATGGAAAGCAGTGAGCACGTACACAAGGGGATGGAAAGAGAGCATCACCTAACCCAGCTAGTCAATAAGTAGTGTTTGGTTAAGACGGCTTCTAATGGAAGTGATTGTAGATACCTATTAACGAGGGATGAGTTAAGTGAATTTCTTTATTCGTTCAATGGAGTACTAGGCACCCAGTGAAAAAGATGAGGTAGATTTACGTGTATCAGGCAAACTTAGTTGGGAAACTTGGTCTCATAGGCCAAATGTGGTCTGCTGCCTGTTTTGTAAATAAAGTTTTATTGGAGCACAGCTATATCCATTCATTGTGTATCATATACGGCTGATTTCCTGCTGTAACAGCAGAGATGAGTAATTGCAACATAGACTGTATGGCATGTGAAGCCTAGAATATTTACTATCTTACCTTTTACAGAAAAAGTTTGCTGACTCCTAGCCTATATTTCATACAGGGAGAAAATATAATGTGTAGTAGAATTCCATTTATGCTAAATGATTAGGTATATTTATACATTCATTAAAATTGGAAGGAAATAAACAGTGATTGTCAAGGTAAGGCAGGAGGTGGAGGAGAAAATTAAGCGATGTATGAGGGATTTTGTTTTTCATTTTATACATTTTGGTTTTATTTAGGCTTATATAGATTAAATATGCATAATAATCACCAGGAGAAGTTTTAAGATATTTCTTTTTAGGAAAAATAAACAAATTTGTGGCCTAAGGCCACAAAGGATGTAAGTGGCTTTACCAATATGGGAATGAAGTTCTTCTCCCTCCATAGACCATTCTAGGGCTCTGCATCCCATAGTTTCCTATTTCCAAGTGTCCAATATACAGCAAGCAAGCCTGAGACACTGTGACATTTTCCCTACCATTGTGAGTATATTGCACTTGCTGAGCTCTGGTCCTGCCAGGCTAGCAAGCATGTGTCTTATTCCACCACAAACTGTTCTTCCTGTAATTGCATACTCAGCACCAACACAGCACCCTCTGCACACTGGACACAGCACCCTCCACACACCCGCAGGAGTGGGCTGCAGGACTGAGCTGCCTCACTCCGAGCTCCAAGGCTGCACTCTTGCACAGGCCTCAACTTGGCAACACCAGTCTGGATTATGGCCTTATTCTGTTTTGCACAGTCTTTTTTATCAAGGCACAGTCCCAAGAAAGGATATGCCTTTTAAGGATCTTTTATCCATTAACTAATTAAAAGAAAAATTAATTAATTAATTATAATCGTGCATACTAGTCGCACACATCTTAAAGGTATAGAATAAGTAAACAGTGAAAGCCTCCCTCTCATTTTTGAGTCACCCAGCTCCCTCCTTACAGGCAATCACGGTTAGTACTTTCTTCTTTATCCTTCCAGAAATAGTTTATGCATATACAAGCATAATCCAAGCATGGCATGTTATGCACTTTATTTACACCCTATATAGCTTTTTAAAAACAATATAACATATAGGTTGTTTTTTAATCCATCCATCAATCTTTCAAAGGGCTACATAGTATTCTGTTTAAAAAGTAATTTATTTAGCATTTCTCCCACTGACTAACATTTAGGTTGTTTTCAGTCTGTTTCTATTTCACCCACAGCTTCAATGAACATCCTGTGCATATATCTCTGTGCACAGACGTGAGTATGACAGTAGGATAACTTCCTAGAACTGGGATTGCTCTGCCATTTAAAAAACATTTTAATTGTATTTGATATTGCCAAATTATCCCCAAAGGAGAGTGTCTTATAGCATGGTTTGTCCATCTACCACTGACTCCCTGGTTTTCCATACCTTCTTCAAAGTAGGATATTATATTAACCAGGGTGCTTTTGACTGCAAGTAACGGAAGATAAAAGTGGCTAACACATTAAATGTTTATCGTCTGATAAAGTGAAAAGTCCAGAGATGACTTGGTCACAGGGTTGGTAGATGCAAGAACGCACCGTCTTTACCAAGAGTCCCAGCACTTTCCATTTTTGTGCCCTGTTGCCGTCAGCATATTGACAATGTCTGTGCTCACAGACAGACGATGGCTTCAGTTATTTCAGCAGTCACACGAGACACAACAACGTCCTGTGAAGTAGAGGATATTTTCTCTCATGAGACTCATTTATAATAAAAAGAGTTTTCTAGAGGTACCCAGAACACTTCCCTCAGGTGCCATCGGCTCAGATGGGGTCCTGTGACCACACTCAAAATAATAACCAGAAAAGGATCTGATAATTGTGTTTGGTTTAGACTTTCAGCATTCCTGCTTCATCCATGTTAGTCTTGGAGGTGTGATCACCTCTCCCGTTACGTGGGTTGGGGACCAAGCAAACAGAAAAAGAAGAAGTGGTCACAGAGCAGCCACCAAATAGCAGACCATTCTGGGAGTTGCAAAATGGACTTTCATTGTCACTTAAACTTTTAAATTGTGAACAAAGCGCTTTTTCATATTTTTAGTGCCAATTTTTCCCTTTATAATTTTTCTTGTTAAACTTATTTTAAAATTATACATTTCTTTAATTTGTACATTAAATTTCTCTTTAAAATTTCAAATGCAGCACATGCTCACCACAAACAATGAGATGATAAAGAAGTAATCTCCCCACACTGACTTTATTCTCTCAAGCCCCTCAACTGTGAAATCAACGTTAAGACATGCAAATATGTAAAAATATGTGGAGAAATATTTAACAATTTTTTTGAATAAAAAGGCTCATACTGTAAATATGAACGTGCAATTTGCTTTTCTTAACTAAAAATATGTAAATATATTCCCTCCAGAATAATAGATATAAATTTAGCTTATTCTTTTACATATTAAATTGCAACAATAAAAAGATACTGAAATTTACTATGTTGTATTATGTATATACCTAAGTTAAAAAGCCACTTATTTTTTTTTTCAGTTTTTTTTTATTGAGTTATTGATAGGCTACAATCTTGTGAAATTTCAGTTGTACATTAATGTTTGTCAGTCATGTTGTAGGTGCACCACTTCACCCTTTGTGCCCACCCCCCACCCCACCTTTCCCCTGGTATCCACTAAACTGTTCTTGGTCCATAGTTTTAAATTCCTCATATGAGTGGAGTCATACACAGATTATCTTTCTCTTGCTGGAAAAAGCCACTTATTTTTTATGACATTCAGGCTGTTTCCTTTCTTTCCCCACCTCTGGAGCTTCCTAGTCTCTGAGAGAGCAGGGGTGATGCTCTCCTGAAGAGACATAGGTGAAAAAGTGGGTGCAATTGAGGGTGCAGCTGAAGTGAAGAGTCTTAAGGATCATGGTCTGTAGATTAGAGTTTTCCCCTTGGTCACCAAAACCCCAACAGCTCTTGCATAGTAATACTCAAAAAGTGGAATATACACATTCTGAAATTTCAGAACTAAAACACTACACAAAGCAAAACTAACATAGGCATATTGTGAAAGATAAAAGAGGTGACAAAAAATAGAAAATACAATGGCAAATTTAAGACTGGACATATTATATAAAAAAAATAAAAATGAGATGACTTTGTTTTTTAAAAAGACATATGATGGAAAAGTAAAACCTAAAATTATGCTGTATAAAAACATTAACAGGGGCCAGCCCAGTGGCATAGTGGTTAAGTTTGCTTGTTCTGCTTTGGCCTGGGATTTGTGGGCCAAGATCCCAGGCGTGGACCTATATACTGCTTATCAAGCTATGCTGTGGCAGCATCCCACATACAAAATACAGTAGGATTGGCGCGGGTGTTAGCTCAGCAGTAATCTTCCTCAAGCAAAAAGAAGATTGGCAACAGATGTTATCTCAGGGCTAATCTTCCTCACCAAAAAAATCACAAAAAACAAAAAATACATTAACAAAAAAGGGACTTAGAATAAAGTTCAAGCATGTGCAAAGGCATTTTGGGCAATAACATTTTTTTTAAGCGGATTCTTAATACTAGACAATGTGCAACATCAGGACAAAAATCATTAAATGAGAAAAATCCTTGTGTTTTTTTTATGATAAAGGTACAATGACAATGCAATGTTAGACCAAGGTCTAACAATCACAGTTGTCAGAGTTGAAAGTCACATTATTACATTTCATAAAGTGAAAATACATGAAATGTAAGTATAAATCTTTAGAGGCAAATTAGGAGTAAGAGAAATTAGCTCATTTCTCTTATTCCATGTATTATCAAGTGGACAAAAAAGCAAGTTTATAAAAGAATTAATGGACATTATCAATAAAGTATACACTCTGTAAGTTTCACATACATGTACAGATATTCATATTTATGTACACACACATATATATACTAAAAACAGAGAATACACGCCATTTTTAGATTCCCATGAAACATTCTCAAAAATATACCATGTATTACTACACAAAAAGCTGATGAATGCCACAAATAGAAATTATATGCATTATTTAATGCAAGAAAATTAATAGCTAATAACAATACCAGAAAGTAAAAATAAACCTACTAAGAAGAAATTAAATAATTTTTTAAAGCAAAAACCAAATTGAGAGATTATCTAGAAAATGACAATAACAAAAATACTACATGCAACATCTATGGAATGCTGCTAAACACTGCTCAAAGGAAAATTCATAATCTTATATATATATTTATATGCAAGAAATAAAATAAATTCAGTGTATAATACAAGGAGTTAGAAAGAAAATAAATTAAATCAACTTTAAAGAAATAAAAGAAATTAAATATAAAAAGATTTCTGTGGATGTTAATGAATTAGACAACAAAAAAGTTGTTGAACTAATGCATATGAAAGAGAATTAAATAACGAGAACAAAAAATGAAAGAACAAAGGAGAAAGCACAAGTTCATAAAGTAAAAATATGAATGGAAAAATACAAATACAAATAATACAAATCTCAAGTGTGTTCAATTCTGTTAAAGTAAATTTGAAAATTTGAATGAAAGAAAAATCTTAGGAAAATATAAACTAGTGCTAGAAGAGATATAAATAGAAATTAACCAATTTCCATAAAAAAATAGCAAAATTTTTGAAGTACAATGACCTGTAATACAAAACTTGTTAGGCCTATGTAGTTTTGCAGGTAAATTCTACCAAAAATTGGAAGAATAGAAATTTCCAATGTTATTCCAGAGCATAGAAAAAGAATTATTGCTCCCAATTATTTTATGAAATGTTCAAATCATTGCTTATAAAACCTGCCAATTATATAAAAAATTTTAGACCAATTTGACTTATAAATATTGATTCAAATATAGTAAACATTATAAAATGAACCCTGAGCATATATACAAAATGAATCTTTCAATATTAGGAATTATAATAATATAATTCTTCATACCACTATATCTGAGGCAAAAATCATCATATCATTTCCATATACAGTGAAAGAGATTTGATAAAATCCAACATCTATTCTTTTTTTAAATTTTATTAGGGTTATAATAATTTATAACATGAAATTCCAGTTGCATATTATTGTTTTTCAGTCATCATATATATGTGCCTCTTTACCTCTTATGCCCACCTCCAACCGTGCTCCCTCCTGGTAACCTCTAATCTGTTCTCTTTGTCCATGCATTTGTTTATCTTTCACATATGAGTGAAATCACGTGGTGTTTGTCTTTCTCTGTCTGGCTTATTTCACTTAACATAATACCCTCAAGATCCATTCACGTTGTTGCAAATGGGACAATTTTGTCTTTTTATGGCTAAGTAGTATTCCACTGTATATGTATACCACATCTTCTTTATCTATTCCTCAGTTGATGGGCACTTGGGTTGCTTTCATGTCTTGGCTATTGTGAATAATGCTGCAATGAACATAGGGGTTCATAAGTCTTTTTGAATTGTTGATTTCAAGTTCTTTGGATAAATACTCAGTAGTGGGATAGCTGGGTCGTACTGTATTTCTATTTTTAATTTTTTGAGAAATCTCCTTACTGTTTTTCCATAGCAGCTACACAACTTTGCATTCCCACCAGCAGTGTGTGAGAGTTCCCTTTTCTCCCCATCCTCTCCAACATTTGTTATTTTTTGTCTTGGTAATTATAGCCATTCTAGTGGGTGTAACACGATATCGCACTGTAATTTTGATTTGCATTTTCCTAATGATTAGTGATGTTGAACATCGTTTCATATGCCTGTTTGGCATCTGCATACCTTCTTTGGAAAAATGTCCGTTCACACCTTCTGCCCATTTTTTGGTTGAGTTATTTGGCTTTTTGCTGTTGAGTTGTATGAGTTCTTTATGTATTTTGGAGATTAACCTCCGTGGGATATATGATTTGCAAATATTTTCTCACAGTTGGTGGGTTGTCTTTTCATTTTGTTCCTGGTTTCCTTTGTCTTGCAGAAGCTCTTCAGTCTGACGTAGTCCCATTTGTTTATTTTTTCTTCTGTTTCCATTGCCCAACTAGACATGGTATTCAAAAAGATGCTTCTAAGACCAACATCAAAGAGCATACTGCCTACATTTTTTTTTCTTTTCTTTTTATTGAGGAAGTTTCGCCCTAAGCTAACATCTATTGCCAATATTGCTCTTTTTTTTGGCTTGAGGAAGATTAGCCCTGAGGTAAGATCTGTGTCAGTCTTCCTCTATTTTGTATGTGGGATGCATCCACAGCACGGTTGATGGGTGGAGTATGTCCACACCTGGGATCCGAACCTGCAAACCTGGGCCACCGCAGTAGAGCGCATGGATCTTTAACCATTCTGCCAAGGTCTCTGCTGCTGCCTACATTTTATTCTAGGATTTTTATGGTTTTAGGTCTCACATTCAAGCCTTTAATCCACTTTGAGTTATTTTTTGTGTATGGTATAAGATAATGGTCTTCTTTCATTGTTTTGCAAGTGGTTGTCCAGTTTTCCCAACACCGTTTACTGAAGAGACTTTCCTTTCTCCTTTGTATGCTCTTGGCTCTTTAGTCGAAGATCAGCTGTGTGTAGATGTGTAGTTTTATTTCTGGGCTTTCAATTCTGTTCCATTGATCTGTGTGTCTGTTTTTGTACCAGTACCAAGCTGTTTTGATTACAATTGCCTGGTAGTATATTTTGAAATCAGGGATTGTGATGCCTCCAGCTTTGTTCTTTTTGTCTCAGGATTACTTTAGCTCTTCAGGGTCTTTTGTTGCCCCAAATGAATTTTAGGATTCTTTGTTCTATTTCTGTGAAGAATGTCTTTGGGATTCTGATTGGAAATGCATTGAATCTGTAGGTTGCTTTGGATGGTATGGACATTTCAATTATGTTTATTCTTCTAATCCATGTGCATGGAATATCTTTCCATTTCTTTATGTCATCATTGATTTCTTTCAATAATGTCTTAGAGTTTTCATTGTGTAGGTCTTTCACCTCCTTGGTTAAATTTATTCCTAGATATTTTCTTCTTTTTGTTGCAATTGTAAATGGAATTGTATTCTTGAGTTCTCTTTCTGTTGTTTCATTAATAGAGCATAGAAATGTAACATTTTTTTAAGTTGATTTTGTACTTTGCCACTTTGCTGTAGTTGTTGATCATTTCTAATAGTTTTCCAATGGATTCTTTAAGGTTTTCTATATACAAAATCATGTTGTCTGCAAACGGTGAGAGTTTCACTTCTTCTTTGCCAATTTGGATACCTTTTATTTCTTTTTCTTGCCTAATTGCTCTGGCCAAATCCCCCCATACTATGTTGAATAAAAGTGGTGGGAGTGGGCACCCTTGTCTTGTTCCTGTTCTCAGAGGGATGGGTTTCAGTTTTTCACCATTGAGAATGATGTTGGCAGTGGGTTTGTCATATATGTCCTTTATTATGTTGAGGTAGTTTCCTTCCATACCCATTTTATTGAGAGTGTTTATCATAAATGAATGTTGGATCTTGTTAAATGTTTTCTCTGCATCAATTGAGATGATCATCTAGTTTTTATTCCTCATTTGGTTAGTGTAGTGCATCATATTGATTGATTTGCAGATGTAAACTATCACTGTGTCCTTGGTATAAATTCCACTTGATCATAGTGTATGATCCTTTTAATGCATTGCTGTATTCAGTTTGCCAATGCTTTGTTCAGGATTTTTGCACCTATGTTCATCGGCAACGTTGGCCTGTAATTTTCCTTCTTTGTGTTGTCCTTGTCTGGCTTTGAGATCAGGGTGATGTTGACCTTGTAGAATGAGTTAGGAAGCATTCCATCTTCTTCAATTTTTTTGGAATAGTTTGAGAAGGATAGGTATTAATCTTCTTTGACTGTTTAGTAGAATTCTCCAGAGAAGCCATTCTAATCTTGGACTTTTATTTTTGAGAGGTTTTTAATTAGTGTTTCAATCTCTTTACTTATGATTGGTCTATTCAGATTCTCTATTTCTTATTGATTCAGTTTTGGGAGGTTGTGTGAGCCTAAGACTTTGTTTTTTCTGGGTTATCCAATTTGTTGGTATATAGTTTTTCATAATATTCTCTTATAATCCTTTGTATTTCTGTGGTGTTCATTGTAATTTCTACTCTTTCATTTCTTGTTTTATTTATTTGAGTCTTCTTTCTTTATTTCTTAGAGAGTCTGGCTAAGGGTTTGTCAATTTAGTTTATCTTCTTAGAGAACCAGCTCTTAATTTCATCAATCCTTTCTACTGTTCTTTTGCTTTCTATTTCATTTAATTCTGCTCTGATTTTTATTATTTCCCTCCTTCTGCTGACTTTGGAATCTGTTCTTTTTCTAGTTCTTTTAGGTGTAGGTTAAGATTACTTATTTGAGATTTCTCTTCTTTGTTAAAGTGGGCCTGTATTGCTACGAATTTCCCTTTTAGGGCTACTTTTGCTGCATCCCATATAAATTTGTACGGTGTATTTTCATTTGTCTCCAGATGTTTTTTGATTTCTCCTCTAGCTTCTTCACTGATCAATTAGTTACTCAGTAGCATGCTGTTTAGTGTCCATATATTTGTCACTTTGCCAGCTTTTTTCTTGTAGTTGATTTCCAGTTTCATAGGGTTATGGTCAGAAAAGATGCTTGATATGATTTCAGTCTTCTTAAATTTGTCGAGGCTTGCCTTGTTTCCCAATATATGGTCTATCTTTGAGAATGTTCCACCTGCACTTGAGAAGAATGTGAATTCATCTGATTTTGGATGAAATATTTTTTATATATCTACCAAGTCCATCTGGTCTAGTCTTTCGCTTAGGTCCACTATTTCTTTTTTGACTTTTGTCTCTCTGATCTATCTATTGATGGAAGTGGGGTGTTGAGGTCCTCTGCTACTCAATAGTAGCAATTTATACAATTATTACTGTTAATTTCCCCTTTTAGGTCTGTTAACAGTTGCTTTATATACTTTGGTGCTCCTGTGTTAGGGGCATATGTATTTACAAGTATTATGTACTCCTGGTGGAATGTTCCTTTTATCATTATATACTGTCACTCTCTGTTTCTCTTTACTAGTTTTATCTTGAAGTCTACTTTGTCTGATATAAGTTTGGTAACATCTGCTTTCTTTTGTTTGCTTGGAGTATCATCTTCCATCCCTTCACTTTGAGCCTGTGTTTGTTTTTAGAGCTGAGATGTGTTTCCTGGAGGCAGCATATTCTTGGGTCTTGTTTTTTCATCCATCCAGCTCCTTAGTGTCTTTCTATTGGAGAATTCAATCCATTTCCATTTAGAGTGATTATTGATATATGAAGGCTTAATGCTGCCATTTTATTACTTTTTTTCTAGTTGTTATGTACTTCCCTTATTTCTTGTTCCATGTATTTCGGAGTGCCCATTCATGTTGGTTATTCTCTATGATGGTTTCCTCAGTTTTCTCTTTATTTATCATTAGTGTCGCTGTTCTGATATTTTGTTTAGTGGTTACCATGAAGTTTGTATAAAAGATCTCATTGACAAGATAGTCCATTTTCTGATTACCTCTTATTTCCTTAGTCTAAGCAGGTTTTATCCCTTTCCTCTTCCCCATCTAAGTTTTTGTTGTCACAATTTATTCCATTTTGTATTGTGAGTTTGTGATTAAAACAAAGTGATTATAGTTGTTTTGATGCTTTCCTGCTCTTTATCTTTAATGTTATAATTAAGCATTTGCTAACCTGTTCTGATAGAGAGCTGCAATTTTCTGGTTTTGTCTATGTATCACGTTGCTCTGGGCTTTGTAAACCCTTGCTTTTTTTTTCAGGTATGAGGGCCTTCTTGATCATTTCTTGTAGGGGGGACCTTGGGGCAGTGAACTACATCAGCTTTTGTTTATCTGGGAAAGTTTTTATTTCTCCATTGAATCTGCAGAATAGTTTCACTGGATAGACTATTTATAGCTTAAAGCTTTGGTCTTTCAGAGTTTTGAATACATCATTCCACTGTCTCCTCGCCGGTCAGTTTTCTGCTGTGAAATATGCTGAAAAGCTGATAAGGGGTTCCTTTGTAGGTTATTTTCTTCTGACTTACTGGTCTTAATATTTTTTCTTTGTCATTGACTTTTCCCAGTTTTATTAATATATGCCTTGGAGAAGGTCTTTTCACATTGATGTAATTAGGAGTTCCATTGTCTTCATTTACATGTAATTTCAGCTTCTTCCCCAGGTTTGGGAAGTTCTCAGCCATTACTTTCAACAAGCTCTCTGCTCCTTTCTCCTTCTTTTTCCCCACTGGAATACCTATCATCCTTGTTTTGCATTTCCTAATTGAGTCGGATATTTCTTGCAGAATTTCTTCATCTATTTTTAGTTTTAGTTCTCTCTCCTCCTCCATCTGACATTTCTATATTTCTGTCCTCTACACTGCTAATTCTGTCCTCCATAATATCAGCTCTATTTTGTACAGATTTCAGATTTTCTTTTATCTCATTCATTGTTTTCTTATCTCCAACATTTCTAATTTTTTTATAGTTTCAATCTCTTTTGTGAAGAATTCCCTCTGTTCATTAATTTTGTTCCTGAGTTCATTGAACTGTATTTATGAGTTTTGTTGTAACTCATTGAGTTTCTTTATGATGACTATTTTGAATTCTTTGTCATTTAGATTGTAAAATTCTGTGACTTCAGGATTGATTTCTGGGTACTTGTCATTTTCCTTCTGGTCTGGAGTGTTAATATACCTCTTCATGCTGTTTTATGTGGTTGACTTTTGCCATCACATAGTGGTGGTAATTTTTTGCAGATTCCACCTGTTGTCTTCTGGGGAGGGTAGGAGATTTGTTTTCTATACCCACTGTGAACCCTGGCAGATGTGCCTGTCCTTTGAAAGCTGTGCTGACAGGACCCATCTGTGCTTGCCCACTGGTCACCACTGCTCCACACACATAAGCACAGGCACTCTGTTGGGGATCCTCTACTATATGAGCCATGGAAAAACTCTGAGAGCAAGAGTGTTCCACCAAAGGGATAGCCTTTCTCCATTCCCCTCTCAGAGTTGCATGTCGGCCACCATGTGAGGTCCTTAACCCTAGATTGCTGCTGCTTGGAAGGGAGAGGAGATCCCTGTATCTCCTTCCACTGCCTCCTGGATGTGTCCAGGACCCTCACCTTCAGACACATGGCTGTGTGGATCTCTCCAACATCTATTGTGCTGTGTGAATGTCCTCTGTTGGTTTATGAGTGTCCTGTGCATTGTACCTTAGTGGGGAGAGACTAAGGGAAGAGCTCACTCTGCCACGATGCTGATGTCACTCACAACTTCTATTCTTGATCAAAACTTATAATAAAATAGATATCAATGATTATATTCTTAATATTATAAATAAGATAAATTACATTTAAAACCCAGCATTACACATGATGAAGATACTCTAAAAGTCTTCCCATTCAAGGAGCAATTCAAGAAAAAAAGTCTAATATTATTTAACTTTGTTTATTATGCCTGGCTTATTTTAACAGATAATAAGAATAAGTAAAATGTCTTCAAATTTGGAATGGAGGTACGGTTTTTATAATTTTCAGATTATGATTATGTCTATGAAAAACCCAATAGAATCAACTGGAAAACATTGACAAATTACAAAAGAGTTAAATAAGGTGGCTGGGTAAAAAATTGAACCACAGAAGTCAATAGCTTTCCTAAATTCAATCACAAAACATATAAATGTAAAAATATAATGTAAAAAATATTTTAAAATATTAATAGTAAGCTTAAAAGAAATGGTCCATGTACACATGCTCACTCAATACCATTACTATCAGGGAAATGCAAACTAAAACCAGAATGAGATGCCAGTTCACATCCGCTAGGACGCCTAAAGTCTAAAAGACTGATAATACCAAGGGCTGTGAGGATGTGGAGCAGCTAGAACTCGCATACATTGCTGGTGGGAATGCTACTTTGGAAAAAAGTTTGACAGTGCCTAGTAACGTTATACACACACTTTCAGTGAAACCCAGCAATCCCACTTCTAGAAATAAAATACATAGCAGCTTTATTCATAAGAACCTCAAACTGGAAACAACACTAAATCCATCAACAGGTGAGTGTATAAAAGAATCATAATATATTCATGCAATGAATTGCTACACAATAACAAAAAAGAATGCACTAGTGATATATACAAGAAAATGGGTGAATTTCAAAAATATGATGCTGAACCAACGAAGAAACACGAAAAAGATACATGCTATATGATTTCACTTCCATGAAACCCTAGAAAAAAACACTTCTATAGTGACAAAAAGCATATATGTGGTTGCCTGAGGACAGGTATAGGAGGAGAGGATTGACTGAGATGTGATATGAGGAAAATCTGGGAGTGATGGAAATTTTCTAGGTCTTAATTGTAGTGATGGTTATGTGGTTGTATAAATTTGTCATAATTAATCAAATACATAGTTAAAATCAGTCCACTTTATGGCATGTAAACCGTACCTCGATAAAGTTGACTAAAAAACAAGAGACATATTATAAAGAGACAATAACCAAAACTGTAGTACTGATGTATAACTTGGCAGACTGATTAAAGAAATAGAGAGACCAGAAATGTCTCCCAAATATCTGGTAATTTAGATTATGATAAAGATGGCAATACTTATCAGTGGAGAAAATGTGGTAATTCAAATGACATTGAGATAATAGAGCACTCATAGGGGAAAATAAAATTTCATGCCTTCTATGAGTTAAATTGTGTCCCCCAAAAAGATGTATTGAAGTTCTAATTCCTAATACCTCAGAGTGTGACTTCATTTAGAAATAGTATCATTGCAAACAATTAATTAAGAAGAGGTCACACCTGAATAGGATGGGCCCTTAATCCAATATGACTGGTGTCCTTATAAGAGGAGACAGAGACACAGATGAAAGAAGGCCATGGGATGATGGAGGCAGAGGTTGGAATGAAGAATCTATAAGTCAAGAAACATGAAGGATTGTTGGGCACCACCGGAAGCTGGGAAGAGTCAAGGAATGATTATACTCAGAGTCTCAGAGGGAGCCTGGACCTGCTGATACCAAGATTTAGGACTTCTAGCCTTCAGAACTGGGAGAGAATAAATTTTGCTGTTTTGTCATCCAGTTAGTGTTACTTTATTATGGACCTAGGAAACTGATACAAGGCTTATCTAACTCCTTATGCACAAAATAAATTACTTGCAAGATGAGTAAGTTCTAGATCTGCAGGACAATATTGTGCCTATCGTTAACAATATTGTATTACACACTTAAAAATCTATTAAAAGGGTAGATCTCATGTTGTGTTCTTAATACAATAAGATAAAACTAACTAAATAAATAAATGAAGGATTAAAAAGAAAAAGTAATAGAAGAAAACATACCAGATATAAAAAGTAAATCTCAGAGTGGGAAAAGTATTCTAACTATGACACAACATTCAAAAGGCATAAGTGAAACACTGCTGTAAATAGCTATGATTTTTAAAGTGTTCTTATCAAAAAATAATTAAATATCACATATAATATCCTAAATTCATTTGTCAAAAGACAAAGATGGGGAGCCGGCGCTGTGGCACAGCAGTTAACTTCGCATGTTCTGCTTTGGCAGCCCAGGGTTCACTGTTCGGATCCTGGGTGTGGACCTATGCACTATTTGTCAGGCCATGCTGTGGCAGGCATCCTACATATAAAGTACAGGAAGATAGGCATAGATGTTAGCTCAGGGCTAATCTTCCTCAACATAAAGAAATAAAATAAAATAAAAAGGAAACAAAAAGGACAAAGATGATATTTCTATTTCTGATCATCACAAGCTGGTAAATTGTTCTAAATGTTCCACTGAGAGCAACCAGGAAAGCTATAAAATTTTTTTAAAAGACAAAATGTCTTCTAAAGGCATTGGCAAGCTAAAAAGGCATGAAGAGTTAAAAGGTCAAGAATTATTACCAGATATTTAATGCTTTTTCATGAACTTTAGTGGATTAATTTTTAGAATTTCATATTTTTTATGTTTCTCACACATAGACATTCATATAGATTTTTGTATGTTGACTATAAATACAGTGACTTTCTCAAATTTACCTCTCAATTCTAATAACTTGGCTTTATTCCTTTGTATATCCTGCATACATAATTACGTATGCCAATAATGGTAGTGCTATTCTTCATTTTCAATCATAATACTTCTATTTACCTTTTTGGCTTATTGCTCCAGCTAAGACCTCCAGTACAGTGTTTAATAGAAGTGGTGTAGTGAGCATACTTGTGTTGTTCCTGATACCAGGGAGTAAGTTTTCAATATTTTAGCATTAAGTATGATGTTTGCTGTAGTTACTCATTATCAGATTAAAGAAATCCTCTTCTCTTCTTAGTTTATTGAATTTTGCATTCTCACATAAATGAATATTGAATCTTATAAAATCTTTTTCCCCCTTAAGCCATTGGAGATGATCTTATGATTTTTCTCCTTTATTTACCTCATTAAGTAGAGTACAGTCATTGGCTTTTGAATGATAACCACCTTGTATTCCTATTGTCAACTCTGGTATATTATTTTTTGTCTCTTGATTTGATTTGTTAAGTGTTAAGAATTTTTTCTACGTCCATGAGAGAAATATCCTGTAACTTTTCACTCTTTGGAAAGGTTTTCTATTCATTGTCAGGTGTTGGTGTCAAGATTATCCTGGCCCGATAAAAATGAGTTGGAAAGTGTTTCTACTTTTTCTATTCTCTGGAAGAGTTTGTGTGAAATTCGTTGGTTTCCCCACCTTAACTATTCGAAGAATTCACCGATGAAGTTTTTTGTGCTTGGAGACTACTTCTCTTTTAACCACTTTATTGAGATATGATTGACATACAGAAAGCTGTATCTATTTATTGTTTACAGCTTGATGAGTTCGGAGATAAGTATACATGCATGAAACCATTACCACAAGCTATGCCATAAACATATCTATCACCTCCACAATTTTCCTCCTGCCCTATATAGTTATTTATTATTTTTGTGATAAAAATACTTAACATCAGATCTACTCTCTTAGCTAATTTTTAAGTATATAATACAATATCAACTATAGACACTATGCTGTGTAGCATATTTCTAGGACTATTTCATCTTATATAACTGAAACTTTGTCTCTTTGACTGATACCTCCTAATTTCCTCCTGTGCCAAGCTATTGGTAACCAGCATTCTACTCTCTGCTTCTATGAGTTTGACTATTTTAGAGTCCTCAAATAAGTGGTATCATGCAGTGTTTGTCCTTCTGTGTCTAGCTTACTTCACTTAGTGTAACGTTCTCCAGGTTCACCCATATTGTCACAAGTGGTAGGATTTCCTTCTTTTTAAAGGCTGAATAACATTCCATTGTATGTGCATGCTGTATTTTCTTTATCCGTTCATCTGCGATAGGCATTTAAGCTGCTCTTATATCTTGGCTATGTGAATAATGCTGCAATGAACATGAGAGTTCAGATATCTCTTTGAGATCCTGATTTCAATTCTTTTGGGTACACAACCAGAAGTGGAATTACTGGATCATATGGCAGTTCTATTTTTAATTTTTTGAGGAGCTTCCATGCTGTTTTCCATAGTGGCTGCACCAATTCACATTGCCATCAGTAGTGTACAAGGGTTCTTTTTTTCTTCATATCCTCACCAACACTTGTTATTTTTTCTTTTTTTGCTGATTGCCAGCCTAACAGATGTGAGATGATATCTCATTGTGGTTTTGATTTGGATTCCCCTGATGATTAGTGATACTGAGCACCTTCTCATGTAACTTTTGGATATTTGTATATCTTCTTTGGGGAAATGTCTATTCAGGTCTTTTACCCATTTTAAAATTGGGTTATTTGGTTTTTCGCTATTGAGTTGTAGGAGTACCTTACATATTTTGGATACAAACCCTTTATCACATATATGGTTTGCAAATATTTTCTCCCATTATGTAGGTTGCCTTTTCATTTTGTTGATTGTTTCCTTTGCTGTGCAGAAGTTTTTTAGTTTGACGTAATCTCACTTATCTATTTTTCCTTTGTTACCTGTGCTTCTGGTGTCATATTCAGGAAATTATTGCCAAAGTCAATGTCAAAAAGCTTTTCCCTTACGTTTTCTTCTAGGAGTCTTAGGATTTCAGGTCTTACATTTAAGTTTTTAATCCACTTTGACTTGATTTTGTGTGTATGGTGTGAGCTAAGGGTCCAATTTCATTCTTTTGCACGTGAATATCCACTTTCTCAGCACCATTGCTTGAAGAGACTATCCTCTCCCCATTATGTATTCTTGGCACCCTTGCTGAAGATCAGTTGACTACATTGCCTGGATTTGTTTGCGAGCTCCCTATTCTGTTCTATTGGTCTATAAGTCTGTTTTTATTCCAGTATCAAACAGTTTTTATTACTTTAGCTTTGTAATAAATTTTGAACTCAAGAAGTAAGATGCCTCCAGGTATGGATTTTTCATGTATGGCCTTTATTGTGTTAAGGCAAGTTCCTTCTATACCTACTTTGTTAAGAGGTTTTTTTTAATACTAATCTTATCAGTACATCTTCTTCTTAGACAGTTTTTGTTGCTGTTTGCTTGTTAATTTGTTTACTGACTCACCTGGACTATTTTAGTAAATTTTATTTCTCCCTACAGCATGAAGCCTCTGATGTCACTCCTTAGGGGTCTGACCTAAGGCATGGGGATAGTCATGCTGGGATTAAGTGGTTTGGCAGGGCTCTATGACTATCTCTTGCTTTGCTTCTCTGTTAAACTCTCTCTCTCTTGGTGTCACACCCAGCTGTTTAGGCTCCATGCAGTGCAGGCTGATTGCTCTATTGTTTTTTGACAATACCCTGGGGCATAAATTGTTGCAAGTTTGATCCAATTAAATTACTCCCTTTCTAAGGAGTAGTTTTTGAAGCAAGTTGTTGAGGCTTGTTTTGACTCCAGGAGAGCTCTTCTTAGCTGCCTCTTTCCCTGGTTCCTAGAAAAGTAAACTAGCTGGTCTACAGTTCAGCTGATATGGTCATGGAAATACCAGTCTCCTCTTAATTGCCTACCATCAAAATCTCCATTATTTTCAAGAGTGCTCTTAAGCTTGAACTTTCCCATACTCTGTTCCAAATAAAGTAAGTTTCCTTGGGGAGAACTTTGGAGCTACCTCTCTATTCTTTATGCCCTACTTCTTCTCCTGAGAAAAATTTTTTAGCAGCTGCTGTGGAGCTAGGGGTGGGGACAGTGGCATGCTTCTGTTGAGTGACACCCTTGCTTTATGAGCACATGTTGAATGCCACAGGCACAGCAGTCTCTGGCATTTTATTACCTCCCCAGACATGGAACTTTTGCCTTACAACTGTGCTCAGGCAAGGCAATCAGGGCCCCAGTATTCTTAGTCTGCTACACAGGATCTAGAGCCTCTGCCCTACAAGTCAGGCCTGGTTAGAGTCAGGGAGCCCCTGACCTCTTGGTCACACCCACCTGGAATTTAGCCTCTGCAACATGGAGCTAGAAGGGGGATGAGAAATGCTGGTGGCCTGCCTCTCAGAGAGAGATACAGTATTCCTTGACGACTGGGGGCTGGTTGGAGAGGGAGCCTCATCTCTTGGATCAAACTCACTCAGAGTAGTGCTTCCATCATGCGGAGCTGGGAAAGGGGAGGGAGAGACTCATGGCTCTAGTAAAACAGCCTCCCACTGTTCTTACCGAGATCTAGTCGATCTTCTTCAATAAATGTTTCTTCATCTACTGTATACCCCTAGGACAAATTCCAGAGACTTTAAATGTCTGTTCTTTTTATAAATTTTACCAGTTATAGTTATTCTACTCAGGAGAGGTTCTGCATAGGTCACACCACCATTTTGGACATTATCTTCTTCAGGAAGGTCTTTTTCAAAACATAAAGTAATATAAACCACAAGAGACAGAAAAATACTTAAACTGCATTAAAATTAAGAAATTCTAGGGCCAGCCCCATGGCATAGTGGTTTAGTTTGGCACCCTCCACTTCAGTGGCCTAGGTTCACGGGTTTGGATCCCAGGTGTGGATCTAAACCATTCATCAGCCATGCTGTGGTGGTGACCCACACACAACATAGAAGAAGATTGGCACAGATGTTGGTTAGCTCAGGGCCAATCTTCCTCAAGCAAAAAAAAGAGGAAGATTGGCAACAGATGTTAGCTCAGGGAGAATCTTCCTCACAAAAAAAAAAAAATTAAGAAATTCTCTTAATTAAAAGAGAGTACAGCAACAGTAAAAAGATAGGTCACATATTGGAAGAAGTTTTCTGAAAAAATAAAACGTATAAAACCAGGAATAGGTATGTAGAATATGTAAAGAACTCCTCAAAGGTGATAAGAAAGACCATAATCAAATGGAAGAAAATGAACAATTAAAATGAATTAACAATATATGGGAGCAGAAACTCAAATGGTCAAAATATTCATACAAACACTCAACCTAAGTAATTATCTAGGTAACGCAAATGAAAACCACAGTGGGATTTTATACATTTATGCCATTACACACTCATCAGATTAACAAGAATTTAAATACCTTGTGAACAACCCTGAGTGCCCAGATTGTGCACTCCAAAATGCCATTTCCCTCTAAAAGAAACCAGGACTCCTTGGGGAAGTGGCTGATTCCAGTTCTGGGAAAGGATAAATACAGGATGAGCATGGCCTATCCTGTCAAAGTAGATAGCAAGGAAGACAACAAAACTGTCAAAGGGACTCGGGATCCAATTCAAGGAAGTTCCAAGACAAAGTTTGTTTCTCAAGACAAAGTTGAGAAATCTGTGCATCAGAAAGAACAAGAACTAGAGAGGATTGAAGCTCATTAAATATATCTGAATTCATGAGCTTTGATAAATTTTCTTATCACTATGAATTCAAGATAAAAAAATAAATTTATTGTTTGTCATTGAAGGGTGGTTGTAAACCAAGTTATTTTTTCAAGAACTGATAAATAAATGGAATGAATCATCTTTATCCAACTGCTAAAATCAAAGGAAATGAGACAACCAGACATCATGAAGGAAAAATAGGCCACCAACCCGGTAGGCGTAGAACAAACTAGCTATTTCCAGGTGTGTCAGCAGCATCTGGTCTGTGGGGCACTCTGTGGGACAAAATATCTGATTCTTTAACAAATAAATAAAGGGTAAAATGGAAAGGGAATCTATAGACTAAAAGATGTAAGAGACACATAAACCAACTGTGATATGTGGATTTTATTTGATACTAGTTAAAAAAACTATTAAACATTTTTATGATGATGACGCTATTGGAAATATGCTATTAGGAAATTATTTTTAAGGTGTGGTAATGGTATTATGGTCATTTTTTGGGAGACTTCTTATAGTTTTGACATAATAAAATATTTACAGATTAAATGATGATACATATGCCAGAGGTTTGTTTAAAAATAACATACGATGGAGGGAGTGGGTAGAAGCACAAATGAAACAAGATTGGCTGTGAGATGATAACTCTTGAAAGTGGGTGATGGCTACATAGGATCTATTATAGTATTCTATTTTTCATGTGTTTGAAATTCTCCATAAAAAAACTTCAAAGTTTTTGACAACACTAAGTTTTAGAAAGGATTTGAAGCAACTAGTACTCTTACAGACTGCAGGTAAGAGGGGAAAGTGGTTCACTTTGGGGTAGAAATATAGGAATCTCTAATATATTTGAAGATGTGCATAACCTACAACCAACCAATTCTGCTCCCTCATATAAACTGTAGAGGTACTCTCACAGATGTGCACAAGCAGGCAGGCAAAATATTTTCAGAGCAGCATATTTTTGCATGTGAAAAAAATTAGAAGCACCCTAGCTGTCCATCAACAGGAAAATAGACAGATTGTGGTATATTCATCAAATGTATTTCAATAGAGCAGTAAAAGTTAATGAACTATAGCAATATAAATCATCTTCAATGACTCTCACAGACACAGTCCGGAGATGAGAAAAAGGGAAAGGAAAAAAGCAAATTTTAGAAGACTCTATATGTTTTGTGTAAAGTTTTAAACATATTTAACCATGTTATACTCACATTTATAAGAATAAAGGTAGATGGTGTAAAATTGTAATGAAATGCAGAAGAATGACAGGTGCCGGATCCCAGGTAATGGGAACCTGCAGAGGAGGAAGGAAATGTGTTTTGGGAAGGGTCCAAAATGGGCTTCCAATGTATTAAATAATGCCTTAACGGTCATGCTTTAGTTTACACACGTTACACAAGTGTTTGTTTCAATATTTTATTTCATTTTTTATATCTGAAGTTTCACAATTTTAAAATGTCAAAATGTGTGAAGGAATAAAATTAAAGTTGTGAGCGAGGCGAAGTATGAGCACAAAAGAGGGGACATAGGGCCAACCCGGGCACTTGCAGGAAGCTCCATGGAAGGAGACACATGTGCTGAGTCTTGAAGGACGAAAAGGAAATGAGCACTTTCTTCTAAGAGGCAGAAATACAATGAATGTTCAAAGTAAGATCTGTCGCTTTTTTTGTCAGGTCTTCAGGCTAAATTGAGGCAGCTGATTTTCTTTACCCTCTTTCAGCCCAAGTGCTAAGGATGGTTGTTGCATTTTCTAAATGGTTGCATATTAAATGGTTATATAAGTGTCTACATACTACACTCAGTTTTACCTCTTAGTCCACAAAGCCTAACATATTTACTATCTGGCACTCTGAGAAAAAGTTTGCTGGCTTTTGGAAATTTAAATGTTTGTTTCCTAGTAATTCTGGGTGTATCTTACTGATCTGGTTCAGAAGCAAAAAACCCACTTTTAGTTATAAAACTTCCTATGGCCTCAAGGGAGTAGATGCAGTTTTATATTAGTTGCAAAGGATAGAAATACAACTAAAACCCTCTTAAGCAAAAGGAGTGAATTATTTGCTTACGAGTCTAAAAAATTCAGAATTATGGCTTCAGGTGCAGCATGATCCAGGTGCTCAAATGATATCATAAGAATTAGTCTTCATGTCCCTTTACTCTGCTTTCCTCTGTGTTGAAATCATTCTCAGGTAAGCTCTCTCATTGTGGTGGTAAAGATGGCCAACAGCAGCTCCAGGCTTATAACTGAGCAGCTGTGCAACCTCCTATTCATGATTGTTGCAGGAAAAGTCTGAGGATATATATTTCTTTTCCTGGCTTGGATAAACTGTCAACCCTTGGATCTGGGGGTGGGTATTATACCTCCTTAGAAAACAGGGCCCAAAAGTGTAGTAAAATTACAAGATTGTTGCACATGAAGGAAGAATGGATTCAGATGTCCCCTAAACACTCGATGGCAGACACTGCTTTTGCTCACCCAATAGCTATTTCACCTTTACTCCCACCCCTGCCTCATATCCCAAGGCTGAAGATAAACTGACTCTCCTCGCTCCTTGGCTGTAATACGTTCTTCTGAACTTCCTATTTAGCCTGTCCACTTTTGAGTGCACCATGTGTTCGGATTGCCTCTGTTTTGATTTCAGTACATAACTTTGAATTCACATTTGCCATCTCCTTGTAACTCAATGGCTTTTTTGCTTTGGTTTCTCAACAACACTTTTGAAAATTCAATTCTTTAGATTTTTCCTTTTCTGTCCACATTGGAAATTAGTGGGAGTTATGGCAAAGAATAAAACCAACAACTAACTGACATTTGGAACACCTACAAGACAAATAAATCTTTGCCTTGTCTATTTTCAACATAATTAAAACGTCTTAGGATGGTAATGTGCCTCTTTATCCAGTTTTACCAAAGCCCAATTCCCAACTAGGAGTAGGAATGAGGAAAGGAAAGACGAAGGTGAAGTGGTAACAATATTCTTCCACATTTACGGTGAAAAGCTGCCTACTCACTTGCTCACTTCTAGGTAACAGCCTTAGTTATTGTCATCAGTGTGGCGTCTGATTCGACCACACAGTCTTTAAGTCACACTAGGGAATCAGGCATGGGCAAGACTTCTAGGTCCTGATATCCTTGCTTAAAGCAGGAAATCTACCTAAATAGTAAGTTTTGTGGGGGAAAAAAGAAAATGCACACACATATGGACTGCCCAGACAAGTTCTCTGACATCAAATTTGGATACAGAGATGCAGAGATTTCAGAAAACTTTCCCCTTTGACTGAACCAGACTAAAATTAGAGCTACAGGACCAACCATTAGGCAGTCAACTGCAAAGAATGTCTGCCAGCAACAGTCTTCCCAACCCCTGACACCACCGCTCCAAGCCCTACCTCCTATCTCCTATGTTCCTGAGCATCTCTCAGTTGCGCAGGCCCATTTACATGTGGGCCATTACTCCATCACTGGCATTGGAGCTACCTCCCCATCAATGGGTGCATCTAGTCCTTCCCATGAACAATTTTCTAGCCAGAAGCTAGTTCTCCCAGTTCTAGCTGTAGTGGCCCCAAACACAGGGGGTCCTACGTTATTGGAAGTCACTATTCAAGCAACCAGTGTCCTTGTTAGGTACTTGCAACTATCCTCCCAGAACAAGAAAGAGGGACAAATGTTAGTGTAAACCTCAGAAAGCTCACCTCCATCCCCTCTAACCTAGCACTGTGTACATGATATCACCCCCAACCCAACACTGATGCCAGGCACATCCTCCACATAGCACAGCAAGCCAGGACTGGAGGTGGGTGGCTTCTACAGTCAAACTGCCTGGGTTTGAATCCTACTCTGCTAACCATTAGCTGTGTGGCCTCTGTTTCATCTCTGTTCCTCAGTTTCACTGTTTGAAAAAACAGAGATGATAATAACAGTGCTTACAATCATTACTATGAAGACGAGCGAGTTAATGTTGGTAGCCGTGCTTAAGACAACGCCATGCACACAGTTAGTGCTGTATGTGATGATTAAAACAACAACCCATCAAATGCTAAAAGTCTTCTTTAGACATAGCTGCTCACTTTCTAAGAAGCCATATCTGTATTTCCAAGACCAGAAAAGGAAAACTGTCAAGAATAATGACAGGCTGAGGAGAAATTGGGCAAAAAAAGGAAACCTGGAAAGAACCAATCAAAAGGCCACTATGTAGCTCATCCCAGGAAACAGCCTTGAACCTGGGCTAGCTCCCATGAAGTCAGTATCTAAAACCTTGACCCCCATTCACAGAAACGGAGACAGAACCAACCAGGGAGGAAGCACAAGTCTCCAGCCAGAGAATTAACAAGCTTCTGTCCACTTGAAAAAAAAGAAAACAGGCAGAAATTCCTAGTTGCAGCTACTGAGATGCTTCTGGAGGAAGGTTGCTGAAGTTTTATCAGACGTGTCACTTGGTGAAGTAATTGCTGGCAGTGATGATCAATAGAAGTCTACTCAGAGTTTTATTTATCCATGTCTATTCTTTCACCTTCAAAGCATCCATTGCCTCACAGAGCGCATCAAAATGACACCATTGTTGATAATGACAGTGGTATAACGCAACACACAGAAGTCAAGTGATTTCTCTAGATAGGCAAAAGAAAAAAATCTCTGATGGAGAAGCAAGGCGTGTATGTGCACATGGTAGGTGCTTCATTTTAATTCACAGGTGGGGGAGACGGAGCTGGATTGCAGATGTAGTTACCCTCAGGAAATGCTAGACTCTGAGGAAGGCAAGGGGAGACGAGGCGTGGAGGAAAAAAGCCGATATAGAGATGAGAGAAAGAAGATTATTTTTCTGATTTTCCCAGGAGTTTGTTCCCATATTGCTGGTGACCAGGACTCCTTGTGATATCAGAAAAAGCCTGAAATCAATTGTGAATAAGAGGGCAAAGGCTTCCATTGTCTTTTACCTCCATTCAACTTCAGCAAACTACTTGTACCACCACGCCTTTTTCTGACCAACTCCTGTCATTCACTGCAGAAAAGTGACATTTAGACATCATGGCATCCTTAAATCCCTTAACCTTGGATAAGCCTCCCCATCAGTCGTCTCCATCCTGGGATTATTTCCACCCTACCTGTGTGGTTACTTTGGTTTAATCAAATCAACTACATTCTCTTAGACTTGTTGGTTTCATCTTCTTGATATCTTCCTTATGTATCCTTCAAATTTCATGTATTCTGGATCACCGTATCCCTCCCTTCTCTTTGAATCTATCTCCCAGCCGACTACCCAGAGTTCACGCTGAGATGCTGATAACCATGATGACGAGCTACTTCACATGCTTACAATTTCTATTCTCACCTGGGCCTGTATTTCTCCAAATCCATTTTCTCATCTCTGGGCAATTTGCTTTTCATATTTCTAAAGCAGCTCTTCACAAAGTTCAGCATGCATAATAGCCAATTAAGGGGATTTTAAAAACATATTTCTGGGCCCCATTTCAAGAGATTCTGATTCAATAGATCTACAATAGATTCAAGATCTGCAGTAAAACTTGTAGCTCTAACAAGCTTCGAGGTGACATTAATGATATTGGAACAGGGGCTCCACTTTCAGTGGCACTAACATACAGTTCCTGGCCTATAGTAAATTTCCATTATATAATTGCTTTAAAAGAGCTCAATCTTTCCTTTTCCTACTTTAGCCGATTTCTTCTACCTGGCAACAACAAGAATGACTGTAAAATAGAGACTCTATTAACTTACTTTCTTGCCTCCCTAAACTTATGTTTTTACCCAACTCTAACCTTTCCCTTCATGTGTCAAAGGAAGAAGGTGTGACTTTGTTGCTAGCTTCTTGAAGCAGATGGGACAATGGGAGGTTTACAGATGAAGACCCGGGTCTGGTCCTTGGCTGACTTACTCCATCATCTGCCCTGAGCACTGCAGGGAAATAAAAGCAGGAAAGGTTAGGGACCTCCTCCTGGCCAGACTTAAAAGTCTGACACAGCCAGCCTTTTTTGTCTTGACTCTACAAAATAGGAATATGCCTTACAAACAGCATAGTAGCAAGAGCAAGAATTCTGGAGCCAGGCAGGTCTAACGCTATATACAACTTCCATCATGGCCTACCTGCATGGCCTTTGGAAATCACCTTAACCTCTTCTCCTAGATGCAATTTTACTGACTATTGCAGATGTGATTCTGTGACCACAAATTTAGCAGTGCAAGAAATATAACTTCCTTTATTTTTCTCCAGTGTTTAAGGCTCCTATTTGGCTAGAGGAGCAAATACTCAATCATTTCAAGGATTTCCTTGTTCTCCAGGACTCATACAGTTCTAAGGTCTAGGTTGAGGATTTCTGATCCTGGATTAGTCAGGATCCATCCACACTGACATCTGCTGAGATGCCCACTCCCACCCGGTCTTTCGTTGTCAGTCCATGCAGGTTGCCCCTGAGTCATGCCTCATTCGGGAACCTAAGGCTTCGGCAGGCCCACCCCAATCTGAGCTAGTTTCATGCCCTTCATGTGAGTGTACGGGAGCCAGTCTTCTCCCTGGCTTTGTCGGGCTGTAAGAGACTCAGAGGGGCTCTTTAAGATCCTTCTCCACTTCCATGCCACTCTCAACTTGAATCCTTCTGCTGCCCTTACACCTTGCTGGGACACCAGGAACTCTGTGAAGCTGCCTATGGCCCATAATGCAGGACACATCAGGGTGCCATATCTGCCCCAGGCCTTTCTGCTTCCTAGGGCTCTGAGAATTAGAGACACGAATCTCTTCGTTTTCAAATTGCCTAAAGCTTTTTATTTTTGAAAATTAAGTCCTAGGCTCCTTAAAATCAAAAGACTTTTTCTCCTACTTTCTTTTGTAACATTCGTTCTATGAATTAATGGGTGTCACATGGGAAAAGGCTAATGGGTACACAGAGACTGCAGGAAAAATGTCAGTTAATATTTCAAAACATCTCAACCACGTGTATAAAGTGGGATGAGATTATTTTTAGGCCTATTATGAGGATTCAATGGACTAACACAGCTTAATCTCATAACAGCGTCTGATTTAAAACAGATACTAGATAAATATTAGTTCCCTTCTCTTAGTTCCTCCTACCCTTCTGGCCGTCTGTCTTTTCCTCAATGGCTATTCTTTCGCTATCTTTTCTTTAAAATCTAGTGGCTCCTAAATTGCTATGTGTTTATCTCTCAGAACGTCCTACTTTTTATAATCCACAGACACCTCACACTCATCTTGCCTGGAACTGCACCCAGTGTCAATCTTCATGGTGATTTTTAATCCTCTCTTCTTTTTCTCGTCCTTTGTCTTTCATCCACACCTCAAATCAATGCTCAGCGCTGGTGTCAGAAAAATAAACTTGATGGGATGACTAACTGTGACGTGACACAAGAACTTTATCTCTACTTAAAAATTAGAGGTTTGAAAAGGTACATATTGTACTATATATAATATACATATTATATATAAATTATATATTTATATAACTTATTATTTATTATAAATATTCATATATATAATTGCTTTTAAAAGACCTCGATTCTTTCCTTCCCTCGCTCCAGCAGACTTTTTCTACTTGGCAACAACAAAAATTACTGGAAAATATGAATTCTTTTAACTTATTTTCTTGTAAGTTACTTTCTTGTTTATGTAACAGCATGTATTATATAATATATAGTATTTAAATTATGTATAGAGTAATGAGTTCCTATAATGATATTGAATTTATTTATTTTTCCTTCCCCCCCCCCCCCAGGAAGATTAGCCCTGAGCTAACATCCACTGTCAATCCTCCTCTTTTTGCTGAGGAAGACTGGCCCTGAGCTAACATCTGTGCCCATCTTCCTCTACTTTATGTGTGAGACCCCTGCCACAGCATGGCTTGACAAGCAGTGTGCAAGTCTGCACCTGGGATCCGAACCAGCGAACCCTGGGCCGCCGAAGTGGAATGTGCAAACTTAACCACTGTGCCACCAGCTGGCCCCAATACTGTCACATTTGTAACAGAATTAAAAAAAAAAAGAAAAAGGGGGAAAAAAAGCTAAATGTTAGTTCCCCATCTGTATCATCATGGTGCGTATCACATCATTTAGGGCTTGGAACACAGTCGACCATCAACACACAGTTCCTGACTAAATGAATGCGCCTGGGAGGCTTTGCTGCTGCCCTCCTCTCCACCTTGCTGGGTTGCTCCTACTGGGTGGAGCGCACATGATGCTAATCCCTTAGACGCTGCTGCTGGGAATTCCCTTTTCCAAATCAAGCCACTGTGTTTCCCGCTTGGCTCAATCATACTTGTTTTCAAGCTCAACTTAAATATGAACTGCTGTGTTAAGCCTTTGTCGACACTGTAGGTTATTTCTCCCTTCCCAGTGAAATTGTTTCCTTCTTTGTCTTTCCACATCACTTTGTGACTGCCTTTTCCAAGTATTTCAGCACTATGGATTTCACTATTTAGTATATGTATTATCTCTTATTCTCACCCTACAAAGTGAGTTTCTTGAAAAGCTTGTTTTCTTCTTTTGATTCTACCATCAACTTGCACAACAGACACTCTGAGTTTTCATTTAGTTTAGCTGGGTGGAGAACTTGAAGGCAAGAAGATTAAGAGCTGTTAACCCAACCAAACACATTGAACAGTATGCTTGGGTTTTATTGTTTTTAAGCGAAAACATGACAGTTTGCCTATCCAGGACGTTAGACGCACCTTTACCTAATAATACTTCCTTCCACCTATTGGTTCACTCAGACAGAAGGAAAATCCAGGTCCTTGTTCCCCAGGAGCTCCTGAGTGGACAGCACATTACAAATCCATGGTTTTCTTGCCTCCGAAACTTCTAACACTCCAGTGAACAAACATGCATTTGAAGACACTCTGTCCAAACCAAAGCAGTGATATAGAGCAAGCAGCAGGAGTATGAGAGATCAGTTGGGGCAGATCAAGTCAGTCTTGTTCTCCTGGCACACAGAGCTTTAGAACACAGTGGGATGCCCATTCTGCAACCCATCTCCAGCATACTCATTTGGTTAATGGTGCATTCTAGTTCTTGAGACACAACATCTGCTCCTTCTCTCAATGAATAGTTGAAATACATGGTCCAATTTTTGAAGGTAAACACATTTTTCACCTGTTAGCACAGGTTTCTGCAAAGATAAAGACAAACTCTTCTCATTGGCAAATTTCCTACTCTAGCTAGAGTTCATCCTGTTGCCTCACTATAAATCTTTGGTTTCCATTTTTGTTCTCCCAGAAAAAAACAAAAGACATTCCAGAAATTTTGGAATCAATTTCTCAAGTTATTTACACTGAGAGACTCAACTTAAAAATTATCCATCTTGAAGCACCTTAGCCCCCAAAAGAACACTATCCACAGTCCAGCTGATCTCAACACCCAAATGTAGAAGCTAATTATTGAAGCCACGTCCTCCTTGATTTAAGATCTTTTAATGGACAGCTAGAAGCTTAACCATCACTTCACACTTGCCATAGAGCCAATCAGTTGGAGGAAAAAGATATTTTTATGTCAATCGAGAAATCCTTGGGGATGTTGTAGCCTATTACAATGCATTACCCTTTGGCCACTGTTATTTAAGGCTCTGGCATTAAAGAGCATGTGCCAGAAATAATTAGAAGCTAATCTTAATTGCATTCATAAATAAACAGAGCATTTATCACTGGGGTGTTTCTACTGTCTAAACAAGAAGGCTGGGGAGTCCATCTTCCCTTATGCCAGCATCACTGTTGCTATTAATCAAAGCAGCGGGTTGAGATTCAGAGGTATTGCTTGAACACTGCAAATATTTAACACCAATGTGATTACTATTATCCTGCATTAATGTCCTACCACAAGCATTAACAAGGCTAGTATAGCAAACTGACCAATTTTCAATGCCCCTAGCACCCCGTGGTGAAAGAGATGGATTTTCCAGGAAACAGCCATCCTGGAAAACAGCAATATATAGGGCTTAGGCTGGCCTTACACATTTTAGTGGTTACAAAAAAGTCTCACCCCACCCCTCGAGAGTTACAGCTCACTAAGGTATGACACTGAATCACCTTATCTCTTCCAGTAACTGCTCTGTTGTGCCCGGCTCAGGGGCATTCATCTGAATGACACTAACCTCAAAATCAGAATTTGAGTTCTAAATCTTGAGCATGTGATATTTTTCTTTATGAGCAAGATTTCAGAGAGTCCAAAAGAAGAGAGAGAACCACCAAGACACACCTGGCTTGCACTTGTTCACAACTCATCTTGGTTATTGCAACATCCTGTCCTTAGAATGACCTTACAGAAAAGGAGAGCTAAAGGGAATAGCTACAAAAATGAGAATGGCTGAGGAGTAAATAAAACAACAGGAAGGCAGGCGGGGGCTGCAGTGCCCAGACTGAACCAGAATAAAGCAAATTCATTATACTGTAAATTGCTCGCACTCTATGGGAGTCTATTAGGAGGAGTTTGTGAGAACTAGGAAAGGGGGCTGGATTCCTACTATATTCAGAGCCCATCAATCACTCTCAAATCCCCAGAGCCAAAGAAATCTAACTCCCGATGAATTGTTCATGGGTGTAGAGGGTGAGTCAAGAGCAGGTAAATTAAACCCCCGATAGCCCTATCCATGGTGTGGAGTACATTTACAGGTCTTTCTTCTGCATTTGGGCTGTGAAAGCTTGTGGACAATTTGCCATTGTGAGGGCCCAGTACAAAGCCAGCCAGAGTGTCTAGTGCTCAGTATATTTCTGTTGACTCTAAGAGGATAGTGCTGAAGCGTTAAAGCACTTAGCACATAGCAAGCGCTCAATAAATATCAGTGATTCAGCAGCTGCACAGTCGCCTCCTCCATTTAAGCCTGGCCTCTCCAGCATGGATGTAACATCCACATTACAGGATATATGAACCTCCTCATTCTCTCATCACTGCTTCATTCATTCATTTATTCATTCATTCGTTTGTTCATTTATGATAAATATTCATTTAACAAATGTTGATAGAGCAGTTACCATGTGCTGGGCACTGTTAATCACATGTTTTGGAATCTGGTAAAAGCTTTGGCATCAGATGGATCTGGGTTCAAATCCTGGCTCTGTGATTTGAGTAAGTTCCTTAATGTCTCTGAGCTTCAGTTTCCTCATCCACAAGATGAACATAATAATAATACCTCCCTTGGGTTATCATGAGGATTAAAAGAGCTTGTACAGTGAGGTATTTAGAACAGAGCTTAACACATGGTAACTCCATAAATGTAGTGGCTTTAAGGCCCCACTTGCATCCAGCATCACTGTGACCCCTACCCTGCCTTTCAAAGCCCTTGTTAATTTTATCTTCCTCTGAACTCAACTAATATTTGCTGTCTGTTCTATCAAGTTTAGCTCTTGACTTTTTAATTCATTTGGTAGTATTTCCTCCTTGGCCTATTTCCTGAGTCTCTTTCTTTGGCTTTGCTCATGGAGAAGCACAATCTCAAAGCAGCCCAGGCTATGAGTAAATTATGTGCTGGGGACTCAGTCCAGATGAAGATCAGTGCAGGAAAAAGCTCGTCTTCATAGAGGCAGAGCAAGGCTGGAGGGAGAATGAATAGACTGCTCATAGGATGAACAGAAAAGCAGGACAGGGCTCAGAAAGGAGAGGAACAGATGAGTGCCTGATGCCTATGTCAGAGAGAGTGGGGCATATTCTGTAGTGTGAGGAGTCCCCTAGAGCATAGGGATTCTGTGGGGGAAGTTGTATGAGGACAGTGGTTCACAGAACCTGGATGGGGAAATAGAAGATTTCCAAAATGAATTATGGGGCACTCAACATAGTTAGGGGCCATCAACAGTCATGTTTACCCTATTTCTTCATCCCTAATCTTTAACTCTTGTTGGTTATAAGCAACTTTAGTTTCATTGGTAGGAAGAGAGTGCCCCAAAGTGACTTTACCTCTGCACCTCCTGAGCTCCTTGGCACATCTGGATGCCCAGTCATGGGCTGGGATCCAGGATCATAATTCCAAAGAATGGACTGATTAGTAGCAGAGAGGTGAGAAAGAGGCAGTTATGGTCCCTTAAGCTCAGTGTTACTGATTTTAAAGTGGGATTCTTAATACTCTGAAATTGTGAGCAAAGTTTTATGAGTGTATATATGTGAGCATTTTTTTTTCTCTAAGAAGAGGGTCGGTAGATTTCATCAGATTCTCAAAGAGGACTGTGAATTGCCCCTCCCCTGCTGTGCTTGGAGGAATGACATGGGACAGTGTATACTCCCTTGACATCCACTGAATACTCTTCAAAGCCTGCCACCAGGGGCAGGAAAAGAAGGACAGAGAATATAGGGTCAGCCTCCGCCTCCCCCACTTCAGTAAGAGCAATTCTTTTTTAACTTGTTTTTTCATATAGAAATAGTTTCACTCTATAAAAAGTTGGAAGAATAATCAGACAAATGAAGAGTAGGATTATCTAGCTAAAGTGAGTCCTTTAGCTTTATATCCACCTCCACATTGCAGGCCTGCCTCTTATAACAGGGTGCCTGGCATCTACTCAGTGTCTGAGGCTACAGTCCTGGACCACAATCGTGCAATAGACTATATGCTGCATTGATTTCCCAGCTGATGACTCCATTTCTCATTTCCTGTTTTCATTCTTTCTATGTCAATATTATTTTATTTATGTAGTTTCTGGTAACTACTATGATTTTTCTCAAGGGTGATTCTGTTTCTCCATGCCAGCTATGCTGCCCCAGATCTCCTTGGATAATGCTTTTTACAATTCAGTCCAGCCCCAGCCCTCTCCAGGCCCGACTCCTATTATACAGGTACAATGTCCACAGGCTCACTTGAGTCCTGAGCTCTATAGGCAGATTTGGATATCCACCATGCATTAGGAAATATGACCACTGTGTAGATATAAGCCCTTCAAGCTCCACATCCATTCATTATGTCTTCTGAAACCCAGAGGGTATTCATATCAGCCCATCCCAACACCAACCCACAATGGCAGCCCATCACAGTACACAGCTGCCTATAGCTCTCAATTCCTCAAATGGAAATAATACAGAAATTGAAAAAAACATATTCACAGCAATAGGAAAATGGTTAAATATATTATGGTATATTCATTCAAGGTAATGGTATGTGGACAATTTAACTGATACTAATGAATAATATTTAATGGCATATGAAAAACATTTATGATTTAATCTTAAGTGAAAAAAATGTAAAACCAAATTATACAAAGCTTCATGAGAAGTGATGAATAAAAAACAAATTATTTGAGATATTGCAAATCTTTATGTTTCTCCTGGTTATTTCTGACAGTTACAAGGTGGCTGCTGCAGCACTAACCATCAAGTCTACATTCCAGCAGGTAGGAGGAATAAGGAGAAAAGGATATTACCTAAATCAAGAAGCAAAAGCTTTCCCCAAAATCCCAAGGCACAATTCTATCTATATCCCTTTGTCCAGCACTTTGATACATGACAAGGCCTGGATGGAAAATACATAAAGAAAAGAAGCTTGGGAATGGGGTTTGAGTCAGTCAATTGATAAGTGCCCCAGGTGGTAAATGAAAAGTTCTGGGCTTGGAATAGTCTATCACAGTAACTACTGAATTGAGTAAGATCAGAATATAAAGAGAAATTTTCTTCCTTCCTTCCTTTCTTTCTTTTTTTAAAAAAATTTTTTATTGAGTTAATGATAGGTTACAATCTTGTGAAATTTCAGTTGTACATTATTGTCTGTCAGCCGTGTTGTAGGGGCACCACTTCACCCTTTGTGCCCACCCCCCACCCCTCCTTTCCCCTGGTAGCCACCAATCTGTTCTCTTTGTCCACATGTTTAAATTCCTCATATGAGTGGAGTCATACAGAAATTGTCCTTCTCTATCTGGCTTATTTCGCTTAACATAATTCCCTCAAGGTCCATCCATGTTGTTGCAAATGGGACGCTTTTGTTCTTTTTTATGGCTGAGCAGTATTCCATTGTATATATATATACCACATCGTTTTTATCCAAACATCTGTTGATGGGCACTTAGGTTGCTTCCACATCTTTGCTATTGTAAATAATGCTGCAATGAACATTGGGGCGCATGGGACTTTTGGAATTGCTGACTTCAAGCTCTTTGGATAGACACCCAGTAGTGGGATAGCTGAATCGTATGGTAGTTCTATTTTTAATTTTTTGAGGCATCTCCATACTGTTTTCCATAGTGGCTGCACCAGTTTGCATTCCCACCAGAAGTGTATGAGGGTTCCTTTTTCTCCACAACCTTGCCAACATTTCTTACTATTTGTTTTAGTTATTTTCATCATTCTAATGGGTGTAAGGTGATATCTTAGTGTAGTTTCAATTTGCATTTCCCTGATGATCATCGATGATGAACATCTTTTCATGTGCCTATTGGTCATCTGTATATCTTCTTTGGAGAAATGTCTGTTCATGTCTCCTGCCCATGTTTTGATCGGGTTGTTTAATTTTTTGTTGTTGAGTTGCGTGAGTTCTTTATATATTATGGATATTAAGCCTTTGTCGGATGTGTTACTTGCAAATATTTTTTCCCAGTTAGTGGGTTGTTTTGTTGTTTCAATCCTGTTTTCCCTTGCCTTGAAGAAGCTCTTTAGTCTGATGAAGTCCCATTTGTTCATTCTTTCTATTGTTTCCCCTGTCTGAGAAGACATGGTGTCTGAAAATATCCTTTTAATACTGATGTCAAAGAGTGTGTTGCCTACATTTTCTTCTAGAAGCCTTATGGTGTCAGGTCTCAGCTTTAGGTCTTTGATCCATTTTGAGTTTATTTTGATGAATGGTGAGAAAGCATGGTCAATTTTCATTCTTTTATATGTGACTTTCCAGTTTTCCCAAAACCATTTGTTGAAAAGACTTTCTTTTCTCTATTGTACACCCTCAGCTCCTTTGTCAAAGATTAGCTGTCCATAGACGTGTGGTTTTATTTCTGGGCGTTCAATTCTGTTCCATTGATCTGTGCACCTGTTTTTGTACCAGTACCATGCTGTTTTGATTACTGTAGCTTTGTAGTATGTTTTGAAGTCAGGGATTGTGATGCCTCTAGCTGTGTTCTTTTTTCTCAGGATTTCTTTAGCAATTCGGGGTCTTTTGTAGCCCCATATGAATTTTAGGATTCTTTGTTCTAATTCTGTAAAGAATGTCATTGGGATTCTGATTTGGATGTCATTGAATCTGTAGATTGCTTTAGGTAGAACGGACATTTTAACTATGGTTATTCTTCCAATCCATGTGCATGGAATGTCTTTCCATCTCTTTATGTCGTCATCCATTTCTTTCAGAAAGCCTTGTAATTTTCATTGTATAGGTCTTTCACTTCCTTAAATTCACCCTGAGGTATTTTATTCTTCTTGTTGCCATTGTGAATGGTATTGTGTTCTTGAGTTCTTTTTCTGTTAGTTCGTTGTTAGAATATAGAAATGCTACTGATTTATGTAAATTGATTATATACCCTGCAACTTTGCTGTAGTTGTTGATCACTTCTAAAAGTTTTCCAACGGATTCCTTGGGGTTTTCTATATATAAGATCATGTCGTCTGCAAACAGCAAGAGTTTCACTTCTTCCCGCCCTATTTGGATTCCTTTTATTCCTTTTTCTTGTCTGATTGCTCTGGCCAGGACGTCCAGTACTATGTTAAATAAGAGTGGTGATAGAAGGCATCTTTGTCTCGCTCCTGTTCTCAGGGGGATGTCACTGAGTTTTTGCCCATTGAGTATGATGTTGGCTGTGTGTGTGTCATATATGGCCTTTATTATGTTGAGGTTGTTCCCTTCTATCCCTATTTTGTTCAGAGTTTTTATCATAAATGGCTGTTGGATCTTGTCAAATGCTTTCTCTGCATCTATTGAGATGATCATGTGGTTTTTATTCCTCAGTTTGTTGATGTGGTGTATCACGTTGATTGATTTGTGGATGTTGAACCATCCCTGTGTCCCTGGTATGAATCCAACTGGATCATGATGTATGATCCTTTTGATGAATTTCTGTACTCGGGTTGCCAAAATTTTGTGGAGAATTTTTGCATCAATGTTCATCAGCGATATTGGCCTGTAGTTCTCTTTTTTCATGCTGTCCTTGTCAGGCTTTGGTATCAGCGTAATGTTGACCTCGTAGAATGTGTTAGGAAGTGTTCCATCCTCCCTAATTTTTTTGGAATAGCTTGAAAAGGATAGGTATTAAAGCCTCTCTGAAAGTTTGGTAGAATTCCCCAGGAAAGCCATCTGGTCCTGGGGTTTTAGTCTTTGGGATGCTTTTGATGGCTATTTCAATCTCTTTCCTTGTGATTGGTCTGTTCAAATTGTCTGCTTCTTCTTGAGTGAGCTTTGGGAGATTGTAGGAGTCCAAGAATTTATCCATTTCCTCTAGATTATCCATTTTGCTGGCATATAGTTTTTCATAGTATTCTCTTATAATCTGTTATATTTCTGCGGAGTCTGTTGTTATTACTCCTCTTTCATTTCTGATTTTGTTTATTTGAGCTTTCTCTCTTTTTTCTTTGTAATTTTGGCAGGGGTTTGTCAATTTTATTTATCTTCTCAAAGAACCAGCTCTTTGTTTCATTGATCCTTTCTACTGCCTTTTTTGTTTCAATAGTATTTATTTCTGCTCTGATTTTTATTATTTCTCTCCTTCTGCTGACTTTGGGCTTTGTTTGTTCTTCTTTCTCTAATTCAGTTAGGAGTAGTTTAAGATTGCTGATTTGGGTTTTTTCTTGTTTGTTAAGATGTGCCTGAATTGCGATGAATTTTCCTCTTAATACAGCTTTTGCTGCATCCCATATGCGTTGGTATGGCATGTTATCATTTTCATTTGTCTCCAGGTATTTTTTTGATTTCTTCTTTAATTTCTTCAATGATCCATTGCTTGTTCAATATCATATTGTTTAGTCTCCATATCCTTGTGCCTTTCTCAGCTTTTTTCCTGTAATAATTTCTAGCTTTATAGCATTATGATCGGAGAAGATGCTTGTTATTATTTCAATCTTCTTAAATTTATTGAGGCTTGCCTTGTTTCCCAACATATGGTTTATCCTTGAGAATGTCCCATGCATGCTTGAGAAGAATGTGTATTCTGCTGTTTTTGGATGGAGTGTTCTACATATGTCTATTAAGTCCAACTATTTTAGCTTTTTGTTTAGCTCCACTGTTTCTCTGTTGATTTTCTGTCTGGATGATCTGTCCGTCGATGTGAGTGGGGTGTTGAGGTCCCCTACTATTATTGTCTTATTTTTGATACCTTCTTTTAGGTTTGTTAATAGTTGCTTTATGAACTTTGGTGCTCCTGTGTTGGGTTCATAGATATTTATAAGCATTATTTCTTCTTGATGAAGTATCCCTTTGATCGTTATATATTGGCCCTCTATGTCTCTCTTTACCTGCCTTATCTTGAAGTCTGTTTTGTCTGATATAAGTATTGCAACACCTGCTTTCTCTTGCTTGCCATTATCTTGGAGTATGGTCTTCCACCCCTTCACTCTGAGCCTGTGTTTGTCCTTGGAGCTGAGGTGTGTTTCCTGGAGGCAACAAATTGTTGGATCTTGTTCTTTAATCCATTTTGCCACTCTGTGTCTTTTTATTGGAGAGCTCAATCCATTTACATTGAGGGTGATTATTGATTTATGAGGGCTTAATGCTGTCATTATATCATTCGTTTTCCTGCATTCCTTTGTTTCTCGTACTGTGTGTTTTGATCTACCCATTGAGTTATGCAGTTTTTATGCTCTGTTTCTTAGTTTTTCCTTATTTATGTTTTGTGTCTCTGTTCTGTTTTTTAGTTTAGTGGCTACCCTGAAGTTTGTATTCAGAATTTCATGCATAAAATAGTCCATTTCCTGGTGGCCTCTTATTTCCTCAGTCTAAACTGTTTCAGTCCCTTTCCTCCTCCCCTGCTAAGTTATTATTCTCATATGTTATTCCAACTTGTGTTGTGAGTTTGTGGTTAAAGTGACAAGATTGCCTTTGTTTTGGCTGTTTTCCTTCCCTTTAGCCTAATGCTATAGTTGAATATTTGCTATCCTATTCTGATTCTGTCTACCTATTTATCACCTTACTCTGTGTTTTGTGACCCCTTTCTCCCTTTTTACTATTTTCAGGTATGAGGGCCTTCTTGAGGGTTTCTTGTAGGGAGAGGTCTCATGTCTATGAAGTCCCTTAGCTTTTGTTTGTCTGGGAAAGATTTAATTTTTCCTTAATATCTGAAGGATATTTTTGCTGAATAGAGTATTCTTGGCTGAAGATTTTTATCTTTTAAAGTTTTAAGTATGTCATTCCATTCTTTCCTAGCTTGTAAGGTTTCTGTGGAGAAATCTGATGAAAGTCTGGTAGAGGTTCCTTTGTAGGTTTTTTTCTTCTGCCTTGTTGCCCTGAGTATTCTCTCTTTGTCATTCATTTTTTCCAGTTTTACTACTATATGCCTTGCAGTAGGTCTTTTTATGTTGAAAAATCTAGGAGATCTGAAATCTTCCTCCACACACATTTCCCTCTCATTCCCTAGATTTGGGAAGTTCTCTGCTATTATTTCTTTGAGTATACTTTCTGCTCCATTCTTCTTCTCTTCACCTTCTTGAATACCTGTAATTCTTATTTTGCATTTCCTCATAGAGTCAGATATTTCTTGGAGACTTTTTCATTTCTTTTTAGTCTCAGTTCTCTCTTCTCCTCTGTCTGGAGCAATTCAACATGTCTATCTTTGATTATGCTGATTTGCTCCTCTATGGTGTCCACACGAGCATTCAGGGAATCCATATTTTGTTTTACCTCTTCCATTGTGTCTTTCATCTCTAGTATTTCTGATTGATTCTTCTTTATAGTTTCAATCTCTTTTGTGAAGTAGCTCCTGAACTTGTTGAATTGTTTCTCTATATTCTCTTTTACCTCATTGAGTTTTTTGACGATAGATATTTTGAATTCATTGTCACTTAGTTTACTTATTTCTGAGTCCTCAGGACTGAATTCTGGGTATTTATTTTCTCTCTGTTCTGGAGATTTGATGAACTGTCTGATGCTGGAAGAACGGGGTTTTCCCATTGTGATATTATTCGGTTGCAGTTATAGACTATCACCACTGGATGGGAGTCGAAAGCCGCTTATTCTGAGCCCTCCAACTTCAGCTGAGATGGTGTGGTGCAGAGTGGCATGGCGTGGTGCTGGCGGGGGGTGCTTTCTCCTGCATGCAGTCCCGGGTTTCCCGATCAGTTCTAGCTATCTGGTCTCCTGGGGTCTTGGCTTGCTGAGGTCACCCCGCGTGAAAGCTTTCACCTTGTTGGAGGCCTTCCCTTTAGGTTGCAAGGGCCCTAGGGTGTCCTGGGAAATCCCTCGGATGCACAACCCCTCCACCGCTCCTTCCATCACAGAGCCTCCGGCAGCAGCAGTCCCAGTCTTTAGGAGAGGAACCGAAGATCTCTCTTACCCTGTTCCAGCTCCTCCGAGGGGGTCTCCAGCCTCTCTGCCCTCCGTCCTTTGGCTGCCATGACTCTCCGAGGATTCCTGTGCTATTAAGGTATTTTCTGTTGGACTACGGTGACTCCTTTTTGTTGTATGTTGGAGGGGAGAGAGTCCCCAGCAAGCTCACTATTCCATGATGCTGATGTCACTCCTCCTAGGTAGTTTTTAATAATTCCATTGTCCTGGTTTTTCTGTAGAAAAATAAAAGTTGTTTTGTCAGAAAAAGGATTCCTTGTATTCTGGCTTAGGCTTGCCCTTGGCTGATTGAATTTGGGCTGTTTCCTAATGACTCTTTTCATCACATGTCTAGAAAAACCATTTAAAAAGTACATCTTCTTTGGAGATATGTTCTTAGATCTCAATGCCAGGTAGCCTCTTAAAATCACTTCAAAGCATGTGTGTGTATGAATTTACATATATGTATATATGCATGCTATATGCCCACATTCTATATACATATGTGTGCATGTATATAAATATATGTAATATTTTACATTTCCTTACCTCAGCCACCATTCTCAGTGTCACACTCTTTAACTTGTAAACATTGATCTACTACCTTCAGAATCTTGATCTCTAATATTCTGTTCTTAAGAGATCTTCCTATATTTACAGTTCTGTCTTTAATAGTTCTTTAGCTCTCATCTGACCTCATCAAAACTTGTCTTTGATTCATTAATCCTACCACTCTCTCATCATCCTTTGGTTTTCTCTCTCTTCTCATTCCTTCTCACGCAGGTAAGAGCCCATCATCTATCACTATAATTCAGGGCTTGCAATCTCAAAAGCTTACAAAGTGAGGCAGGAGACAAACAAGTGAAACAGGCAAGACAGAACACAGCAAGAGCATGTAGGGACGTGGCGTATCAAACTGTGCTCCATCTAATGGCATTCAAATGTGTAGTTTTAATACAATGTGCAAGCCAAACAAAATCTGCCTCCAGGCTAAATTTGTCCATTCACCTCCCACCTTATTTCCATTGATTGCTGATCTCTCAGACTTCAACTTTTGTTAAACTTACTATCTGCTTTCCCCATGTTTGTATCCAAGTTGCTTCAGATTGCAGAAGAGAAAAACCATACAATCAGACTTACCAGCTTCACTTTCAATTCACTCTCACATCCTGTGGCAAGTTCTCTGCACTGAGAAGCCATCCTTCCATACTTGCTAGTCTCTTCTTCTCTCAGAGCTGACAATTTCATAATTTATCCTCTCCACTTACTTTCTTATTAGGATGTTTTTAGCTTCAGCAATAGAGTTGCCAACTAAAATGGCTTCTATTTATAAGAAATCCACTTACTAACTCAGTTATTTGTTATCCTGTTTCTTTTTTTTAATATCAGTTATTACAGCCTACATCAATTTGGGTTTCGCTAACTGTTTTTTTTTTAATTTCCCTCTGCCAGAACACAAACTTCTTGAAGGCAAGGAGCACGTCTCCCTTATTCACCAAGTAGCTCCAAGATCTAGAACAATGGCTGCTTATATTAGGTACTCACTAAACACATGTTAAATGAAGGAATTCATCAAGACAAGGTTCCACATGTTTGAAATTCCAAGAAATCCATGCTAAAAGACTATTTCCAGTAAGATCTAGAATAGGGCTTGGCCTCTCCATACAGGGCGAAATAATAAATATTTTCAGCTTTGCAGGCCATACTGTCTCTGTCACAGCTATTCAAGTCTGCTGTTGTAACATGGAAGCAGCCATAGGTAATACACAAAGAATGGGAGTGGCTGGATTTGGGCTACAGTCATAGTTTGCAGACCCCTGTTCTAGATGAACAGAGTCTTTGCATAAACCAAAGTCCTGGGCTCACACTGCTACTTGTGGATGCTCAAGAAATTATACATGAATGAATGTATTCACAGCTATACTCTTTACTGAAAGGCAGCACAGCAGAGTGATGGAGAGTATGGCCTCTGGGGCCAGATTGCTTGGTTCAAGTCCTGGTCTGCCACTTACATGCTTTGTGACCATGAACAAGTCACTACCCTCTCTGCACCTCTCTTTCCTCATCCTTAAAATAGGAATAATAACAGTGTCTATGTCCTAGGGGTAAATTAGGATTAAATGAGATAATCTTTGTGAAACCCTTAGAGTAGAGCTTGACACATGGTATGAGCTAGATATGTGTATTGAATAAATATGGAATAGGTTCTTGAAAAGCACTTTACATACATTATCTCATTTCCTTCACGTGGAAGTCCAGTGAGGTAGGTATAAGTATTATCTCCATTTTAAAGACATGGGAAGTGGGATTCAGAGAAACCAGGCAAAATTCTTCTCGTCATACATCTAGTAAGTGATAGCATTAGGGCCAGATAAATACATTTAGAGATTAAAAAGCTCTGAAAAGAAAATATAATACATTTCTCCTACCCAATTTCAATTCAAATAAAGGTCACGAATTCAGATTGGCTTCTGTACTGGTTTTAAAACATGGCTGCTAATACTCTGACACAATTCCCATGAAGAGGAATCCCCTCATCTTGAATATAGGTGGCTTTGAGACTGCTTAAACCAATAGATTATGGTGAAATTGTCATTATGTGACTTCCAAGGCTAGGCCATAAAGGGCCACTCAGCTTTTGCTTTCTTCACTGGAACACAATCTCCTAGAACTTTGAGCTGCCATATAAAATGCCCAATTATCCTGAGATTGCTTTGTTGTGAGGAAGTCAAAGCCACATAGACAGGCCATGCAAAGGTGCTTAATGCAATAGTCCCATCTGACCCCAGCCTTAGAGTCATCCTAGCCCAGGATCCAGACACGTGAGTGAAAGTCTTCAGATGATTCCAGCTCCCAGCCACGAAGTAAACCACAGGCATTTAACTCTTCCCAGCTGAAGCCCCAGACATCATGGAGCAGACAGACCATCCCCACTGTCATCTGTCTGAGTTCTCGAACCACAGAATCCATAAGTATATTAAAACAGTCGGTGTTTTATGAGACTAAGTTCTGGGGTGCTTTGTTAGCACATAGACAAACAGAACAGCTCCTTTTCTGATTGCCCTAAACTAAAATTACTGTTCATCAGTGAAATCACTCATTTTCCAGTGGCCCTGCTTTGCTGCTCCATGAATGTCTTTTGAGTCATCCAGATGAGAAGGAGCTGGGATTTGAACCCAAGAAGACTTCCTTCAGAGCAGGGCTGCTGACCTCCACACTCTACTAGATGACCTTAAGACAATCATTTCATTTCTTTGGGCCAGTTTCTCCTTCTAAAATGGTGACCAAAGCCTGCTTTGCAGGATTGCCATGAGAATCAAATGATACCATGAGTGTAAAACTGATTTAAATGAATTTAGACTCCAGACCTTTGGCAAGAGACCTGGGGCAGAGGGCAGTTTTAATCTTCCTGGGGTTCCAGTCTTGCAAAGAAGCCTATTTTCCCAAACAAATCAATAGCGTTGATGCCACAGCCATCAGAAGAGCAACCACACTTCTCACCATACACTGGGGACTCCTAAAGAGTCTATGAGTGTGCACGTGTATGTAATTTAATAGTGGCTCAGCCTTGTGAATTTGAAACAACTCAAGTGCCTGACGTGAAAGCGAGTGACAGTACTTGGAACGAGGGCCATGAAATGCAAATACATTGCAAATCACTCAGTCTTGCTGTCAGGGGAATCATAGTCACCATATATATTTTCTTAAATGTAGTTTCCCAGAAAACCTTTCATAAAATTCATGACTGTGACTGACCTCTGCTACATTCTTGCCTCTATAGCTCCCACTTCCCTGTCAAATACAACCCAAACTTATAATGTACTTGTGGAAAACACTGTTGATTGGTTGCTGAACAGCCATTCTCAGCCCCCTTCTCTCTTTCTGCCTCCTATATAGTCCTAAAACCAGTGCTTGCCATCCTAGCTTCCTGTGCAGCTAAGGGCAGCCAGTTTACTTGAGCAGAAGTCTTCTGGGAAAGGTCTTTTGTAAAATATTTATCTTTCCTGATATAAGGGCACATGAAGCTGACGAAGCCTTTCCCAATTACTTTTTCTACTGCCTTGAATGCATAGTGGATGGAGCTGCAGCAGCCATCTTATGACAATGAGGGAAACTCTAAAAGTGATAGCTGTTCTTTTTTTCCCACATTTTCTTTTTTTATTATTATTATTTTTAATTGCAGTAATATTGGATTATAACAATATATAGCTTTCAGATATACATCATAATATATTTCAAATTCTGTGTAGATTACACCATGTTCACCACCCAAAAACTAATTATAGTCCATCTCCTCACATGTGACCCTAATCACCCCTTTTGCCCTCCCCCCTTCCCCTATGATAGACACCAATCCAATCTCCACTGCTATGTGTTTGTTTGTCATTGCTTTTTCTTCTACTTATGAGTGAGATCATATGGTATTTGACTTTCTCCCTCTGACTTATTTCATTCAGCATAATACCCTCAAGGACCATCCATGTTGTCACAAATGGCTGGATTTCATAATTTCTTATGGCTGAGCAATATTCCATTGTGTATATATACCACCTCTTCTTTATCCATTCATCCCTCAATGGGCACCTGGGTTGCTTCTAAATCTTGGCTATTGTGTATAATGCTGCAGTGAACATAGGGGTGCATGTATCTTTATGCATCTGTGTTTTCATGTTCTTTGGATAAATACCCAGCAATGGGATAGCTGGATCATATGGTAGATCTATTCTTAATTTTCTGAGGATACTCCATACTGTTTTCCATAGTGGCTGCACCACTTTGCACTCCCCCCAGCAGTGTATGAGGTTCCCTTCTCTCCACATCCTCTCCAACACTTGTTTCCTGTCTTGTTAATTACAGCCATTCTGATGGGAGTGAGGTGATATCTCATTGTAGTTTTGATTTGCATTTCCCTGATAGCTAATGATGTTGAGCATCTTTTTATATGTCTATCGGCCATCCATATATCTTCTTTGGAGAAATCTTTGTTCAGGTCTTTTGCCCATTTTTTAATTGGGTTGTTGGTTTTTTTTGTTGTTGTTGAGCTGTATGAGTTCTTTGTATATTTTGGATATTAACTCCTTATCTGATATATGGTTTGCAAATATCTTCTCCCAATTGTTAGGTTGTCTTTTCATGTTCTGATGTCTTTTGACTACCACCCTTTTCTGTAAGAATAGGTCCAAATTTATATAAGCCACTAGAGTTGTATTTTCTTTTACTCGCAGAAAATTCTGGTATAAAGCTATACCATGGGTGATTGAACCCTTGTCCTGAGTGAGCATGTAACTTTTACTTTCCTGCCCCTTATGCAGATGGTAGAAACTGAAACCCTTGAGTGTAAAGTCACTTGGAGGCCATGGATTTCTCTCCCTCAACTGGTCCATGACTTCATAGACCCTCTGTCCACATCTCCCCATAGCTTTGACACTGCTGGTACAGAGCATGATCTTCATCTTCCTGGACCACTGCCACAACCTCCCTGATCTTCTTCTGTTCTCGCTTGTGGTGGCCTCCCATCCTCCACACTGAAGTCATACAGGTCTTTCTAAAAGCAAACATTCATCCATACATGCCTCCTGAAGGGAACATTCCAGTGCTCACTCAGGAAAGTCTGAACTTTTTCACTTTGCTGAGAAGGCCTTCTATGATTGGGCCTCTGTGTTCCTCTCTAGCCTCTCCTTCAGCCAGCTCTTTTCTACTGAACCCTCTCTACAAAGTTCTCAGCTCCTCAAACTCTCAGCTTCAGCTACACTGAACTTAAAATCCCCTCTCTCATTCTTTTAGTCCCTCTGCCTAGGTAACTGCTTATCACCCCAGATTTCTCTGATGTAGGCACGCACACACACAGACACACACACACACACACACACACTCCATGTTGGATTTGTTGTTCCTGTCATGTGCTCCCACAGCACTCTACCCCAGTACCTGGAGAAGCAGACACTCAATACAATCAAATATCTTTCTGACTAGATGGTAACCACCTGAGGGCAAAGCCTGAGTGTAACCTTGTTCATTGTTGTAGTGCCAGTGCCTGGAGAAGTGGCTGGCATGTTAGCAGTTAGGCAGGAAAGAAGAAAGAAGAAGGATGTTTGAAGGGTATTCTGATCACCAACTATGCAGCCCATTGGTGTGGAAAGGATCATCTCCCCTAAAAAATTTGAGATAGCCCAACACACAACAGCAGACATCGTACAGTGAAACTGACAGCAGTTGATCAGCCATAAATACAGCCCAGGGGAGGAGGACACCACAGGCCATGCAGGACCACACAAGGATTCCACTTGGGGGCAGAGTGGACCAGCTGGGGCTTTGTGGTGACAAGAGAATGAAATGACCCTTAATCCACATGGGAGGATGTGATTGGCATGTTTGAATAATTTCACAATCTGACATGGAGGCGAAACCCATTAGTTGGTAGGGTGCAGCTGTTCCAACTGATAGGGGAACTTATCAAGGAAGGAGCCTTTCCTGCTGGGTTGGGGGCAGATCTTCAAGAACAGGGAAACTCACAACTATGCCTTTGGTGTCCTGTGAAGCTCAAAGCTGTCAAGGCAGTACTTGAAATTTCAGATCTTACAATATAAAGGAGGGAGGAAGGGAAGAAGGAATGAAGGAAGGGGGGTGATGTCAGCAACATGGCCATGTGAGCTCACCCAGGACTCTTTCCCCTCCAAATTACGACTAAAAAGAGCAACTGCTTTCCAACCAAAAAAAAAAAATCCTAATAACAGAAATCTTCAGAGACCCATAGCAGCCAAACTACAGAAGGCATAGAGTCTGGAGTCACACTCAGAGGAGCTGGAATGGGGTAGGAGATACCTTCTCTCCCTCCCCTAGAGAAGGAGATTGCTGCCACGGGTTCAGGAAGGAGCGGGGGAGGGGCTGTGTGTCCAGGGATCATCCAGGACTCCCACGCCATACAGCGGAAACCCTCTAACGGGGGAAAGCTTTTGTGTGGGGGAACTCCAGCAAGCCAGGCCCGGGAGGCCAGAAAGCGAGAGCTGATCCAATCCAGGTCAGTGTGAGTGAAAGTGCCCCTCCTCCCTCAACCCACGCTGCATGCTGCCATCTCGGCTGAAGACAGAGGGCTCAGAACGCAAGGCTGTTGACCCCCATCTAGTGACAACAGGCTGTAACTGCAACCGGATAATAGCATCATGCGCAAAAACTGCTCTCTACCATCCAGCAATTTATAAAAGCTCCAGTCCAAAAGGAAAACAATAAAAATACAGAACTAGGTCCTGAGGGCTTGGAAATGGGTAAACTAAGTGAAGATGACTTCAAAATAGCTATCATCAAAATATTCAATGAGGGAAAGGAAAATATACAGAAACAAGTCAACAAGTTCTGGAGTTACTTCACAAAAGAGATTGAAATTATAAAGAAAAATCAATTAGAAATACTAGCGATGAAAAATACAATGGATCAGATAAAACAGAATACAGATTCCCTGAGTGCCTGTGTAGACACCATGGAGGAGCAAATTAGCATAATCGAAGATAGACAGGCTGAATGGCTCCAGACAGAGGAAAAAAGAGAACTAAGAATTTAAAAAACTGAAGAAAATCTCAGGAAATAGCTGACTCAATGAGAAAATGCAACTTAAGAATCATTGGAATTCCTGAGGGTGTGGAAAAGGAAAATGTAGCAGAAAGTGTGCTCAACAAAATAATAGAAGAGAACTGCCAAAATCTAGGGCTTGAGAGAGAAATGTGTGTGGAGGAAGCTTTCAGATCTCCTAGATTTGTCAATGTAAAAAGACCTACTGCAAGGCATATAGTAGTAAAAATGGCAAAAATGAATGACAAAGAAAGAACACTCAGGGCAGCAAGGCAGAGGAAAATAACCTACAAAGGAACCCCCATCAGACTTTCAGTGGATTTCTCTAGAGAAACCTTATGAGCTAGGAGAGATTGGAGTGACATATTCAAAACTTTAAAGGATAAAAATCTTCCGCCAAGAATACTTTATCCAGCAAAAATATCCTTCAGATATGAGGGAGAAATTAAATCTTTTCCAGACAAACAAAAGCTAAGGGACTTTGTAGTCACAAGACCTCCACTACAAGAAATCCTCAAGAAGGCTCTCATACCTGAAAAAAGAAAAAAGGGAGTAAGGGGTCACAAAACATAGAGCAGGGAGACAAATAGAATCTGAATAGGATAGCAAATATTCAACTATAGCATTAGGATAAAGGGAAGGAAATCACCAAAGCAAAGACAATCTTATCACTCTAACCACAAACTCACAACACAAGTTGGAATAAGACATGAAAATAATAATTTAGGAAGGGCGGAAGAAAGGGACTGAAACAGTCCAGGCTAAGGAAGTAAGAGACCACTAGAAACTGGCCTATGTTATACATGAGATTCTGAATACAAACTGCAGGGTAGCCACTAAACTAAAAAACAGAACAGAGACACAAAACATAAATAAGGAAAAATCTAAGAAACCCAGCATAAGAAATTGCAGAAGTCAATGGGTAGGCTAAAACACACAGGACAAGAAACAAAGCAAACACAGGAAAACCGGAAAACGAGCAACAGAATGACAGCATTAAGCCCTCACACATCAATACTCACCCTCAATGTAAACAGAGTGAACTCCCCAATAAAAAGACACAGAATGGCAAAATGGATTAAAGAACAAGATCCAACAATTTGTTGCCTCCAGGAAACACACCTCAGCCCCAAGGACAAACACAGGCTCAGAGTGAAGGGGTGGAAGACCATACTCCAAGATAATGGCAAGCAAGAGAAAGCAGGTGTTGCAATACTTATATCAGACAAAACAGACTTCAAGATAAGGCAGGTAAAGAGAAACATAGAGGGCCAATATATAATGATCAAAGGGACACTCCATCAAGAAGAAATAATGCTTATAAATGTCTATGTACCCAACACAGGAGCACCAAAGTTCATAAAGCAACTATTAACAAACCTAAAAGAAGATATTAAAAATAACACAATAATAGTAGGAGACCTGAACACCCCACTCACATCCAGACAGAAAATCAACAAAGAAACAGTGGAATTAAATGAAAAGCTAAAACAGTTTAACTTAGTAGACATATATAGAACACTCCATCCAAAAACAGCAGAATACACGTTCTTCCCAAGTGTACACAGAACATTCTCAAGGATAGACCATATGTTGGGAAAGAAGGCAAGCCTCAATAAATTTAAGAAGATTGAAATAATAACAAGCATCTTCTCGAATCACAATGCTATGAAGCTAGAAATTAATTACAAGAAAAAAGCTAAGAAAGGGACAAAGATGTGGAGACTAAACAACATGCTATTGAACAAGCAATGGATCATTGAAGAAATTAAAGAAGAAATCAAAAAATATATGGAGACAAACCCCAAATCAAGGACATTCTACAAAATGACTAATGCTCTTTAAACAGGTCAAATCATGAAAGACAAAGACTGAGGAACTGTTTCCGATTAGTGGTTACTAAGGAGACATAATTAAATGTAACGTGTGATACTGGATTGGACCCTGGACCAGGAAATGGACATTAGTGGGCCAATTGATGAAATTTTAATAAGGCTTATAGTTTAGGTAATACTATTGTATCAATACTAATTTCCTGATTTGGGTAATTGTATTGTTGACATTTGAAAAATCTGGGTGAATTTCACAAAGGAATTCTTTGCACTGTTTTTGCAACACTTTTATAAATTTGAGAATATTTTGAAATGAAAAATTAAAGAAACAAACTTCTAATAATCAAATTTCCCTTTTTTGTATAGTGGCATATGCTTCAATGATGTATACAACAGCATTTTTTTTCTTTTTCTTTATGTAATTATGCAAGAAACAGAGAGATTTAGCCACTGCTTCCTTCAGTGTTCTCTTGATACAGCAGTTAGAAAGAAATATGTAAAGTACCCTTTGGACATTCAGCTTGCCAAACTAAATATATTCGTCTTACCCTCTATCCAAGATAATTATTGGCCATTCAGCGATTCACCCCCTCCCATTTATTAATGAAATTAAAATTACTTTTAAATGGAGAATCTTCTTTTAATAGTGATCTCATTGATGTTTGCTAGCCAGAAAGAAATTAGTAAGAGCTCAAGATATCGCCAAAAAACTTGTTTTTTGTGGGTTGAACAAGGCAAACACATGGTTCCCTTCAAAAGTTTTATTCAGGCACTTGGGAGCTTCCTGTTGACTCTTTATCTGGGCACATGGGAGGGTCATAGTTAACCAAACGCATACGGTCAGCAAATATTCTTCTTCTACATGAGGAGTTGTTATTGTTCTCGTTGTTGCACCGGGCAAACTAATCCACTCATGGGCTGGACTGGAAATTCCAAAATGTGTATTTAGAGAAAGTCTCCCATTCTCAAAATGCCTGAGCCCTCTGAGCACTCACCTTGCCCTTCCTGTAAAAGATCCACACTGGAACTTCCCAATCCACCACCACAGCTAGATCAATAGTTGTGCTGCATATAAAGTTATGTCTTACAGGATGTCAATATTAACCTTTTAAGTGTGCATCTTTTATGATTTATTCATCATCAATAGAACTGCTAAATATATTTTGTATGCTGCAAGCACTTATATTTACCAGACAAGGAAACTGATGTTTCAAAGGTAACTACCCTCCACTGGGACACTGTCTCTGGAATCAGGGAGACATCTCACCTCACTGGGCTGGCACTGACTGGCCCAGTACTAATCTACAGAAGTTCCAAGGTAGCTCCCCTGTAACTACTTTAAGGGTACATATTTCTAAACCCACTACAGCACCTCAGATTGTCCTGAGCACTGAGTAAATGCTCAATAAACACTTCCAAATTGACTTCAGTGTGAATTTAAATGTCACCAATTTTGTCATCAATTATTTAACTATTAACTGTTTAATGGCTATACTTTTAAAATTAGTTGCAGCATGGCAGGTACTGACTAAAAGTTTCCAAATTTTACATAATTTCATTCATCCTCAGACAAATCTGGAAAGGAAGATAATGTTATCCCTTTATATAGATAAAAATATGTATATAAAAATATGTATACATATATTTATAGATAAATAAAAATAGGTAGAGTCATTTTCCCAAAGTCACTTGGCTAAATGGGAGAGTTGGTATCTGCATCCAGGTATAACACAAAAGTGGTGATCAATCTTAACACAATGTGTTCCAGCACCACCCACGGGGGAATAAGACTTGGAATTTAGGAGCCCTCCAAGTACTTCAAATCTGTCCTGTTGTGACAAGCAACATGTGCAACTATTCATATAACGCAATTATCTAAGGGCATTTTGTGCCTGGGTAACAAGATATAAATTTTGAAATTTTACCTGAGGCACCATGATACCTGTATTAGATTCCTATTGCTACAGCAACAACTTACCCCAAACTTTGTAGTTTAAAACAACACAAATTTATTATCTTATAGTTCTGGAGATCAGAAGTCTACAATCAGTCTCACTGTGCTAAAGTCAAGGTGTTGGCAGGGCTGATTCCTTCTGGAGGCCCCAAGGGAGAATCTGTTTCCTTGCTCTTTTCAGGTTCTAGAGCCTACCTGCATTCCTTGGCTCATGGCCCCTTCTTCACATCACTCCAACCTCTTGTTTCTGTCATCACAGCTCCAATGCTGACTCTGACCCTCCTGCCTTCCTCTTATAAGGAGCATAGTGATTTTATTGGGCCTACTCAGATAATCCAGGATAATCTCCTCATCTCGAGATCCTTACTTAATCACGTTAGCAAAGTCCTTTTTACCGGGTAAAGTAACATATTAAAAAATTCTGGAAATTAGGATGTGGACATATTTGCAGACCCATTATTCAGCCTACCACAATACTACAGATATAAAATTCCAAAGTGAGCTGACACACCAACATGCAAAATTTCAAGGCAATTAACTGAGCTGGTTTCATGACTCTTAAAACCCCTCAGCCACTTGCCAGGCATAGCGTTATCAAGAGTGGATTATGAGAGGAGGATTTCTTTGGTGAAAGCTGGGCTGTAAGTCCTTCTCAAAAGGACAAGAAAGGAAGCACCTACTTCCTCACTTTATGACTCCTGGGAAATACCTGTCCCCTGGAGTTTGACTGCTGTCAGGCCATGTCTGAGGAATCTCAGAGAAAAGGGCTGTGGCTGCTGACCTGAACAGCAGGGCTAAGAGAAAGTAAATGTCTGCATTTGAAAATAACCGTGCACTCACTGAAGCATGGCATTGAGTGTTTCCTATGGACCAAAGGCAGGCCATACCAGGGAAAAGAGTGAGCCTGGGGTAATTTAAGAATTTTACTGTTGAGTACCACCTAGAGGAGTGATAGGGTTCTAAGAGAGAGAGGTTTAGGAAGAGGAGTTCTCCAACAAACTAAAGCTGGAGAAAAGCCTGGAGAATGTACACTTCTCATATCACAGGATTACAGTCAGAGGAGCCCAAAAAACACCTGCAAGAGAAATCGTCAGTTTAAACTCCCCTCTACTGCCTGGTGAAGGGGAACCTTTCTTCAGAAGAAGTATCAGCTCACATCTCTACATTTTAAAAATATATTTATAAAATAAATAAATTGTTAGAGCCCATGAACTCATAAAAAGGTGCTTACTACCATTAGTCATCAGAGAGATGCAAAATAAAACCATTATGAGATACTATTATATACCCATCATGGCTAAAATGAGGTGTTGGAGAGGATGTAGAACAACTGGAATATCTTATGTTTGGGGATTCCCAGAAGGACTGTGACTAAGAGTTGGGCTGTACTTGCTCAAGACAAGATTATTTGAAGGTTTCCAAAGAGCAGGTTCTATGGAGATGAGAGCAAAGTATCTGGTAAGTTATTTGGAAATACCTTCTAAAGCTAAATATCTATGTAAGCCATAACCCAATAACTCCACCCTTTGATATGTACCCAACAGAAATGAGAGCTAAATATATCAGAAGTCATGTAAAAGAGTATTCATAGCAACTATATTTAAATACCCCCGTCAGGAAGCAGCCTCTGTGTCTATCAAGAATAGAATAGTAAACAATGTGTGTAAATTCAGACAATGGAATAATACACACAATGAGAAAAAGCACAAACTACGGGATACACAGGACAACATGGATGAATCTATCGTAAAGTGAAGGATGTTAGACACAAAAGAGTATATAACGTTGTTTCATTTACATGAAGCATAAAAACTGATTTGTAGAGATGGAAAATCATAATAATGGTTACTTGTAGGGGACTAGTGACTGGGAGATCAAATAAATTAAAAAGATCAAATAAAATGTCTAGATTTAAAAAAACACAATATCTGGATTTAGCTTCTAGTTATGATGATGAAACTCGTACTAAGCTAGCCCTCCTACTATTAATAAATGCAAACCCCACAAAAGTTTATAAAGCATTGGGCAATCAGGAGCATGGGACTGTAATCCCTGAAGAAGAGAAACTGAAGAAATAGGCCCCACTTCAGAATGATTGCCCTAGATTTCTGCCTGAGGACAAATTTTAGATCATTATGCAGCAAGCTAGAGTCCAAACAGAGTTCAAGGGTCTTGCTAAACTGAGAAGGTAGAGATCAGAGTTTAGGGCAGCTAAAGAGTCTGGAATCTGTGAATGGAACTTGAGAAAGGAGAAAGCTGTGCAGAGATGAGGCTCCAGAAGTACGTGTGACAATTCTCTGGAAGGCTGTGACTAAGAGCTGGGCTATATATGCACAGGACAAGGTAAGCTAAGGATTGCCAAAGGGTAGGTTCATCAGAGATGAGAGCATATCAGAGAAATGAGAGGTCAAGCAGTGCCAGGGAAGAATGGAAGTCCAGCCTAGCTGGAGTGGAGAGGTTTCATTAACTTCTTGTTGACATCTCAGGCATCCAACTGAGATACCCAAAAGGCCAAACCTTCAGAATAGGGACCTGCTCTAGAAAGCCTACTTTAGAGCCTCCATAATAAAGCCTAAAACCGATACTTGACAAATTCTATAGAGAGGGCAGAGTCCTTCCAAGTGAAGGTGAGTCCTTCCAAGTGAAGGTGAGTCCTTCCATGGTAAAACAAAATTTTTTAATTAAGAAAACTTTAGGATTTTCACAGGTCTTCCTTAAGAAAGCATAAAATCAAGCCTACACAAATTTAATTTGATCAACTCATAATGGAAGTATACACTTGAATAAAAATCAACTTTCTGCAGAAGAATGTAATAAAATCTAGAGTCTCTAAAATGTATCATCAACAATATCTAGTGAAAAACAAAAATCTACTAGACCTGGAAGGAAATAAGAAAAATATGGTCCATAGTCAGGAAACAGATCCAAGTAGGCCCAGATGTTAGAATTAGCAAGACAGAAACTTTGAAGCTGCTATTACAAATATATTCAAAGAACTAAGGAATATATGTTCAAGGAATTAAAGGAAAATATTGTCTTTTTAAAGGAATAGATAGGAAATCTTTCAGATAACTGGAAACTATAGAGGAAAAGCAAATGGAAACTCTAGATCTGAAACAAAATACTGAAATGGAAAAAAATGAATGTACTTAACAGCCAATTTCAGATGACAGAAGAAAGAGGCAAAGAAGATAGATGAATAGAAATTATCCCAACTTAAAAACAGGAAAAAAGAGTTGAGGAAAAGTGAACAGTACATCAAGGACATGTGGGATAATGTTGTATGGCAGAAAATATGTGTAATAGGAATCTCAGAAAGAGGAAAGAGTGAAGACGAGACAGAAAAATATTTTGAAGGAATAATAGCCAATGTTTCCCAAATATGATTTAAAAAACATATATCTTTCTGAGATTCAAGAAACTCAGAAAACCTCAAGCAGGATAGATATAGACATACACACACACCCCTAAGCACAACATAGTAAAATTGCTGAGTAAAATTTCAAGCGAAATTTTGAAAACATAAAGAGAAAAACACACTTTATATCTTCACATACAGGGAAATAATAACATGAGTTAACATTGACTTCTTAGAAACAATGAAGGCCAGAAAACAATAGAAAGTCATCTTTAAAGTGCTGAAATCAAGAAATGCAAATGCAGTGAAAATATCTTTCAAAAATGAGGATAAAATTGTTGGACAAACAAAACCTGAAAGAATTTGTCAACAGCAGACCTGCGCTATAAGAGATGCTAAAGGACGCTCTTCAGACTGAAGGAAAATGATACCAGATGGAAATTCAAATCTAAAGGACTCTGAAACAAGACAGTGTAAGATGTATACCTATTGCAATGCTCTTTACAAAAGCAAAAAATTGGACATATCCTAAATGGCAGACAAAAAGAGGTCATTAAATTTTATGGTGCAGCTATTCAACAAAAACTATAAAGGCATTAAGAACGAAATTAAAGATCAAATGACATAAGAAAATGTTCAAGATATCTTACATTTTTTGTCTTCTTTATCTGATAATTTATGAGAAAACTGTGTGAAACCTTTCACTATAATTGTCTGTGTGTGTTGTAGTTGGATACATGAGTTGGTGATTTATATATGTCTTGATTAATTGCTACTTCTATCTGTAGTCATTGTATTTCTAATGATATTTTTTATGTTAAATTGTATGTTGTTTTTATTGGCAAAGTCACGCTAATTTCCTTTTGGTGATGCTTTCTTGATTATCTTTTTTTCCAAATTGTTGTATCTAACTTTTTTGCATCATTTTTTATGGCATTAGCTTATAATTGGGTGGTTTTTTTTAATTCAGTCAGATAGTCAGTCTTTTTAAATGAGTATAGTCTGTCTCTCTTTGTCTTGACTCCTGAAGTATTTGCTCTCATGTTTTCCATCCTATTTTGTCTTTCTTTTTTCCATCTCTTTTTCTTGAATTTTGTTTACATTGTTCCTTGCCTTCTGTTCATCCTTCTTGCCTCACTGAAAATTACAGATTATTAAAAAATTATTATTATGTATATTTGTTTTTAACATTTTAAGAATTATTTTTAGAACTATCCCCTGAATATAGAAGTGAATCATCATGCTTTAACTATCGGTTGACATGTTCACCTCCCCATCTCCTCTCAAACTCACAGTTTGATCCAATAGAACAGTTACACACAGAAAAATTCGACACATTTACAATGATCTCTACTATGCAAACCACCTTTTATAATCACAATAAAATAAAGTTAGAAACAAAAAATAAAAGACAATAAAGAACAAACATAAGTTTGAAATGAACATTCCTGTCTTTAACACTCAAATTAGAGAAGAAACCACAAAGAAGTTTATGACACATTTAGAATCACAATAGGAATATTGTATGTAAAAGTTTGTGAGATGCAGATGAAATATTACTCAGAGGTAAATTTATGTCCATATATAAAGACAAACTGAAAGAAAAAGATACTGAAAATAAAAGAGGTAAACTTGCAACTATGTAAGAAAGGACAAAACAAAACAAAACAAATTATGAGTGTACATCAAAGTGAATGAAATGAAGAACAAAATAAAGTTAAAAGCAGAAAATAAAATAAAGAACAAAGAAGTACCAGTAATCACAATAAACGGAAAAACTTTTTTTAAAAACAGATTGATAACATAGACAAATCCTAGGTTATATAGATCAGGGAGACAAAACAAACAATATAAAGAAAATAAAGAAAAAGAAGGCTGAATCTAGATACTCTGGAAATAAAAAATCATTTAAAAGCATGATGAATAATTATGACAATAAATTTGACAAATGTAGATAAAATGGACAACAGACTAGGACATTACAGATTGCTACAGTTGTCTTAAAAAAACTTGAAGACCTGGATAAATCAATAACCATCAAAAATCAAATCAATTTTTAAAATCCTTTCTTCCCCAAACAACAGCAACAACAAAATAGTTTTATAGGAAATTTGCTATCCTTCAAAAAACGTGTATTTTATAAATTGTTTTAGATGATAAAAGCGGGAAAAATGTCCCGCTCATTGGTTTAGGTTAGTATAACTTGGATAGTATAATCAGACATGGATAGGTCAAGAAAATAAAGTGATAGACTGGTTTTACCTATAAACATAGATGCAAGAATTCTATATATAAAGTTATTAATTGTATGTGAGCATTGTATTAAATATATAATATCAAATATTTATATTAAATACAGTAGTATGACTATATATTTATATAGAAAATTGGCAGATCTATATGGTTGTATGCATGTATATGAATGTATATGGTTTAACTTCTTATTTACTTATGAAAACCATGCAAGCATAGTTTATTATGAAGAAAACTCTGCGTATTCTATCATATTACCATCAAATATATTAAGTATATAAATATTATATTTGGGTATTAAATATATAATATATGATGATATACTTATTAAATAAAATCAATACGTATATTAAGAAATCTATATCTGTATGTGTATTAGACAAAGGAAGGATTGCTCCATATCAGGAAATCTCTCCTGTAAATCATGAGATTAAAAGAGTAAAGAGAAGGAAATCTGGTCATTTTGATAAACAGAAAAGGAATTTAATAAAATTCAATGCTTATTGTCACTTTTAAAAAAGGGAAAGATCTTATCAAAACACAAAATGAAGGAATCCTTCCTTAATCTGATAAAATATTATTTCTCATAAACCTACTGAAAACAGCTTACTTAGCGGCACAACTTTAGAAACCTTTAAAGTTGATACAAATTTAGGATTCCTGCTATCACTGCTTCTATTTAACATTTTATTGGAGTTCCTAACCAACATAGGAGAAGGAAAAGAAACAAAAAGTATAAGTATTGGAAAGAAAGGGGCAAATTCTGTCACGAGAATATCATTTACAGTAAAAACTCCAAGAGAATCTAGTAGAAAGTATTAGGAATAATAAGATTGTTGAATAAAAGATCAAAATGAAAAAATTAGTAATATTTCTATGTGCTGATAATAGCCAATTGAAAGATATAATTTAAAAAACATAATTCCCAACAGCAACAAATCTTTTAGAACATCAAGGATAAAAGAAATACATTTTATTGATAGACATGAAAAATGCATAGATAAAAGGAGAGATATACTGTGTTTATTTCTGAGAAGTTTCAATATTCCCAAATTTTTCATTTTGTCTAAATTTACGTATAAATTGCAGGCAATTTCAATCAAAACATGTGAGGGAAAACAGCTTCTATGGATGCTAGAAAGCAGATGGCAAATAAAATGTTCAAGATTGCTTGCTGTGAACTTGCTTTCAAGTGCCAAGACAGACCAGTGTCAACAAATACTGCTTGGATGGAAGCATTGAGTTTTCATGGAGCATACATCTTCAAGTATAAAGGAATAGTAGTGCAACAAGGATTTAGCAGTTTTTGGATTTGGCAGCACCCAAAATTGCACACTTTCTCAGAGCCGTTGGGTTAGCGGTAGTCACATTGATGTATGCTGACATCCGTCTAACTTCTGTCGAGTTTCTATTTTTGTGTAAACAAATCAGGAACTTACAGCACCTGTGTATGGTCTCCCTTCCTCCCTCCACCTATAACCCATCTGAAAGAATGCAAAATAGCAGCAGTGACATTTTGTGGAACTTAGGAAGGTGCTTCTAAAATTCATATGAAAAGGTAAAAAATATAACAAAAATAAGGCCAATTTTGAAAATAAAATGAGGGGAACTTGCCTATTGAGTAATGTCTTATTAAAGCGATACTTGTTAAGACACTGTCGTATTTGTGCATGGATAGAAAAATTAACTGGTAGGTCAGAGCAGCCAGCATTAGAGCCATAAATAAATGTAGGAATCTCTTGTCTGACAGGTGTGCCAATACAGATGAGTGGGGAAAGGACTCACTAAGTAAATGAAGTTGAGGTAACGGTTTAGCCACGTGGAAACAAATAAAATCAGGTCCTCACCTCGCACGTTAGATTTTTTTTCAGAAAATTAAATGCGTGAAAATCAAAACTTTAAAATTTTAGATGAAAGAATAGAAGAATATCTTTACATGATTGTGGAAGGATATCCCAAATAAGACACACAAAGCACAGATCATAAAGAACAAGACTGATACATTTAACCACATTAAATTCTTGTGTTTAACCAAAGTCTTCAAAAAAAAGTGAAAAGACAAGCCACAAACAGGAAGAAGATACTTGCAACATACACAATCGACAAAATTTTAGAATTCAGAATAGACAAAGGACCCCTACACATGAATAAGAAAAAGCTGCTCAACCCTATCAAGGTGACAATAGGCAACTTACAGAGGAGGAAACAGGGTGACCAGTACCTATGAAAAGAAAGGAATCTTATGAATAATGAAGAAAATGTAAATTTTAAAATTGAGATATTTCACAATCATCACACTTAGAAGTCTGAAAAAATGAAGTGTTGGCAAGAAGTAAAAGAAAAATAATTCTTGTATACAGCTTGTGGGAGCCAGATTAGTTTAATGATTTTGAAAAGTATCTGGAAATTTCACTTATAAGTATACTCACCAGATAAACTCACATATATACACAAGGTGACATGGTCAAGAATAATCGTTGAAGCATTGTTTTTAATAAGAACAAATTAAAAATTTCCTAAAAGTCCATTAATAGGTAAATAGGAATAAAGTTGGCATATTCCTGCAACAGAACATTATACAGCAGATGGAATGAACCAACTACAGCCAGATGTGTCAATATGAGTAAACTGTAAAAGTGGGTGCCTAGTTAAAAGACAGGTTACAGAATTATCCATATAGTGGGACGCCGTTAATATAAAGATTTAAAACACATAAACAGTAGCATGAATTTTATGGATACATATATATGCATTAAAATTTCAAAAATATACATGAGACAGACATATAAAACTTCCTGACAGGGGCCGGCCCCGTGGCCAAGTGGTTAAGTTCATATGCTCCACTTTGGTGGCCAGGGGTTCGCAGGTTCGGATCCTGGATGCGGACCTACACATGGCTCATCAGGCCATGCTGTGGCGCCATCTCACAAAGAGGAACTAGAATAACTTGCAACTGGGATATACAACTGTGTACTGGGGCTTTGAGGAAGACTGGCAACAGATGTTAGCTCAGGGCCAATCTTCCTCACCAAAAAGTATTAAAGAAACAAAAAACAACCCTTCCTGATAGTGTAATCTCCAGGTTGGTAATGAAAGGCTAAGATTTGGGTGGAGTACCAAAGGGATTTCAATTGTACCTGTAATGTTTTATTCCCTTCAAAATGATTCAAAGCAAAAATAGAAAAATGTTAAGATTGGCTAAATCTTGATAGTAGGTACATAATTGTTCATTATATTATTCTTTCTACTTTTCTGAATGTTTGAAATCTTCATAATAACAAAAAATATGAAAAACGAAAGTGAATTGCAAAACTTTATACTCATCCACTTTTCTTTAAAATTTTAAAAAAGTGACTCTGTGTGTATGCATATGTGTGTGTATAAATATGCTAAGGTTGCCATTGCAAACACCACAGACTATTGTTTAAGCTACTAGCTTAAACAACAAAAATTTATTTTCACATAGTTCTGGAATCTAAAAGTCAGAGATCAAGCTGTTGGCAGAATTTTTTCTTCTGAGGCCTCTCTCCTTGGCTTGTAGATGGCCATCGTTTCCCTATATTTTCAAATAGTCTTTCCTCTGAGAATGCCCGTGCTCTAATCTCTTCTTATGAGGGAACGAGGGATTGGATTATATTGGATAATATTGGATTAGAGCCCACCCTAATCACAGTATTTAACCTTAATTACCTCCTTAAAGGCCCTAATTCTAAATGTAGTCACATTCTGAGGTAGGGGATTAGGACTTCAACATATGAATTTAGAACTGACACAATTCGGCCCACAACAGTTGTGTGCACACAATATTTTTCCATCCTCTCATCTTCTCCTCTCCTGTTCAGGGTCCTAGCCCTGAGGTAAATCATCAGCTAAGCTTGTCCTGTCTCTTTCTTCTAGGAAGCCGAGTCATATACACATAGGCATCTCCTTTGAGCATCCCATTCCTTTCCCACCCATGTGACTGCCCATGAATGGGTTCCCTTTAGGAATCTGAGGACCTTCCTTTGAAACATTAACTTATAACACTTCAGACCGAGCCCCACAAAGACAGCTATGCCACATGTAAAGTGTAGAGACCAATGGATCATTGTGCTGGTTTGCTCTGTATCTTCTATCCTATATGGATCTCCTTGTAAGATTTTTTTTTTGGGTCTCAGGATTTATGCCTAACAAAAGCAAACAAATAATCATTAGTGTGTAAGAAGTAAGACTTTAAACTTCATAAACATGAACAAGTTTGTTTTTTTAAAAAGTCAAATTAAAAATGATCCTATCACAATACCAAAACGTTACTGTAAACAAGAAAATCTCTCTTTAATCTAGCTGCAAACTTTTCTATTCTACCTCAACTTGGTTGTTTTTTTTTCATTCAGCACTCCTTCACAATGGAAATGAAAACAAACTCATGTCATTGACCTGAAGTGGTGGAGACTCATTTAGACAATGAGAACATTATTAGAGGTAATGATTGATGACATCTTCAAAAAGTGGCTTAAAAACTATGAGCTCTGCCCGTGGTGTCTGCCTACACTCAAATGGATAGAACAGAGGTGAACCCATTTTTGGCAAGACTTGTTATTGTACAGATCTGGAAAAAAACAGCTCAATTACAGTCCCTGACACCGAAACACTATGAAACAGATCAGCCGTGTACATAACACTAGAGCAATAAAAAAGTTCTAAACGTTAGGAGGAAAAAGGAGGTGGGGGATTTTGATTTGAAATCTCTAACCCCACCTATTGAAAATCCACCTCATCAACAATTATTTTCTGAATGTAGATAGGGTGCCAATCCCTATACGTGGAGCTCAGGGTATATTTAATGGCCTAAGGAAGACTGGGAAAAATGTAATATGCATTCATACAACCAGCCTCAGCTGTCTTCCAGGATTATTAAGTACTCAGCACTGTAAACTCCTACTTCTTTCTTTAAAAATTCTTAAAGCATAGATGCCAGCATGTCAATAGCAGAGTAATATCCAGATCATATACTATTCCTTCCAAGAGGCTGGAAAAAGGCAACATGCATGCCCCAATGAGGACAAGACTAATCACAGAGCCAGTGCCAAGCCTGTGGAGATTTCCCTGGGGAGCCCATCATTTTGTCACATGTCACAGCTTCTCTCAGTCTCAACACATTCTCCAGAGCAGATTGCCTTTCCTCCACAGGCACAACCCATTCTGGGGAAAGAGCCCTCTAGTAAAATCTGCCTAGGATAGGGCTGGCCTGGTTCAGGCATCTAAAGTAGTTGCATACTGAGAAAACAGAGAGATACAGAGGTCCTGCCCCGACATGAGGCCAGTAGCTTGACTCATACCAGCATTTAGACCAGCAATTGGCAATTCATGGTGATTACTTGTTTTGGGTACTTAAGTGAAACAACATCGGCTGCCAACAGCCCACATGTCATTCCTCCTTACATTGCTTTCAGTCTTCTTCATCCCTCCACATGCATAGCTATGATGGGCTTTGGAAATATGAGCATGCTCATATGCACATGTGCATAAACGTACACACACGAACACACATGTAGAAGGCAGGTTGTCAACACAGTTTGCCACTCTGCTTTTAAAATTTCTTCTTAGCTAGGTCAAGTTGCATAACTTTTATCATCATGAAAGGCTGCAAGATTGTGCATTACTGCCTTTCTCCTACACCTGGATTGTTCAGAAAGGGTTAACCCTGTCACTTCCCCATCATCTATTAAACAAAATATCCTCTTGGCTTTGCTCATTTTGACCTGATCCTGAAAGTCTAGAGAAATGCATTAAATTATCCATTTAGTATAGGTGTGATTAAACTTCATAATGATGGAGAACGTCAAGCAGTGCCAGGATGCAAAGCATTGAGAAGTCACAGCAGCATGTGGGTTGACTTGGCCTGAGGTCACTAGAAGCCAACAGCTTCCTCTAGTGTTCAAGACCTCAAGCAGATAGAATGATGGATAATAGACCCCATATAGAGCACAATATTGGCCACAGGGTCAAAGAATCCTGGGATTCTTTAGGGTTCCTGGGAGGTGGTTAGAACTCTTCCCAGCTCTAAAACTCCATGGTTGTGATGCAGAGTTGCCTCAATCCTGCTAGCCAAAAAAAAAAAAGTTAAATGTTCACTGCTGTGGCATTGAATTGACTTGGCCAGAGATGAAAATGTTCTTTCTAGCCTTTATTCTCCCTAGTTACACTGCACTCGATCAGCCCACACTTCTGAGAGAACCAAGATGGACGACAGGTGCTGTGCAATATCTTGGCTGACACCGTATAGGAATGAAGAGGCTGTCAGCGAAGACTTCTGTGAAGGTTGCAGGGACCGGAGAGGGCAATTGTTTTCTGAAGTATAGTTGTCACTCTGTGTTAATAACTGCATCTGACCTTTCCCTGACAAAGATTCTTTGCTGGGTTCCACACTGAGTGGCCAGAATGATTTAAAACGTAAGCCCTGACAACAGGGGACCGTCCATTTGAGTGAGCCAAGCACCGCACTTTGTTTTCTCCCAAGCCTTTGCTTGTCATAGAAGCTCTGCGGAAGGCCAAAAAGAAGGACAAAAAATAACTCCAGGGCCACTCCCTAGAGCACACTGTGCTGGGAACTACAGAGCTTCATGCTTAAAACTACAACTCAAGCACTTTTTAAAAATCAACTGAGGCACCATTTCTTCTTTTGCCTCAAGTTAACTGACTAAAAATAACTAATAAATATTTGTCTATCCTCTCCTCCTCTAGCCTAACCCCCCACTATCACTTTGCTTCCCCCTCCATTAAAACTGATCTTTCTATTCAACTCCAACTCTTAGTTGATGTCTCAATCCAATTCTTGTTTCATATTCCTCCTCCCAGCTTTCCCACAGACTCCTATGCATGGCTAGCCAACTGTTCCCTGAGCTATTGGCACTGATCATGAGCTCTCCAGAGACGTTTAGGGTATATCTTCAGCTGTTATATAATTCAGGAGCTTCTCTTCTACTTCTGTATGAACCCAACAAGCTTGCCTCATCTCTAGAAGCAATAAAAATTCAATAGCAAAGGGGTGATTTAATATGAGGACCTATTAGCTGAAGACACTGTGTTAGGCTCTAGGGAAAAACATGGAAGGATCAACCGTGAGCTTTACCCTCAAGGCTCTTCTTGTCTAGTGGTGGAGAGACAGCCAGGGTGGGAGCTGATGGAAGACGACATTCAAGGCAGAGGAGACAGCTTCTAAATTGAGATCAGTAGGATAGTAGGACCCAAAATCAAAAGAGTCTTAGTGCTAAAATTCCTTCAATTTACATATGCTCAAACTGAGGCCCGAAAGGTGTAACGATTTGCTATTGGCAAGGATCAGCAGAGTAAGGATGGTATAATGTTATAGGAGCCAATAACAATGACTACAAACATTCATGAGCTCTTGCTAAGAGTCAGGCCCTGCACTAAGAGCTTTACATGCAATTGCTCATGTCATCCTTACCACAACCCAAGTGGCTGGTCCTGTTGTTTTTCTCCATGTTTAGCAATGCATAAATTGACATATTAAGTGACTTTTCCAAGGCCACAGAGTTAGGGAGTTGGTGAGCCACGCTGAGAATCCAGGGCTCTGCCACCACAGTCTGTGTACCTTTGACACTCTATTCTTGCTCTAACTTCCTTCAAATAAGAAGAAAATAAAATGAAATTAGATTACACTTCCTTACCTGTGTGCATGATTTCCTTGCTCTCTGTGAAACCTCACCCTGGTATCCTTTGGTTCAAGGCTCCAGGTGTCATTAATAGCATCAGTCACAGATAGGCTCTCTCACTACACGGCCTTGGTTATCTCACTTGTAAAATGAGTGGGTTGGACCAGATAATCTCGGAGGTACCGTCTAGTTCTTATGGTCTATATAGCAAAGATTGCCACCCTCAAAGGCTATGAATTTCAGCTTCTTTCACAAGCCCTTAAGAGGAAGGAAAGGAAAGAAGAATTGGTCACATACTTGTGCAAATTTAAGTAATAGAGAACAGAGATGCTACCCTTGTGAATTCCTGGGTGATATGCATGATTTGGAAAAAGAAAAAAGGTATTTCATGCAATACTATAGGGCACCCTTAGTTCAGCCTTTGTTCCCGAAATAAAAATACAACTGAGGTTTTCAAGTTAGTTGGTTGATGTATTACCTTGTTCGCCCTCATCATTCTTGTATGATTCAACAAACATTAGAGAGAAATTTTTCTGCTTAAATTCCTTCCTGCAACAGAAGTAAATATCTTACTTTTATAAAATACATTTCTTAAAGATAAAATACAGTTCTACAATGCTGCTTGAGATAGATTTGCCATAAGTCAGATCCCCTTGTTCAAATAATGGACTATGAACATAATCCATCTTGGGGAGTCAGGAAGTACAGAACTTGGTCTTATTAAGGTGCTCTGTTATGAGGTTCACTCACTGATACAATAAATTGTTTTTCAACTGGGCTGTGGCTGCCACCATAAGTCTTTGGCTTGAATGAAAAGGCAATTAAGAAAGGAAGTTGGAACAAGAAACTCAACCTAAATACTCTTCTTTTTCCAGTGCTAACATAATTAAAATGGTGTTTAACTGCCAGTTGGCTAAAACTAACTAAAAATGTGCAATTAAGGACACCAGTCAGACCAACAATATCTCAAAAAACTCTCTCTCCTGCTTTTGCCGCTTGATTCTTACTTTTCTTTCTTGCAGAAGTTTCTTCTAAGTTGTAGTAAACTCTGCATGGGGTAGTAGAAAGGCTGCAAATCCCAATTCCCCACTGCACAACCTTTAGGTGCTCTAGAACTGGTTGGCCCTGAAGGACATAATGCACTTCCTGCCACTTTGTACAGGGACCATTAGCCAGAGAGTGTTCAAAACTTAGAGCCCAACTTACTTTCTGATGTAACCACGAGAAGAAAGCCTTAATCTCCCAAGAAGGCAAAAAAAAAAAAAAACCCTCTACCCCATCAAGGGCTGTATTTGTAACCTATTGCTGTGTACATGGCTGGAAATAAAAAAAAAAGAATTATTATCTCACTGTTTTTTGGGCCAGAAATTTGGGCCTAGCTTAGCTGGGTCATTGAGCTGAGGGTATCTCATTAGACTGCAATCAAGATTTAACTGAAGGGGCATCTGCTTTCTAATTCATTCAGTGGTTGCTGTCAGTCTTCAATGCCTTGAGGACTGTTGAACTGAAGCCCTCAGTTCCTTGCTGGCTATTGACTGGAGGCCACCCTCAGTTATTTGCCACATGGCCTCTCCATTATTGGAGCTTGTTTTATCCCGGCTAGCCAGCCAGAGAGTCTGCTAGCAAGAGAAAGTCACAATCTTTGCTAAATTAATCATAGAATTGACATCACATCACCTTAACATATCTTATTAATTAGAACTAAGTTGCTAAGTCACTCATTTGATGCTCAAGATAAGAAGATTACACAAGGGTGTGAATACCAGGACCTGACAATCATTGGGAGTCATCTTAAAAGTCACTGACCACAAGGACAAATGGGGATCCAAGACTTGACCAATCCTCATATGATAATTAGAGGCTGGGTCTAATCAATTAGCCTCTTTCCCAATATTTACAGCAAAATTATTGTTCTAGGAAGAATATAATCATCAGTTATAGGTGCCCCCTCATTTCCACTACTACCTGCACATGTGTAATCTTCATAGCTACTACTTACAAACAGAATCTTTTTGTATATAGTAGTTAAAATTACACTGTTGTATTGTTTCTCTTAGAATCCACAACAGTAACTCTTTTAGTTTGGTTGCTGTTAATACTAGTGTGACCTAAGCATATAAAACTGTTCTAATGCACCAATACATCCTTTCCCCACTTTGGGCCTTAATTTCCTTACCCGAAAAGCAAGAAGTTTGCATTAGATGGTGACTAAACTCCCTACAGCTTTGTCATTTTATGGTTTTATTTTGAGTCCATTGAAAGAACTGCAATCAAAACCTTGCTGAATTTCTTATGGCAGATATAGCCAGCTGATTGTATCTGATGTCTATCTGTAGCGTTCTCTGTTTTAAGCAACAGGAAGTGACTCTGCCCAGCTCAAGCTCAAAACAATGGTTTGAGGGAGGAGGGAGTTTATTGGAAGAATAATAGGGGCTCACAAACAAAAGGAGCAGTAAAATAACTGGGCCACAGAGAAGGAAAGAAAGCAAAGCACCCCCAGCGCTTGCAGCAATGGGTCCATCTCTCTGGGGCCCCTCCATATTGCAGTATGGCACCAAATATCTTACATCCCAGTATGTCCTCTCTGATTAGGCCAATATTTAAATCCATAGGAGAGAGATTCTGCTTATCTTCACATGGATTATCATCTTACCTCTGTGGTCAAGGGGAAGAGTCTTATGATTGCCAATCTCACCAGAGCCACATATGATGAGGGAGGAGTATTTCCCTAAAAGATGTGATGTTGAATAGATTAAAACAATTGACATCACTACTTTCAGTCAAAAGGGTGGCTGGGACAATGGACTTTGTGGGAGACAATTTAGGAATATGTTATCTACCTAGGTTCTCCAGCCTTATTTATGGGTCAAGTTAGGCCACAGAAAATAACAAGGTTAGTCAAATTAGCTTTGTTCTAAGAATGCCATCATCAATCAGTAGTACTTAACAGTAGCCGCATCTATTCCATTAGAATGGAAACTCCATGAGGACAGGAATCTTTGGTTTGCTGATGCATCACAAGTGCCTAGGACAAGGCATGGCACATAGTTGACCCTCAATAAATAGTGGTTAAGTAACTGGATTGAATGCACATTGTTGGCACAAATGTACATTTGTATAAGTGAACCATATCTCACACAGAGGTTAGATTCCAAAGTGAATTTGTAAAGGAGAGCTGTGTCTCATAAAAATTATCACATGATGAATATCATGGAGGACTTTGTAAGCCACACTGAACTTTGACATTCTAGACCATTTTTCCACATAATAACTACAATAAATTTTTTTCTTTCTGAAGTTTTTTTTGTTGAGCATGATAGATAAAAAGTGATTCCTTTGTACTTAGTGGCCACAGTGTATAAAAATGTCCATCATTAAACATTTCACGACAGGCCTCAGGAACCGAGAAGGACTGAGCGTGAGTAGCTTGTTTTGTCCTGTCTTGTGCTCCCACCAGGATATATACTTGCACCTATGCTGCCTTTTTTGGGGAAAGTATCAAGATCCTTAGAGATGTTCACACCATTGGATCCAGTATTAGAAATTATCATAGGAAAATAATCACAGCTACATAGGGATGCTTATTGCAGTGTTATTTTTAATAGCAAAATTCAAAGCTATTAAAATGTAAAATCGCCAGAGAAAGGTTAAATAAGCACTTTATGTATATATAATTAAATTCTCTGTGGCTTTTAAAACTCTTGCTTGTTGGTAGTAAAATGTTACCACACTCATTATACCAGTAGGGAAGCTAAAGTTATAAAGACTCAGCTCCTGGTACAATGTTAAAGTGTCATATAATCTCTATGCTGGCAAATTGACCTCTGGTCATTTAGTCCAACTCTCATTTAAGTGAGAGTCTTCTATATACTGCTCCAAGAGGTCCTCTGACGTGCTTGCTTCCCCCAATAGATATTGTGATAGGCAGAATGAAGACCCCTCAAAGATGTCTACATCTTTATTCCAATGAACCTGTAAATATGTTATTTTATACGGCAAAGAGAATTAAGGTTGCAGGCGGGATTGAAGTTGCTAATTAGCTGACCTTAAAATAGGGAGATTTTCCTGGATTATTTGGGTGGGCCTAGTGGATTAAGGACCACTTTTAAGGGTCCTTAAAAGTGAAAGTAGAAAGAAGAAGAGAGTCAAAGGGAGTTGTGACTATGAAAGAATGGCCGGAGACATGGGACACTGTTGGCTTTGAAGATGAAGGAAAGGGGTTACAAGCCAAGGAATTACAGGCAGTCCACAGAAGCTGGGAAAGGTGAAGAAACAGATTCTCCCTTAAGCTCTCAGAGAAACACTGTCCTGCTGACTCTGATTTTAGCCCTGTCAGACCCATTTGGGACTATGCCTTCAGAACGCTAAGTTAATAAATTTCTATTGTTTAAGCCACCAAGTTTGTTGTAATTGGTTAGATCAACTATTGGAAACTAATACAGTGAGAAGCTCACTCTTGTCAGATCTTGCAAGGCAGTGAGGAACAGATTAAAGGTGGAGGAATGGACTTACATATTTTATTGACCAGGATAAACCTGGAAAATAAACTTGGAATATATTTCTGATGTCTCACCTCAAATCTTACCATAAAAACACATTTCCACTCATTGAAATTATATCATATGACAGATCTTAGCACAGTGTCTTGCAATTATACACTGCTTTTGGCTATCTCAGTCTGGGTTACCTCTCAAATGGGGTGGTACATAGTGCCTTGAATTCCTCTGCTTTCTTAAAATTGTTGGAACAGATCTGGTGAGTAATTAAATCTCTTTGAATAAGAGAATAGGCTATAGAAATTGATGAAGTTGAAGACCTACTCAAAGGCTTATTCATAACCTACCTCCCGGGCTTCTCAGTAGGGATTAAATAAAGAGTGTTTTCCTTTTACACAGTTTACCAGACTTGAATTGTTAGAGAGGAAATAAAGGAGTCATCAAGTTAAATGGTTACATATTAATCATTAGATTTTGTGGTTGGTCATAGTTATTTTATTTATTACCATTTTATGCATCAACTGCAATATTCAGAAGCATAGAGACAGTTACATATATTCAGGAGCTTATAACCAATGAAAAGTGGGCTTGGTTTCTCTCTGTGTCCATTGTTTACTTGCATGAATCAAAAGACGCATTTCTAATTATGTAGGGACAGCACCCAAAGATGTGACTATTGTTAAAAGATCACAAATTAAACAGCAAAAACCGAAGGCAATCCAGAGTTTTTCGAGAGCAATCTTAGAGCTTGGAGAATTCATAAACCAAGTAAACCTTCTGACATAACTATAAAATGTGGTATAAACCCTAGAAAAAAATGGCCATCTTGAAAGGGTAACAGCACTTTTATGAGAATTCCAACCGCACCATGGCAACATCAACCCGTCAAAGCAAATGAAGGGTAGTAAAAGTAAAATTAAACATGATGAAGGGGACACCAGCTTGCTAACAGCTTTCCAAGCAGTAAAGCTTTCAAATGTTATCTCTTCATTGGTCTGTTCAATCACACATGCCTGCTACCAAGCTTTATCATATTATGTATCTTTCTCATCACTGCAGCCTGCCACGGGCTTGATGGACCTGTCTGGATATTCACAAAGGAGGGGAAGAGAGTGCTCCCTTTCCCCCACTGCAGTGACCCCCCCTTGTGTGCCCTTATCCCTCTTCTGTAATTCTTCTTTCCCGCAGTCCTCTCTTGCCTTTGTTCTGGGGTCCAACATGAGGCTCTCTGGCATAACAAAGGTGACTGTGAAGCTCTGAGCTTGAGGAACTAAATATAGATCAAATCCTATCCTACCCTCAGTCATCCAAAGACAGATTCCAATGGGCGTCTGACTTTGTCCTCTCGGCTTCCAAAAATCAGCATCCTTCTTTCCTCAGGATTCTTTTTCCTCCCAACTAATCCCTCTTCCCTATGCCTACTCCAAACTCCTACAGGGAAAACTGTGACGGCATTTTCATGTGTTAACTAACAGACTAGCTAATCCCCTGGTCTGAATACCTTTGCCCTGTTTGCGGAGACCCAGAAATCTCAAGGTTACAATTATCCTCTGATCTACTCAACCATCAGGGAGTCAGGACAAATTCTGGTCTTTTCAGTGTTTTAAAACTCTGCCTGAATCTATATCCCAGTTCTAAACAAAAAAGATTCTCGTTCATTGTGTGTGCACTGTCTGCACATGCCAAATTCCTCAGCCTGTAGGCTATATGAGTTATCCAACTGTATGGGAAGGAAAAAGAAAAACAAATGACTAATCAACCAACTTAGGCTTCCTGGAGCCCACACAGTGATGAGGAGATTCAGGAAAAAATAAAAAAGCCGGGATTCTGTGCTGTGGTGCTTATAAATAGTCAGCGGGAGGGAAAGTAAAGGAGAAACTAGGAAAAGAAAAGTGAGGTTGCCTCAGCTGAGAATCTCATAAAATTGCTGTGTTTTAGCCTGAGTTTATTGTCCGTTAGTGCTGGTAATTGAATCACTTTCTCTACTGTGCACTAGTTTGGGAACTCACCTTCTTTTTCTATGAGCAAGAAAAAGTGTGCTCCCAGGTAAATCAGCTCCTTTGATTCATTAATCCATTCAACACATACTTATCGAGCCTCAACAGTCACAGAGGAGAGCTTAGAAGGCATTTGCAGTCCGAGAAAGGGCAGCACAAAACTTAGCCAGGGGCACTTAGTGGGGAAGATCCCTGATGTGCTTTGATGTCTCCCACCATCTCTCTCTTTGCCCCTTTCTCTCCATGATGCTTCATATGAGTCCAGTCTCAGACATTCAGTTATTCTAGCCCTAGCCTTCAGACAGGAACCTGGATGTGTACCTTTGCTGATTTTCCATCTCTTACCTGTTCTTATAGGATTCATATCCTTCCCCATCTCCTGTCTGCAGTTCCTGCTTAAAGCACAGGCATTTATTTGGGAAAATTCTAAAAGTATGAATGAGATCATGGTTCCAAAAAAAGCCCATAAGTATTCTGACAAATTTAATCATGTGTGTGATTGTATACATGCACAAACACACACATTTGTGCATGCTTGGGCACATGAGCACGCACACACACTTTACATTTGTTGCCTTATTCTTTACTTTAATTGATCCTAATATAGTCAAGTCAATCAGGCACCTTCTTTCAAAATGTAAGAATTTGTTTGTGTGGTTTATGGTGTCAAAGCCAACATGTTGTACCTCTTGGAGGGTCCTCACATAAACTGAAAATCATATAAATTGAATCACACAATCACATAAATTCGGGTTGAAATAGGGTTGAGATCTAGATGAATAGAGAGCTGTTTTTCTAATCATACTTTCTCACCAATTTGCTCTGTGCCCTTGGACAAGTCATTTTTATTTTAAAATATAAGCATAAATGTAAATAAAGTTATAAATGCAAATATTTATCTACCTATATCTTTAGCGCCAACTACAGGTGAATTCTTTGTACTAGTTGTATTGGTTTGCTAGTGTAGGGGAGGAAGACATTTCCTCCACCAGCTCTGGGTCCCTCTGGCCAGACAGTAAATTAAATTCACATGAGACAGAATAACAGAAGAAAATTAAGCAAAGATTTATAACATGTATACATAGGAGAGACTCCCAGAAAAACTGAGTAACTCACCAAAATGGTGGAACCTCTCACCTTAAATACCATCCTCAACTAAAGACAAAGGAGGATGTTGGGGGTGAGGAGAGTCAGTTATGGGAGATCACCAGAAAAGCACAGTAAACAAGAGTAAGGTTATTATGCAGATTTCAGTCTTTGTCTTCTGCATTGATAAGAGTTTCTAGAGATAAGATTTTCCTCCCTTCTTCCTGGTACAGAGAGGGAGACACCTTTACAGATGGAGATTTCCTTTACAAATGTAAATGTCTCTTTACAAAGGGTTAAATTCTACTTTTCAGAGTTACTCCATGTCTGCAGTTTTAAAAAGTAACCAGCCCAAAATAATCCTCATGCGAAAGAGACTATCTTGGGATGGCCAATTCCAGTCCCCCACACTAGAGTTGCCAAAACAAAATATCATAGACTGGGTGGCTTAACTAACAGACATTAATTTTTTCACAGTTCAGGAGGGCAGAAGTCCAAGACCAAGGTGTGGCAGGTTTGGTTTCTCCTGAGGCCTCTCTCCTTTTCTTGTAGATGGCTGCCTTCTGGCTGTGTTCTCATGTGACTTTTCCTCTGTGTGCACTCATCCCTGGTGTCTCTTGCTCTTCTTATAACTGCCTCATTTCAACTTAATCACCTCTTTAATGACCTAATCTCCAAATATGGTTACATTCTGAGGCACTAGGGGTTGGGACTTCAATATGAGAATTTGTGGGGGGATACAATTCAGGACATAACACTAGGCACTATTGCAACAAAAATAAATGGAGCATTGTCCCTGCCCCTCAAGGATCCAGTCATTGAGACAGAACTAAAGTTGGTTACACCCCAGTGTAAGAAGTGAAGCAAAAGAGGCAGATACTGAGTACAGTGAAGGCACAGAGGAAAAGTAAGCAAGTTGCTTGACTGGATCACAGAAGATCTCCAGAAGGAGACAGTATCTATACAGGGTCCTGCGGTTTAGTAGGTGCTCTCCAGGCCATCGAGGAAGGGTGAGGAAAGGTATAGACATTTTATAAGGGTAGGTATTTAGGGTTGACAAATAAAAATGACAAGCAATAGGAGTACATGAGGAAGCCATTTGGTGTAAACCTAATTTGGCCTGACCTTGTCTTTCCAAAAGTGCCTGACCGAGGCCATTGAGCATGCATTGTATATCTGCTTTAGAGATTCCCTATGGCAAGAGCAAAGGTCCTTGAGATAAAGGTGCAACTTCCCTCCCCCTCCCAATGTTGGCATCTCCTTAAGGATTAAGTATCTTTCCTTAGGCTAGAAACTGATTGCTGCGCTCACCTGTGACCGCCCAGCTAGAGACAATAGACTTGCCTCCTGCTACGCCGACCAAGATAGCAGACCCACTACCTGCTGTGTCCATCAAGTGCTGTGCTGACAGGGCAATCTTGTGACTATTGTGGGAGGGGCATTTCAATCATATGTGAAACACCCTCTTTGAGGGTATATAACCACCCTGTGTACCCCCACTTCTTTGGAGTGCTCTGTTCCTTTGTGGAAAGACTCTCCTGGGTTATAATCCTAAGATTTAAACTCAGAATAAACTCACCCAAATTTTCATTTGTAGATTGGTTATGGATTATTTTCGTCAACAGGGTCAAACCATCAGGCCATGCAGGTCAGTGCTGTCTCATATTAAGGACCTTCTGTGATACTTGGAGGAGAGAAATGTGACCAGCTGTCCTTAGCCAACTAGATCCCTAACTGGTCTAAATCTCATCTGAGCCCATTTGAGCCATGGTGAATTTTGTAGGTCTTTACTCTGTATGCAGTGCCGTCCTAGGGTCCCTGGAGGATAGAAAAGACTAACTCTGTCCCCTCACAGTCTGAATAGGGAGATCAGATATATTTGAAATAATGGGAATAATATTACAAAGCAACAAATGAATGATTCCAGAAAATACTTGCCTCTTTCCCTCTGACCTAGTGTCTTCCTACATAAAAAGAAGAATGTTACACTGAATCTTTGCTAAGTTCTGCTCAAGAAATCAAATGGACTATGACAGTGTTTCTCAAATTTGAGTAATATGTCCAAAGGAAGAAAAAATCACAGATCTTCCTAATGTTAGCTTAAATTATTAATATTATTTAAGAACATAGATTCAGGAGCCACACTGCCTGGGTTTGAATCTCAGATCTGGCATTTACTGGTTATGTGACGCTGGCCAAATCACTAAACTTTCCCTTGCCTCAGTCTCTTCAACTATAAAATGGGGGTAATAACAATACCTACATTTATAATATTATGAGAATTAAATGAGTTAATATTTGAAAAGCACTTAAAACAGATGCCTGTCATCTAATAGGTGTTATATAAGTATTAAATAAAATGCTTTATAAATATAAAACTAAGAATGAAATCTTTATGCATATAGCTGTTACTCAACTATAAAATAGAGCAGTTTGAAACTATCAGCTATAAAGCAAAAGAATAGAAAATTAAGTTCAAGCAAACTATAAAACCAATAAAATTCAAATTTACGTTAATTCACTATGATAGATAATATTGTTTTTGCTGAAACTGAATCATAGAAGTTGTCATTAATTATAGAAAGATTTAGCCTAAGATCTAGCTATACAGTGAATTTTTCCTGTATTTTGACTTTAATAATATTAATGCAGAGGAAGTCTGCCTGCAAAATAAGCTTTTCAGAATACTACAAGTACCATCAAGACTTTGTTCGCTAGGTCAGGACAACCAGACCTCCTTCTTTATCAATACTTTACTAGTGGGCAGTCCTGAACAGCAATTTTGATTAAAGATAATGTGAACATCATTATTAGTGAAACCTGCATGAAATTTTTCTCTAAATCACAAAGTTGCTCAAGTCAGAAATTGGGAGCTCATTTATGATTTCTATCTCTTTCTCCTCATCCTTTAACTAAGCAAATATATCTCTAAAATATTCCTGGACTCTGTCATCTTTTTTTCATCACCTTCTAAATGTATGAACTCCTGAGAATATGTATTCAGATGCATGGAGTTAGAGACACCAGTTTGAGCTTATAGTCTCTGTGAAGACTATATAAGAGGGTTGTTGCATGGGAGCACTGCCTACAGAGGTGGAGCTATAAGGTGGTCACTCATATGTGCACTTCTTCTTTGTATTTCCATTGGACAGAACTCTGGGTTCTAGAGTAACCTAGAGTTGCCCATTGGTATGATTATGTCCTTGATAAACAAAAGTTTCAAAGTGATTATCCTATGGCTTTCTGAATTCCAATTTCTATATTACAGTCAAATCTAACCTGGAAGCTTCTTTCTCATGGTAACTGTTATGATGCAGTCTATAACCCTCTCCAGCTTCAATCAATACATTTCACCATTAATTAGATAAACCTCCTTGTAAAGAGCTTTGTGTTTTAGCTGGACTGGGGTTGTGACTGCCACAGAAATGTCCTATTGTGCTGGCCTGTGGGCCAATGGCCCTTAATAAAACCATGCTGACTGCCTGTTTAAAGCACAGAATCATGAAACCCCAGCAGGCAGCTGTAAATGACCAAGTTCAATCTCCGTGGTTTACATGTTGAAAAACCAATGCTGAACTTCCAAAAGAGAGCAAAAACCTTAAAGATATCATACTTCTTGGAGCATCTCTCTTGGTTGGGAAGAGTAAATGTGGAAAATATTTTCTTGCTGGAAGCACTGTGGTCTAGTTCAAGGTGCTCTGGGATGATCCCAGTATTTCCGTCATTTGGCTATGTAATCTTGGCTTAGATGGCGGAGCCCTTCTTGACCCCTTGGCTAATGCAGAGGCAGATCTGACCCCTCTGTGCGCCCTGTTCTCAGGCTGCTCAGGCCATCAAGCTGTCCCAGACTTTGTTACAGGCCATTGCATGTGTTTGCATGTCATCCCCTCCTACTACAGATTTCTCAAATAATACGAATACATGTTTTGCTGGCAAAAAGATTCTGTGGTCAAATAATTGTTGAAGTGCAGAATTAAATAGAGAGGTTTTCCTAGGACTTCCTAAAACATTTAGTATACCCAGGTGCAGTGCACATCTCCACCAGGGGAATAAGAAGGAGGTTAAAATGCACACGTTTTTGTTGAACCAGAAACTTTCATTTTTCGGGCAATCTGGTGGGACCTTGAAAAACACTCCTTTACCTAGATTTGAAACCCCTGTACACAGTTATAATGTCTTAGTCCTCTTTGTTCCCAAAACATAGAGCACTATGCTGAGCATACGATAGATTATCAAACTTGTTTAATGAAATAATGAGTGAAGTAATGCATTTTCTCGAGTTTTCAATTTGCTCATCCAACATATGGAGAGTTAAGATACATGTTATCTTGCTTGGTGGTTTTCAAGTGTTCAGGAGGAGAAGGATTTGAATGAATATAAATTGTTAAACTGGAAAATACTTTGCATGTTTTGTGTTACCATCACCATCACTAATACCACTACCAATCTATCACTATTAATAAGTACTTCATAGAAAATTTTTCCTTTTAATCTTTGTTCTACAGGGGGTATTAAATATCTCACAAGTTTTATTACTCTAACATATATAGTTTTTAAAAAGAGTAAGGTAGAATTAAATAGAATTCACCAAACACAGCTGGATGGATCTTTGCTTTCCAAGTTGCCTAGGGCTGAAAGAAAAGGGTACTCATATATCTAAATAAATATTCACCTGAAACCCTCATTCATCTGGTTATAGTTTTTAGAATTATAATTATTACTATAACTATAACTATGTATATGGTTATTATTATAGCTATATGTATATATATGCACATATGTATATACACATGTGTGTATATACATACATATATATGATAACATATATAATTTATTAAGCAACTACCAAGTGCCAAGTATGGTGACAGGCACTTTACATGTATTGATTTCAGCATCACAATAACCCTGCAAAAGCTAGCATAATTATCCCTACTAAGAAGAGGAAGCTAAGCCCTAGAAATGTTAGATAACCCCCTAGAAGGGTAGGCACCCTGTGCCTTAATTCTCTGAAAGAATCCTCAAGAAGTACTTGCTCATCCTAGAACAGCCTTGCTCGTATCTTGCATTTATACTACTTCCTGTAACAGGTTATGCCCAAAACAAGAATATCCACCCTGAATGGAGGGCAGATTGTAGCGAAGCAACAGAGTAATATTTGCAGCCTAACGCTGTGTTACTGTAGCTCAGGACCCCCACCCAAGGCCCAGAGGAAGGGCGATTTGCCTCAAGTCACAGTGAATATTTGTGTGATGCCATCACACACCCAGCGTTATTCTCAGCTTTTCACCTTGCTCACAATCCTCACAACAACCATATGTGGGCCACAATTATTTAAATCATTTTCCAGATATGGTAAAACAGAGGTCTAGAGAGGTGGAGCAATTTGCCTGTGATCACAGAGATAGTAAGTGACCAGCTGGGACTTGAACCCAGCAAAGCTAAATTTAGCAGCTGGGTGCTTAACTCTTATACCAGTACCAGTAGTTTCAACACACTTGCTGCCTACTTAAATCCTGCTCCACCTCAGTTGCTAAGTCCTAATCAATCCAAGGTTCCTTCTAAGCAGGTTATCCTGTAACCATTACCTTGTGATGTCTCATTACCATAACTGTCTCCCCAGTGACTCTAAGCTGATTCTCCCATCTGTGCCTCCACAAACCCCCATTGAAGTCGGTGGGCCACAGGCATTCAGCTGCTCTCCCTTGCAGTCCAATTCTATTCCTCCCCACTGCTCAAACTACTGCTGCAGTTTTGACTCCTGATGCCAGGTTTGTAAGGAAGTCATGATCACACAATTGCTCTCAACCATGCAGCGCTGACAATGCCACCATCTGTCAGCAAATGAGCTGAGTGGTTCCTGCATGAGGCTGTCTGGACCATAATTGGCAAAATCAGGTTATTACCTTCGTGCCTTCTAACCAAACACAAACAGTAGAGCTCTCCATTACCCAGAATGGGAGCACAGTTTTCTTCGGCTTTCCTGGGCACAAACTGAGATTCAGACAGAAACTACAAAGGTAGGGGGAAAATCTCTTAAGAAAAGCTGCCTTTGTCCCATCTCTTTAACTAAAAAGATTGCATATATTTCATAGAAGGCTTTTGGAAATCAATTATAATATTTCCTACATACCTTTTCACCAAGGAGTGTGTTCCTCGTGTTATTGGGCGGGTTTGTCTCCCAGATAGTCAAAATTCAATCATTTTCTCTAGTCAATAGACAAAGGTAAAAATTGATTTAGAAACTCATGGGATTCTGAGCATACAAAGCCCCTGTGTTCTGTTAATGCTGACCAGGTAAAGAAGACCTTCCATCTCAACTCTCTTTTTCCTCCCAACTTTGTGTTATGAAAAATTTCCAACATACAGAAAAGTTGAAAGGATTTTACATTGACCCTCCCTCCACAACCTAGGTTTTATTATATTTGCTTTATGCCAAAACTATCCACCTGTCCATTCCTTTATCCACATATTAATCCAACTTATATTAAAAGTGCATTTTAATGTAAGTTACAGACTTTGATACACTTTACCCCAAATACTTCAGCACACATATCATTAATTAATTTTAATATTTAATTATACTTCTTCTTACTTTTGAGTTTTGAAGTAGAGTTTGCATGCAATATAATGTAGAAAACTTAAGTGGACCCTCCGCTGAGTTTGACATATGTATACACCTGTGTAATACAAACCCCTACCGAGATATAAAATATGGCCATTGCTTCAGAAAGTTCCCTCATGCCATATCTCAGTCAATCCTCAACTCACCTCCCCAGAGGCAGCCACTATTATGATTATTTTGCCCACCATAGATTAGTTTTGTCTGCTCTAGAGTGTCGTATATATGGAATCATAGAGTAAGTACTCTTTTGTGTAAATTTCCTCGCTGAGCATAATGTCTTTGAGGTTCAACCATGTTGCTGCATGTATTAGCAATTCATTCTTTTTTATTGCTGAGTAGTATTCCCTGTGGATGGATAGATCATACTTTGTTTATCCATCACCTGCTGTTGAACACCTGGGCTGTTTCCAGATTTTAGCTATTGTGAATAAAGCTGCTGTGAATATTCGTGTACAAGTCTTTGTGTACACGTACGTTTTCATTTTCAGGTAAATATGTAAGAGTAGAATTGCTGGTGATAGGGTAAGTGTATGTTTAGTTTTACAAGAAATTGCAAATGTTTTTTCCAAAGTAGTTATCTCATTTTACACTCTTGCCAATGTTTGAAAGTTCAGTTTGCTCTATCTTCTCACCAACATTGAGTGTTGTCAGTCTTTTTAATTTTAGTCATTGTGGTGGTGATGTAGGTATCTCACTGAGGTGTTAAGTTACATTTCCAAGATGACTAATGATGTTGAACACTTTTTCACATGCTTATGTCCATTCATATATCTTCTTTTGTGCAATGTCTATTCAAATCTTTTGCCCATTTTTTTTTTTTTAAGGTAGGGTCTTGTCAAACCTTAGCCCTCATTACAAGGAGACAAATCTGCAACCTTGTGCCTGTGCATGCATTAGGAAGCCCCAATCCATCTCTGCTTCTCCACCCCCTGCCCAGGCTCCAAAGAACCTGAAGAGATAATTTTTGAATAAATGTTGGTTCCACTCCTCATTTGCTGCGTGCTGCCAACATGCACAGGGAATTGATGGCTTGTTAGCAAAGCCTGGCCCCTTTGTGAGATGTTTTCAGAATGATTTATTTACAATAAAGTGGTTCCTGCTGGGTGCATGTAGGTGGAACTGATGCGGATCGATTCCAGTGGTGCTAACTAATCAGCTGTTTAAACTGGCAAGGAGAGCACTCAGTGACAGATGCTGTGTGACCATCATTTTCCCCCTAAGATTACAAATTAACTTGTTGGAGTTTGCTGGGATGTGTGACTACCTGGAGCCCAGCCTAAGAGGAAGGGAGGGTGGCTGTGCCTTCAGGGAGGCCTCTGTGGGATTTCCTTTCCTATAAGGCTGGACCTAGGCAAAAAGCACTCTGGCTGGAGGAAAAGAGTCTCATCTAGGAAAGTGTGGGGATTTTCCTCCTCATTGAAATTTATCTCCCCCACTCTAGTGAGGGAGCTAGCTGAATTTTAAAGGGTGCACTCCTGTTTCTCTTTAATTTTTTTTCTGTTAGCTATTTGCTCGACCCCATGGCAGACTGATCTCTCTTCCTTTCTCCACAGAGGATGAACACACAGGGAACCATCATTTTTTCTCCCTCTGCTCTTGACAAAAACTCAGGATCCTCAAATCCAAGCTCTTTGGGATTGAGGAAGGCCATTAGTTTGCTTGTCTTTAATATTCTTCACTTTATAGCAGGATTATATTGTGGTATCTTTTAAGCATTGAGGTATTTGCTTTTACAGTATTGATTACAAAACTTGATCCTGAAAATTGCGAGGTTTTAGGCTGAAGAGGCCATCTAAGGTGTGGAGGGCAATGAAGATAAAATGGGACAGCCTGGTGTGACTGTGGCCCAGTGATGGCCACCAGCAGGAAGGCCTAGCCCTGCACCAGACTCTAGGACCCATCTTGGCCTCTTGCCCATGAAAGGTTTTCATCTATCACCTTGTCCTTGCCATAACTTCATGGGCTGCACAGGGAGCACCATCTTATACATGGGAAAGCAGAAATTAAAGACATCCTTGAATAGATTCTGGAAGTTGTGAAACCTGACCTCAAACGCAGGTCTTCGGATTTTTGAATTTCTAGTTACAGCTCTGGAAGTCTGAATTGGCAGGCTAAACAATATACGTGCTCTATGAAGTGTCTGGAATGGCATTCCAATCTAAGGTGGTGAATCTGTTAGCAAACTCCAAGCTAACACTTCAAAAAGGATTTGTTTCTTCAGAACTGAATACTGTTATTCTAAAGTGCTACTGGAGGAATAACCAGGTGAGAGCTAGGACAGGCTGCAACCGGATATGAAAATTTAGTGTAAAGCTCCAATAATTGAATCGGGTGGCCCCAGGGATGGACGAACAGACAAAGTAGAATAGGTGGCTTTGTAACAGACTCTAGTATTTGAAAAAGTGAAGTATGATAAAAGAGGTATCAAAAACGTGTAGAGAGGGGATGGGTAAGATTAGTCAACAAATGGCTCTGCAAAAATTATAAAAGTATTAAGAGGAAAAATTATATTTAGATCCTTAACAGGTGTTGTGCTCCAAAATAAATGCCAAACATTTCAATATTTAAATGCATAAATCCAAATCACAAGTCTTCAAACCTTCAGGTGGTCATTTAAGTCTTTAGATTATGAAAGCCTCTCTAAGCAAAAAAGCAAAGGAAAAATTACAGATGAAAATATTGGTGGATTTAATGCACAAAAATAAACTTCTGTATATCTACAAAACAATGCAAAGATTAAAGGTCAACAACAAACTAGGAGAAATACTTGTAAAAATTATGCTGAAGGGCTAATATCACAGTATATAAAATCTTGTTCATATAAATAAGAAAACAGGAATCTTAAAGGATACACTGAGGTCAAGGAGGTGAAGAGAGAAATTACAATGGAGAAAATAAAAGTGTTACGTTACATTTCTTTGTCAGTTCGCCAGTAAACAAAGTATTAAAAATTGAGTAATGAGCTATTTTTCATTTATCAAGTCAGTAAAGATGAAAATATGATACTACTTAATGTCAGCAATAATTTGATAAAACAAGACACTCTCATATGCTTATGGATGAAGGTTAAATTGTCCAACTTTTGCGGTCTACATGGCTGTATGTTGTCCCTCCTGACCTCTCTGGTCTTATCTCATATTGCTTTCTCCTTTGCTCTCTATTCCAGGATAAGGAGATTTTCTTTCCAGTTGTTGTCACACAGGTTTTCCATATGCCTAGAAAGCTCTCAGACTTCCCTTCTCTTCCCTCATCTCACTTCCTCCTCTTCCTTTTCATTCCCCTCTTCTTCCCCCTTTCCCTCCTCCTCAGGGGCCCTGCCCCCTCCTCCATTTTCCTTTCCATTCTTTCTCTTCCTCTTCCCCTTCCTCTCCACCTTCTTCTAGTTAAGACTTACTCATCCTTGAAATTTCAGATCAAACATTACTTACTCAATGTAGACTCCTTATTGTCCCTAAAAGTGTCTCATTGTCTGGTGATTTGTTCTGGTAACACCTTGCAATTTTCCCTTATAACACTAATCACAATTGGAACTTATATATTTGTAATTTTTTGATTAATATGTTTCTCTCTCCCAGAATTACATGGACTGTGTAACGTTTAGTCACCATTGAATGTCCAGTGTATAGCAAGGTGCCAGAAAATAAGAGGGTTGATACATATTTATTGGATGTTTTGACTGCTGAATTTCCAAAAGACCACTAGAATAAACTGAGGCTGAAGCAAAGCTAACTTTATTAAACCTACTGCACTAAGGGAAAATCTACCTTGACAGAGTCTCAGTCATGTCTCAGAAGAGATCATGGGTACAAATTTATAGGGGTTTGGGAATCTGGGTGCAAGTGGTTTAAGGCAGGTCTTTAGTGTAAAGATCTGATAGGAATGGCCAAAGTTTATCACATAATAGTTTAAGATGGGTGAATACAGTAAGATAAGGATCTTTAAACAAGTCTTCTAAATAATAATAATTTGATATGTGGCCTGTTCACCCCCCTGAGCAATCTCTTCTTTTCACAAGGAATCTGTTTATCCAGATGAAAAAATTAATTATTCATATAGCTTAGTTTTCAGAAAATTTATGAAGCTAACAGTGAGTTATTTTTTTACAACCTTATCTTAACTGGCAACAGTGCCCTGGAAGAAAAAGTAAAATCATATTGATATAGCCGGCCTCAGTTCTCCCTCCTGAGAGTTAAGCTATGTGGCTGCAGGAGGTCTCAGTTCTAAGACAAATAAATGGAAAGCCATTTTGGCAATATATATTAAGGTCCTTAAAAACGTTTTTACAATTTTTTGTAGTAGTTCATTTCTAAGAGTCTATCTTAAAAAGAAAATCAGGAACACAAAGTTTTAGTACAGGTTTTGGAAATGTCACTTTGGGAAATTGGGGCAGCCATTAAGAGGCAAGATGATCCAGCCCTTGGGAAAAAAGAAGAGCTAAAACTTATAAAGGAGAGGTGATGTGGAAAAAATGCCAAGGATTTCTCAATTTTGCTTTTGATCCATTTATGGAAACCATATTCAATATCTGTTGATGGATTCTCCTCTTCTCTGCCCAAAACTGATCACATGTTTCTAAGACACACACACAAATGACTCAAGCTCCAGGAAAGCCTGCAGTTAAAGCTCTGTCTCTACAGTTAATCAGTGAGTGAGACACATATGGATCTCAGCTCATGTCAGAGTAACAATTGCCTGATGAGACTGCAAGATGGGGAAAATGCTACACATTCCATGTAGTGACAAGGCTAAGGTTTTTTTCGGAATATCTAGAGCTCTTTCACTGACTCTTCCTTATCATAACAATGCATGTAATATTCAAAATAAAGTCATGTTTCCTTTGGTCTTCCAGTTTTTCTTTTTTTCTGAAGATTGGCCCTGAGCTAATATCTGTCACCAATCTTTTTTTTTCCTTCTTCTTCTCCCCAAAACGCCCCAGTACATAGTTGTATATTTTAGTGGTAGGTCCTTCTAGTTCTGCTATGTGGGATACCACCTCAGCATGGCTTGATGAGTGGTGCCAAGTCTGAGTCCAGGATCCAAACTGGCGAAACCATGGGCTGCCAAAGGGGAGCCCAGGAACTTAACCACTTGGCCACAGGGCCAGCCCCCAGAACATGTTTTTTGGTACTGAAATCTGTGGTACTGAGTGTATGGTAACTAAGTCCCTAGATAGTTAGGAAGATTGTAAGAGAGTGAGTTGTGGTCCTACCTGAGTGCATAGCTCATTAATGGCTGGACTTTTATCCCAAGGTATGAAGACAGCTTCAAGATAAGATCCCTAACATTAACAGAAGTGCTAGACAACAAGAGAGAGAGACAACATTTGGTTTTCCAAAAAGGAAAGGCACGACAAACTATACATCTGAGATATTTTTGATCAAAAATACAAGCTGCTTACAAAAGACCGTGAATTGCTAAAGCAATCCTGAGCAAGACAAACAAAGCCGGCGAAATCAAAATCCCCAATTTCAAACATACTACAAAGCTACAGTGATCAAAACAGCATGGTACTGGTACAAAAACAGGTCCACAGATCAATGGAACAGAATTGAAAGCCCAGAGATAAAACCACACATCTATGGACAGCTAATCTTCGACAAAGGGGCAGAGGGCCTACAATGGAGAAAAGAAAGTCTCTTCAACAAATGGTGCTGGGAAAACTGGACAGCCACATGCAAAAGATTGAAAATTGACCACTCTTTTTCACCACACACCAAAATAAACTCAAAATGGATCAAAGACCTAAAGATTAGGCCTGAGACAATAAGTCTTCTAGAAGAGAATATAGGCAGTACACTCTTTGACATCAGTTTCAAAAGAATCTTTTTGGACACTATACCTCCTCAGTTGAGGGAAACAATAGAAAGAATAAACAAATGGGACTTCATCAGACTAAAGAGCTTCTTCAAGGCAAGGGAAAACAGAATTGAAACAGAAAAACAGCTCACTAATTGGGAAAAAATATTTACAAGCCACTTATCCGACAAAGGGTTAATCTCCATAATATACAAAGAACTCACACGGCTTAACAACAAAAAAACAAACAACCCGATCAAAAAATGGGCAGAGGACATGAACAGACATTTCTCAAAAGAAGATATGAATATGGCCAATAGACTGATGAAAAGATGTTCATCATCGCTAATCATCAGGGAAATGCAAATCAAAACTACGCTAAGATATCACCTTACCCCCGTTAGATTGGCAAAAACATCCAAAACCAAGAACGACAAATGTTGGAGAGGTTGTGGAGAAAAAGGAACCCTCATACATTGTTGGTGGGAATGCAAACTGGTACAGCCACTATGGAAAACAGTATGGAGATTTCTCAAAAAGTTAAAAATAGAAATACCCTATGACCCAGCCATCCCATTACTGGGTATCTATCCTAAGAACCTGAAATTAGAAATCCCAAGAGTCCCTTGCACCCCTATGTTCATCGCAGCATTATTTACAATAGCCAAGACGTGGAACCAACCTACATGCCCAGAAACTGATGATTGGATAAAGAAGATATGGTATATATACACAATGGAATCTACTCAGCCATAAAAAAAGACAAAATTGGCCCATTCGCAGCAACGTGGATGGACCTCGAGGGTATTATGTTAAGCGAAATAAGCCAGTCAGAGAAAGACGAACTCTATATGACTCCACTCATAGGTGGAAGTTAGTATATTGACAAGGAGATCTGATCGGTGGTTACCAGGGAAAAGGGGGGGTGGGGGAGGGCACAAAGGGGGATGTGGTGTACCCACAACATGACTAACAAAAATGTACAACTGAAATCTCACAAGGTTGTAATCTATCATAACATTAATAAAAAAATACAAGCTGCTTTATGAGTGCTGAGGAGAAAAAGCAGTTCCCATCAAGACCTAAGTTGGGGTCATTCAGAAAAAATCATGACAAGCCCCATTTCCTGTTTTTGATGTTGTTTGTAAATCAAGCATCTGTATACGTTGTACTTGGAATTTTTTTTTTTTATAGCATTTGACCAAGTCCTCAAAATATCTTTGTGGACAAATATGGGGTTGACATACTCAGTAAGGTGGCTAGTACTTGGCTGAAGGATTATACCCAAAGGGTATGGATTAATATATTAGTTTCAACCTCTATTAATATATTCAATTCAACTTGCGGATATCAGAATAACTATAAACTAGCAAAGGTCAGTCATAGTGCAATAAAAGCTTACATTATATATAAGACCCTGATGGACCAAGATTGTATTCAGAATCAGTTAAAACTCTGTATGTCTTGCAACAGAAAATCAGTAAATGCTTCCTGTCTCACAATCTTTTAAAAAATCATGAGATTTGATGTTTTATTTATTATTTTATTGCAGCAACATTGGATTATAACACTATATAGCTTTCAGATGTACATCATAATGTATTTCAAATTCTGTGTAGATTACATCCTGTTCACCACCCAAAGACTAATTATAGTCCATCACCACACACACGTGGCTAATGACCCTTTTTGCCCTCCTCCCTCCCCACTTCCCCTCTGGTAAGCACTAATCTAAACTCTGTTGCTATGTGTTTGTTTGTTGTTGTTTTTATCTTCTACTTATGAGTGAGATCACATGGAATTTCACTTTCTCTCTCTGACTTATTTCCCTTAGCATAATACCCTCAAGATCCATCTATGTTGTCTTAAATGGCTGGATTTCATCATTTCTTATGGCTGAGAAGTATACCATTGTGTATAAATACCACATCTTCTTTATCCATTCTTCCCTTGATGGGCACCTAGGTGGCTTCCAAGTCTTCGCTATTATGAATAATGCTGAGATGAACATAAGGATGCATGTGTCTTTATGCACTTCTGTTTGCAAGTTCTTTGGATAAATACCCAACAGTGAAATAGCTGGATCATATGGTAAATGTATTCTTGATTTTCTGAGGAAACTCCATACTGTTTCCCATAGTGGCTGTACCAGTTTGCACTCCCACCAGCAGTGTACACTAGTTGCCTTCTCTCCACATCCTCTCCAACACTTATTGATTCCTGTCTTGTTAATTATAGCCATTCTGACCAGAGTGAGGTGATATCTCATTGTAGTTTTGATTTGCATTTCCCTGATAGCTAGTGATATTAAACATCTTTTGATGTGCCTGTTGGCCATCTATGTACTTTCTTTGGGGGAAATCTCTGTACAGATCTTTTGCCCATTTTTTTTTAACTGGGTTGTTGGTTTTTTGTTGTTGAGATGTATGAATTCTTTATATATTTTGGATATTAATCCCTTATCTGATATATGGTTTGCAAATATCTTCTCCGAGTTGATAGGTTGTCTTTCAGTTTTGTTGATTCCTTTGCTGTGCAGAAGCTTTTTACTTTGATGTAGTCCCATAGGTGTATTTTTTCTATTGTTTCTCTTGCCTGGTCAGTCATGGTATTTGAAAAAATGCTGCTAAGACTGATGTCAAAGAGCATACTGCCTACGTTTTCTTCTAGACGTTTCATGGTTTCAGGAGTGGTTCAAGCCTTTAATCCACTTCAGTTGATTTTTGTGCATGGTGTAAGATAATGGTTTGTTTTCATCGTTTTGCATGTGCCTGTCCAGTTTTCCCAACACCATTTATTGAAGAGACTCTCCTTTCTCAGTCATGTGCTCTTGGCTCCCCTGTCGAATATTAGCTGTCCATATATGTGTGAGCTCATTTCTGGGCTCTCGATTCTGTTCCATTGATCTGTATGTCTGTTTTTGTGGTAGTACCATGCTGTTTTGATCACTACAGCTTTGTAGTATATTTTGAAATCAGGGACTATAATACCTCCAGCTTTGTTCTTTCTCCTCAGGATTCCTTTGGCTATTCGGGGTCTTTTGTTGTTCCACATAAATTTTAGGGTTCTTTTTTCTATTTCTGTGAAAAATTGGAACTTTGATAGGGATTGCATTGAATTTATAGATTGCTTTAGGAAGTATGGACATTTTAACTATGTTAATTCTTCCAATCCAAGAGCAAGAACAGCTTTCCATTTTTTTGTGTCTTCTTCGATTTCTTTCAATATGTTTTATAGTTTTCCGTGTACAGATCTTTCACCTCTTTGGTTAAGTTTATTCCTAGGTATTTTATTGTTTTTGTTGCACTTGGAAATGGGATTGTATTGTTAATTTCTCTTTCTGCTACTTCGTTGTTAGTGTATAGAACCGCAACTGATTTTTGTATGTTGATTTCATATCCTGCAATTTGTCTGTATTTATTTATTATTGTTAAAACTTTTTTAATGGATTCTTTAGGGTTTTCTATATATTAACTCATCTTGTATGCAAATAGTGACAGTTTCACTTCTTCTTTTCCAATTTGGAACCCTTTTATTTCTTTTTCTTGCCTGATTGTTCTGACTAGGACTTCCAATACTATGTTAAATAAGAGTGGTGACAGTGGGCATCCTTGACTGGTTCCTGTTCTTAGAGGGATAGCTTTCAGATTTTCTCCTTTGAGAATGATATTAGCTGTGGGTTTGTCATATATGGCCTTTATTATGTTGAGGTATTGTCCTTCTATACCCATTTTATTTAGAGCTTTTATCATAAATGGATGCTTTATCTTGTCAAATGCTTTCTCAGCATCTATTGAGATGATCCTGTGATTTTTATTCTTCATTTTGTTAATGTGGTGTTTCACGTTGATAGATTTGCAGATGTTGAACCATCCCTACATCCCTGGAATAAATCCCCCTTGAGCATGGTGTATGACCTTTTAATGTATTGTTGTATTTGATTTGCTAGTATTTTATTGAGGATTTTTGCATTGATGTTCATCAGTGATATTGGTCTGTAATTTTCTTTTTTTGTGTTGTCCTTGTGTGGCTTTGGTATCAGGATAACGTCAGCTTTGTAGAATGACTTAAGAAACTTCTCCTCTTCTTCAAATTTTGGAATAGTTTGAGAAGGATAGGTATTAAGTCTTCTTTGAATGTTGTGTAGAATTCACCAGGGAAGCTGTCTGGTCCTGGACTTTTATTTTTTGGGAGGTTTTTGATTACTGTTTTGATCTCCTTACTGGTGATTGGTCTATTCAAATTCCCTACTTCTTCTTGATTCAGTTTTGGAAGGTCATATGATTCTAAGAATTTATGCATTTCTTCTAGATTATCCAGTTTGTTGGCATATAGCTTTTCATAGTATTCTTTTATAATCTTCCATATTTCTTAGGTGTCCATTGTAATTTCTCCTCTTTGATTTCTGATTTTATTTATTTGAGCCTTCTCTCTTTTTTCTTGGTGAGTCTAGCTAAAGGTTTGTTGATTTTGATTATCTTTTCAAAGAAGCAGCTCTTGGTTTCATCAATTTTTAAATTTTTTTTTTTAGTCTCTATTTCATGTATTTCTGCTCTGATTTTTATTATTTCCCTCCTTCTCCTGATTTTTGGCTTTGTTTGTTCTTTTTCCAGTCCTTTTAGGTGCACCGTTCAATTATTTACTTGGGATTTTTCTTGTTTGTCAAAGTAGAGCTGAATTGCTATAAGCTTTCCTCTTAGAACTGCTTTTGCGGTATCCCATTGATTTTGGCATGTTGTATTTTCATTTTCATTTGTCTCCAAGTATTTTTTTTATTTCTCCTTTGATTTCTTCGTTGACCCCATCGTTATTCATTAGCATTTTGTTTAATCTCCACATTTTTGTGGCTTTTATGATTTTCTTCCTGTAGTTGATTTCTAGTTTCATACTTCAGCAGGCAGAGAAAAGATGCTTGATAGTATTTTGATATTCTTAAATTTATTGAGACTTGTTTTGTGACCTAATATGTGATCAATCCTGGAGAATTGCCTGTGCATTTGAAAAGAATGTGTATTCTGCAGTTTTTGAGTGGAATGTTCTATATACATCTACTAAGACCATCTGGTCTAATGTGTTGTTTAAGGTCAATGCTTCCTTATTGATCTTCCTTTTGGATGATCTATTGGTGTAAATGGAGTGTTAAGATCCCCTACTATTATTGTGTTACTATCTATTTCTCCTTTTTTGTCTATTAATAATTGTTTTACATATTTAGGTGTTCCTATGTTGGGAACATAGATATTTACAAGTGTTGTATCCTCTTGTTGTATTGTTCCCATTATCATTATGTAGGACCCTTCTTTGCCTCTTGCTACAGTTTTTGTTTTAAAGTCTATTTTATCTGATATAAGTATTTCTAGACCTGCTTTCTTTTCTGTGCCATTTGTGTGGAATATCTTTTTCCATCCTTTCACTTTCAGTTTGTGAGTGTCTTTAGGTCTGAAGTGTGTCTCTTATATGCAGTGTATATATGGGTCTGGTTTTTTTTTCTAGTTATCCACCCTGTGCTTTTTGATTGGAGCATTTAGTCCATTGACAATTAAAGTAGCTATTGATAAATTTATATTTATTGCCATTTTGTCACTTTTTTCTTATGGGTGTTTTTGTAACTCTCCTCTGATCCTTTCTTCTTGTGCTCTTCCCTTGATAGCTTTTCTTAGTAATATGTTTGATTTCTTTCCTCTTACTTGTTTGTTTATTTATTACAAGTTTCTGGTTTAAGATTAGCATGAGGTTCAATACAATATTCTGCATATATAGCAATCTAAATTGAGTTGATAGTCTCTTTAGTTTGAACTCTTTCTAAAAGCTGTACTCTTTTACTCCTCTCCTCCCACCTTTTCTGTTTTTGAAATCATACCTAATCTCTTGTTTTTTGTGTGTCTGTCCATTACCCTCTTATCACTGAAATAGATAATTTTAGTACTTTTGTCTTTTAACCTTCATATTATCTTCATAGGTAATTGATCTGCTACCTTTACTGTATTTTTGCCTTTACCAGTGTTTTTATTGCCTGGTTGTAGTTTTTTTGATAATTTTCTTATGCCTATTTGTGGTCTTCTCTTTGCCACTTAAATAAGTCCCTCAGCATTTCTTGTAGAACTCATTTCTTGGTGATAAACTCCTTTAATTTTTGCTTGTCTAGGAAACTCTTTATCTCTCCTTCCATTCTGAATGATAACCTTGTCAGATAGAGTATTCTTGGCTGTAGGTTTTTTCCTTTCAGCACTTTAAATAAGTTGTGCCACTCTCTTCTAGCCTGTAGGATTTTGGCTAAGAAGTCCACTGATAGCCTTATGGGCTTTCCTAAGTATGCCACTTGTTGCCTTTCTCTTGCTGCTCTTAGGATTCTCTCTATCTTTAATTTTGGACCTTTTAATTATAATGTGTCTTGGTGTGGGCCTCTTTGGGCTTATCTTGTTTGGTGTCCTCTGTGCTTCCTGTATTTGTATGTCTGTTTACTTCCTTAGGTTAGGAAAGTTTTCAGCTATTATTTCTTCAAATCGAGCCTCTGCCCTTCTGTCTCTCTCTTCTCCTTCTGGGACATCTATAATACAAATGTTAGTACACTTGATATTGTCCCAGAGTGCCCTTAGACTGTTCTCAGTCTTTCAAATTCTTTTTTCTTTTATCTGATCAGCTTGGGTGATTTCTTCTAGTCTTTAGTCCAGCTTGCTGATTCGTTCTTTTTTATCCTCTACTCTGCTATTGAGTCCCTCTAGTGAATGCTTCATTTCCAGTATTGTATTCTTCATTTCTGATTGGTTCCTTTTTATATTTTACAATTCTTTGTTGTCATTCTCACTGTGTTCCTCTCGTCTTCTCCCAATATCTGTGACCATCCTTATGAGTTTCTGTTTGCACTCTTTGTCAGGTAGATTGCTTATTTCTGTTTCACTTAGTTCTTTTTCTGGGTTTTGTCTTGTTCCCTTGCTTGGAATATATTCCTTTGCCTCCTCACTATGGCTCTTTCTCTGTGCTTATATCTGTGTATTAGGTGACTCAGCTATGTCTCCTGATCTTGGAGATGTGGTCTTATATCAGAGATGCCCTTTGAGGCCCAGCAGTATGCTTCCCTCTTGTCACCAGACCAAATGTTCCATGAGTGACCACTGTGTGGACTACTTGAGTCCTTCTGCTGTGGCAAGGTTGCTCTTACTACAGGCACCCAGTGAGTCTAGTCTTTCCTTCCCTAGCCGACTATTTGTAAATCTTGTTTGGGAAGCCACAGCACCATTTACTACAAGGTATAATAGCACACTCCTGTTGCAGTTTTCCTGTTACATAAGTAGGCACCGAGTGTAGCTGTTTGCTAAACTCAGGGGCTTGCAGTTGTTGTAGGCCTCAGGCCTACAAGGCTGTTGTCAGCTCTCTTAGGATTGCAGCTGAGTGGGCCTGGCCCCAGGCATGGGAGCACCCAATTGTTTCAGGCTTTGGAAAGTGGAGCCAATCCCCTTTGTGGCTGTTTGTGAAGCACAGGTCTTCCACTACCAGTAAGCCCCACCTACCACAGGTCCACACACACCATCAACACAGTCCTGGCCCATGCACACTTCCTGAACCCCTGGAGTGCACCCAGTCCCCCCACTGTAGAGGCCCCCACCTCCCTACCAATGTGCCCCACAGCTCACCTTGTCCTCACACAGGCCATGTTCCACAGAGGTGGACACACTTACCTGCCTGTAGTGGATTGAGGCACACAGTCTATGAAGGCCAACAAGTAGCCTGAGGGCTTTCTATTGGGTGGGGCAAGTCCCTGGGGTAGGCTGCCTGCCCTGGCTGAACTGTATTAAATCTGCACTCTCATGGGTGTGGCAGACCCCCGGGTTAACAGGCCAGGGGGAGAACTCCAATGGTGTCTTCCAGTGTCTGTGGCAGGATGCATGTACTAGGTCATAACAATGGCTGCCACCAATGTCTCATTCTCCGGAGATGTCTCACTTCTCACTGAGATGCATCCAGAGCCTACCAGGTGAGTCTCTTTTCTCCAAAGTACTGTGCACCTTTCTTTCCGGTGATTTTAGGTTGCTCTCTGAGATGAGTGAATTTGTGCATGGGCACTTTAAGAGCTGGCTTTATTCTACTTATGTCCATAGCTTTTCTGGCAGATTCCCTGTTGTAGTCAGTAGCCAGTGAAACCAGATAGTAGGACACTCATCTCACTTGTGCTGAGCCTGAAGGATGCTTATAGCAGTAATGTGCCCCGGATCAAGTCCTCACTTCTCCAGGGAAGGCTGCGTACCTTAGGATGGCTCCCACTCAGCTAGCTGTGAAGCTCCACTGCTCTTGAAGGTGGGTTTTTTCTCCCAGAAGGAATTTCTGTCTCTTCCGCCTCAGTCCGGACTGTCTCTTGTTGTGGGGGTTCTTTTTATCCAGTTTTCAGTTTTCTCTAAGGTGTGATTCTTCCAAGAATAGTTGTAACCTGGTTGCGCTTTTGGGAGGAGGTGAATTCAGAGTCCACCTATGCCACCATCTTGACAAGACCTCTGATGTTTTAATGATAATGATATTTTTTGTCTGAGTTGCCTGAAGTCAACAGCTCCTGGGTCGAAATATATAGCCTCACTGAGTTATGTAAACAGTGTGTAGAGTTTCTTATTTTCATAGTACACATCAGTGTCAAATCTATTTCAGCCAATGATTGTTAACTTCAACAACAAGCCCAAAAAACTCTTCAGTAATTGAAGGAAGTAGATGAGTTGGAGATAATTATGAAACAATTAGTCAAAGTCTGTGAAGATAAAAATATGGGGACCAGCCCGGTGGCCGAGCGGTTAAGTTCACATGCTCCTCTTTGGTGGCCCAGGGTTTCACTGCTTCAGATCCTGGGTGTGGACGTGGCATCTCTCATCAGGCTGTGCTGAGGTGGTATCCCACATAGCACAACCAGAGGCACTCACAACTAGAATATACAACTATGTAAACCATGTACTGGGGGGCTTTGGGGAGAAGGAGAAGAAAACAAATAATAAAAGGAGATTGGCAATAGATGTTAGCTCAGGTGCCAATCTTTAAAAAAAATTTAAAAATTAAAATAAAAAATATAGGAATATTCTATTGGTACATAACATTAAAAGAGTCATTCACCTAGCATATATCATTGTGTTCATATCACTCCAGTCACCAACTAGACCACGTTAGGAAGTCAGGCTATTAACAAGTAGATGGTAAGTCACAAACAATAAGATTATGGATGTCAATTACTTTGTACTTATGTATAATGTAAATCTCATAATGCATGTGGTAACCAGATAGAAAATAGAATATCACTTTTAATGCCATAATATTATATAGTCTATAAAAATTATGGAAAATATCTTTTAATCTAATGAAGAAGTGACCTTTAAATTGATTCCTGAATTACTAGGGAAAATCAGCCAGCCATGTGGGGATAGGAGCAGAAAGTTCTAGGCAGGGAGAGAGAGGGGAAAAGTCCTAAATTGGGAATGAACATGTTATATTTTAGGAACCAAAGAAGCCTTTCGCAGCTGGAGTCGAGTGAAGGGTTTAGAGCCAATTATTGAGGTTGAGAGTTGGACAGGGGCCAGTTCAAGTAGTGACTTGCAGTCCAAGGACAAGAAGTTGGATTTCAGTCTAAGCAAAGTGGGAAGCCATTGGATGATTTTAGGGAAGGAGGCAATATTACCTGATTTGTGTTTGAAAGGTCCTCTCTTGGCTGTTGAGGGCATCATGGAGCATAGATGAGTAAAAATAGAAGTGGGGAGACCAGTTAGAAAATTATTACATCAGTCTAGACAAGAAATGATGGTGGCTTGTACTAGGGAGGAAGCTGAAAGATGAGAAGTAAAGGTGTTCAGGATATACTTTGAAGGTAGAGCTAAAAGAATTTGAAGGTATGGATGAAGTGGAGTGTGAGGGGAACAGATAAATCAAGGATGCTTCCTAATTTGGAAGCTTGACTGAGTTTAGTGGATGGTGGTGCTGTTAAGTATACATTAAACATTGTATTTTACTGAGCATCTACAGTGTGGATGACTCTTTTTTGGCAAGATATACTTTTCTAACTCCTAAATTACTTTTACTACTAACAGATCGTGGATGCAAATTACATAAAGATTTAATTGTCATCAACATTTCTATTTTATTTCAAGTAAATATTCTAAGTAAGTATTTTTTTCTGTCTCTCTCATTATCTTTGTTGTAACATAGATCAGAGGTTGGCAAACTTTTTCTGAAAAGAGCCAGATAGTAAATATTTCAGGCTTTGCTGTCTAAGTGAACCTTATTGAAACTACTAAATCCTGATGTCGTAGTGTGAAAAAACCATAGACACTACATTAAGAAATGAGCGTGGCTGTGCTTCAATGAAACTTTACTTACAAAATAGGCAGTGGGCTACATTTGGTCTGTAGGCTGTAGTTTGCTGACCCTTGACATAGACTACAGATTCCTAGACAAGACCACTGAGAGGGAGAAAAAGAAAACTAGGTTATGAAAAATGAAGCTGAATACTTATTTGTTGATTGACAACAATTCACAGTGGCACTTAGAGTTTTTATTTATTTTTAATTTTTTCCACTCAGTATTATTTCCAAGAGTCACTCTTCTGATTTCTTCAGGATCTCTCACTCTATATAATCCTCATAAGAATATAAATCATGGTATTTTGCTTTCTACCACAATGGTAGATCCTTACCCAGATTGGCCAAACTGAGTAGTCCCTTTTCCATGGTCACAGTGATTGGATTAGAGGCAGGTGCAAAAGTTAAGCAAGTGCAATTAGACTCTTCCCTGAACTTGATATACAGGTGGTAGGAGTCAGGTTTCATGACTGAGGGACTGCTTAGAGAGGGGCTGAAGGTCTATAACTTACACTGGCTATTCTGCCAGGCATTTGATTAGGGCTTATGTTCAAAACAACTCCAAGCAGGGACAAACAGAGCCAGGAGCCAAGAGCCAAGACAACATTGTTTGGGGAGCGAAATCCAGCTATATCTAAGGCCAGAGACATGCCAAGACTTCCTAGTTATGTGAATTAGCAAATTCCGTTTTTGCTTAAGCTAGTTTGAGTTGAGTTTTGATCAGTTGCAGACAAAAGATTTTAGACAAATTATTCCTTTATTGAACATGGAAGGAGAAGACAATGAACATGTGAATTCCTTGAATTTGTCAAGCATAACACATGCTAATCTTAGTTAAACTTAAAATAGCTGTATGTTTAAGGTTGAGAGAACAGGATATCAGAGACAGTGATTTGCCTGAAGTTGCCCAAGTTTCTGATAGAGTTATGGTGTGACTGCTGATGTTTCTCACTCCAAACGCCATGCTATTTATATGATATCATGTAGTAAGGAAGCATAGGAATTAAATATATAATAACAAAATATACTTTTGGATTTCTCTTTCTTTTTTTTTTAAAGTTAATTTCATCTAAAATTGAGTGAGAGAATAAAGATGATTCTTGGAGCATTGGAAACATAGCTGAATCTCCAAGAAGTTTCTTTAGTATATGTAGAGTATGAACTTTTAAGCAATCAATCATGGATGGACTTTCAAAGGTGCTTTGAATCTTTTTTTTTTTTTTTTATTAATGTTATGATGGATTACAACCTTGTGAAATTTCAGTTGTACATTTTTGTTAGTCATGTTGTGGGTACACCACTTCCCCCTCCGTACCCTCCCCCCACCCCCCCTTTTCCCTGGTAACCACCGATCAGATCTCCTTCTCAATATACTAATTTCCACCTATGAGTGGAGTCATATAGAGTTCGTCTTTCTCTGACTGACTTATTTCGCTTAACATAATGCCCTCGAGGTCCATCCACATTGTTGTGAATGGGCCAATTTCGTCTTTTTTTATGGCTGAGTAGTATTCCATTGTGTATATATACCACATCTTCTTTATCCAATCATCAGTTTCTGGGCATGTAGGCTGGTTCCACGTCTTGGCTATTGTAAATAATGCTGCGATGAACATAGGGGTGCAACGGACTCTTGAGATATCTGATATCAGGTTCTTAGGATAGATACCCAGTAATGGGATGGCTGGGTCATAGGGTATTTCTATTTTTAACTTTTTGAGAAATCTCCATACTGTTTTCCATAGTGGCTGTACCAGTTTGCATTCCCACCAACAGTGTATGAGGGTTCCTCTTTCTCCACAACCTCTCCAACATTTGTCGTTCTTGGTTTTGGATGTTTTTGCCAATCTAACGGGGGTAAGGTGATATCTTAGTGTAGTTTTGATTTGCATTTCCCTGATGATTAGCGATGATGAACATCTTTTCATGTGTCTATTGGCCATATTCATATCTTCTTTTGAGAAATGTCTGTTCATGTCCTCTGCCCATTTTTTGATCGGGTTGTTTGTTTTTTTGTTGTTAAGCCGTGTGAGTTCTTTGTATATTATGGAGATTAACCCTGTGTCGGATAAGTGGCTTGTAAATATTTTTTCACAATTAGTGAGCTGTTTTTTTGTTTCAATCCTGTTTTCCCTTGCCTTGAAGAAGCTCTTTAGTCTGATGAAGTCCCATTTGTTTATTCTTTCTATTGTTTCCCTCAACTGAGGAGTTACAGTGTCCGAAAAGATTCTTTTGAAACTGATGTCAAAGAGTGTACTGCCTATATTCTCTTCCAAAAGACTTATTGTCTCAGGCCTAATCTTTAGGTCTTTGATCCATTTTGAGTTTATTTTGGTGTGTGGTGAAAAAGAGTGGTCGATTTTCAATCTTTTGCATGTGGCTGTCCAGTTTTCCCAGCACCATTTGTTGAAGAGACTTTCTTTTCTCCATTGTAGGCCCTCTGCTCCTTTGTCGAAGATTAGCTGTCCATAGATGTGTGGTTTTATCTCTGGGCTTTCAATTCTGTTCCATTGATCTGTGGACCTGTTTTTGTACCAGTACCATGCTGTTTTGATCACTGTAGCTTTGTAGTATGTTTTGAAATCGGGGATTGTGATTCCGCCGGCTTTGTTTTTCTTGCTCAAGATTGCTTTAGCAATTCGTGGTCTTTTGTTCCCCCATATGAATTTTAGGATTGTTTGTTCAATTTCTGTGAAGAATGTTCTTGGGATTCTGATTGGGATAGCATTGAATCTGTATATTGCTTTAGGTAGTATGGACATTTTAACTATGTTTATTCTTCCAATCCATGTGCAAGGAATGTTTTTCCATCTCTTTATGTCATCGCCTATTTCTTTCAAGAAAGTCTTGTAGTTTTCATTGTATAGATCCTTCACTTCCTTGGTTAAGTTTATCCCAAGGTATTTTATTCTTTTCGTTGCGATTGTGAATGGGATAGAGTTCTTGAGTTCTTTTTCTGTTAGTTTATTGTTAGTGTATAGAAATGCTACTGATTTATGCACGTTAATTTTATACCCTGCTACTTTGCTGTAGTTGTTGATTATTTCTAATAGTTTTTCTGTGGATTCTTTGGGGTTTTCTATGTATAAGATCATGTCGTCTGCAAACAACGCGAGTTTTACTTCTTCGTTACCTATTTGGATTCCTTTTATTTTTTTTTCCTGCCGAATTGCTCTGGCCAGCACCTCCAGTACTATGTTGAATAGGAGTGGTGAAAGTGGGCACCCTTGTCTTGTTCCTGTCCTCAGAGGGATGGCTTTCAGCTTTTGTCCATTGAGTATGATGTTGGCTGTGGGTCTATCATATATGGCCTTTATTATGTTGAGGTACTTTCCTTCTATACCCATTTTACTGAGGGTTTTTATCATAAATGGGTGTTGGATCTTGTCGAATGCTTTCTCTGCGTCTATTGAGATGATCATGTGGTTTTTGTTTTTCATTTTGTTGATGTAGTGTATCACGTTGATTGACTTGCGGATGTTGAACCATCCCTGTGTCCCTGGTATAAATCCCACTTGATCATGGTGTATAATCTTTTTGATGTATTGCTGTAATCGGTTTGCCAAAATTTTGTTGAGGATTTTTGCATCTATGTTCATCAGTGATATCGGCCTGTAGTTCTCCTTCTTTGTGTTGTCCTTGTCAGGTTTGGGGATCAGAGTGATGTTGGCTTCATAGAATGTGTTAGGGAGTTCTCCATCTTTCTCAATTTTCTGGAACAGTTTGAGGAGAATAGGTATTAAGTCTTCTTTGAATGTTTGGTAGAATTCTCCAGAGAAGCCGTCTGGTCCTGGACTCTTGTTTTTGGGGAGGTTTTTGATTACCGTTTCTATTTCCTTACTTGTGATTGGTCTATTCAGATTCTCCATTTCTTCCTGATTCAGTTTGGAGAGATTGTAGGAGTCTAGGAATTTGTCCATTTCTTCCAAGTTGTTCAATTTGTTGGCATATAGTTTTTCATAGTATTCTCTTATGATCTCTTGTATTTCATTGGTATCTGTTGTGATTTCTCCTCTGTCATTCCTGATTTTATTAATTTGAGCTTTCTCTCTTCTTTTCTTGGTGAGTCTGGCTAGGGGTTTGTCAATTTTGTTAATTCTTTCGAAGAACCAACTCTTTGTTTCATTGATCCTTTCTATTGTCTTTTTTGTTTCAATATCGTTTATTTCTGCTCTTATTTTTATTATTTCCCTCCTTCTACTGACTCTGGGCTTTGTTTGTTCTTCTTTTTCTAGTTCCGTTAGGTGTCGTTTGAGGTTGCTTACGTGAGCTTTTTCTTGTTTAGTGAGGTGAGCCTGTATTGCGATGAATTTCCCTCTTAGGACTGCTTTTGCTGCATCCCAAATGATTTGGTATGTCGTGTTCTCATTTTCATTTGTCTCCAGATAATATTTGATTTCTTCTTTAATTTCTTCAATGATCCATTGTTTGTTGAGAAGCGTGTTGTTTAGTCTCCACATTTTTGCACCTTTCTCTGCTTTTTTCTTGTAGTTGATTTCTAGTTTAATAGCGTTATGATCAGAAAAGATGCTTGATATTATTTCAACTCTCTTGTATTTATTGATGTTTGCTTTGGTTCCCAAAATATGGTCAATCCTTGAGAATGTTCCATGTGCACTTGAGAAGAATGTGTAACCTGCTGTTTTTGGATGAAGTGTTCTATATATATCTATTAAGTCCATCTGGTCTAATTTTTCATTTAATTCTATTATTTCCTTGTTGATTTTCTGTCTGGATGTTCTGTCCATTGGTGTTAATGGTGTGTTGAGGTCCCCTACTATTATTGTATTGTTGTTGATGTCTTCTTTTAGTTCTATTAAGAGTTGCTTTACAAATTTTGGTGCTCCTGTGTTGGGTGCGTATATATTTATAAGTGTTATGTCTTCTTGGTGGAGAGTCCCTTTTATCATTATATACTGTCCCTCTTTATCTTTCTTTATCTGTTTTGCTTTGAAATCTACCTTGTCTGATATTAGTATAGCGACACCTGCTTTCTTTTGTTCATTATTAGCTTGGAGTATTGTTCTCCATCCCTTCACTCTGAGTCTGTGTTTGTCTTTGGGGCTGAGGTGTGTTTCCTGGAGGCAGCATATTATTGGATCTTGTTCTTTGATCCATCCTGCCACTCTGTGTCTTTTGATTGGGGAGTTCAATCCATTTACATTTAGAGTGATTATTGAGACATGGGGGCCTACCACTCCCATTTTGTGTCTTGTTTTCCGGTTTTCTTCAGTTTCCTTTGTTTCTCGTCCCATGGTTTAATCTGTTCTGATGTAGAGCTGCTACTCTCTGTTGTTGTCCTTCTACTTATCTCCTCTGCTCTTGGTTTTGTAGCCCCTTTCCTTTTTTGGATTTTTCAGGAATGAGGGTTTTCCTGAGGATTTCCTGAAGAGGAGGTTTTGTGGCAATGAACTCCCTTAATTTTTGTTTATCTGGGAAAGTTTTTATTTCTCCATCATATTTGAAGGATATTTTCGCTGGGTAGAGAATTCTCGGCTGTAGATTTTTGTCCTTCAGATTTTTGAATATATCATTCCACTCTCTTCTAGCCTGTAAAGTTTCTGCTGAGAAATCTGCTGATAGCCTGATGGGGGTTCCTTTGTAGGTTAGTTTCTTTTGCCTGGCTGTCCTTAATATTTTCTCCTTGTCGTTGAATTTTGCTAGCTTCACTACTATATGCCGTGGAGTTGGTCTTCTTGCATTGATAAAATTTGGAGATCTATTGGTTTCTGTCACCTGAAGATCCATCTCCCTCACCAGATTTGGGAAGTTCTCAGCCATTATTTCTTTGAATAGGTTTTCTGCCCCTTTCTCCTTCTCTTCTCCCTCTGGTATACCTATAATCCTTACGTTGCATCTCCTAATTGTGTCTGATAATTCTCGGAGAGTTTCTTCATTTCTTTTAAATCTTGCTTCTCTCTCCTCCTCTGCCTGCAACAATTCTATATTGCCATCTTCCAAATTGCTAATTCTTTCCTCCATATTATCGGCCCTACTGTTCAGAGCATCTAGATTTTTCTTAATCTCCTCTATTGTGTTCTTCATTTCCAATATTTCTGTTTGGTTCTTCTTTATTGTATCAAACTCTTTTGTGACATAGCTCCTGAACTCGTTGAGTTGTCAGTCAGAATTCTCTCTTAACTCATTGAGAATCTTAATGATGGCTGTTTTGAAGTCATCGTCATTTAGGTTATATATCTCATTTTCTTTGGGATTGTTTTCTGTGTATTTGTTGCTTTCTTTCTGTTCTGGAGATTTAATGTATTTTTTCATATTGCTTGATGTTGTTGATTTGTGCCTCCGCATGGTGATAGAGTTTAGTTGCTCCTTTCACTTGTTTCAGCTGCTGCAGTGGGAGGAGCAGCTGTTTATATTTCACCAACCAGGAACCCTGTCCGTAGTTGCTAACTGGGCCTGGGCCCCTCTTCGTAGCCACAGTGGCCCTTTGGATTCCCTCCTCTGCCATGGGGGCCGTCACAGGGGGGCTTCAGGCTGCAGGTGCCTACTGTTGCAGCCCACCTAGATGTGCTCTCTCCTTGGGGTCTGCAACGGTGTTATGGGCTTTTCCAGCGGCCAGGGGTGGGATCACTTATATTTGTCACTCCGTTGCTGTCGGCACCCACCAAATCTCACTTGTCCTCTATGGGTCGCAGGAGAGCTATTGGCATCTTCTACAGTCTGTGGTTAGTACACCTAGCTATGCTGCTTTTGCCCTGGGGTCTTCCAGCCTTGTGGCTGGCGGCTGGGTGCCTTCTACTGGTGCTGTGCAGAGGCTTTCCCTAAGGCTGCTGTGAGCCTGTAGGGTTTCCCCCTAGGCTACTAAGCTGGGTCTCTGGAACTCTCTCCAGCCCCAGTCCTCTCTGAGATCTCCGGCAATCCCTAGCCTCACGGGGTGGGCAACGGCAGCTGGGGGTCGCCCCGCCCTCTGGGATTCTCTCCGGGCCTCTCCCGGAGCCGTGAATGCTCAGCGTGGCTCCTCTGCTAACGGCAGACAGAGAGTTTTGTCTGCTGCCCGGGCGGAGCTCCGGCGCTTCCCCTCCGGGTCGCAGAACCGGCCTTTGAAAGTTCCCCCGCCCCGGTCCTCTCTGAGATCTCTGGCAATCCCTAGCCCCACGGGGCGGGCAACGGCAGCTGGGGGTCGCCCCGCCCTCAGGGCTTCTCTCCGGGCCTCTGCCGGAGCCGTGAATGTTCAGCATGGCCCCTCTGCTAACGGCAGACAGAGAGTTTTGTCTGCTGCCCAGGCGGAGCTCCGGCGCTTCCCCTCCGGGTCGCAGGACCGGCCTTTGAAAGTTCCCCCCGCCCCGGTCCTCTCCGAGATCTCCGGCAATCCCTAGTCCCACGGGGCGGGCAACGGCAGCTGGGAGATCTCCGTGCCCTCTGTGTCTCTCTCTGGGACCCTCCGGGCGCCCCGAGCACCAGGCTGGGTCTCCCCGCCAATGGCGGGGAGAGACTCTCCCCGCGGGCTCAGGTGTGCAACTCCAAAGTTTCCCTCTGCCTTTAGGAGTAATTGCAGGGGGTTTAGGTAGGGTTCTGGTCACCTGTTTCCACCGTCGCTCCTCTGTTGTGTTCTCGCTCCTGCCCTAGATGTGTGTGGATCCTCTGGGGGCGTCCGTTGGAAGAAAGCCGCTTGCGGGTACTAGGCTGCCCGTCGGGGTCGGAGAGTTTTCACCTATTTCCACATCCTCCCAGAGGAAAGTCCATCCGCCTTCCGATGTATAGTCGCGTGGGTGTCTCAGACGTCCTGAGATGCTGTCTGGATATCCTTTGTCAAGCGATAAGTGTCCAAATAATTGTAGACTCGAAGGGCGAGAGACAAAGAGGACTACTCACGGCGCCATCTTGGCTCTTCTCGGTGCTTTGAATCTTAAAATGGAATGTTTCTAGCCTAATTGTCCATAGGCTAAAGCTGAAAAATGTTACCTTTTTTTCCCTGCTTAGGGAGACCAGATTTCATGTGTGTGCAGGAAATGCGGAGTCAGGCAAACTGTTCATTTCCAGATCTCTAAGTAGGTTGTGTGAGCTTGACAAGGAAAGGCAAATAAGGGAGATGAAATCACCATCAAAGATTCATGCCAAGGAAACTCTTCTTGAGAGCTATGTGGAGACAGGGGTACAAGAGGGATTTCTTTCTAGGTGGAAAGAGGCAATAATTAAAAACAATTTGTAGAAGAAAATTGTTAGTGATAAACTTGAATCCTTTCTAGCAAATGTAAATTTCAAAGCCATTTTGTGTAGAGAAGTAAAAAGCTGTAATATATGGCTGAGTGGTTACGCTGACAGTAATGGTCCTCTTGTGCGGTGAGTTATTAAAGACTTTCATCTTGGGGTTTTCAATAATGAAAAGGGAGGCAGTTTGGGGCATTTTCTGAGATATGTCCTTTGTGTTGATTTAGCTTGTACGGCAGAAGGTTATCTCAACAGCTGTATAACAAAGGTTAAATTTGCTGAAGAGGTAAATGACTAAAATGTGAGAAGCATGCTATTTTAGAAAGATGTATTATTTTTTCTCAGAGACTAATAAACTATGACCTTGAGGAAGTCATTTAATCTCTCTGGGGCTTGGTCTCCACATCTTGGCCAGGGATCGTGTCCATGGCTTTTTCCAACTCCAATAATCTATGATTCCTTCTTATGATAAAAATATCCTCTTGGGAATGAGTATCCCTTCCCCCCTTTAGGGAGTGTGCCCTGAAGAAACCTCAGGGATATTTTGCTTGGAGTCATTTTCTCTCTCTCTTCCCTTATTTTTGAAATGGATTTTAGAATCAGCTCCAGCACTGAATCTCCTTCTTTGAGCAAGGACAGAGAGAGTGAAGGACCAGAGACATTTCACAAAGGGTGTTGCTTAAATTTTCAATGGATCTACAGAAAGAAAACTTGTCTGAGAAACAATAGCTCAGCTTAACTGGGTCACAATGCAAATTATTATGAGTTTGAGGTGTTCTTGAATAGTCTTGCCTTGTGAGGATTGGACCATGAAGAAATGAGAGATGGGACTCTGAAAGAAAGAAGAGGTCATATATTTTTTGATAGTTCATTTATCAAACTTCTGAGGAGTGGAATATAGGGGTTTATTGTTAATAAATCATGTTTTCATAGACCTTAATAAATCATTCATGTTCTGTGGCAGAGATAAACAGAGATCTTACATTAGTATGATATATTTGAGAAAACTAATTAACCAGTATTGAGTCATTATTGGTAACTAATGTCCAAACTTTAAACAGATTTACTTAGTTTTTACTTAACGTCTTATTTCTGTTCCAGGATTCCACCTAGAATAGAATATTACCTTTGGCTATCATCCTCCTTAGAGCCTTCTAGACTATGAAAATTTCTTAAATATTCCTTGCTTTTGATTACTCTGACACTTTAGAAAAATACTAACAGGTGTTCAGTAGCATGTCTCTCAATTTGGGCTTGTCTGATGTTTCTTCTCACAATTAAACTAGAGTTGGGGGCTCCTGGAAGACCACAGAGTTTCTAAAGTGTCATTGTTATTACAGCATATTAAGTGTACATTCTATTGATGTGATTTATCACTGATGATGTTAAACTTGATCACATGGCTGAAGTAGTGTTTGTCAAGTTTCTCCATTGTAAAGTTACTCTCTTCCTACCCTCACTTTCCATATTATACTCTTTAGAGGAAAGTCAGTCCCTCCCACACTTAAGGGAGTGGGGAATTATTATCTGCCTCCTCGAGGGAAGAGTAATTACATATATTACTTGTAATTCTTATGTATGGGGGATACATCTATTTTTATTAACTGATTAATTCAATCTTTTATTTATATCAGTATAGACTCATAGATATTTATATTTATACATTGGGTTATATTCCAATACATATTATTTATTTTCTTGCTCCAATTGTTCCAGCTTTGGCCAGTGGGTGCTCTTTCAGTTGGCTCCTGTGTCCCTCTGATGTAACCCTATTGTTTGTTTGTTTTTTTTAGCACTTCGTTACTTTTTCTGACACTACAAGATGCTCCAGGATCATCCTGTATGTCCTTGCCTCAGCCCTGGAAACAGTTCTTCCAGAAGCCCTCGTTTCTTTTATTGGAGAATGGTATTTAAGGGAGGGAGGAATAAGGAGTTATTTTTTAGTGGGTAAGAGTTTCAGTTTTGGAAGATGAAAAAAGTTCTGGAGATGGATAGTAGTGATGGTTATACAATAATGTGAATGCACTTAATGCCACTAAACTATAAACTGAAAAATGACTAAGATAGTAAATTTTATGTAATGTATATTTTACCGGAATTTAAAAACATTTTATCAAAAGAAAAAAACTTGCCAACTTGTTTCCAAAGTGGTTGTACCTTTTTGCATTCCCACCAGTGATAAATGAGAGTTCCCGTTGCTCCACATCCTAAACAGCATTTAGTTGTCAGTTTGTTTTCTCGTTTTCGTTTTTACCTATCCTAACAGGTGTGTAGTGATATCTCATTGTTGTTTTGATATGCATTTCCCTAACTACATATGGTTGTTGAGTATCATTTCATATGTTCATTTGCTATCTGGAGATCCCCTTTGCTGATGTATTTGATAATTTGCTTCTTTTTTGATTGGGTTTTTTGTTTTCTTGATGCTGAGTTTTAAGAGTTCTTTGTACAGTCTGAATACAAGACTTTTATCAGATATGGGATTTGCAAATATTTTCTCCCAGTTTGTGGCTTGTCTTTTCATTCTCTTAACAATGTATTTTGCAGAACAAGTTTTTAATTTTAATAACATCCAACTAACCTGTTGTGTTTCTTTCATAGATCATGCTTTTGGTTTTGTATCTAAAGGCTGTCACCAAACCCAATGTCATACTGGTTTGCTTCTAGAGTTTTATAGTTTTGCAATTAGCATTTAGGTATATATCCATTTTGAGTTAATTTTTGTGAAATTGTGAGGCCTGCGTCTATATATACATATATATCATATGGATGTCCACTTGTTCCAACATTATATGTTGGAAAGACAATATTTATCCATCGAGTTGCCTTTGCACCTTTGTCAAAAGTATGTTGACTATATTTATGTGTTATCTTTATTTTCTTCCATTGATCTGTGTGTTTATTCTTTCACCAATAACAGTGTCTCTAATGGAAGTATAAAGTATACTATGTCTTGAAATTGGGTAATGTGAGCCCTCCAACTTTGTTCTTCTTGATTCAGTATTGTGTGGCTATTCTAAGTTTTTTGCTTTTCTATGTAAATTTTAGAATCGGTTACCAAAAAAACCTTGCTGCCACTTTGATTGGGATTGCATTGACTCTTTAGATCAAGTTGGGAAAGAACTGACATCTTAGCAATTATGAGACTTCTAATGCATGGATATGGAACATCTCTTGATTTAGTTAGATCTTTTTTCATTTCTCTTATCAGTGTTTCGCAGTGTCCTACATACAGATTTTGTACATATTTTGTTGATTTATAGCTAAGTATTTCTTTTTTTTGGTGCTATTGTAAATGGTATTTTTAAAACTTTAAATTCCAATTGTTTATTTGCTTTTATATAGGAAAGTAATTGACTTTTGCATATTGACCCTGTATCCTGTGATCTTGCTATACTTGCTTGTTAGTTCCAAGAGTTTGCTTGCTTATTTGTTTTTTGTAGAATTGTTGAGGTTTTCTCCATAGATATCATGTCATCTGTGATGTCTATACAGATTTCCAATCTGCGTAACTTTTATTTTTTTCTTATCTTATTGCACTTCCTAGGATTTCCATTATAATGTTGAATACATGTAGTGAGAGAAGACATCTTTGTTTTATCCCCAAACTTAGGGAGAAAGAGTTCAGTTTCTCCTGCTGTTAGCTGTAGAGGTTCTTTAATGTATCCTTTACTAGGTTAAGGAAATTCTCTTTATTCTAGTTTTTAAAAATTCTAAATGGTGTTGAATTTTGTTAAATTTCCACATTTATTAATATGAGCATATGGGTTTTCTTATTCAGTCTGTTAACATAGTGAGTTACATTGATTGATTTATGATATTGAACCATCCTTGACTTTCTGAAATGAACCCCACTTAGTAGTGCTGTATTATCTTTTTATATATTGCTGGAGTCAATTTACTCATATCTTTTTAAAAATATATTGTCCATGTTTATGAGATATATTGGCCTATAGTTTCCTTTCTTGTAACGTCTTTACTTGGTTTTTGTATTAGGGTAATGCTGGCCTCATAAAATGAGTTCGGATGTGTTCCCTCTTCTTTCATGAAGAAATTTTCTTGAAGAGATTGTGGAGAATTGGCATCATTTCTTCCTTAAATGTTTGGTAGAATTCACTAGTAAAACCACCTGGATTTGGTGATTTCATTTTTGGAAGGTTGTAAATGATGAACTTAATTTCTTTAATAGTTGTGGTATTATTCAGATTATCTATTTTTCCTTAAGTGAGTTACAGTAGTTTATGTAATTCAAGACATTGGTGTATTTCTTCTAAATTATCATATTTGTGGGCATAGAGTCGTTCATAGTACTTCCTTGTTATCCTTTCAATGTACTTGGGAGTAGCAATAACAACCCCTCTCTTATTCCTGATGTTTATAATTTGTAGATTTCTTTTTTTCAGGTTTAGCCTGTTTAGAGGCTTATCAATTTTTATTAATCTTTTCAAAAAAAAAACCACTTTTATGTTTCATTTATTTTCTGTACTTTTCTTGGTTTAACTTTTGTTGATTTCTGTTCTAGTTTTTATAATTTCCTTTCCTCTGCTTGCTTGACTTTTAATTTGTCCTTCTTTCTCTAGTTTTCTTAGATGGATGTTTAGATTATTGACTTTAAATCTTTCTACTTTTCTAATATATGTATTTAATGCTATAAATTTCCCTCTAAGCACTGCTTTTTCTGTACTGTGCAAATTTTGATGTTATATTTTCACTTAGTTAAAGTATTTTTAATTTTTTTTGAAACTTTTTATTTGACCTAGTGGTTATGTAGAAGTATGTTGTTTAGTCTCCAAATATTTGGGCATTTTCCAGCTATCTTTCTGTTTAAGTCTGTGGTAATCTGATAACATACTTTGTATGACTTCTATTCTTTAAAGATTTTTAAGGTGCATTTCATGGCCCAGTTATCTTCCATCTCAGTGAACATTCCACCTGCGCTTGAGAAGGATGAGTATCCTGCTGTTCTTTGAGGGAGTCTTCTATATATGTCAACTTGGTCAAACTGACTTATAGCACTGTTCAAGTCACTTAAATCTTTGTTGATATTTGGCCTGCTCTATCTATCAATTACTGACAGGGATCTGTTGAAGTCTCCAAATATGATAGTAGACTTGTCTATTTTTCTTTCTGTTCCATTAGTTTTTGCCTCATGTATTTTGATGCTCTTTTGTTAGGTACATACATGTTTATAATTTTTTAATGTATTCTTAGGAATTGACTTCCCTCAATCATTATGTAACATCCCTCTTTATACCTAATAATCTTTTCTTGTTCTGAAGTTTGCTTTGCCTGAAATCAATATAGTTACTCCAGCTTTATTTTGATTAATGTTAGCATGTTATATCCTTTTCCATCCTTCATTTTAGCCAGCGTCTTTGTATTTAAAGTGGCTTTCTTCTAGATGGCACTTAATTATGTTTCTTTCTCCAATCTGACAATCTCTGACTTTTAATTGTTGTGTTTAGACCATTTACATTTAAAGTGATTATTGACATAGTTGGATTAAAATCTACCATCTTTTTAACTGTTCTTTAAACATTGCATACATATATATATAAAATCTCCCCATACTTCTTGGGTATTCTATCCTGTTATATTTTTCTGTTTGTGCTTCAGTTTGGGAAGTTTCTATTGATCTATCTTCAAGTTCACTTATTCTTTCCTTGGCTGTGTCAGGTCTTCTTTTAAGTCTGCTGAAGATATTCTTTATTTCCTGTTTTTGATTTCTAATATTTCCTTTCCTTTTTTTTATAGTTTCTGCCATTCTTCTGACATTGCTCAATGATCTTGCATGTTGTCTATTCTTTTTCTTTAGAACTCTTAACATATTAGTCATAGTTATTTTAAATTCTTCCTCTGTTAATTCACATATCTGAGTGTGGTTATGATGATTGTTTTTCTCTTCTAATTATGTTTTTATTTGCCTTTTGGTGGTGCCTTTTAATTTTTTATTGAAAGTCACCATGTTGGATCAATAGTAGGTACTGAAGTAGATAGACTTTTGGAGGAGAGAATTTATGTTTATGTGATTAAATGTTGGGCTGTGTTTAATGTTTCATGTAGCTATAGGTAGTAGAGACTCCAAATTCTTCTAGGGGTCATTGTTTCTGTTTCTTCTCTTGGCTTTCAGTCTTCTTTTTGTACTACTTCTCATAAGGACTCTATGTCTTATAGCTTCTTCAGTTGTAATTCTGTTTTATGATGTGAAATAAACTGAAGGTTTGTTGGTGTGGTGACTGGGTGGGGGGAAGGGAAGAAGTCTCAGTCTTTTAGTGGACCTCTAACTCAGGGTGTGGCCTTCACAAGCGTTTCTGTCCCTCCTCAAGGCACATAGCTCCCCCCATCTTCCTTGTACTAAGTTCCCAATATATTTTCTTTAAGCTCTGTCCCCTATTAACTTTTTCTTTCCCCTCTTAGGTGAAATACACTGCTAGAAAGGACTGAAGGAGAAGGAAATCTCTTTCCCCAGGTGAGATAAGGTTTCAGTATTGCTCTATAGCAAAGTACTTATCCTTAGAGATTAAACAAGCCTTTGTTATAGAAAAGTAAATGAGACAGTTATACTTGCTGCTTTTCGCCTCACCTTGTCAGAGCCACAGGAGATTTTTCTTGGATCCTTACTGTGAGAACTTGTGGGATTTCTGAAAGGAAAGCTCAGAAAAGTGTGGAGGCTCTCTTTTGAACGCAGTCTCTGGGAATTTGTCATGATCAAACTAGTTAGCACTCAGCCTATAGCAATTGGTAAAGGAAGTTGTTTTACAACTTATGGCTTCCAGCGACTTCAGCTCCTGGTAAGCAGATCTCTAGAGCTATATCTCTCTGGATTCACCAGCCTTCCCAGATTTTGGAGTGGCACTTTGCCTTGTGACCTCCATTCTCTGCTGGGTTTAAGAACAGTTGTTGATTTTCACTTTGCCAGGCTTTTTCTTGTAATGACAGGAGCGATGACTTGCAAGCTCCTTACGTGTCAGAGCTGAGATGGATAAACCCGTGTCTATTAACTTTAATGGGAAAAATTAAAGGTGTTCCATTTCAACCCTAGAGACCCACACAATTCGCACAAATGGAAAGATATGTAGGTTGGACAATTAAACTACTTTATATAAGATATAAGCAATAATTTAAAAACCTATTGTTTTTTTCATGATTCTGCACATATTTCTTAACATTTTGGAGTTCTTGCACTCAAACTCTTATAAATAAAATCAAAGAACAGAAAAACATCTAAAAAAATAAAGACTAAATCCAAAAGCACATTGAAACATATGGGAAAATCACACATACTCAATAGACTGGAGAGATGAAGCAGCAGCTCCTCTTTATCTTTCTCACTTGGCAAATAGTCACAAATAAAAATGTTTTGCTTCATTGAACCATGACCTGCAGTTTAAATTTGTTCCATATGATATTTTCTGACTAGAAAGTGTGTCTAGTAAATTGGTGAACATGTCTTTGCTTGAAAATGTAATGTTGAAATACTACATCTTAGAATATATTTACTTAGTGTGTTTGTAGGTGAAAAGTCATTATACCAAAAGAAAAAAAAAGGAACTGTGTTCAAAAAGTGGTATACTTTTTCAAGAGCTGTTATGGCAAAACGTCATTAACTGAGTAGTCCATATGTGAGGTAATTCTGTAATTAGTTATTATTTTTATTTCTTTTAAAATCTGTTAATTAGTAACTATGTTTCCTCGAGAGCAATGTAAAAACCATAGGAAATTTTAATTTTCCTCAGTTTTCCCCCTAGCCTCCACCAATGCCCTTGTGGAAACCGCCAGGAATTTTAGTTAATATTATTGTTAAAATTCTTTTCTTCTCATAATAAATACTTAATTAGATTTAATAACAAGTGGTTCTCACTTCTCCATGAACTATTTCTTCACACGTACTCCTGCTTCTTTCTGGATTCACTTTCTTTCCTGATGTAGTCCATCCTTTAAATAGTTATTTTCAGACACGGTTTATAAGTCATAGATCTTCTGTGTCCAAACATACCCTTAAATCACAGTGTGTGTGGGTATGGACTCCTAGAATCAAAGTATTTTCTCAGCACTTTCAAGTGCTGCCTGTCTTCTTGTATCCAATACTGTTGATGACAAATATAATGTCACCTCAATTCTTGAAGCAGGTTCTGAGGCAAAGATATGAGAATAAGCAGATTTTCTCTTTGCTGTTAATGCCCTGAAGTGTATTTACATCAATATTAGTGCTGTTGTTGTTGTGTGCATTTTAGTACTGCTCTGTCATCTCTTTCAATTTAAGAATGTATGTCTTTTTGTTCTTACAAATTATCAGTTATTATTTGAAATATTGCTTTCCATTCATTCTCTCTATTCTTCCCTCCAAAACATCTGTTACATATGTATTGGGACTCTGTTCTATCCCTGTGATAATAGTGTGTACATACAGATGGGCCCTGACTGACAATTTTCGGCTTTACAATGGTGCAAAAGCGAAACACATTCAGTAGAAATCGTACTTCAAATTTTGAATTTTGATCCTTTCCCTGGTTAACGATATGCCCTATGATATTCTCCTGTGATTCTGGGCAGCACCGCCAGCCACAGCTCACAGTCAGCCATGAGATCACAGGGGTGAACAACCAGTATACTTACTACTATTCTGGTACCCATACAACCATTCTCTTTTTCACGTTCAGTACAGTACTCAATAAATTACATGAGGTAGTCAACATTTTACTGTAAACATTTTATTGTAAAATAGGATTTGTGTTATATGATTTTGCCCAACTGTAGGCTAATATAAGTATTCTGAGCACGGTTTAAGGTAGGTTAGGCCAAGCTGTGATGTTCAGTAGGTAGATGTATGAAATACATTTTCAACTTATGATGTGTTTATTGGGATGTAACTCCATTGTGAATAGAAGATCTTTATTTAAAATTGGATTGTTTGCTTCTTATAATGAAATATTTGAAGTTCTTTATATATTCTGTATACAGCTCCTTTATCAGATATACACTTTGCAAATATTTTCTCCCAATCTGTGGTCTGTCTCTTTATTCTCTTAACAGTATCATTCAAGGAGCAGAAGTCCTTAATTTGGAGAAAATCATTTTTTATGATTTCTCCTTTTAATATTATATCTAAGAAAGCTTTTCTCCTAGAAATTTTATAGTTTTAGGTGTTATATTTAGGTCCATAATCCACTTTGAGTTAATTTTTGTAAATATTGCAAGATATGAATTAAAGTTCTTTTCTTTTGCATATTGATGTCAACTTTTTCCAGTATCATTTATGGAGATGGTACTTTATTCTCTACCAAACAACTTTTCCTTCTATGTTGAAAGTCAACTAAACATATCTGTGAGGTCTACTTCTAATTTCTCTATTCTGTTATGTTGCTCACCTATCTTGAATCAAATATCACACTTTTTTGATAACTGTAGCTTTATAATAAATCTTGAAGTCAGATGGTTTAATTCCTCCAACTTTTCAAAAAAAATTTTTCAAAGTTGTTTATCATTCCTAGGTCCTTTCCATCGTCATAGGAATTTCAGAAATAGCTTTTCAATATCTACTGAAAAGCCTTCCACAAATTTGGTTGGAATTGCATTGAGTCTATAGTTCAATTTGGGAAGAATTGATATCAAAATGATACTGAATCTTCAGATCCATGAATATAATATACCTCTCCAATTACTTATGTATTCTTAAATTTCTTTCAGCTGTAGGAAGGAAGATTCATCAACCTAGTGAAAAACCTACAGCTGAGATTATATATAGGACTGAATGCTTTATGCCTACGATAGAGAACAGACAAGGATGTCTGCTGTCATCATCTCTACTTAACGTTGTGTGAGAGAACTTAACTAGTGAAAAAAGGCAAGAAAAAGAGGTAAAAGTGAATAGACATAAAACATTTAAAAAGAATAAGGAAGACGATGCTTATTTGCAGAAAACATGATCCTCTAAGTAGAAAATCCAAGAAATACATAAAAAGCTCTAGAAACTAATAAATGATTTTAGTAAGATGGCAGGATATGATGTCAATAAACATAACTGTGTTTCTATACACTAAAAATCAACAATTAGAAATTGCAATTAAAAATAATAATATTGGCAATATCATAAACATGAAATATGTACAGATAAATATAATACAATCTGTACAAGAGCTGTATGTTGAAAACTGCAAAATATTACTGAGAAAAGTTATACAGTGTTTATATATCTGGAGACTGAATAATGTTGTAGTGCCAGATTTTACAAAATTAATCTTGAGATTCGAGGTAATCTCAATCTCAATCAAAATTCCAGCAGGATTTTTAAAGAGATTGACAATTTCATTCTATTTATGGAAATGCAAAGGCCAGAATAGTCAAGACTATTTTGAAAGTGAAGATCATTGGAGCATGTTACCTGTTAGCCAGACTAACTGTTAAGCTACAGTAATTAAAACAGTGTCATAAACATATAGTTTAATGGAATAGAGTAGACACTCTAGAAATATCTCAAACCTATATGGTTAATTGATTTTCAACAAATCTGCCAAGGTAATTCAGTGGGATAAAGAAAATTATTTTCAACAAATAGTGCTGAAACAAATGGATCTCGTATAGAAGAAATGAACCTCAACCCTTATCTCACATTATATATAATAAATAACTCATCATGGATCATAGAACTGAAGTGAACAGCTAAAACCACACAATTTCTAGAAAAATTTAATGGAGAAAATCTTTGTGACCTTGAGTTAAGCAAAGCTTTCTTGATAGGACACAATAAACATGAATCATAAGGAGAAAAAGAAATGAAGTGACTTCATCAACATTAAGGAGTACATGGTTTTGAAAATGAAAAAGCAAGTTACACACTGGGAGAAAATTTGCAAACATATCTGATAAAGGACTTGTATTCATAATAAATAAAGAACTCTTACCATGAAATTTTAAAAGGGCCAAATGATTTGAACAGATACTTCACCAAAGAGTGTATATAACTAGATAAGAAATGCAAAGATGCTAAACATCTGTAAAAAATTGAAATGGAAGTTAAAACCAGATGAAAAACTGTTACACATCCAGCAGAATGTCTAAAACAAAAAGACCAACAACCTAAGTTTTGGTGAGAATATGAAGCAGCTAGACCTCTCATATATTGCTGGTGTGAACACAAAGTTATACAGCCACTTTAAAAAAATCTCGACAGTTTCTATTAAAGTTAAACATCTTTACCATTCAAGCAGCAATCCCACTTCTGAGTATTTATTCAAGGAAAATGAAAACATACATCTGTCAAAAGATCTGTACTCAAATGTTCATGTCAGCTTTATTCTTGATAATTAAAAACTGGAAAAAGCCAAAGGTTTTTGGTGAATTGGTGATTGGTGAATGAATAAATATACTGGGCATATCCGTTCAAGGCACACTACTCAGCAGTACAAAAGTACAAACTATTGAAATAATCAATGACACGATGAATCTCAAAAGTGCTATGCTAACTAAAAGAAGCCTGTTACAAGAGACTGCATATTGTATGATTCCACTGGAATAAAATTCGAAAAAAGGCAAAACCATAACAAAAACAAGCAATTCAGTGATTACCTATGGCTGGCATGGGAGGAAGTTGACTGCAAAGGGGCGGAAAGGAACTTGTGGGGCTGATGGAATTATTCTATACCTTGATTGTTGTTGCTGTTACATGACTATATATACTTGCCAAACTGATAGACTTGTACATTTAAAATTGATGATTTCTTTGTATGTAAAGTTTACCTCAATAAAGCTGATAACAAAAAAAGAAAGTCTCAGAAATCACAGAGGAAATAAAGAACCATTTTTCTTTGGAAGAAAAAGCTGAGGGTATTATAACAGACCAGTTAGAATATTTTAATTTCACCAAAATCAGAAGTGACAGCATGAGGAAACTCTCCAAAAGAATCTAGCTGTGTTTTTTGCTCCAGACCAAAGTTCTCGTTTCTTTCCAGTTTCTTTTGTTTCCTTTTTCTTGAGATTAAAGGTTAATTTTTACTTCATTGGCAAAGAACCTTTAAAATTTCAGTTTTGGTATGAAAAGAGAAAACAAACGCCAGTATTCTCATTTCCTCATTTCTGAAGAGACAGAACGGGAGAGGGAGAGTTTGTCGTTGGGCTGGTAAAGTCCTCCCCAGCCCCCCACCAGCCCCTACCTCCTGTCCCTCCACAAACACCCGGGAACATGTTACCTGCAGCTCCAAGACTGATTGGAGAACCATTAGCCCCGACCATCAGTCTGGGTTCAGACATAGCCTGCAGAATGAAGAGCTTTGTGAATCTTTCCCTTACTTGCCTTAACAGCTGCTTAGGCCTAGGAACTGTCTCGCTATAAAAGATTTGTAACACAACAGGAATTGTAGACTCAAGATATTTCTGACTATGGTAAACAAACAAACAAAAAAAACCCAGAGGTGATGGTAATCATTTTCAGCCATTCTTGTTAACTTACCATGCACCTATCAATGGCTTCATTACCAACTCAGTCACACAGAAGTATTTAAAAGTTTACTTCTACTTGGAACATCTTTATCCCATACCTTATACAGCTTTTTCATCTCCCATAACTGTCATCTTCAGCATTTGCAGCCATTCTCAAGAGAGAGGAAGAAAATTATGTTGTGTATATAATATATGAAGACTCAACCCTATTGTTATCATCACTCATAGGAGAGAGAGAGAATCATAAGGTATGAGTTATCCCTCACTCCTTCATTCACAGAGATAAAAACACAGAAATGCCGTCTCAACATTTAGGCAAGATATACATACTAGGAATGGCAGAGGACAATAAATTGTCCCAGTGACTCCTATATTCTTTCCACAATAAAAATAGTAGGATTAAGGGAAGCAATGGAAGCCTTTGGAATAAAATCACTGTTTCATCAAATTCAATTTTTATACTTATTTGGGGAAGAAAAAAGTCTCCCAGTGTTTTGGGTATTCCAGCATCTACAGGAACCAGAGTCTCTAAACACATCTACTTGTACCTGGAATGGGCAGATTCAAGTAGATAGTTCTCTGATATGAGAACTAGATTTGTTTGTGGGATTTAGGGAACCATGAGACACTGCAAACTTTCTGAGCAATAACCCTAAAAAAGAGCTTCAACTTTGTAACCTTGAAGTTGTTCTTCACCTTACTCAGCAAAAATGTACATTCTACAACATGACCCATGTTAATTCTATGCACAATGGCCTGTTCCTGGATTTGGCTTCAAGATTCTTATTTAAATGTGTTCCCATATTGTAACTTTGTATATTTGGAGCTCTGAAAATCATAACAATCAGTTCCGGAAATCATAACAATCAGTTCCGGTCTCTGTATGAGATAATCACTGTCCCACCAAATTTCATCTGCTATGTTGAATTTCTACAGGAATTTGTGAACCTGTGGTATTAAAATCCCTTAAGATACATGTAGAGTAATCCAGTGATATTTACTGTTCAATATATTTTTCTCTCCAGCAACATATAGCTCTTTAAATAGTGTTCTTAAAAATATTGAACATGTTTCAAACTTTCTTGCATGTACCAGCCCTGTTATACATCATTCTTTCAAATTAGCATGGGGACTGAAAAAAGAAATTGAAAGACCATTCCAGAAAGGTTTTACATGTGGACTCTTGTTTGCGGCAAAATCATCTTTCATCCTTAGTGAGACTATTAGAACTGCACGAGAACCTTAAGGACTGTTAAGATGATTAAGAGCCACATTAAATAGTTGCTCCAGTAGTATCTTGACAAACATTTTAATTTTATATCTCTCAAGTAAGCTCATAAAACAGCATGATCTAAAAATTCTTAACAAATATATTAATAAAAATTTAAACATGCATGTATTACTTATGCTGTTTTAGGTTAATTACATAATAATATTGCTTTGTATACACCTTAATTAGATTAAATATTGATCAGTGCACTTTCTGTTGATATTTCATTAACACACAATAACCGTCTTGTTATATCTAGAATGTAACTTTAAATTAATTAAAGAGTCTGACAATAAACGAAAAGTTATGGAAAGATATACAAAGCAAGTCCTTTTAAACATAAACAGGATTGGAAAGCTTAGCCTGTTAATTAAAGCAGAGAGGGAAAATTAAACTCTACCTACTTTAAGAGTTTAAAGTAATTAGATCTATGAATGACGATTCATAGGGTTTCAGCTGTAATATCGGTTACTAGGTGCATCTATCACTCTGTATTAAGGAAGAGGTTATGAAATATTACAATTATTCCTGAGGATGGTCTTTGTTTATTTCAAAAAGAACCTAGATTTTAAACAGCATCAAAGATTTCTCAGCATGTGATGAAGGCTGTTTATTTTCATGCTGATGAGCTGTGAGCTGTTTCAATGGAGGAGATGCTGTAATTTTCCCATGATCCGGAAAATAATTCATGGCACTTTTTATGTTGTCATTAACTGTCACGTCTCTTGAGTTAAATATGAGCCCTGTCATTTGGAAGTCAGAAAGCGGCTCCTAAATTCCTCAATTTCATTAGCAATTGATTCAAATCATTTCCCGAAAATAGTCTGAATTGACATATGAATTGTAGTGGTTCCTTAGCTTGGTGATTAATTAATCAAGCCATCAGGTTCACATTAAACTATTTATCACTCTTACGATTTCCTGCTTTTCAGAAAAAATTAAAAAGCACTCTAATGATATTTTATGAGTTTTGAGAAAAATTAAAATGGTACCAACAGAGTAGTCTATCCATCCTGATTCAGAAGCTCCATGATGTCGATTTCTGTAAACCAAGACGCTAAGAAGAGGGCATGGTGCTGGCCTCGCTACCTCAGGGAAGGCACTGCGGTCATTTCTATAGGCCTCAACTTCTTCATCAATAAAATTAAAAAATTGAAGTAAATCATTTCCCATTTTTCTCTAACTCAAAATTACGTTTATCTGTGAATCAAAATGCAATATGATTATTATTGTTACTTTTTATTTTTATTATTTTGATGTGCCATCGTCCTTCCATTAAAAAACAAACAAACAAACAAACAACTTGTAGTTATTGATAGACCCTCAAAGACTTCAGATTAAAATTATAGTTGATGTTCTTGGAGCAGCATTGGATGCTGTTTTGCAATTTGCATTTGAAGTACTGTTTTCCACTAAAGGCCACATTAGTCTGGGTCTTTTCTATTGTGCTATTATAACAAGAGTCCACAGTTGATTGCTTCAGCCCAGAATGACAGTATCAACCTTTCCAAGATTGGGCCACACCAAAAGCTGTTTGTTGGCTGAGAAAACTGCTGGCAAAACATCAAGTTGTTTGCCTATTTAATTTCATTCAAACTTTGCTGAGTCCAGTGAACAGCTAGTTCTTTTCAAAATAAACAACTAGTCAACCAAATTCAGCCCTTTTTCTTTCAAATTTGCTGTGTGTCCAACTACAAAACGAATGTCTCATTCCACACAAATCCTCTGTATTATTTACAGAAAACTGAGGTCTTTCTTGTAGACCTCCCTGCATTTTTAGTGCTGGGCTGCCTCTGGTGTTCTAGGACAGAGGCTGCGAGCCAGACAGAAGGAACCTACACGTGCAGTTCGAGTAGGCTTCCATCCCCTGCCTGCAGGGCCGGGACAAAGGCCAGAGGTGTGGTGTCTAAAGTGACAGAGGTAGTTTTCCTGGCTTCATCCCTCAGCCACTCCCTTCTCAGGAAGGTGAGAGGGATTCATAGAAATGAAGCATTCTTTTCCTCCATTTCTTCTCATCCTCAGGGAGAGTCATGGCTGGTTCGCCCTGCACAGCACAAACCGCAGAGAAGAAGCCTCAGACTGAGGGCGGCCTAACAGAGAAACCGCCCCGAAAGTGGTTTCCTTGGAGGCTGGCTGAAGATGCTCTTCTCTGTAACTGCAGCAATAGACTGGCTTTCATCCTGAGGAAAGGGGCTAGAGACCTTTGGGTTTGAGGTCTCACCCTGGACTACTGCAGCACTGAGAAACCCCATCTCTATCCTTGCCAGACACACATGCACTTTATAGATGAGGAGAACAAGAGCCAGAAAAAATAAGTAAGTTGCCCAAGAATGAAGCTTTTTGGAAAGCTATGCCCTATAGGAGAATGGGATGGAAATGGGAAAGGAGAAAGCCCATTTGACACACAACACACAAAGGATTTCACGTGTAGACTCTAACTTTATCTTGAAATGAGGTTATTCACACAGTTGGTAAGGTGTCTGACAGAATTGGAGAAAAAATAAAGTTCATCATGCAACCAGAAGCTGTGTACCATGATGGAAAAATATTGTCCATAACCCCTATTTTTATCAATTCTGTGATTATCTTAGGTGTAGGACAGCAATATTGGTTTTTTTTTTGGTGACGAAGATTGTCCCTGAGCTGACATCTGTGTCAATCTTCCTCTATTTTGTATGTGGGATGCAGTCACAGCATGGCTTGATGGGCAGTGTGTAGGTCTGCACCTGGGATCTGAATCCACAAACCCCAGGCTGCCAAAGCGGAACATGCTAACTTAACCACTATGCCACTGGGCTGGCCCCACATTTTATTTTATTTTTTTAACTTAAAGAGTTTATTTGTTTGGCATAACCGTTTAAAAATATAACATGATTTTTATAACTCTGTTTCAGTGTTTCTTCATTTTTTTTCATATACCAAGAGCCTTAAAAAATGGAGAAGCCCAGGCCTCTTTCAACCTCTCATGGCCTTGCACTTTTGTACTGTGCATCCTTCATTTCAGTCTCCACAGTGTCACAGTCCCACCCTGTAGTAAAAGGAACATAACATCTGGGGGAGGCACATTAGAAGGACCCAATGAACGACCTAAGTCCTGTGCCAGCCCTGGTGCATTGCCAAAAGACACCTCCAATTATATTACTAAACAGAAGGAAAAATCTCTAACCTCTACATTACATCCTACTTCTGCTATTTTGTTATAATACACTTGTAGTGCTTTACTATCGCAAGCCCTTTCTGGAATTTGCCATGCTTTCAAACTCCTGGGCTAGCACCATGAGGATGAAAAGGAATTGCATTTGCAAATGTCAGCCTACCTCATCCATCTCCCCTCATTCAAACAATATGCATTTGAGGTTCAGCAATCAGAGTTATATATTTTTCCTTAATGTTGTTGTAAGGTAATGGTTCTCTTATCTGAAATTCATCAGCTGCTATAAATTTAAACTCCATTACTGCCAATAGAGAAAAGCTAAGCACCAAACCACTTTCAATAAATTTGCACTTATGCAATTGAACTGATACGGCCTCAGAGGAAAAGGTGAAACTTGTCTTGAGATATTTAAGTTAGTCTGAGTCACTGCTTCGTCTGGTGTTAAATTGGATCCATCGAGAAATGTAGGGCAGCCTTCATCAGCCCTGAGTTATAAGAAGAGATTTCAGGCTGAAAAAAAATTCTGTCTCCAGCATTCATTATTAGACAACGTAATTCTAAGAAACCACTGGCTGTCTCTGTTATTTGGCACAACTAAATGCTACAAATGGAAACCCTGATGGATGAATATTTTTATGAATAACATTAGTCAGGCTTGGGCCAGCCCAAGTCCTGGAGATTTGTCATGTCTAGTGGTGAAGCTGTAAGTGAGGATGTCTATACACTCAAAGCAAAGAGGGTAATTACAAACCTTTGCATGAGGCTTCAGGATTTACAGATAACACTGCTTTTACACCCACCTGGGGATACAACAGTTGTTGTTTACTATCTTCTATTTTTGATGAGGAAACTGAGGCTCAGATATGTGAAATGACCACCTTCACTGGGTGTGTGAGGGTGGTGACTTGATATCATGTCTTCCTGGATCTGTTTTTGGTGGAGGAAGATCAGGAACACACCCAATTCAGCTGCCTCAAAGGGCTGCCAGGATCTCTTAGTGATAAAGGACATTTTGATCAGGAGCCAAAAGAATAAAATGAGCTACCCACAGAGTCATGGCTGTGGCTTCCTTGGAGAGGAGGCCTCCAGAGGCTGACCTTCTGAAGCAGTCCAGCTTGGGGAGAGAGGTCTGCTGGCCAATTAGAGTTGATGGTTTTACAGGCGGAGGACAGCATGACCAGGCAAAAGCTCCTAGCTATTAAGGATTGAGTTTTTAGAAATTTAAGATGAGTTCTATTTATGGTTGTAAAAAACATCTCTCTGTGGACTCCAGCATGGGAAGTTTAACTTCCAGGACATAATGAGCATGCTACAAATTGTGGGGGCTTAGTTGTCAGACACACACCCACATGCTCACAGCCACACATCCTCCCCAACCCCTTCTCCCATCCCCAACCACCTCAGTGCCCATTCTAAGGCCAGAACTGGCATCACATACCAGTTGCAAGAACTGAACAGCATTTGCACTTAATTGGACGATATACATTATTCATGAGTCTTGAGTCTGTGATGATTTGGGCATTCATTAGGGGGGGAGAATGGGGCATTAGTTTTCTTGGTACAAAATATTCCATGTTAAATTTCATTTGCAATCTGCTTTTCAATGTGAGGAATTAGAAATGCTTTTAAGCAAAGTTAGGAACTATGAAATATCTGGAAAACAAGCTGCAGCAACTTCTAAGGATGGTGAAGACAGGAATAAGAGCTGGGATTTTCAGATGTCTCAATATTCAGGGCTCAAGTATAGGAGTATACTCTGAGTATAGGACAGGGAGAGTCAGCTTAAAATTCCAGTAGATTAATAAAAATTATAGTGATAATAATGGTAAACGTTTGTATGCAGATACATAGACTTATATATGTATATACCATATATAATATATATGAATATCTGTACCTTATATTTGAATATATATGTATATATACACACACATATAAGCAAAATTTATTTCAAAGGAATGGATGAGACGTGGGGATTTTTTCCCACCTGTATTTTCCCAAAATAAAAGACATCATCTCTTGAGAGATAAATGAGCCCAGGTTTAGGGTTGTATCGTGACCTTCTTCATTCTATTTAGAATAAAGACTTTAAAACCTACCAGAAGCTTCTGTAGACTGAGGTTGGATTTTCCTAGTTTCCCTTTTCATAAGTGTTTCTGGAATCTCAAAATTGAGATCATATAAGTCAATCCCTTTATTTTGCAAATGAAGAAACTGAGGCACAATGAGGGGGCTGGGATCCTTAGTGTCCAAGGGATGAGAAGTGGAGAAAATTGGGTTTTCTCAGCAACTTTCCTGCACCCCCTCCCACGTGACCACAGATCCCTGGGAAAAAATCTTAGTCAGGGGCTTTGAAGTCAAACAGATCTGGGTGCAACACTATAGGATCATGGGCAAGCCCGTTCATCTTGTTAAGTCTAAATTCTTCAATTATAAAATGAAGATAAATTTTGGATGTGCGTTCGGAGGTTTAGAAGCGAACTACAGGTAAAGCCTGTACGACAATGCCTGGCATATGGTAGACCTCCATAAAGGTTCTCTGTGATTGTCTTGTTTTTATAATGAAGTTTGAACACAGCCCACCTGGACATTCTTTCTATAGCTTGCTAGTTGTCCCACATTGGTGACATTTGTCTAATTTTCTCAGTTAGACGTGGAATTCCTTAGATCAGAGTTATATTTTAGTCTCATTTAGTATCCCGCAGTGCTAGGCCTTAATTCAATTAGCAGGTGCTCAATAATGATACAAATTTTGTTTTACCAGTGGGACAACTTATAATCTGCAGTTTTTCCATGTGTCCCTATGATGATGATGTACCTGCCATCAGAAATCCATGCTGATTCTGTGTTTTAATACTGCAGAAAAATTCCATTTACAAGAACATTAACACCAAAATCCCCCTCTTTGTCTCAGTTAGTGCTCACAAGAACACAGGCAGGCAGATACCACCATTCCCATTTAAGAGAATGGCAGAATGAGTTTTGGGGAAAAGGGAGCTATGTGCCAGAAGTCCAGTAACAAGGGGGTGGGCCTGGAAAATAATCTCAGGTTTCCCTTCCTACATCCCCAAGGATTCCTCTCAGTACCCTGTCTCTCAATGTAGACTCACTGTCTGTTTTTGTGGGGTGAATCTCATAAAGTGAGGTCTCTATTTAAGGGTGGTGTATTCAGAAGAGTAGGATAAATAGGTTGGCTCACTTCTGAAAGTATTTTATTTGAGAAGGCCCCAAAGTCAGAGTAAGACGATTGCCTGTCACCAAGGGTCGGAAGCGTAGCTCCAAGAGGCTCATCACGAGTGAAATTTCTTTGAAGTTCCCTATTAAAATTCACATCCAGTTGAGTCAATTCCACATTAAAATATATGTGCTTATTTTAATACACATTTACTCCTTAAATCTTGAAGTAAAATAAGCATTCCAAGAAAAGGTATCATTTTATCTTATGGTTCAGGGAACCCATGGCCCGCAGCTGTACCGAGATTCAGCAGAATGTTTGCGGGGCTCTCTATCTCTACAGTAATCCCCAAATCTCAGCTTAAGCCTGAATGGTGTGATGACCCCACAGTCTATTATCATCAAGGCACAGCTAATGGGCTTCGATGAGGGTATGCCTGCAGACAGCAACCAGGCTGACCCATCCATCAATTTTTCTTAAGGAGCCACTGAGGATGTTTGCCTTCCCACAAAAGCCCTAAGAGCAGCTGAACTCATTTCTCTTCTGTCCATGTGTATTAATTCCTGTTTCTGTAATGAGATACAGAGGAGAAAAAAGGGGAAGAGGAGTGATGTGGAATAAGATTGGGCCTGATGAGTTATGGAACCTGCCTTCTCATCAGCGATGTAAAACAGCCGGGCTCTATTTACTGCCGCTGTCAGCAGGATCGATAAATAACATTTTCAGTGACATGAAGAGGGAATGCGTGAGCTCAATGAAATGAAGGGGAGCCAGAGGTAGAAGCACACAATGCCCTTTTTCTCTTTCTGACCTGGCAGGAGTCACCTGTTTGGCTGGCAGATAGAGGGGGGCATAAATTTGGTTTGGCTTTTAAGGGGGGAGGAGGATGCATCCCTGGGAGGAGCAGAGGGATTCTCTGCTGAGAGGGGAGGAAAGAAGGATATGGTCCATTTCACCATAACTTCCTTCTTATGTCGAGCCATACTCCCATCTGAGCCTATAAGCCACCATCAGCTGGCTTTGGTGGGCAATCTTCTTGGCCTCTTTAGAGGGAGGTATTTGGCTTATTGTTTATGCTTGAGAAAGAGTACAAGGCTAAGGTAGAACCCAGAGGAAGTGTGTTTGTCTGCCAGAGGACTGAGAGGATGCTGACCATTAAGAAAGACATCCGTGGTTAGAGGGGTTAGGTGGGTTAACCTAAAGTACAGCAGAAATTCAGTTCCCTCCAACAAGAGTTTGGAGTCAAGAATTAACATAATCATAGAAATTCCACGTTGAAGGAATCTTGTCTAATCTCCCACCTAACATCAGAATCATCTCTGCAGTACATGCGGGGGGCTGACTTAGTCTCCAGACACAGGGAAATCACTAGCTCTTTCCATTATAGGTCTCCACTATGCTGCTTGGGTGGTTGAAACACGTGATGCAAGACAGCAGCTTAGCTAACTGCAGTCTGTCTGCTTTGCGTGCCCTGTGAGATTGGCATTCTGCTGGTGGTTTCAGACACCGGGAACACCAAAGATGGCACCCGGGCGGCCCCTCCTGCCTTTGCTTGGTGGACAGCTTTGTAACAAGATGCCCTCAGCTGAAAGTATGGAAAAGAAGCTCGGTTTCAGGTTTGGTGAACGAAAATAACTTTGAGGGCTTTGTTTACATTAATTTTTCTTTTCCCCTGACACTTTCCTAGCATGTTAATTTGGGCTAAAAACTGTGGGCAGTTAAGAGTCATTTATAAATCTTGTATATCTCAAATTCTTTGTAGCATTTAAAAGTTTTGCCAGAAACCAGTTGTGATAGATCCAGAGCTTCTGGGGGAGAGATAGGAAGAGAAAGAGGAAGTCCTTAGTGTGGGAGTGGACAGAATGGTGGGCAGAGATGGATAAAAAGGCAGTAAGAAAGAAAAGAGGGGAAAGAGGGACACAGTAAATAAAAGGAAAAAGAGAGAGAAAAGAAGAAGGGGGCTGAAAGAAGGGAGAGGTGAGAAGGGGAGGGTGAGAGAGAGACTGTTCAGCAAATCCCTGCTCTCATCGACTCTGCTCCAAATTCATAAACACTGTTAATTAGGTGGAAAACAACATCATCAAAAGAAGCTCTTCTCAAGACACTGTGCTAAAAAGTTCCAAGAAATAGAATCAGGAGATTATCTGTATATGTCTGTATATATATATATATATACACACACACACACACACATATATATATATATATATATATACACATATATACACACACGCACACACATTCCAGATTCTAATTCCACATATCCTTTGGGGAAGTCTAACGAAATCCTTCTGTCAACACGAATACGTCAGAATTAAAGTCCTTTTTTATGCTTAATAGTGGCTGTTTACTAGATACCGTGGATTGTTCAAAGTACTTTACCAGTGTTAACATATGGAATCCACCTGCCAAGCCTAAGAAATTGGGGCCATTACCATGCCTGTTTTTCCAGGAAGCATAAAGACTGAGTAGCTAGGGCCACATAGCCAGGATTTGATCCTGTACAGTCTGGCTCCAGAGTCTTGGCATTTGACCACCTTATAACCCAGCCTCTCAATCACATTTGAATCATTCATTCATTCAATAGATATTTATTTATTTATTAAGATTGGCACCTGCACTAATGTCTGTTGCCAATCTTTTTTTTTTTCTTCTTCTTCTTCTTCTTCTCCCCAAAACCCCCCAGTACACAGTTGTATATTTTAGTTGTGGGTCCTTCTAGTTGTACCATGTGGGACGCCACCTCAACATGGCCTAATGAGCGGTGCCATGAGCGCACCCAGGATCCAAACTAGCAAAACCCTGGGCCGCTGAAGTGGTGCGTGTGAACTTAACCACCTGGCCACGGGGCTGGCCCCGTCATTCAATAGATATTTATTGAGCCCCTACTAGGCATCAGTCAATCAGGCTTGAAACTTCCCCAATAACACATCCTGGGCACAAAGGATATAAGCAACAACAGGCTCATTCTCTGCTCTGAAGGACAACTAGTCTGATGGGTGAGACCACACAATGAATGGTAACTGCTAGTGAGGGAAAGGAGATGGTGCCGAAGAGGCAACTCAGGGGCTGGGTAAATTTCACAGAGCTCTCACCCAATCCGGGAGAGGGTCTACTCCTCACTAAAAATCCCACTGAGGTACCACATAGGGTTTGTTGCTTCCAAAAAGTGAAGTCATCTTTTGATATGAAAGGCAAGTCAGATTTCCAATCACTTACATGTCCTTCCTCCATCTTCTCTTGGAGAATTTGCCTGGGCTGGACAGACCTCATGCTTCAGTTGCTACTGAGAATAGTAAACATGCACAAGTCAATGATGTGGCTTTGTCTGTGACAAAATCCAGCTCTTTACGGTGATCACATAGGTGACTGCTTCTGCAGGTGGTTTTGAGATGAACTGGAAGGTCCCACTGTTTGCTCAAGAGGTTCCAAATCCAACTATTGTGGCATTCCTTTTAATCTATTGGATCACCAAGTGGCTCCTATTAATATGCAAATATGTATGCAGGAAAGGTAATTTATTACTGTCATAATCCTCTTGAATACAGTCATAGAGAGGAGTTTATCAGGATGTCTACTTGTTATCCATGGCCTGGGCTGGGGTAGGGGGAGTAGAGGGGTCTATCTCAACCCTGGGGTCTATTCCCTGATAGATGTCTCCTCCTGCATAGAAGTCACTGCTATTTATAATCACCAGACTGTGACAGACATATGTACACACAGCTGTGTCCAGGAGCATCTGTACACACATCCAATTTGATATTCATTGACAAGTTCATTTCAGTCCATGTGATGGTTGCCTCAGGGTTCATATAGGTAGACACATACATTCTCTCCAGAACCGTTTTACTGCCCCAATAACAAATAGACATCAAAATTTTAGGAGCCATATCTTAGGGGTAGAAGGTGACAGTGGGTACCTAAGTGGGTGGTCATTAGGAATGTGTAAAAATACAGCATAAAGAGAAAGAGAGGAGTGGAGTAAACTCAAAGTGGACTGGGAGAGAGAGGGACAGAGAAGAGAATAGTTGGGGCAGCCCTGGGTACCAAATGCAAAACTCCGGTCTATGAGGCTCGTGGCTTAAGATTCTGTTGGGGAAGGAGTGGGCTGAATTTACATAGGTCAGTGAGTTGGTTGTAGGCTCAGCAGAGGCATGATATTACTATCTTGCTCTCTAAATGAGATACAATTCTGGACTGGAATGGTGGACTAGCACAAATCTTTCAAGATAGAAACTAAAAGAAAAACCCCGAAACAAAAAACACCCCTCAACCCATCATTTAAGCTCTGAAATGTCAATTATAGTTTCAGTTTTCTCTCCTTCTGCCAGGAAGTATGCTTTATAGAGTACCTTAAAGCATCTGGCAGGGGCTGGCCCAGTGGCGCAGCAGTTAAATGCACACATTCTGCTTTGACGGCCCAGGGTTAATGGGTTCGGATCCCAGGTAAGGACATGGCACTGCTTGGCAAGCCATGCTGTGGTAGGCGTCCCACATCTAAAGCAGAGGAAGATGGGCACAGATGTTAGCTCAGGGCCAGTCCTCCTCAGCAAAAAGAGGAGGATTGGCAGCAGATGTTAGCTCAGGGCTAATCTTCCTCAAAAAAAAAAAAAAAAGGGCATCTGTCAGTTATCCTGGGATGACATAGGTGGGGATGTGGCATAAGGAATGTGGATAAGGAGTTCTAATTCTCCCAAACATTGCAACCACTGCTAATACAAAAAAGTGACACTTCCTTTTAGGTGTGAGTTAGCAAGATCCAATGAACTTTTTTTTAATCCTCATCAGATGTTGATCAGCAGGACTGTTAATGTTTTCTCCCTGTCTCTCTAAACCTGATACATTTCAGGATCCTGTCTTGTTAACCACAGATTTGGCCATCATTAGTTGCTGATTCAGGTGACTACCCCATTTAACTTGTCTTTATATATTACCATGCCACCATATACTGGTGTATAGGTATTCTTTTATTATGCTCAACCATCCTTCAATTTAAAGGGACACACAAATTTAACTTCTTCAACCTTTAATTTGAGTAGTAGTAACACAATATGGGTGTAACAGACAACATACAGTCCATTAGCAACTTTACAGTGAATTACTGTTAGAGTCTGTCATCTTAGTATTTATTTAACTGAGTCACTTATGATCTAATTGGACATTTCATATATGACTGTATTTTGTCTTCTGACAACCTGTGTAGAAAGCACATCTAGCATGGTGTATGAAATATGCACTTGTCCTCCCATGAGAATATTTATAAATATATGATGTTAATAGTGAAAAATTTACACAAGGATGACACAATTGATTCTACTCCAATGTGCATATTATTATTGAATTTGTGAGCTCATTACAAGAAACAGTCTAAAGAAGGAAGTTTAAGAACTGGAGACTCTGCGTGAGTTTTACGTTTCTGAGGCTCTCTTCTGGGAGAAGAGATGGGGAGAGTTTTCAGTTAGCCACCAGACCACAGCCAAAAAATTCATTGACCTTTTTGTGATTATGGTGGGAACTTTTTTCTTATGTGTTGCTTTAGAAAATGATAAAAAAAGACCCATAAGAAAATTCAAATTTGTGTACAAGCACTACTAATTCAATCACAACAGCACACAAATAGATCTAAAAAGTAACGGTGTATATATATATACACATACACGCACAAGCACACACACATCCATGAGATTATACAATATATATGTGTGTATGTTTGAATATACATAAAATATGTGTGTGTGTACATATATATAGTCACTGTGTGAAGGAAAGTTATATCTCATCTTCCACGTTCTCAAACTCGGTTCTGAATCATTCTTCTCAGCTCATTCCTTACTTGTCCTTCAGGCGGTCTTGGATAACTGCCCTGTTTATGTTCCTTCAAACCTTTCAGTTGGCTATGCCTTGGCTTTATTTAGCAATGGTGCTTCATTCCTAGAGTATTAGTCCAGATCATTTTTATCAAAAGTGCTAATGACTTTCCAGTTACACCAGACAATGATTTCCTTTGTTGTTATGTTTTGTTGCTGTTGCTTTGTTTGACCTAGTTTGAAATGGGTTATAGGATATGTAGCTTTAGGCATTGCTAGATCCAGCTGCTCAAATAATATTTTTGAGGCTCTGGCTATCTTGCCATGTCTGAATTCACTTCCCACCGTATGATGTCTCATTCTCAGATAAGCTCTTTCCAGGTGGTGAGAAAGATGGTTGTTAACATCCCCAGGCCTTTATACTAATGGCTCATGATCTAAAAGGAGGAGAAATATTCTTTCAGTGCCAAAATGTAGGCTCTCAGGGAGGTTTCTAACTGGCCCTACTTGATCACATCCCAGATCACTGGACTGATCACTGCACCTGCTTACACATTGGGTCTAGCCTGGTCACTTGAGCTCAGCTTAGGGCCAAGGGACTAAATGGGGTTCCATGATTAACACTTCCATCAGAACCACATGGAAGGGTATGTGTGTTGTTGGGGGTAGATTGGGGAGGGCAACTGCCATAGAAAAGGGGAAATGGAAGTAGAAACCCTCACCCCACCTTAGCTACCCAAGTACCTTGACTCAGATCACCTGACATAATCATCTCTCCCTATTTTACCACACTTGAGACTTTCCAATCCCTTACCCTCCAGCTAGGCCTCAACTACTGTTTTTCCTAAGCATTCTCTAAATCACAGCTGAAGTCATGCAGGACTTTCCCAGGGAAGTCATGAGTCAACAAGAGCCAAAGAGATAAAATACTTGCATGGCCAATAAGCCTTAAAATAGGCAGTGAAAGATGGGCAGATGGTCTCCATTCAGAAGTCTTGGAAAAACAGCCAGATGTTCTGTGCACACTTAATAAACATCAAACAAATCACAGGCACCCATGAAAATGGGTTCTTCTCATGACTGGCTAGATCCCTGGAAGAAGAAGAAAAACATACTCTCAGTTGTGTTTCCTAGCCCAGTTCCTCTTTCCATCCCTAAATTATCTTGCCATCGAATAGAAGCCCTCTGTAGAGTGACTTGTGGTGTCGTACATGGTGCTAAAATTCTAGAGTAAGATAGACTTATGACAATGAGGGCAAGTTACCTAATCTCTGTAAGCTTGCTTTATCCTTTATTTCTAACATAGGAATAGGAATATTTACTTCATGAGACAGTTGTGAGAGTTTAACCTCTTAACCTCTTTTAGCTTCAATTTTATCATCTGAACAATGGGCGTATAGTAATACCTTGCTCATAGGGTTAGTCAGAGTTGTCTGCTCAATATCCATTCTGCTCATCTTCCTTAGTAACATAATCCAAGCTTCGGTAGGGGTGGCAATATGCTATGATTTTAAAAATACCCAGCTTTCCTTGCAGATATGTGTGGTCCATGAGCTATTAGTGGAAATTCTTAAGAGTGATGTAGAGAAATCCTCTTCAAGGGGGCTGATGCAGCTGAGAGCTATACTCTTTTACCTTTATTTCTTCTTTCTATCTGCAATTAGCATGTGATGTCTTCAGCTTCAGCAGCCATTTTGAGTTCATGAGGAAAAGACAAAAGAGAATTACTGAGACACTGGCTCTGACATCCTTGAGCTGTTGAAATAATGCTAGCAGCCTCTTATATCTAGACTTCCTGTTATTTGAGAAAACAATAAATCCTTTTGTGTCTAGTCCTCTGTAATTGGGTCTCTGTTACTTGCAGCCAAATGCAATATGTAATTGTACAAGATTTTTGAAGGATCCAAGAAGTAATCTGTATAAAGCACTCATTGGAAAAATCTGCAATATTGAATCTAAGACTCTGATGCTGTTGTTTTTTGTTCTTACTAGAAGATGTCAACAGAACGTTTTCTCTCAACTATGTCACAACTGCTATCTGGCTGACAACAAACGTACACTGGGATTGATTTATAAGATGTACCTGATTTCAGAAATGTTAAGATGGGCAAATGGTGTACCCTAGAATCAATGAAATAAGATAATAATGGAAGCTAACATTTATAGAGCAATTCTTACTTTAATTCATAAATGTAACAGTGCTAACACATTGCCAGTTACGTGGTAGGTGCTCAAAGTGGTGTTTCCTTTCCTTCTGTTCTGATCCCTTTTTCTAATGCAAGGGGTGTCTGTGAGGGAAGACACAGCCTCCTTCAATGACATGTAAATGGTACTAAGTTCCAAGTGCACTCAGGAGTTGGTCACAATGAACAGCACTTTCTCACTACAATGGAAACCTAAATATGAATTTTGGGGAAATTAATGAGTTTTGTAGCAAACTGTCTTTTACAAGGGACCTGACAAGGCTGGGCCCTAATTCCAGTTGGCTTTTCAGAGTAGGTCTGATTAATGGGCTGGAATTATCGCTATTGGGACCAGCCAGTTCATTGAAATATTCAGAGCCTCCTATCAATGTCACCCTCCACCCAGGCCTAGTGGGGAGGCAGCCTCCACTATCAGCGTTTCCATGACAATGCAGTACATTTAGTCAGCAGCACCTCCCGAGTAAACAGTAATCCTTCAGAAAAACAAGAAGGTCATTACAGCAACTTGTCAAATCAATGCAGAGCGTGTCGAGGCCGATTAAGGCATCTTTGCTCGCAGCTGACACAGTGTCAATAGTACTGGGCCACTACTGCTCAGGCAGATGATTGAAGTGAAGTGCCCATCAGTCAGGGCGTTGAGGTGGACTAACGATTCCCTGCGCTGCTTATTAGAGCTACATGACAACTCAATCCTATTTACTGGCAAAGAGAGAGAGGGAGAGAGAGAGAGAGCAGGGAAAAAAATAGTGACCTTGTTGCTTTGTTTGAAGCTGAATTAAATTGACAAGAGCAGCTAATCTTTACCCAGGGCGATTAACAGAATTAAGGACCATAACAAAGGCACCCAAGGTTTTAACATCTATGTTAGGGATGTTTATGATGGAGGAAGCTTTCCTTTCATATTCAGGTACAATCCAGATATATATTCTGGGCCAAGCCTTCTCCAAATGAAGCGTGGGTAATCCCATTAACACCCTGCCAAGGCAACATGTAAGGATACAAGGCATTCACTGAACGTGCCCCTCCCCATATCAGCTGGGAAGGCTACTCTCCCCAGTGGCTCTAGCTGATTATTGTAGGCTTATGAACCTGGGCTCAGGAAAGCCATAAATACACAGAGTTTTTAATATATTTCCCTGGAGAAATATTTTACCTTATTTTAAATCTTCTAAGCCCATGATTCCACAGCAATGTTTTCCAAACCATCGATGGTTCAGCAAAATAAGGGAAGTGCCTCATGGCAGGAGAACAAAATTCCCAAGGAAGAAAATGAGCAGTTCAGAGATTCGTGGACAGAAATTTTTTTTCTCTCTTACTGGAACATTCTATCCTTGACACAATTAAAGGTATGGGATCTGGCATGAACAAATTAGAACAATGACATCAAGAATGAAAATCTTAGGGGCCAGCCAGGTGGCATAGTGGTTAAGTTCGTGCACTCAGCTTCTGCAGCCGGGCATTGGTGTTTTGGATCTTGGGCATCGACTTATGCACTACTTATCAAGCCATGCTGTGGCAACAACCCACGTACAAAATAGAGGAAGATGTACACAGATGATAGCTCAGGGCCAAAGAGGAGGATTGGCAGTAGATGTTAGCTCAGGGCTAATCTTCCTCAAGAAAAATAAAAGAATGAAAATTTTACTTTTATATGTAAAATTACACTTAACATTTACTAAGGATACTCTTCAATGACCAAAAGCAGGGGTCATCAAATCTTTTTCTGTAAAGAGTAAGATAGTAAATATTTTAGGATTTGTGGACCTTATCATCTCTGTTGCAACTACCGAACTCTACCATTGTAGCATGAAAAGAGTCACAGACAATACGTAAACGAGTAGGAGTGGTTGTATTCCAAGAAAACCTTTATTTACAATAACAGGGTGTGGACTGAGTTTGGCCTGCTGACTGCAGTTTTCAGACCCCTGACCAAAAAGATTGTATCAATTCTGTTCAACCAACTAACATTCATGGAGTGCTTTCTATTTGTCAGGTATAGGACTAGCTGTTAGAGAAAAAAGATGGCACAGGCCCAGTCCCTGCATGTGAAGAACGTGCAGTGTGTGGAGAAGACAGCTATTTGTGTGCATGACTATAATACAATACATTAGGTGCCGTAGTTTAAAAACACACACACGCACATGAAAGTAATAGATTCTTCCTAGGGCAAAAGAGGTCAGAGACAATGACTGAAAACAGGAGATTTGGGGGCTACACATTCAAGAAACTCTGAGTGGATAAGGGCATTACAGATTCAGTGTGGTCAGGGTTTATAGTGTGTGTGTGCATGTGTGTGTGCATGATGAGAGAGAGAAAGGAGGGGGTGTGTGTGGTGAGAGAGAGAAGGGAGGGACAGAGGGAGATCCGGAAACAGACAAGTGAAATAAGAGGGCCAAGGCAAAGGGAAGAAGACTTTGGGAGACAAACTAGCTACCGAAAAGACTAGAGAGGTACTTGGGGAACAGATAAAGGGATTTGTATGACAAGCTAAGGAATTCAGATTTATTCAACTAAAGGTAATAAAAAGCAATTAATGACTTTAAGCAGGAAATAGTGCAATCACATGGCTGTGTGGAGATAAGGAAAGACTAGGCAGAGCCTGTTATAATAGTCCCAGGAAAAAAGAATAAAATCCTGGATTAGGGTCGATCAGGGAATAGAAAGAAGGACAAAAATGTGAGAAACAGTTTATAAACAGGATCTATCAAGAGCCTACTCTGTGGGATAGGGCAAACATGGCTGAAGGGTTACCTTGGCAACTGTTCCAAGAAAGTTAGTCTTGGAGGAGTGTATGACCTTGAGAAGAATTTTCACAGGGCTAACTAAGGCAGCACAGTCAAGGGAGACACGTAGTCTAAGAGGGTAGCCAAGAATATCACCATGAAAGAAGGTCCAAAGGTAGGAGTGAGGTATTGGATTACTGAGGTGGGAAGCTCATCAGTGTTGGTGGAGGTCAGAAAGCAGGGCTGCATACATAGTTGGACAAATCGTTCAGGCCAGGTGAGCAGGAGATGGTTCCTCACTTTGGTGTGGTGCCAGTGTAAGGAGGTTATTAATATAAGGGCTCATATAAACTCAGATATAATCAATAACACCAGGAATTATTCCAAGAATTCTAGCTGGGCAATTCAAAGCAGGGTGATTTTAACAGAGGTGGGGAAAACAGAAGGTGATGTAGGCAGTGATACTGAGTTTACTTTGGGGCATGATGAATTGAAATCACCTACATGTTAACTGGTGGCTTGTTGAATGTAATGAGGTAGAGCTTAGAATTAGACATAACACTTTGAGACTGATCAATATGTAGCTGTGGCTGAAGTCATGGGAATGGATGAGAACACCCAAAAAGCAGTTGTCTGAGGAAAACTGGGAGAAAAACAGAATCTTATGAAAGATTCTTATGGAGAGGACAGAGAGAGCTGACTCCCTGTAAGAGACAGAGAAGGATTACTCAGAGAAGCTGGAGGAAAGTCAAGGGAGAATAACAGTTCTGAAGTGAAGGGATGGTTAACAACAAGTGCTATGGGGAAATGAATTTAGTTAAGCACCAAACAGAACAGAAAAGCCTTTGGGCTAATTGTTGGCAATTCCGGGTTAGAAGAGTAATGTGAATAGAAACCAGATTAACCTGGTGAGGTTAGGGTGAGGACTAAATGGGAGGCACGATCAAGACTTTTGATGATAAAAAGGGATGAGAGATATGTTGGTAACTCTAGAAGGTATATAGAGAGGGAAGATGATTTAAGAATGAGAAATACTTAAAGATATTTGAGATCAGAAGAGAAGCCAATAGAGTGTGAAAATATTAGAGAGGAGCTACAGAAAAGTCTAGGATAGTGTTTCCTACATTAACCTGTAAAGAAGAATTACGTGTGGGTACTTGTTAAATATATTCCTGGGCCCCAATACAGGCCTTTCCCTCTGTTTCCACCTCAGGGACCTGGGGATCTGAATGTCTAGTAAACATCCCAGGTGATTCTTTTAATCAGATAGTTTAGGAAGTTGCTCTAGAAATATTTGCAATTAGAGCAATGGTCCATGAATATGACTGTTCATTGGAAACAACTGAGGAGGTTTAAAAATATATCCATGCCTGGATCCCACCCCCAAGAGATGCTAATTTAATTGGTATAGAGTTCTGCCTGGATATTGAGAATTTTATAATTTTTATGATGGGATTCTAAATGTAGCTACGTTTGAGATGTAGATGTGGAAAGATGAGGATGAGTAGAAATAAGTAGGGAGGAAAATATACTTATTTCATACTCCCATGGCTTCTATTAAAGAAGTAAAAGCCTCCATCATCTGTTGAGAGTGAAGAAGCAGAAGTGGAGTGTTGAACTTACGGAAAGAGGTAAATGGAATGGACAGGAATATGAAATGTAAGAACACTAAAGATGTTGCTAAAATGATACTCTTTTGCAACAGAGGAGAATTATTCATAAATAGAGTAACTAGGTCTGTCTCTATCTGGTTCTGGGGTTGACAGGGAAAAATGCAGCAATGTGACCAGGGAGAAGACAACTGAGGGAATTGGAGAGAACTGTACTAACATCATCCAAGAAGGAGGCATGGTTACATGGGGACTGTTGTGATTAGTAAGTCATGATTTTAGTTTATGATCTTGGAACCTCAAGTCCACACAGTATAGCCACAGGGATGGCTTTCCCAGATGGAGTGAGAGTGAATATCTTTGGAGTAGAATTGGTTAAGGAGTATGAAGTTTCAGTTTGGGGATATGAGATTGCCTAGTGGGGTAAAGAGCTTGAACTCTAAATTTGGCAAACCTGGTTCTTTCACTTAACAGCTGTGTAAGCTTGAGCAAGTTCTTCAACCCCTGGAATCCTCAACGTTTTCATCTGTCAAATGGGGATAATAATAATCATTAGAAAATTGCATGAACAAGTGAACGGTCAACAATGTTGAAGGCTTCAGAAAAGGTCCAGTGGGATAAGAAATAAGGAGAAGTCTTTGAAGTGGTCAATAAGATGATTGTTGGTGATCAGTTTCAATAGTGGTGAGGGCAGTAGCCAAATTCCAATGGGTTGCTGGGGAAAGTCATGAAGTAGAGACTCTTTCAAGAAGTTTGGTGAAGAGAAAGAGATATTTTGTGGTAAATTTAGGAAAAGGCATGGCCTATGGGTTATGTATAGGGTTGTTGTGATGGTTAAATTAAATAACGAGCATAAAGTATTTAGCCCAGTGGGCACACAGTACTTAATAAAAGCTATCTATCTGTCATTATTATTATTACTACGGCTATTAACAATACCACAACTTTGTGGACGATAATCACTGCTTTGGGAAAACAAGAATATCATTTGCTTTGTGGGTTTGGTGATTGTGTTGACTGAATGAAAAATTCATGATTTGGCTTGAAGTGGTGAAAAATATTATATTTGAAATCAGGGGCATTATAGCAGACTGATGAGTACAGTAGCTATACAGGTAACCTAAGTCTACTAGACGATGTTCTGACTATTTTGTTGACATGATTGCTGCTAAAATGGGGTTCCATGACAAATCTATTTGTAACTATTTTTAAAACTTGGGGCCATTCCAAACTTGTTTGATGAAAGCTGCCTGTGTATTTGAATCACGTGTCTATGCAACTCATCAGTTTATATTATTGATCTACTCAATCAAATAGAACAAAATACTGCCAGGAATGGGAAGAGTGAGAATGAGAATAAGAGAATCCATTTCAAAACAATGTGAATGAGAGAAAGTGTGAGAGAAAATCAGAAACAATAGCTTTTGTTACTAGTCCTGAGCCCTCCTGGGCACATGTCTATATCCTATAACTAACTAATGCCCTCTAAGATGCAGAAAAAGAAATCACTGCCATAGATGCTCTGCTGTATGGAAGGGCTGGATTCTAGAGAAGATCCAAAACGAGCATTTCTGAGAGGGATCTGGTATACTTAGAAAACTTGGAAAAATATCCTGCAACCTATGTTCGGGACAATCATGCAGAAGCCTAGTTATTTCTGCAAATAGAGCAGAATCAACCACCAAAACAAGGAAAGCTCCACAATCAAGGAAGACAGGCTTACTGGAGCACTAGGTTTCAAATAACAACTCCAGTGAGCCAGACGTATTTCTGAGGCCCTCAGGGCGCTGGGAAGTAGAATTATTATAGTGACTTTTAGTTGGCTACACTGGATCCAGTGGATGGAACTAGAAGGGAAGGAGATGTCAGGTTAACCCATGCCTAAGAAAAGGCATCTGTACAACCACAGATACCAAAAATATAAACAAAAAATAGGCTGCTTAGGAAATAGTGATTTTTTGTTTGTGACGGGAAACCTACAAGATGACATGAATAACCAACTGCTGAAGATCTTGTGGAGGGATTTAAACATCTAATAGATTAGACTCTCATGTTCCCTTCTGACTCTGAGATATTATTTATGATGTTTTGAAAATATTTGGGCTACATTTAATACTCTCATGTTAGGATGAACTTAACTCTTCCTTGCAGTAAGCCAAGATTGGATTGGTTGAAGCTCTTTCTGACTAGATAGGCTGCAGGATATTGTAGAGCTCTGAAAAAAAGTTGTGAAGAAAACATTTTTTTAGTGAAGGGGGCTTCCATTTATGTCTATTGAGGCATATCATGTTAGAGATGTACTATAGAGTTCTTTTTAGTTTATCTCATTTAATTTTCACTAAAGAACCATGAGGTAAGTACTATAATCCCTCGTTGTTGGGCGAGGATATGGAGGGATTAGAGTAGTTAAATGTCATGCATAATCACACAGCTAGAAAATCAGTATTTAAAACCACATTTATCTTACCCTATAGTTTGGGCTTTTAGCACTATACTCTATTGTTCTCAGCTTCTGTCACTGACAAGCTGCATGACTTTGAGTATACTACCCATACAACCTCAAAATTTTTACCTTTGAATATAAAATTGGAGTGTTGTACTACAATGGTACATAGGAGACTTCTGGGTAGTTGAAAATAATAGCAGCTACCCAGGTCTACACTTTCCATATAGCCTATAAAAATAATAGAGAACAACAAGAAGAACAAATAAAACTACATAAAACCCATTTTCTCAGCATAGCCAGAATAAAGAAGTATCAAACCTAAAAATAACGGCAGAAATAACATTTACCAAATCCCAGTGAGCTGTCACTCATGCTTCCACCAAAAGCTATTTAATATGGACAAAAGCAGCTTGCAGAAACCACATGAAAAACAAAATATTTTTCTAAAACAATAGTCAGAAAGGCAAAGTTTACTTTAGGTGTGAAAATACTAAAAAAGTCTATTAACAGATGAGATCATTAATGACAAGAAAGGTCCTTGAAAGGCCTTAAAAGTATACATGATTTGAAAGAGGATTTTCTGAAAATCATGGCTTCAGGAAGAGGGAAGAGTGAGGACTCCTTTTACCATTGAATAGTGAAAGAGAAAAGAAGCAAAATGGAAGATTTCAGGGTTCTGCAAGAAAACAAGCGAAAAACTACCCCCAAAATAGAGGCCTTGGACAGTCTCCCCCACATCACACACACACAGACACAAAATCCACTAAAGAACTGGACTTTGTCACACTGGCAGAAGAGGGTGGCATTGAATTAGACATCTTGTAAATATCAACAAATCTTTTAAAAAAAATCAATGGAAGCTGATAAAAAAGTCTATTCAAAGTTATAAAACATCAGAAAACAAGAAAACACATTTCAGTTGATGAAAATTCTCTCTCAAAAAAATAACCATGAAACAGAAAAAACCTGCAAGACAACACCGTAGTTAAATATATACACAAGCAAACATTTGGAAACATGAAAAATCATCTTGAATCAGAAATTCCAAAAACAAAACCATAAATAAATAAAAATCAGGAAAAAATGAAAATATAGTTCTCTGAACCAAGGAAAGAAAAGAAAAAATAATCAAAATTACTTTAGGAATGAAGACTAAATTACAAGAAAGTGAGGAGAAAATAGATCCAAATGAAAATTTAATAAATGGTACTGAATAAAGTTTGGAAATAGCCAAGAGAATGTAAAAGAGGTAAAGAAAAAAGGAAGAAGTCAGAGAAAAAATGTTGGTAATGGAAGACAGGCAAAGCAGAAATAACATGCATATAATTGGAGGCCCACAACAAGAAAAGTAAAATAATAGAACAGAGCTAATATTTAAAACTTTAATTCAATACTATTTTCCAGAAATAAAAGAAAACTTAAATCTATATATTGAAAGGGCCTGTCAAATTCTTGGAAAATTAACCCAGGATGATCAACACTGAAACGTATTATATAAAACTATTGGACTTTGAAGATAAAGGAAAAAATCCTGAGGCTTCAAGTAGACAAACACACACACAACACACTGATAACAGAGAATATACCTTCCTCTAAAAAACTTACGGATCATCACATAATTAATTCTATATTAAGTCACAAAGAAATAGGCAGTTAAGTTTCTTGAAGTAGAAATATAAATAATACTGTCTGATCACTATGCAGACACAAAAACGCACCTAGATACCATTAAGAAAACTAAAAAACCCAAAAGCACTTCTACCTTAATTGAAAAACAATCTCATATAAAGGGAGAATACAAATTGAAAATGTAGAATTTGTAAAAATTAATGATAATGGCATCACCAATAATTAGAATCTATGAATATATTTACAGCAATGATTTAAGTAAACTGCATAGCCATAAATACTCCTTTAATAAAAATGAAACAATGGGGGTAAGTAAATTACATATTCAGCTCAACAAAAATATGGAAAAGTTAGAGGCCGGCCCTGTGGCATATTGGTTAAATTTGGTATGCTCCACTTCAGCAGCCTGGGTTCGTGGGTTCAGATCTCAGGCGTGGACCTACACCACTCATCAAACATGCTGTGGTGGCGTCCCATACACAAAGCAGAAGAAGACTGGCACAGATGTTAGCTTGGGACAAACTTCCTCAGCAAAAAAAAAAAAAAAAAGAAGAAAGAGAGAGCGAGAGAGGTTATAAGAAAATAAATTAGAAGAGTGCAAGGAAGAGAACAACAGCGTAAGTAGAGAATGGGTAAGAGCATGGAGAGGCATCATCCTGTGTCACAGGAGCTTGGGGAAAGCGACAGTTGAAGGTGGAACAGGAGCACTGAGAAGCCCTATCCCATCCAGAGCCCCCAACTTAAACACAAGGTAATGCTAGGAAATTTAAAGTGAGAATACATTGCAGGTAACATCAGAAACAATAAAACCCAAACCACCTCAAGTCCTAACTCCACTGACTAAATCCTCACACTAATGGCCCCGCAGAAAAATTTGCCCATTTCTAGGTATAAATACTATTTATCTCAGTGGCTACTGGTTTATACATAATGTCTGCCACTCAATCAAAAGTGATAAGATGTTAAAAAGCAAAAATGCACCCACTGGCAAAAGACAAAGTAATCAGCAGAATCAGAAGCAAAGGTGAACCAGATGTTGTAAACATTAGAGAGGAAATTAAACATAACTATGATTAACATGTTAAAGGCTCCAGTAAAACTGGTAGACAATGATCATAAACAATAAACAGGTGGGGAATTTTTGAAGAAAGAAAGAAACTATAAGAAAAATCCATATGGAAATCCTAGAAATAAAAATAAATGGTAACAGATATGAATTCAAGTTTCATAAGCCCGGATTTACAAACAGCTGGCCAGTGAAGGAAAGACTAGACTCCCTGGGTACCTGCAGTGGGAGCAACCCTGCCATAGAAGAAGGACACAATTAGCCCAGAAAGGGGTCACTTCTGGATCTTCTGGACTGGTGACAAGAGGGAAGCACACTGCTGGGCCTCATAAGGCATCTCATATGCAGCCCACTTCTCCAAGATCAGGAGACATAGCCAACTCACCTAACACATAGAAATAAGCACAGAGAAAGAGGAATAATGAGGAGACAAAAGAATACTTTCCAAGCAAGGGGACAGGACAAAACCAAAGAAAAAGGACTAAATGAAACTGAAACAAGTGACCTACTTGACAAAGAGTTCAAACAAAATATCATGAGAATGCTCACAGATATTGGGAGAAGACTGAATGAACACAGTGAACTCATCAGCAGAGAACTGGAAGATATAAAAAAAAATCAGAAATGAAGAATACAATACTGGAAGTGAAAAATTCACTAGAGGGACTCAGTAGCAAAGTAGAGGATGCAGAAGAATGGATCAGAGAGCTAGGATAAAGACTAGGGGAAATCACCCAAGCAGAACAGAATGAGAACAGTCTAAGGGAACTCTGGGACAATATCAAGTGTGCTAATATTCGGATTACAGGTGTCCCAGAAGGAGAAGAGAGAGACAAAGGGGCAGAAACACTTATTTGAAGAAATAATAGATGAAAATTTTCCTAACCTGAGGAAGGAAATAGATATCCAAGTTCAAGAAGCACAGAGAGCTCCAAACAAGATAAGCCCAAAGAGGCCCACACCAAGACATATGATAATTTAAATGTCCAAAATTACAGATAAAGAGAGAATCCTAAACATGGCAAGAGAAAGGCCACAAGTGACATACAAAGGGAAACCCATCAGGCTATCAGCAGATTTCTCAGCTGAGACCCTACGGGTGAGAAGAGAATGGTAATACATATTTAAAGTGCTAAGAGGAAAAACCATACATCCAAGAATACTCTATCCATCAAGGTTGTCATTCAGAATGGAAGGAGAGACGAACAGCTTCCTAGACAAGCAAAAATTAAAGGAGTTTATCACCAAGAAACCAGTTCTACAAGAAATGTGGAAGAGAATTATTTAAGTGGAACAGCAATGACCACAAATAGAGATAAAAAAAATTATCAAAAATTAAAAACAACAGCAACAAAAAAACAGGCAATAAAATCACTTGTAAAGGTGAAAATATAATAAAGGTAGCTGATCAACTACCTGGGAAGATAATATGAAGGTTAAAAGACAAATGTACTAAAATCACCTATTTCAATGACAAGAGGGTAATGGATAGACACACACTAAACAAGAGACTATATATGATATGAAAAACATATAATGTGGGAGGAGGGGAGTGAAAAAGTAGAAGTTTTAAAAAGAGGTTGAGCTAAAGAGTCTATCAACTCGATATAGACTGTTATATACATAGAATATTATATAGGATACTCATGGTAATCACAAATCAGAAACCTATAATAAGCAAGAAAAAAATAAGACAAAAGAAATCAAACAGATTACTAAAGATAGCTATCAAACCGCAAGGGAAGAGAGCAAGAGAAAAAGAAAGGAACTGAGAAGAACTACTAAAACATCCAGAAAAAAAGTAACAAAATGGCAATAAATAGGAATTTATCAATAGATACTTTAAACGTCAATGGACTAAATGCTCCAATCAAATGCCATAGGGTGGCCAATTGGACAAAAAACAAGACCCATGTATATGCTGCATACAAGAAACACATTTCAGACCTAAAGACACTCACAAACTGAAAGTGAAAGGATGGGAAAAGATATTCCATGCAAATGGCAAAGAAAAGAAAGCAGGGGTAGCAATACTTATATCAGACAAAATAGACTTTAAAACAAAAACTGTAACAAGAGACAAAGAAGGGCCCTACATGATGATAAAGAGAACAATCCAACAAGAAAATATAACACTTGTAAATATCTATGCACCCAACGTAGGAGCACCTAAATATATAAAGCAATTATTAACGGACATGAAAGGAGTAATAGACGGTAATGCAATAATAGTAGGGGATTTTAACACTCCACTTACACCAGTGAATAGATCATCCAAACAGAAGATCAGTAAGGAAACACTGGCCTTAAAGGACACATTAGACCAGATGGACTCAGTAGATATATACAGAACATTCCATCCAAAAACCACAGAATACACATTCTTTTCAAATGCACATGGAACATTCTCCAGGATTGATCACATATTAGGGCAAAAAACAAGTCTCAATAAATTTAAGAAGATCGAAATAATACCATACAGCACTTCTGACCACAAAAGTATGAAATTAGAAATCAACTACAGGAAGTAAACCAGAAAAGCCGCAAAAATGTGGAGATTAAACAAAATGCTACTGCACAACGATTGGGTCAATGAAGAAATCCAAGGAGAAATAAAAAATTCCCGGAGAAAAATGAAAATGAAAACATGACATGCCAAAATCTGTGGGATACAGCAAAAGCGATTCTAAGAGGGAAGTTGATAGCAATTCAGGCCTACCTCAACAAAGAAGAAAAATCCCAAATAAACAATCTAAAAGCCCATCTAAAGGTACTGGAAAAAGAACAGCAAACAAAGCTCAAAATCAGCAGATGGAAGGAAATAATAAAAATCAGAGCAGAAATAAATGAAATAGAGTCTAAAAAAATAGAAAAAAATAAGGAAACCAAGAGCTGATTCTTTGAAAAGATAAACAAAAATGACAAACCCTTAGCTAGACTCACTAAGAAAAAAAGAAAGAAGGCTCAAATAAAGAAAATCAGAAATGAAAGAGGAGAGATTACAATGGACACCTCAGAAATACAAAAGATAATAAGAGAATACTGTGAAAAGCTATAGGCCAACAAATTGGATAATCTAGAAGAAATGGATAAATTCTTAGAAACATACAACCTTCCAAAACTGGACCAAGAAGAAGTAGACGATCACCAGTAAGAAGATCAAACAGCAATCAAAAAACTCCCAAAAAATAAAAGTCCAGGACCAGATGGCTTCCCTGCTGAATTCTACCATACATTCAAAGAATACTTAATAATTATCCTTCTCAAACTCTTCCAAAAGAATTGAAGAGGAGGGGAGGCTTCCAACTCATTCTATGAAGCCAACGTTATCCTGATACCAAAACCAGACAAGAATAACAGAGAAAAAGAAAATTACAGGCCAATATCACTGACGAACATCGATGCAAAAATCCTCAACAAAATGCTAGCAAATCGAGTACAATAATACATTAAAAAGATCATACATCATGATCAAGTGGGTTTCACTCCAGGGATGCAGGGATGGTTCAACATCTGTAAATCTATCAACGTGATACACCCCATTAACAAAATGAAGAATAAAAATCACATGATCCTCTCAATAGATGCAGAGAAAGCATTTGACAACATACAGCATCCATTTATGATAAAAACTCTAAATAAAATGGGTGTAGAAGGAAAATACCTCAACATAATAAAGGCCATATATGACAAATCCACAGCAAATATCATTCTCAATGGAGAAAAACTGAAGGCTATCCCTCTAAGAACAGGAACCAGACAAGGATGCCCACTGTCACCACTCTTATTTAACATAGTATTGGAAGTCCTAACCAGAGAAAACAGGCAAGAAAAAGAAATAAATGGGATCCATATTGGAAAAGAAGAGGTGAAACTGTCACTCTTTGCAGACGACATGATTTTCTATATAGAAAACCCTAAAGAATCCACTAAAGAACTTTTAGAAACAATAAAGGAATATAGCCAAGTTGCAGGATACAAAATCAATGTACAAAAATCAATTGTGTTTCTATACACCAACAATGAAGTAGCAGAAATAGAAATTAAGAATACAATCCCATTTACAATTGCAACAAAAATAATAAAATACCTAGCAATAAATTTAACCAAATAGGTGAAATATCTGTATGCCAAAAACTATAAAACATTGTTGAGAGAAATCGAAGAAGGCACAAAGAAATGGAAAGATATTCCGTGCTCTTGGATTGGAAGAATTAACATTAAAATGTCCATACTTCCTAAAGTAATGTGTAGATTCAACACAATGCCTATCAAAGTTCCAACATTTTTCACAGAAATAGAACAAAGAATCCTAAAATTTATACGGAAAAACAAAAGACCCCAAATAGCCAAAGGATTCCTGAGAAAAAAGAACAAAGCTGGAGGTATTACATTCCCTGATTTCAAAGTATACTGCAAAGCCATACTAAGCATAACAGCATGGTACTGGCAGAAAAACAGACACACTCAACAATGGAACAGAATCGAGAGCCCAGAAGGAAACCCACACATTTATGGAGAGCTAGTATTTGACAAGGCAGCCAAGAGCATACGATGGAGAAAGGAGAGTCTCTTCAATAAACGGTGTTGGGAAAACTGGACAGTCACATGCAAAAGAATGAAAGTAGACCATTTCCTTACACCATGCACAAAAATAAACTCAAAATGGATTAAAGACGAATGTAAGACCCAAAACCATGAAAATTTTAGAAGAAAACACAGGCAGTATGCTCTTTGACATCAGTCTGAGCAGCATATTTTCAAGTACCATGTCTGACCAGGCAAGGGAAATGTAAGAAAAAATGAACAAATGGGACTACATCAAACTAAAAAGCTTTTTCACAATAAAGGAAACCATCAACAAAATGAAAAGACAACCTAACAATTGGGAGAAGATATTTGCAAACCATATATCAGATAAGGGGTTAATATCCAAAATATACAAAGAACTCATACAGCTCAACAACGAGAAAAACAACAATCCAATTGAAAAACGGGCAAAGGTTCTGAACAGAGATTTCTCCAAAGAAGATATACAGATGGCCAACAGGCATATGAAAAGATGCTCGACATCATTAGCTATCAGGGAAATGCAAATCAAAACTACGATGAGGTATCACCTCACTCCAGTCAGAATGGCTATAATTAACAAGACAGGAAACAACAAATGTTGGAGAGGATGTGGAGAGAAGGGAACACTTGTATACTGCTGGTGAGAGTGTAAACTGATGCAACCACTATGGAAAGGAGTATGGAGTATCCTCAGAAAGTTAAGGATACATCTACCATATGATCCAGCTATCCTACAGCTGGGTATTTATCCAAAGAACTTGAAAACGCAAAGGCATAAAGATACTTGTACCCCTATATTCGGTGCAGCATTATAGACAATAGCCAAGACTTGGGAGCAACCTAGGTGCCCATCAAGGGACGAATGGATAAAGAAGATGTAGTATTTATACATGATGGACTACTATTCAGCCATAAGAAATGATGAAGTCTGGCCATTTGTGACAACATGGATGGACCTTGAGGGTATTATGCTGAGTGAAATAAGTCAGAGAGAGAAAGTCAAATACCGTATGATCTCACTCATAAGTAGAAGATAAAAACAACAACAAACAAACACATAGCATTGGAGATTGGATTGGTGGTTACCATAGGAAAAGGAGGTAGGGGAAAAGGGGTGATTAGGCTTACATGTGAGGGGATGGGATATACTTAGTTTTTGGGTGGTGAATATGATGTAATCTGCACAGAGTTGGAAATATATTATGATGTACGTCCAAAAGCTAAAAAGAAACATAAAATAAATGACAGAGAACTCAAAATAGCTATCATAAAATACTCAAAGAATTACAAGACAATTCTGATAGAAAGTTCAATGAATTCAAGGGCTACTTCACAAAGAGATTGAAACTAAATAAGAACCAGTCAGAAATATTGGAAATGACAAACACATTGGATGAGATAAACAAGAATATGGATTCCCTGAACAATAGAGCTGATATTATGGAGGAATGAATCAGCAATATTGAGGACAGAAATATAGAAATGCTTCAGATGCAGGAGGAGAGAGAACTAAGACTGAAAATAAATGAAGAAATTCTCCAGAAATATCAAAGTCAATTAGGAAAAGCAATGTAAGAACTATAGGTACTCCAGAGGGAGAAAAGAAGGAAAATGGAGCAGAAAGCTTGTTTAAAGAAATAATTGTGGAGAACGTCCCAAACCTGCAGAAGGAGCTGGAAATGAAGTGAAAGAAGTCAATAGATCACCTAATTATATCAGTAGATTGCCTAGTTCCTGGGAGGAGATAAAACAACATAGGAATTGATGTCATTCCTTTCTACCTGAGGGTCTCCTGAGATCTTGCAAGGAGCAGTCAAAAACAAGAGAATCTGTGAATGCTGATTATCTTCCCCAAGGCATACAGTAGTGAAGCTGGTAAAAGTAAATGATGAAGAAAAAAATACTAAGGGCAGCAAGGGAGAAGAAAATAACTTACAAAGGAACCCTTATCAGGCTTACAGCGGATTTCTCAGCAGATGCCTTACAGGCTATGAGAAAGGCGAATGACATAGTCAAATAGCTGAAAGACAAAAACTGTCAGCCAAGAATACTCTATGCAGCAAAAACATCCTTCAGATATGATGGAGAAATAAAAACTTTGCCAGATACACCAAAGCTAAGGGAGTTCATTGCCAAAAGACCCTCCCACACACAAGAAATCCTCAAGAAAACCCTCATACCTGAAAAAAATAAAGAAGAAAGTGGTTACAAAGCCCTGAGTAAGGAGTTAAATAGGTAGACAAAATCAGAAAATTGTAGCTATCCATCAGAACTGGTTATCAAACACTCAAATACAACATTAAAGAGAAAGGGAAGGAAAACACCAAAAATAAATATAATTTTGTCATTCTTGCCACAAACTCACAACACAAGATGGAATAAGATGTGACAAAAACAACTTAGAGGGGGAAGAGGAAAGGAATGCAATCGGCTTAGTCTAAGGAAATAAGAGGTTATCAGAAAATGAACTACCTCTTCTAAGAGAGTTTTCATACAAATCTCATGGTAACCACTAAACAAATAAGTAAAGAAGAGATACAAATAATAAATAAAGCGGATATTAAGAAAACCTGCACAGAAACCTACTTAACCAAATTGGAATTCTGAAATACACAAGATGAGAAACAAAGGAAATGCAGGAGAACTGGAAAACACGCAATAAAATGGCAGCATTAAGCCCTCATATATCAATAATCACTCTAAATGGAAATGGACTGAATTCTCCAAAAAAGACACAGAGTGGTGGGATGGATTAAAAAACAAGACCTAACAATGTACTGCCTCCAGGAAACACATCTCAGCTCTAACAACAAACACAGGCTTAGAGTGAAAGGATCAAAGATGATACTCCAAGCTAATGGAAAACAAAATAAAGCAAGTGTTGCCATACTTGTATCAGACAAAGTAGACGTCAAGATAAGACAAAGAGAGACAAAGCGGGGCAGTATATAATAATCAAAAGGACACTCTACAAGCAGACATAACACTATCAATATCTATGAACCCAACACAGGAGCAGCAAAGTACGTAAAGCAACTATTGACAAACGTGAAAGGAGATATTGACAACAACACAATAATAGTAGGTGATCTTAACACTCCACTCACATCAATGGATAGATCATCCAGACAGAAACTCAACAAGGAAACATTGAAATTAAATGAATAACTAGACCAGATGTACTTAATAGATATCTAGAGAACACTCTATCCAAAAACAGCAGAACACGCATTCTTCTCAAGGGCACAAGGAACATTCTCAAAGATAGACTATATTTTGGGAAACAAGGCAAGCCTAAATAAATTTAAGAAGATTGAAACAGCAACAAGTATCTTTTCTGATCATAATGCCATGAAACTAGAAATTAAATACAAGAAAAAAGCCAAGAAAGGGACAAGTTTGTGGAGACTAAACAACATGCTACTAACCAACCAATGGATCATTGAAGAAATTAAAGGAGAAATCAAAAAATATCTGGAAACAAATGAAAATGAAAACATACCATCCCAACTCATATAGGATGCAGAAAAAGCAGTCCAAAGAGGGAAATTCATCACCATACATGATCACCTTAAGAAACAAGAAAAATCCAAAATAAGCAATCTCAAACTACACCTAATTGAATTAGAAAAAGAAGAACAAAGTCCAAAGTCAGAAGAAGGAGGGAAATAATAAAAATCAGAGCAGAAATAAATGAAATTGAAACAAAAACACAGTAGAAAGGATCAATGAAACAAAGAGCTGTTTAACTGAGAAGATAAACAAAACTGACAAACCCTTAGCTAGATTCACAAAGAAAAAAAGAGCAAAAGTTCAAATAAGTAGAATTAGAACTGAAAGAGGAGAAATTGCAACAGATACCACAGAAATACAAAAGATTATAAGAGAATACTATGAAATATTATAGGCCAATAAATTGGACAATCTAGAAGAAATGGATAAATTATTGGACTCTTACAACCTCTCAAAATGAATCAAGAAGAAATAGAGAATCTGAATAGATAAATCACAAGCAAAGAGATTGAAACAGTAATCAAAACCCCCCCTGAAAAATAAAAGTCCAGGACCAGGTGGCTTCCCTGGAGAATTCTACCAAAGATTCAAAGATTTAATACCTATCCTTCTCAAACTACTCCAAAAAATCAGGGAAGACAGAAAACTTCCTAACACATTATACAAGGCCAACATCACCCTGATACCAAAGCCTGACAAGGACAACACAAAAAGGAAAACTACAGGCCAACACTGCTGATGAACATAGATGCAAAAATCCTCAACAAAATATTGGCAACCTGAATACAGCAATACATCAAAAAGATCTTACACCATGGCCAACTGGGATTTATACCAGGGACACAAGGATGGTTCAACATCAGCAAATCAATCAATGAGATAGACCACATTAACAAAATGAGGAATAAAAACCACATCGTCATCTCAATAGATGAAGAGAAAGCATTTGATAACATCCAATGGCAATTTACGATAAAAAAAAAACTCAACAAACTGGGAGTAGAAGGAAAGTACCTCAACATAATAAAGGCCATATATGACAAACCCGCAGCCAACATCATGCTTAATGGGGAAAAACTGAATGCCGTCCTTATGAGAACAGGAATAAGACAAGGGTGCCCACTCTCACCACTCTTATTCAGTGTAGTACTGGAGGTTTTGACCAGAGCAATTAGACAAGAAAAAGGAATCCAAATAGGAAATGAAGAAGGGAAACTCTTACTGTTTGCAGATAACATGATTTTATACATAGAAAACCCTAAACAATCCATCGGAAAACTATTAGAAATAACAACTACAGTAACACGGCAGGGTACAAAATCAACTTATAAAAATCAGTTGTATTTCTATGCTTTATTAATGAACTAACAGAAGGGAACTCAAGAATATAATCCCATTTACAATTGCAACAAAAAGAATAAAATATCTAGGAATAAATTTAACCAAGGATGTGAAAGACCTATACAATGAAAACTATAAGGCATTACTGAAAGAAATCAATGATGACATAAAGAAATGGAAAGATACTGCATATATATGGATCAGAAGAATAAACATGGTTAAAATGTCCATACTACCCAAAGTAATCTACAGATTCAATGCAATCCCAATCAGGATCCCAATGACATTCTTCATGAATATAGAACAAATAATCCTAAAATTCATATGGGACAACAAAAGACCCCGAATAGCTGAACCAATTCTGAGAATAGAAGAACAAAGCTGGAGGTGTCACAATCCCCAACTTCAAAATGTATACAAAGCTATGGTAATCAAAACAGCTTGGTATTGGCACAAAAACAGACACACAGATCTATGGAACAGAATTGAAAGCCCAGAAATAAAACCACATCTCTATGGACAACTAATCTTCAACAAAGCTGCTAAGAACATACAGTGGAGAAAGGAAAGTCTCTTCAATAGATGGTGTTTCAAAACTGGACAGCCACATGCAAAACAATGAAAGTAGACCATTATCTTTTGCCATACACAAAAATAAACTCAAAATGGATCAAAGACTTAAAGGTAAGACCTGAAACCATAAAACTTCTAGAAGAAAATATAGATAGTAGTCTCTTTGGCATCGGTCTTAAAAGGATATTTTCAAATCCCATGTCTTCTTGGAAAAGGGAAACAAAAGAAAAAATAAACATGTGGGAATTCATCAGACTAAAGAGCTTCTGCAAGGCAAAGGGAACCAGGATCAAAACAAAAAGACAACCCACTATTGGGAGAAAACATTTGCAAATCATATATACAACAAGGGGTTAATCTCCATAATATATAAGGAACTCACACAACTGAACAACAACAATAAAACAACCCAGTCAAAAAATGGGCAGAGGAGATGAACAGACATTTCTCCAAAGAAGATGTACAGATGGCCAATAGGCACATAAAGAGATGTTCATCATCACTGATCATCAGGGAAATGCAAATCAAAACCACGCTAAGATATCACCTTACACCAATTAGAAGGGCTATAATCACTAAGACAAAAAATAATAAATGTTGGAGAGGCTGTGGAGAAAAGGGAACCCTTATACACTGTGGGTGGGAATGCAAACTGGTGCTGTCACTATGGAAAACAGTATGGAGATTTCTCAAAAAGTTAAGAATAGAAATACCATATGACCTAGCCATCCCACTACTGGGTATCTATCCAAAGAACTTGAAATCAACAGTTCAAAGAGATTTATGCACCTCTATGTTCATATAGCCAAGATGTCGAAGCATCCCAAGTGCCCATCTACCGATGATTGGTATATGTATACAAGATGTGGTATATATATACATGGAATACTACTTAGCAATAAAAAAAGACAAAATTGTGCCATTCGCAAGAACATGGATAGATCTTGAGGGTATCCTGTTAAGTGAAATAAGCTGAACAGAGAAAGACAAACACTATAGGACTTTATTCATATGTGGAAGATAAACAAACACACAAAGAGAACAGATTAGTGGTTACCAGGGTGAAGGGGGCTGAAGGGTGGGCAGAAAGGGTGAAGGGGAGAACTTATATGGTGACTGACAAACAATAATGTACAACTGAAATTTTACAATGCTGTCAACTATTATGACCTGAATTTTAAAAATATAGAGAGATTTACCTAGACAATTCAGGTGGTCCCAATCTAATCACATTAGCCTTTAAAAGCAGAGAACTTTCTCCAGCTGGGGTTAGAGGTGATTTGGCAAAAGAAGCCAGAGAGGTTTGAAGCATGAAAACGACTTTTGTCACTCCTGGTTTGAAGATAGCGACAATGTGATGAGGAATGCAGGCAGCCTTGAAGAGCTGAAAGAGGCTCCTGGCTGACAGCCAGCAAGGAATCAGAGACATCAGCCAACCAACCTCAAGGAACTGAATTCTGCCACCGGCCTGAATGGGCTTGGAAGCAGTGTTTTCCCCAGAGTCTCCAGATAAGAGCCCACATTGACCAACACTTTGATTTTAGCCCTCTGAGACTTAAGCCAAGGACTCAGCTGAACTATGGTGTACTTGGACTTCTGTGAGGTAATAAATGGGTACTGTTTTTAGCTGCTGAATCTGTGGTAACTTGTTTTGGCGGCAAAGAAAACTAATATAGAAATCTTCACGGCTACATCTTCTGGTTTTATTTGTTTCCAAAGTACACTTTTTAATAGGGAAAGGAATGAATCAAGCAGTATTCTGGGCATTATGCATGATAATGATTTGGTATTCCAAGAAGACAATTCTTTAATGGAAAGTATGCATGAACTGGTCAACCTAATTATACCAACCAACTCAGAAATTATTATTTTAGTTATTATTGAATTTACTGAATCATTTAATCAATAATGAATTACATTAAAGTTTACCAGTCAAAAAAAAGCATATGAAATTGACTTCTAGTTTCTGATCTGGCGTGTAAAGAACTTGAAAGTTGTCAGTCCCATCTTTACAACAATAAGAAACCTACCAAAGTGAAAATCAACAGTTCTTCTTGGGTCATCAGAGAATTGAGATCATAGGGTAAGCCACTGTCTTGAAAGCTGGAGAAATAACTGGATTCAAAGAATCATAGTTTATTGAGAGCAGAAGCCCAGGAGCAGAGGCTGCCCCTGGAGCCTGTTCTGGTAGGAACAATTAAACTGTAATCCGAAATTTTCTAGAGGCTCAGTGTGAACTAGTTTGAGAGACAAAGTCTTAGGGGGACCATGCACTTTTGTGAGCTTTACCTCCAGGAGACCCACTAGGTTCTCAGGGTGTACACTGGAGAAAAACCACCTTGTGTTTCTGGTGGCGGGTAAGGGGATTGGGGAAGTAATCATTTTGAAATACTCCTAGATAGTCCATTCTCCTTAACAAAGTATGTCCCTCAAAAGAAACCATTTTATGTACCCCTATGAATGGTGGTACATAGAAATCGCTATGTACGGTGACAGATGTTAACTAGACATTGTGGTGATCATTTTGCAGTATACACATATATTGAATCATTGTGTTGTACACCTGAAACTAATATAATGTTATGTGTCAATTATACCTTAATAAATAAATAAATAACTGTGTAAAAAAAAAAAAAGGAAACTATTTTGTCAGAGCCTAATAACTTGGGTTTTACCAGAGACTAACTAGCCTGGAGGAAGGAAAATACCCAACTTCAGGCCCCTCTAGCCTTCAACATAAAGATGGGAAATGCCAATGTGCAGCCCCCTCTAGGCTTCCTGTCTCACCTAAGTGGTAAAAAAGCTGAGTATCACTTCTGAAGGTTACAGCCCAGGTCATGAGCTCACCAAAACAGTGAGAACTAATTGCTGGACTATGGAACACTTCCACTCCTTCCACATTTACCACCATGTCAATCAGGCTCCTTCATAATAACAGTGCATAAAAGGTAAAAGAACATCAAGGGCCAGACTCTATTTAAGAAATCTCTAGGGAAACTCAAAGACAACAGGGCAGGCAAAATAAAAAATGCTAGAGGAAATTTTAGTCTCCAATACCTACAGCAACAGCAAACAGTAAATGCAGCCCAACTCCTAGCCAGATAAACATAAAAACCCACACTAAGGGCCTGTTTACCTCAGTCTCTTTAACCCAATATATCACATCTGACTTTAAACAAAAAGTTACAGGCATATTAAGAGGGAAAAATGCAGTTTTAAGAGAGAAAGCAAGCATTGGAACCAGACTCAGCTATGGCACAGATTTAGAATTATCAGACCAGGAATTTAAAAATTAATTTGATTAATATGCTAAGGCTCTAATGGAACAGGTGAACTACAGAAAAGATGGCTAATGTAAGCAGAGAGATAGAAACTCTAAGAAAGAATCAAAAGGAAATGTGAAAATTCAAAAACACTGTAATAGAAATTAAGAATGCCTTTGAAGGGCTCATGTGTAGACTGGACACAACTGAGGAGAGAATAAGTGAACTTGAAAATATATCCACAGAAACTTCGCAAACTGAAAATAAAGAGAAAAAGGAATGGATGTAAGTAAAAAGGAACAGAATATCCAAGAACTGCAAGAGAGTTAAAGAAGATGTAACATGTGCATAATGGGAATACCAGAGGAGAAGTGAGTGAAAAAGGAGCAGAAGAAATATTTGGAGTAATAATGGCCAAGAAATTTCCAAAATTAATGACAGACAAAAACCTCAGATCCAGAAAGCTTAAAAAATACCAAAAAGGATAAATACTAGAAAACCTACACATAGGCATATCATATTTAAACTGCAAAAAATCAAAGAAAAACTGATAATCTTGAAAGAAAGAGAAGGGTGGGGTCACCTTACATATAGAGAAACGAGGTTAAAAATTACAGAAACCATGCAAGCAAGAAAACAGTGGAGAAGGGGGCCAGCTGGGTGGCATAGTGGTTACGTTTGCGTGCTCTGCTTCGGCAGCCCAGGGTTCATCGGTTCAGATCCCGGGCACAGACCTACACACTACTCATCAAGCCATGCTGTGGTGGCATCACACACAGAAGAACTAGAAGGACTTACTATTAGGATATACAAATATTTACTGGGGTTTGGGGGAGAAAAAAAGAAGATTGGCAACAGATGTTAGCTCAGGGCCAATCTAAAAAAGAAAAGAAAAAGAAAACATCAGAGTGGAAAATTTAAAGTGTTGAAAGGATAAAAAAAGTCCCCCCTCAACCTAGAATTCTATATCCTGCAAAATTTTTCTTCAAAAGTGAGAGATAACTAAAGACTCTCAAACAAAAATTAAGAAAACTTATCTCCAGTAGACCTGCCTTGAAAGAAGTTTTAAAAGAAGCTTTTTAGAGAAAAGAATAATGACATAAGGGAGAAACTCAGATCTATACAAAGGAAGAGTGCTAGAAAAGGAATAAATGAGAGTAAAATTAAATTTTTAATTTTTCTTATTTCTAATTGATCCAACGGATGGCAGTTTCTTTAAAATAACAATAGCAACAATGTATTCAGTGATTGTCACTTATGGATAAGTGAAATGAATGACAACAATGTTATAAGGGATGGGGAGGACAAAATGGGAAAACTCTGTTACAAAGTACCTGTACTAGCCATGAAGCATTAAAGTGTTATTTGAAAGTGGACTTAGATTAACTGTAAATGTATATTAAAAATGCTAGTGAAACCATTAAAAACTTTTATAATTGATATGATGAGTGGAAAGAAAATGAAATCATATAAAATGTTCAATTAAAACCAGAGAAGGCAGAAAAAGAGTGGAAGACAAGAAAAGAAACAAAGAACAAGATCAATGGATTGAAGATAGTTACAAATGTGGTGGATACAAGCTAACTATATCAACAGTCACTTTAAATGGGAATGATCTAAATATACCAATTAAAAGATAGACTGGGAGACTGGATTAAAAAAAACAACGACCAACCTTATGTTGTCTACAAGAAGCTCTCTTTAAATAAGAAGATACTGATATTTTAAAAGTAGAGGGATGGAGAAAATTACTATGCAAAAACTAAGACAAAGCAAACTTTGGAGCAAGGAAAATGTTCAGGATAAGTAGAGATTTATCTAGATAATTTATTTAGATAAATAATTATAAAGGGGCCAATTCTCCAAGAAGAAATAAGAAACCTTAATGTGTATGTGTCTAGCAACAGAGCATTAAAACACATGTGACAAAACCTGACAAACCTCCAAGGAGAAAGAGACAAATTCAATACTATAGTTGGAGATTTCAACACCCCACTAACAGTAATTGACAGATCCAGCAGTCAACTATATATGAGGATAGTTGAACAGAACAGCACCATCAATTGACTGAATCTAGATGATATTTACAGAACATTTCACCCAACAACAGCTGAATACATATTTTCCTATAGCACACATAGAACATTTATCAAAATCAACCACATTCTTGGCCATAAAACATACCATCACATATTTAAAAGAATAGAAATCATAGAAAGTAGTTTCTCAGACCACAATGGAATTAAACTAGAAATAACAGAAAGACAGCTGGAAAATCCAAAGTACTTGGAAATTAAACAACACACTTTTAAATAGCACCTGGGTCAAAAAAATTTGCCAAGGGAAATTTTAAAATATCTTGAACCAAATGAAAATGAAAATACAACTTATCAAAGTATGTGGGATGCAGCAAAACAGTGCTTGGAGGGAAATTTATAGCATTGAGTGCACATATGAAAAAAGATGAAAGACCAAAGTGAATAACCATAGCTTCCACCTTAGGAAACTAGAAAAAAAGAGGAACTTAGATCTAAAGTAAGAAAAAAAGAAGAAAAAATAAAAGTTAGAGATGAAATTGAAATAAGGAAATCAGTAGAGAAAATCAATGAAAACAAAAGCTAGTTCTTTTTCAAATATCAATAGAATTGATAACCATCTAGTCAGGCTAACCCAGAAAAAAAGAGAGAAGACCCAAATAACTAACATCAGAAATGAAAGGTGCCATCATTACTGATCCCGTGGACATTAAGAAGATAGCAAGAGAACGTTATTAAAAACTCTATACCCACAAATTTGATAACCAAGATGAAATGGACCAATTCCTCAAATGACACAAATTTGCCAAAACTCACACAAGGAGGAATGGCTAACCTGAGTAGGCCTATGGCTATTAAAGAAATTGAATCAATAACAAATAATGGGACATGCAGGGAAAGGTGAGGATGTGGAGAAAAGGAAACCCTGTGCACTGTTGGTGGAAATGTAAATTGATGTGCCTTTATGGAAAACAGTATGGAGATTCCTCAAAAAATTAAAAATAGAACTACCAGAAGATCCAGTAATTCCACTTCCATTTATCTGAAGGAAACAAAATCACTATCTCGAAAAGATATCTGCACCCCTTATTTATTGCAGTATTATTTATAATACCCAAGCTAAGTATCCATCGACAGATGAGCTGATGAAGAAAACAGGGTGTATATATATATATATACAATGGAATATTTTTCAGCCATAAAAAGAAAGAAATCCTACCATTTACAACAACATGGATGTACCTTGAGGACATTAGGCTAATTGAAAAAGTCAGGCAGAGACAGACAAATATTGTATGATCTCACTTGTACATGGATTCTAAAAAAACAAAAACAAAACTGCACTCATAGATACAGAGAACAGATTGGTGGTTGCCAGACAGCAGGGGAGTGGCGGTGGGTGGATGAAATGATAATGGTGGTCACCATTCCAAAAGAAATGAATAACCTTCCAAAACAGAAAACACCTGGCCCAAACGGTTTCACTGATGAATTCTACCAAACATTTAAGGAAGAAATTATGACACTTATCCACAATTTTGCCCAGAAAAATATAATTAGAGGGAACATTTCCTATCACTTTTCTTGAGGTCAGCATTATCCTAATATCAGAACTAGGCAAAGACATTATAAAAAAACAAAAACTAGAGACAAGTATCTCTCATGAACATAGATGCAGAAAACCTCTACAAAATATTAGTAAATCGAATCCAACAATATATAAAAAGAATTACACAGCACAACCAAGTGAGATTTATCCCAGGTATGCAAGGCTAGTTCAACATTCAAAAATCAATTAGCATAATCCATCACATCAACGGGCTAAAATATAAAATCAGATGACCATATCAATAGATGCAGAAAAAGTATTTGACAAAATCCAACATTCATTCATGATAAAAATCTCTCAGCAAAATAAGATTGGAGGGGAACTTCCACAACTTGATGCACATTTACAGAAAACCTATAGCTAACATCACACTTAATGGGGAGAAACTAAAAGCTTTCCCCATAATATCAGAAATAAGACAAGGATGTCCCCTCAACCAGCCCTGTTTAACACTGAACTGGAAGTCCTAGTTAATACAATGAGACAAGGAAAGGGGATAAAAGGTATACAATTGGGAAGGAAGAAATAAAACTGTCTTTGTTTGTAGCTGACATTATGTATATGTAGAAAATCCAAAGAATCAAAAAAAATTGGAAATAATAAATGATTATAGCAAGTTTGCAAGATACAAGGTTAACATAAAAAAGTTAATTGTTTTCCTATATACCATCAATGAACAACCGGAATTTTAATTGATAAACACAGCATCATTTACATTGGCACCAAAAAAAGAGAGAAATACCTAGGTATAAATCTAACAAGATATATACATTATATAATATATATAATGTATCTGTGTATACACACACACACACACTCACACAAATAATACAAAAAATATATGAAGAAAACTACCAAATACTGATGAAAAACAGAAGATCTAAATAAATGGAGAGACATTCCATGTTCAAGGACAAGAAGACCTAATACTGTTGAGCTGGCAGTTTTTCTCAACTTGATCTTCGATTCAATGCCATCCCAATTAAAATCTCCACAGTTATTTTGTGGAATTGACAAACTGAGTATAAAATTTACATGGAAAGGCTATAGACCAGAATAGTTTACACAATATTGTCAAAGAAGAACAAATTTGAAAGACTCACATTACTCAATTTCAAGACTTGCTGTAAAGCTGCAGTAATCAAACAGTGTGATATTGGCAAAAGAAGAGACAAACAGATCAATGGAACAGAGTAGAGAGCCCAGAAGTAGAACCCTATAAATATACAGTAGTCCCCCCTTACCTGTGGTTTCACTTTCTGTGGTTTCAGTTATCCCAGTCAACCATGGTCCGAGAATATTAAATGGAAAATTCCAGAAGTAAACAATTCTTAAGTTTTAAAGTGAGCGCTGTTCTGAATATCACGATGCAATTTCAAGCTGTTCCTCTCTGTCTTGCCCCAGATGTGAATCATCCCTTTGTCCAGCATATCCACACTGTGTATGCTACCCACCCATTAGTCACCTTCTTAGTTATCAGATTGACTGTTGCAATGTTGCAGTGCTTGTGTTCAAGTAACCTTTAATTTACTTAATAATGGCTGCAAAGCTTAGGAGTAGTGATGCTGGCAATTTGGATATGCACAAGAGAAGTTATTGTCATTAATCTCTTACTGTGCCTAATATTTGTAAATTAAACTTTATCATAGGTATGTATGTATAGGAAGAAACATAATGTTTGTAGGGTTTGGTACCATCTGTGGTTTCAGGCATCCACTGGGGGTCTTAGAATGTATCCCCCTTAGATAAGGGGGGACTACTGTAGTCAATTGACCTTTGACAAAGGAGCACAGGCAATTCAATGTAAAAAGTACAGTCTTTTCAACAAATGGTGTTTGAACAACTGGAACTTCCACGTTAAAAAAAATTAATCTGTACACAGACACTATATCTTTCACAAAAATTAACTCAAAATGGATCATAGACCTAAATGTAAAATGCAAACATATAAGACTCCTATAAGATAATACGGGAGACAATCTAGGTGGCCTTGGGTTTGTCAATGACTTTTTAGATATAACACCAGAAGCATGATTCATGAAAGAAAAAATTGGTTAAGTTGGACTTCATTAAACTTAAAAACGTCTTCTCTTTGAAAGACTACTGTTAAGAGAATAAAAAGGCAAGCCACAGACTGGGAGAATATTTTCAAAACACGTATGTGATAAAGGACTTGTATCCAAAATATACAAAGAACTTTTAAAACTCAATAAGAAAGCAGATAGCCCAATTTAAAAATGGGTAAACAGGCTGAACAGACCTCAGAAAAGAAGATATACAGATGACAAACTAGCATATGAAAAGATGCTCAACATCATAAATCATTAGAAAATTGCATATGAAAACAACAATGAGCTACCACTACCCACCTACTGGAATAGCTAAGATCTAAAACACTGACAACCTCAAATGCTGATGAGGATGTGGAGCAATAGGAACACTTAACCATTACTGCTGGAAATGCAGAATAGTACAGCAGCCACTTTGGAAGACAGTCCGGCAGTTTCTTAACAAACCTAAACATACTCTTTCTGTATGGTTCAGCAATTGTGCTCCTAGGTGTTTACTCAGATTAGTTGAAAATTTACTTCCACAGAAAAGCCTGCACATGAATGTTGATAGCAGCCATATTCATAATGGACAAAACTTGGAAGCAACAAGATGTTTTTCAAAAGGTGATTGGATCAACAAACCATGGTATGTCCATAAAATGGAATATTATTTGGTGGTAAAAGGAAATGAACTATCACACTGTGAAAGACTTGAAAGAACCTTAAATTTATATTGCTAAGTGAAAAAAGTCAATCTGCAAAGGCTGCATACTCTATGGTTCCAACTATATAACATTCTGGAAAAGGTAGTTGCCAGTGTTTGGGGCTAGTGATAGATGGGTTAATAATTGGAGCACAGGGGATTTTTAGGGTGAAACTATTCTGTGTGATACTATACTGGTGGATACATGAAATTATGCATTTGTACGAACCTATAGAACTGTACAACACCAAAACGTGAATCCTCATGTAAACTATGGACTTTAGTTAATAGTAACCTTTCAATATTTCTTCATCAATTGTAACAAATTATCACAATGCAAGATATTAATAAAAAGGAAAACTGTGGGAGTGGGAAGGGGGCATGTAGGAACTGTCAGTACTTTCTGCTAAACTTTTCTGTAAAACTAAAACTGCTTTAAAAAATAGTCTCAATTTTAAAAAAGCACGTGAAATTTTGGAATATAATTTAAGAACATTTTAAGCAACAAGAAAGCCAAAGTATTAGTTTTCCAAGTTCAAGAAGGAGCCACCAGACACAACCCTATGATTCACAGTGTCTTCCCATATGCTGTGCATTGCATGCTTAAGGGTATAATACAATGGGAGAAACTGGTGTCATTAGAAAGAGTTACGAATATGATTCTCACATGAAAAAGCACAAAATTCTTTCCATCAGAGATTCTCTACTCTAAACATACTGTAAAACCACTTACGGGCAGTGCCGTTCCATTTCCCTGTAATGATTCCCATGGTACATTTACACTTCTGTCAATATTTATCAAGTCAGTACACTATCATGGATCAAAGCAAAAGTCCTGGAACCAGATAGCCTGGGTTTAATTTCTGATTCCACCACCTATTTGCTGAGTGACTTTGGACAAGAAATGTCATGTCTTTGTGCCTTGACTTTCCCATTTGTAAAACAAGGGTAGGAATCCTATCTACTTCATGGAATCATGAGGATTAAAATAAGTTAACTCATGTGAAGTGTCCAGATAATTTTCCTTTTGGAACATGTCCCTTTTGGAGATGTACAAAACACATTAATGTATTAAAGGCTCTGATAAGTCCTGTAATAAAAAAGTTCTTAACCACAGGTTTTCTAAATTTATCTGACTAAATAATCTATCCCTTTTTTCAATAACTGTCAATATTCTGCATAACAGATGTTAATTGGAAAATACTTTGAGCAACGTTCAAGTCAAACATGAGCCCTTTCAGCCCACTGTTTATGTCCTGGCCCTTTTATCTTATCATTTCCTACATGATCTAAAGAAGAGTCACAGTCTTGTTTCCAATGACCTCTGTATGATTGGGCTGAATTTTCTCTTAAAGACAGAGATATTTGGAAGAGAGTGAGCCTTGTGTGTCATTTCTCTGGTGGATAAAATTTCCTCCTGCTGTTTGTGATATTCTCTCCATCAGAAACCCACAAGAAAAGGATGGTAAATTGCCGGGTAGATGCTCAGTCCAGTGTGGGTCTGTTCGGTGTCAACTATTGAGTTCTGGCAGCTGGTAAATATTCAACAACAATAGGTACCAGCTACCATGTGAAACCATAGAGGAGTTTCCTGAAAAGAATGCTTAGCAGGCAGCAAGTACCAGAGCACTTAATTGGGAAATTAAGACAGTTGAGAGGAAGCCAACATTTCTAGAGCTGCTTCACTCCCATTTCTGCTTAGAATAACCGATCCAAAATGGCCAAGTTCCAAGCAAACTATAACTAAAGAAACATAACAAATGAATATTAGCAAAGCAACATGGTTAGTGAAGAAAGTGAATACCCTCCATTTGTTTGTTGGTTCATGGCATTGCTTTTGAAAGGAAGTCTTGGTTTGAAGGATTGGATCCAGTTTCCAGAGCTAGGAAATATATGCCAGACATAGTGCACCCATGAGACTGTCAGAAAGAATTAGAGCCCCTCTAAATTGGGAAAAGGCACGTCTCTTGGTGGCAGGAAGACTTATCTTACTCCATGGCGTGTCAATGTTACCACACACCATACAGGCTCACATTCTGTAGATGAAAGATATTATCCCACCCAGGAAGATAGCAGTTACTCCCCCAAATGAATCAGAGAAGGTCATACTCATATGGACACCATTTGTAGAATGTTTATACAATAAATATGAAATTTAATAGGCTAGAGAAAATAATTTTAAAAACTTTAAAAACAGGCAAGTAGAGAAAAAAATGCAAAAAGTTTATGGTTGCCACCGAGATCTATTTTAGGAATGTCATTATTTCTCAAACCGTGTTTCTCAGAACACCGGAGCTGAGCAAGAGGGTCTTAGAAGAAAATGTTCTGTGGTCCAATTTGCTCAGAATAGTCTGTGCTCTGTAGACCCTGTTGGTGAGTGACACATTAAGAATTTTGAAAGTCCTGGACTAAAATTTTAAAAAATCTTCTTTCATTTTGGTTTACCCTGACATTCCCCAGTGTATATGAGCATAAAACTGTTTTGAGAAGCTTAGAATGTTTTCACAAATACATACTCCAGGTACCATGAGGCTGAAGCCTTGCAGAAGTGAGCTTGCCCTGATTGACAAGACTAATTAGTTGAATAAATCTATTTAGTTTCCACTGTTTGTTAGGCTTTCCTACAATGTGAGAGTTTTTTTTCCTGAACAAAATGTATAGCAGAATGAAAGATTATAAAAGTTATGGTTTGATTGAAGGGGAAACAGCAAACTCTATAAGGTTAGGCAAGGCAGATTTTCAACAATGAAGTTATCTATTCAACAAATGTCTATCAACCTTGGTATAGTTAGGATTCTTTCTGTGATGAGTGATAGAAAGTCTAACCCAGACTGACTTTGTCGAAAAGGATTTGAGGCACAGTCCAATTTCCAGTACCACATCCTCTTCCAGAGCATTACCTTTCCCCTCCTCTTGAATCTAAGCTGATTTGTGAGTGTTCCAACTAGTCAAGAACTGGTGCAGAGTGACTTTCCTTAAAAAGGGTGCAATTTCTGCCTGGCTCTCTGTTTTACTAGGGGTGGGAGTGGGATGCTCACTCAAGGAAAAGTGGCCACCATGATGTGATGAAGTCCAATTAGCCCATGAGGAAAGGCCACCTAAAGACACCTACGTGGAGAGGAATTGGTGCCCCTAGCTGACAGTCAGCATCAACCACCGAACCTTCAAAAGATCCCAGCTTCCAGCCCTCGGGCCATCACCTTTGACACATAATAGAGGAGATGTGAGCTATCTCTGCTGAACCCTGCCCAATTTATAGATTTGAGAGCAAAATACATTTTGACATTGTCTAAAGCCACTATATTGAAGAGTAATTGTTATGTAATTGTTCCCATCATGGGAACAGTGCTCATAAAAGGAAATGTCCAGGAGCATTGCTGGCTCCTGGCACATTGATCAGGGGCTCAAACATTGTCATGAGAGATCTAGTTTTCCCTGTCTATCTCTAGGTCCAGATCTCCTCCTTCTTGACTCTTCTCAGATAAGTTCTGCCCTCCTGGAGGCAAGACAGCTGGAGGAAGTGACTCAAATCTTTCCACATTCAGTCCAGTGTGGAAATGGCATTCTCCTTTGTGCCAGGAATCCCGATAAAAACTTCACACTACCTTCCTGGCTGTGATGGACTCATGTATCCATCTATGACCCAATCATTGGACCAGGGAAATGATTGGCTAGACCTGATTCAGAAGCCTGCTGCACTGGAGAGAGGAGAATGAGCTCTGGGAAACCACAGAGACTGAGATTTAGCAGTTAGGGTGAGATGAGTTCCCAAACAAAAATCAGGGGTTACTATTGGTAAAAGATTTGCTTGAATACTAAAACACCAGAAGACAAGTACATTTTTAAAAAGAAATGTCAATTATAAGCACCACTCTAAATAAAAAATAAAAGTGAATATTTACTGAGTGCTTAATTTGCACAAAGCAAAGCAGAGTCTAAGTGCTTTCCATACATTAATTCATTAAAGCCTTCACAACTATTATGAGATACTGTTAATGTCAGAAAAAATGAATACAAAAAATTGAAAGGAAGACACAAAGTCAGAAACTGAGCATATCTGCATGGTTAGCAAATAACAGAGCTGGGATTCAAACCAAAATGGTCTGGCTCTAGAGACAGCCTTTTAGTCACTGTGCTATAGTGACTTGTAATAATCTTAGTAGATTCCAGGGGCACAGAAATGAACAATTGGGGTGTCTAATTAGAAAACTGATCTACTAGTGGAAGACAAAAACATGTAACTACATAATTGCAACTCAATATGCCCATTTTTCTAAGTGAAGTGTGTAAAGTACTGTGAAGGCTAGGAAGATAGAGTAATACCTATATCTGGAGTGGAGACTCTACACAAACAGCAGAGAGGAGGTGACATTGAGCTGCCCTTGAAATATAGAGGGACTTTGCCTTGGGAAGGGGTAGAAGAGGGAAGGATGTTCCAGGTGATATATTCCAGGAAAGATGATGTATTTTTCTAAAAACTATCCAGTTACTCATTCTTTCAACCACTATTCAAAATCTATTTATTGAGCACCTACTAGGTACCAGGCACACTTGTAGGGACTTAGGGTACATCAGTAAACAAAGCAGACAAGGAGCCCTGTCCTTGTGGAGCTTACGTGCTGGTAGCTTACCAGGGATGCTGTCCATGTTTCAGCAAGAAGATTGGACAGCCACTTCCTCATGTCCTTTCAGGCAGGCTGGCTGACGCCTAGCTCTAACGTGTTCTATACTTCACTAGATTCCCCAAGGAGAGAAAGGCCAACTCTGATCTCATTTTTCGCCACCTGCAGAGAGCAAGAACACAACCTGGAGTCCCTGTAAGAAGTAAAGCAAAACTCTTCTCCCTTGGCTGAGCATGTTGGCCCAGGTTGATACAAACATGGAGCAGATTGGCGTGTTTGTGTGTGGTGTGCTCTCGCATGCATGTGCATTGTGTGTGCCTGGTTGCACATGTGTCATGTGCGGCAGGCTCCAGGGGAAGGGAAGGCAATGGGGCTCCATTCTTCACTGTGGCTCAGCAGTCTAAAGCTTGGAGAGGCTGTCTGGGCATTAATCATGCAGGGAAGAGGATAGCATTTTAGTTTTCAGTAAATGACAAACTTTATTAGAGAAAAAGAGACAAGCAGACACATCATCTTCTTTCCCATAGTTCCTCATGGGACAGGCATGGTTCAATGAAAGACCGGAGGAGGGAAAACAAAGGTCCCTTTTCCCAGGGATAATTGAAGTGGTCTGTACAGTTTTATCAGGAAAAAAAAATCCTCCCTCCCAACTGGCATCCTCAAAATTATGTACTGAAAATTTCCAAAGAAAAGTCACACTACTCAAAGAGAATTTTAAAGATAATTATTTTTGTTGTCTCTTCTGAAATCTGGGTTCTGGGATTTGATTCAAAACTTGAGTCCCAATAAAAGAAAATGATGTCTATTGGCTTTTTCTCCCTGAACCGTGAACAGTTACACTCAACACTCTTTCTTTTTAAAAAATCCCCACCCATCACATGGTAATCTCCTCATTCACTCATTTCATTTATTCAACAGATTTGTTTTTGGACCCTCCTATTGTCAGGCACTGTGCTGGGCAACAAAGCTATAGGATGATGGCGTAGATTTGGTCCCTGTGCTCATCAAGCTCAGCCTAGCTCATGACTTATACATATGACAGGGATAAGAGAAGTGTGCTTAGGAGAAGAGAGGAGCCCTGGAATACTTCAAATCCAGAGTTTTCCATAGGACTACCACATGGCAGAGGGTAGTACTAACTTCCTCCTTCAAGCTTGCAATTTGGTCCACACTCTTTCTCCATTAAGCTAGTAGAAACAGTTATTTTAATGTTACTTTATCAGAACACATTGTGTGGGTGTTGGGAGACACGAGCACTTATGAGGGCAGTTGGCCCAGACTCCACTTCTCCACTAAGATGGCTCTGCAGCCTTGTTAGCCAAGACCCTAGACTCAAGATCCTGATTGCTTGATTTCCGGCCTTGGCTTCATCATTTCTCAGCCATGTGACCTCACACATGTTACTTAAACTCATACTTATCACATACTTACCATGTGATAGTAAGTATCATTCCTAATACTATGTCCATTTTACAGATGAGGAAACTGAGGCATAGAGAGGTTACTTCGTGTAAGGTGTGTACAGTGTGTGAACAGTATCTAGTATATAATAAGGTGTAAGGTGTGTACAGTGTGTGCATACAGCATCTGGCATATAATAAGCCCTTTAGTTTTGGAAGATTATCTCTATACACTGGGGATCATTCACTCAACAAATTTTTACCAAATACCTACTATACCTGGCACTGTGTGAGACACTGTGGATGGAAATGCAATAGAAGATGAGGGTGATCTTTTTTCTCATGGAGCTCACATTATTCTAGTGGAAACGCAAAGTCACAGAAGTGCAAAAGTCACTATTTTTTGGAATGGGTTTATTTTATAGGTGTAGAGATGTCTTCCAATTGATATTTCTTTACTATTCTGATTAGGGCTGCCACAATCACCTGGGCTTTGCAGCTAGTGGAGGCTCCAGCCCCAGGGCCTGACTAGAGAATGGGAGTGACTCTCAACTGGACAAGCTGGAGATAACCTATCGAAGGACTGGAGTGTTGGGATGGCAATTCAGGGTCAGCAAAAAGAGGGCTTTTTTCTTTTTGCCATTAAAAAGCACGAGGGTCTCTATATCTAAGGAGGTGTAAAGACATTGTTGTCTGGGTTGAGATTCCCTCCAGGAGACAAAGGGAGCCCAGGGAGTCCTCAGGGGGCAGGCCTCCAGATACACTCCATTTCTGAATGCTATACCTCCCATATGACTGAAAAATGTCACATCTCACCCCTAGAACCCTCAGGTCATAGAATCTGTAAGCTACCCTCCATCTAGCAAACCCAACTTTGCAAGGAATGCAGGGCTGGGGGCAGGGTGTTTGCTGTCTGTCAGCTTGACTGATAGAGCAGGTGCTTGACAAATGTGGAATAAATGAAGGATACATCTCCATTCCTGAGCTCAACATGATTTGAGAAAATGCAATAGGAAACATGTAATACTAGATATCAGGAAATAGAATTAGAAAAAGAGTGGGGCATCTTCAAACATAGCCTTCTGGCACTGAATTCCACCAGCTTCTGCCTCCACCTCTAATGTGGATGCACGTTATAATTAATAGCTACCAGATTTTGGGCACTTATCACGAGCCAGGCACTCCTCATACTTAATCTAATGTAATACCTCATCTAACGTAATTCTCACTCCCACCATGAACACATAGTTATGATTACCTCCCTTTTACAAATGAAGAAACCAAGACTGAGAGCAGGTTGATAATGCACCTGAGGTCTCAGAGCTAAATTGTGAGATTTGAATCCAGGTGAGCTTGATTCTAAAGCTCTTAGCCACCATCTGATACTGCCCAACCATTAGAAGCAAGACAAGCTTGTGGGAAAGAAGTCACAAAAAGGGAGACCAGGTCTGCAATGGTGGCAAGGATTGTGCTATAATGGAAGCCACACAGCTGAGATGAGGACCTATCTTGAGCAGCCTGGCTGGCGGTTGGATGGGGGGGGGGGGCGGTAAATGGAGAAAACATCATTGCAGAGGCCCAGTCAAATATCTAATTGAACGACAAGGTCTGACCTAGCATCTCTGTGAGCCTGGGGCTGTGCTGAACCCTGAAGAGAAAGTACCACCCAGGGCCTGTCCTCGGAGGCCTACACACTTTACAAAAACAGCTGGGAAAAGGGTTCAGAGCAGGAGCCAGAAAACCTGGGTTCTGGTCTTACCTCTGTATCTCACTGGCTATTCAGTCGCAAAAAGATACTTCCCTTCTTTGTGTCTTGGTTTCCTTATGAGCAAAAGAAAGGGCCTCAGCATTCTATAACATCATGATTCTGTCACTAATATGAATGAAACATCAGTAAAGAAATAGATTAAGACATCATTAGAGAATCCAACACCTAAATTGGATGATCTTCCACAGCCTTCTCCCCATCTCCCTTAACAGCTTCCAAAATAATTCAAGATTCCACTGAAAGTCCTGCCTGGAGGTGAGGAGGTAGGGATAGGTAGCACTGGGCAGAATAATTGTGCTGATAGACAGGGAGAACAGGGCAACTCTAGCAGAAGTTCCTATCATCTTCCTTCTATCCTATGCCTATATTAGGAGTGAAGGGCTTGGTGAGAAATGCTTAAATCAAATAGGACCCACAGTGTACCAACATCATTTGTTTTCATGTAATTCAGATTTATTGTCCTTCATAATTGACACTTCCTTAAGGATAGCAGTTAAATGTTGATTTATAACAGGTTATTGCTCGTCTCTCATAATTCAATGCTAGTTGTGGTCTAATTTTTAATTTTAACACTAACATGATTCTCTTGGGAATTGTTGGACAAGGGCCCAGTCACCCACATTTGCATAGAACGATTGCTAAATCACCGAGCTCTTCTCAGGTGAATTTGTTGTAAGTCAGTTAATGGATTTTAACTGTCCAGGACCATCCTGACCTACCTTCTGTTTATCTTTACAGCAAGCTTCTTCCCACTGCTGGGGCCACTTGTCCACCATCTACTTGAGCTCTCAACTCACTCCTGTCCTAGGTAGGAGGTAACTATGAGTTCAAACTTGATGCTCAGAGAGTACGCTGGCTCTGAGCATGAGGTTTGAAGTTCTAGTTAGCTCATTCCTGAGGCCAAATGTCTGGTTTCAAGGACCTGGTCTTGCTTTAATATCAAGTTCTTTTGGAACTGTGGCCATATTCTAGTTTTGCTAGGATGCCCCCAGCGCTGCATGTATAGCGTTGTTTCTTGTGGCTGCTCTCCACTCAGGGGGTCTACTTTGCTGGTTCATTATTTGGCTCTTCCTTTACTTCTCATTAGCAAAGTCCACCTGTTCACCCGCAGGAATATACAAACTCTTCCCTGGACCATCCTGGATGCTATGCTCTTTAGGACGCTCTGTTTCACCGCCTGCCTGGACTTCCTGCACTGGAAGGTGAGGCCATGAAGTTAGAGGTCAAGGGCTTGCCTAGTTGCCCCATCATACCACGTTTGAGCACTACAGGCAATTAAGTGAGGAGCAAGGAGGAAAGGCAGGAAAATTTACCACAGAAATTAATGTGGACTAGAATCTGAGTCTAGGGAAGAGACGAAGGAGAGATTTTATAGCTACTGCAACAAGGAGGGAAAGGAAAAAAAAAACTTAACTTAAAAACTGAACTGCTCTACAGTAGAGATAAAATTCTAAATGAGGGGTGGGCCCCAATGTGCAGTGGTGAAGTTCAGCATGCTCTGCTTTGGCAGCCCAGGTTCATAGGTTCAGATCCCGGGCATGGACCTATACCACTCCTGAGCCATGCTGTGGTGGTGACCCACATATACAGTGGAAGAAAATAGGCACAGATGTTAGCTCAGGGCTAATCTTCCTCAAAAAAAATCTAAATGAGGGGCTGGCCCCATGGCCGAGTGGTTAAGTTCACGCGCTCTGCTGCAGGCGGCCCAGTGTTTCGTTGGTTCGAATCCTGGGCGTGGACATGGCACTGCTCATCAAGCCATGCTGAGGCAGTGTCCCACATACCACAACTAGAAGGACCCACAACGAAGAATATACAACTATGTACTGGGGGGCTTTGAAGAGAAAAAGGCAATAAATAAAATCTTTAAAAAAAACCATCTAAATGAGCAGGTTATAAATGAAAAGGCTCAGACAGGGAAATAGGTTACTATAAGCAGATTGTTTTGGGGCACTAGACAGAGGCACAAAAAGAAAAACTCTTATGCTGCAAATGAATGAAATCACTTTGTATTCATAATTCTTAGCTAAGAAAATACACATGTGCTATTCCATCATTTAAAAAAACTTTATAAAACACCTACTGTTTATGAAGCCCTTCATCAGTTACTCTGTTCAAATATAGTACAGATTTGTATAAAGATAAAAGAACACAGAACAGTTCAGAGACCAAGTAAAATTTGGAAGAGACAGGGGCTGGCCCCGTGTCCGAGTGGTTAAGTTCGCGCACTCCACTGCAGGCAGCCCTGTGTTTCGTTGGATTGAATCCTGGGCGCGGACATGGCACTGCTCATCAAACCACGCTGAGGCAGCGTCCCACATGGCACAACTAGAAGAACCCACAATGAAGAATATACAACTATGTACCGGGGGGCTTTGGGGAGAAAAAGGAAAAAAAAATAAAATCTTTAAAAAAAAAATTTGGAAGAGACAGAGAATGATAGGTAAATAGCGAGATATTAAAAATCTTAAATATTCACTCTTTCTGCATTTATAAGGTCCATGTTGCTTTACTTAGTAGCAGTTGCTTCCAGAAAAGAACAGAAACAAATTCATAGTAATTTCCGTTGCACTCTTTTGTTCCAAAGCCACACTCTTACTGGCTCTTTAATGCATCAAAGCTACAGCAATTAACATGCATGTTTTACCGAAATGGAGACCTCATGATTGGTCAGTTGGCACTGGCTTGCCTCTGATTTTAGTGAATATTCAATTCGTACTGTTTCCAGTTCTGGTGGGCTCGGGCCTGGCTCAACGTAGAGAAATAAGTAGAGTCAGTGCTGGTGATCTAAGAGTGCTGGAGCCATAAATCAAGGCGCTTCATACCAGGAGTTCCAACTGGGGACAGATGGTGAGGTGTCCCCCCACCACAATCATTGTCTCCTCTCCTTTCTGGCGGTGAAAAGCTGGACATGACTTTAATGGCTGGCTAATGAGCATGATTAAAACCCGTTAATGACTCATCCTGGGAGGAAATGTTCAACTCTGCAGAAGACATTCTGCTTTATCATCTGTGAACTTCTTGCTGATGGGGTCTAGAGATTGACAGATTTCTATTATGTGGAGGGTGTGAGGTTTGCCAGAAACAGAAGGTAACTTCAAATTGCCGTGGCTTGCGCTACTCTCCTTCAGACAGGAAGGCCCCTCCCAGGGATGTGCATAAGAGTACCTTTTTATTCTCTTTAAAGCCCCAGCCTCTGATCTAGCAAAAGTAGCAGTCATTGAGTCTAAACAGAAATGTGTTGTTTTCTGCATAGATTTGATTACCGCTGTGCTGTTGAGTCTTTACGGTCAGGCCAGATTATATTACAGTCATGACAAGTAGTTAATGAATTTACATTGACTAATCCACGCAATGCTAAAGATTTTCCTGTCAGGATTAATATCCAAAATGTGCAGGACACTGTCTGATGTATGGCTCTGCTCCTCACACCAATGTGACCCATGGCTGGTGTTTAATGTCCCATGATCAGAGCTAAGTGACAGACAGGAGCTGGACACTGGGATTCAGGATTGCTTGCAGAATTTTGTAAACAAATGACAAAGATGATCTTATTCTTCTCTAATTAAGCATCTGATATCTTACCTTCTTTTCCTTTAGAAGCTGGGACAAGAACCTTTGAGAATCCTCATAGGACCCATGACATCTCTGGAAATGACATTATAGTTTTCTTGCTCCTATCTGACTACCTATCTTACTGCTGCTTACTCTGGCCCTTTGTTTCCTCAGCTGTGTCTCCTCAGCATTGATTCTGACCTCTTATCTTGTTTTGACATTTGGTACCTGCCTTCCTATGACACCAAACATAATACAGTCCAGACTACTCATCTCTTCCAGAACTCTGGCTCCACCCTAACCATGACCTCACCAGCCCCTCTAGCTTACCTCAGTTCCAGCCACAGCATCTTTCCATGGATTGGAAGCCTGTTGATGGCCATCCTTTGATGCTGGTGGAAGGCCCCTGTTATACCCATCAGTTTGGTAAATACCAAACTATAGTGGGAATCAGAATCAACAGGAGAACATGTCAAGCATGCCAATTCACTATCCTATCCATTAAGTCTGCAGTGAGTCCCTTGAATCTGCTTTTTATCAAGTAGCACAAGTGATTCTTCATGCTTGATAAAAAGGTGTTCATAGTCCACACTTCAAGAATCAAGGATCCCCTCTGTCAGGTCATCTCCAGCACGTCTCTGTTTCTTGGCAGCAGTGTCTGCACTAAAAAATTTATTCACAGGGTGACGTGGGTAGATGCAGGCACTATCGGGCCAACTATCTGAGAGTAGACTATCCCAATACCAAAAAAATTCTGGTCTTTCTCATAGCTTGATTTAAGCCTATGAAAATCAAAAGCTTTGGCCCCCATTGGCTCTCTTTACACTCAAATTTGGCTTATTAGAGGTAGTAAAAATGTATTATATTGACCAAATTAAAGCCCTTTCTGGAGGGAATATCTTAAGGAGAACTCAGTGGGAAATTGCCAAGGGAGAGAATGAAGGGGTGGGCTAATGATGGGCCTAGTGGTTGCAGCCTCTATGTGGTCACTTGTAACTCAGTTAGCTTTAAGTCCAAGGCTTACCTGAAACTTACACAAGTCCAGGAAGTTTGATTTATACTCAATACAAGTGGAAGTTGGGGTAAGAGGTAAGAGAAATATCACTACAGATTGAGGATCATGACAGATAGTTTGAATTAGCCCTATCAAGTGTCATAATTCTATGACACCTTAGGAGGGGTGCTAACCTCTACTGGGGACCTGATAGGTGCTGGTGTTTTAGAAGCATCATTGCTTTTACTCTTAAGAACAATCCTGGGGGGCCAGCCCTGTGGCTGAGTGGTTACAAGTTCCCTGCACTCCGCTTTGGTGGCCTGGGTTCGTGGGTTCAGATCCCGGACTTGGACCTACTCCATTCATCAGCCATGCTGTGGAGGCATCCCATATATGAACTAGAAGAAGACTGGCACAGATGTTAGCTCAGGGTGAATCTTCCTCACTAAAAAAATAAAGGGGGGCCAGCCCAGTGGTGTAGTGGTTAAATTCACACACTCTGCTTCTGCAGCCCTGGGGTCCATGGGTTTGGATCCCTGGTGCAGACCTACACACTGCTCATCAAGCCATGCTGTAGAGAGGTCCCACACACAAAATAGAGGTAGATTGGCACAGATGTTAGCTCAGGGCCAGTCTTGCTCACTAAAAGAAAAGAAAAAGAAGAACCCTGTGTGGTGAGTAAATTTGCTACTATTTCCTAGTTGAGAAAATTCAGGTTCAGAGAATCTAAGTAGCCTGCCCCAGGTCAAACATGTAGCATTGGCAGAACCAGGATTCCAACTTAAGTCAGACTGACTATCCCACTGCAAAACATTCTGTTTTAAGGATATTGAAGATGTGAACTTGACCCAAATCTGTGGAAGCTTTCTGTGTGAAAGACAGTGTCGCCACCTTAACTCTCACCTTCATATCTCCCATTTTAGGGCCAATGCAGTGTTTGTCAGGCTTCAGCCGGCACCTTACCAGTGGCTAACACAACATTATTGAGAGGCCATTACAGTAAATGATTATCAACCACCAAGGTCTTAAGCGTACAAATGTTTTCTTCCAAGTAAATCTCAGCACTTTAACTACTTAATCACATGTATCTTTATTCTTAGAGCCTCTGAAGGTGGGCTGGAGCATGTACCATCTATTTCTGTCTCACATAATCCTATTTGCATCTCAGTTCAAACACCTCTTCCTCCATGAAACTTTCTTGATTTTTATAATTGAAATTTGAACCCTTTCCTCTGTGTCCTCCATTGGTCTTTGTATGTATATCATCATTTTCTGCCATTGCAATTGCTTAGATCCATATTCATCTCCTCTCTCAGACTGTGCATATCTAAAGGAAAATAATTGAGTTTTATTCATTTTTGTTCAAAGCCAATGTTAAATAAATTATGATTGAATTCACAAATGGTAAATAAACCATATTGCTAAGTGGATTCTTTGCCCAAAGCCTCATGCTTAACGTGGGCCACAAAACCCTGGTCTTCCAAACTCTGAGAACGCAAGTAATCACAAATATGCCTTATAAGTGGTTGATCAAGAGCCCAATGTTGGCAGAAATGCCAATGAGTAAGTCAGCATCTCGGGCCAGGATGGCTTAAGTCTTACTGGGCTCAGACCCAAAAGGGCAGATCTGGCAGCTAGGAAGCTGAATTCCCCTCACTTCTCTCCACCACAAGAGGCCCGTTGTTGTTCAGAAAAACTAGTCAGTAGGCATCTTTTCTCTTATTTCATGTCAAATGAGTGACCCCGTGCCTTTCCTTCTTCAGACGGGGTCTGGCCCACTGCAGCACTCCTACTCAGTCCTCTCTGAACTGCTCCCAACTGTCTCAATGGCATTTTCCAGGGGCTGAGCCATGGCCTGGAGGAGCCTCCAGGTTCATGTTAAAGGCTCATCCCAGCTTGTGAATCCCAGCCGTGGGGCTGGAGCACCATGGGGCTTCCAGGAAGGCTCATAAAGGGGCCAGTTGTAGCATTCACACTCCCTCAGAACACATTCCTTGTGTCCTAGTTGGTTTTGGCTGAGGGGATGGTTGGACAAGAACAAGGAGGCAGACACATTTCCAAAATCTAGCCCAAGTGACCAGGGCACTGCAGGGAACTCAGTGGGAGGTGTTCCTTAAAGGCCTCCCCAAGGCTGCTTTGTTAAGCTCCCTGGCACTCCTCGCATGTCACTCACCCTTTCATGCCATTTTATTTGAATGTTTTATGATGTTTGTTTGCATGTTTCTGGCTGTTTCTCCCTGGTTAGAAAATTCCTTTTTGGACCCAGGTTTTAGATTCTTTTTAGAATGAGGAAATTTCTGTCCTCCTTCAAGAAGAGGTGTTGAAAAGTCTTGCTTGTCCAGTGAGTACTTTCTGCGAGAGGAGAAAAGCATATCAAAACATGATTTTTCTTTCAGTTTGGGATGGTTGGGGAAAAGTCTAGTTCTGGCTCTAACTTGGGAATCAGCCTTTCAACATTTATTCATTTGACGAAGTTATTAAACGCTTACCCTTACATTTGGCATTGCACTAGGCACTGATGTGGTAGAAAGGAAAACGAGGTTCCTACTCCTGGGGAGGTTCCAGAAGGGCTGTAGAAGCAAAATCTTCACCCTACAAACAGCAGGAGCATACCTGCCAAGCAACAAACGCTATTCTACACATGAGTTCTTTATGTGGAATCCAGGAATTCCAGGGTCCACAAATGGGATTCTGTATGTAATAGTGCATGCATGCATGTGTGTGAGATATTTACACGTGCAGAAATACAGACATATATGTCTTTTTTGGGGGGAGGAGAAAAATCCATAGTTTACTGAAATCCTCAAAGGGTCTCTAAAATAAACTCCACTGTGTTAGAGGTCACAGCCCTCTTATATACTGGGGCTCTGCTCCCAAATCTGGCTCTCCAGGCTACCATATGCCAAAGTAGACAAACTCATCTTATCTTTCCTCTTATCTTTTACCCAACACCTTAGATTCTGACCAGAAGGTTGTGTGTACCAGATTGTTCTTGTTCAAGTTTTATCAATCTGTATTTAAAAGGCATATATTTAAATGTGGAAAGACAAACTCTCTTTCTCTCTCTCTTTTCGTGGATAGGATTTTGTTAATAAGCATTTTTCTCTCCAAACAAACTTCAGTATTATTGGTAAACTCTCTCTTTCCTGCCTTGGCCAGATTAGGAAAATAACATTTTATTTCAAATGAGATAATACATAATGCACTCCCTGTGCGACTGTGATGGCATTCAAACATAGATAACCAATAGCTACACTGTGTCTTAACTCAATCCTTTCCCTAGAGAGAATGTCAGTTCACAGAAGGCAGGAAAGAGCTATATCTTAAAATGTTTTAGCATCCAAAAGTTCTGGTTTGATGAGAGCCAACATTCCATCTAATCATCATAACTTCCAGGTCTCCCAGTCTCCATTGGGCCATCTCTTATGACAATGCATCTAGTAACTTTGGAGATCTCCGTGCTGATCCAGAATGCTGCAGCACATAACCACAATGTTAATGGCACTTCCTTGAATTACGCAACATGGTGGCCCTGATACGGCTATGAGTAAGTTTTTCCTGACACCACCTTGCTTTGTCGTCACAGCCTGGACTTGGGTTCTGCCATCTAGGACCACCTAGAACAGGTTGGATCTGTCTTACAAGGGATTCCTTCCAGAAGTAGAAGCTTCAGCTTGAAGTCTAACACTAATACCAAAGAGAACTGAGCGAGCAAATAAATACAAGAATGAAAGAGTTTCCTGTTGATCCTGTGCTAGAAATAGAGAGACCAGGGAGAATGACCATACTCTGAGAGACCCAGAGCTTGCCGGGTGAGCTCATGACTGCTCGGAGACCACAGTTAGTTCACTTCTTTTTACCTCTGGTCTCTCATGGCTAGTTCTGTGGCTGCTTAACTTGGTGATTAGAATATAGGCCAATAAAATCAAGGTCTCAGAAGTAATCCCTCTTCAGATGCACCTATTGTTGTTATTCCTTTCCCTGGCTACAGACTACACTCCTTACTGTTACCAGGCAGATTTCTCCCTCTCTCTTTAATATATAATACACACTTACTACTCTCAAAAGTTTCTAAGAAAGAGTATAGAATTGCTGAAAATAGAAGCACAGGACAAGAAATTTGAAAGGAAACCGAGAAGTCATTCAGTCCCATCTCTGAACTGACCCCACAGGCCCACTTATAATGTCTTTGACCTGTATTTACCCATCCTGATGATGATAATAACTACTTTTACTGCTATTTATGATTATGGTTTATTGGACTCTTATGGTGCATGCATTATCTCATTTAACCGCCACTGAAACCCTATGAGATTGGTACAGTTAATGTATACATTTTACAGATACAGGAGCTGTAGCTGAGAAGGGTTAGGTAAAATTCCCAGGGTCATGTAGCTTTTAAGTGGCAGTGCCCAAATTTTAGCCGGGTCCACCTGACTCCAAAGAATCCAGGTATTATTCACTGTTCTCTCCCAGACTATTTTTTTGCCTGCCTCCAGTGACAGGGGCTCACTTTCTTTCGGTGATACTGTTAGAAATTTCCTTCTCATGCAAATTTATTTTCTAATTTATTCATTTCTCCATTCAACCTACGTATATTTAGTTCTTTATCAAATCCAATCCAATTACTGGGTTGTGCGTTTCCATATACACAGATCTTCCAGATCTGCTGCCTGGGGTCGTGCACCAATTCTATTTCCTTAGATATCTGGAGGCAGTAGACCAATTTCGAACCTGCTCTGATACCTGTTAGAGTAGGACCATCATCTTCCTCAAGGAAGCATTGTAATGACAGGGGCCTCTTTTCTAAGCCATTTCCTAGTTTTGCTACAAGTACTAACAAATAAAAATGACTAACATTGATTGAGAATTTACTGTATACCAGCTACTGTTTAAAGTGCTTCACATGAATTAACTCATTTCATCTTCACACCAACCCCACGAGGTACATATAATTATTGTCCCCAATTCATAAATGAGGAAACTGAGGTTTTGAGGGTGGAGGAACTTGCCCAAAGTTGTTCAGATAACCAAACCCCAACAGTCTTGTTCTGGAGACCTCACTTTCCCTCTCACAATGTTTTTATTAGCTCAGGAAGAGTTAGTTCCAGCCAGCTAAAGCCAGTCCCTCCTCAGCACAGTCCCTTCTGAGATCTTCCAGGGCCCACGGAGCAGGCTGCATGGGCTCATGACAGATACACCCCAACTCAGAGACCCTTAGCTCTGCCTCTCTGTTTCAAACTCAAAACCCTCACAAAGCCTCTGCATCCCAAACTCATGCTTTTCCTCTGCTTCTGAAGGCACAGGGCACCTCCTCTGAAAGGATGTCTTTATTCTCCTTCCTTAAATCCTCCGTTAGGGAGGAAAAATACAAAACTCCTCCTCCTGTAGGGACCCAGCTGCACAAGGGGAACAGGCACATGTATCCACTAATAGGCGCCTAAAAATGTGTGTTCCTTAAAACAGCAGGTATTTTTTAAGAGTTAAACAATATCCATTTTTTAAATATCTGCTACAAGTCAATCTTATAAACTATTAGTTAACATTTACTATTCCTGTCATTCTTTATAGGAAAATGTTTTTTGACACTCCTATTATATATGGGCAGAATTTTCTCCCCAAAGAGAAAAACTATGCAAACTTAACAGCTCCTTTATTTGTAATTTAAAGATGATTCTTTCTTCTGAACATGTGTAATTTATGTTTTTGCATTAATTTGGTAATTAATGGTTATAAGATACATCAAATATGTAAAGTGTTACATAAGTGCTTAATTAAAATAAAAACAAAAAAGTGATGATAATTAATTGCTCACCCCAAAGGCTAGACAGTATTATAGTTCACAGTGACTATCAATTAATATTCCTGTTCTTAATAATATGCTCAACTTTTCATGTAAAATAGAACATGTTAAAATTTCCTGAGTAAACACTGAGTTAAAAGAAAAAACTTCCTTAAAAACGTCTTCATCATATAAAACCTGTGTGGGAAAACAGCTTTTAAATTTTGCATTTCAAATCCTTGGTCGAATTCAGCTTCATTAAAAGATTTTTGACTCAAAATTATACTATTATAATACCAAAGTTTTCATGTTCTTATTCCTCCCCAAGGAATCCTGAAAATACAGCAAAACCCAAGGAGAATAATCTTAGTTAGTTACAGATACAGGTTCATTCGTGTTTTAAATGGCTAATAGTCAATATTGTGCCTACTGTGGTGGAAGGAACTGTTTCAAGTGCTTTGGTAGTATTCTTTTTGTTCATTTGACAAGTTTATTGAGTACCCACTGTGTGCTAGACACTGTGGTAGGTGCTAGAAATACAACAGGGAGTAAAAGCAGGTGCAGGTTCAACCCTCTCTGGTGCTCACGGTTCAGGGAAGCACGCAGCCGTAAAAGAAGAATTGTGAACGTGATAAGTGCCGCAAGGAGCAAATATTCCTACCTGGAGTTCTGGTTTGTAGATAAAGCAATTCCAATATAAGATGGTAAACAACGGAATATTGCCACTTAGCCTTTCCTATTTTGTTTTTCTCAGTTGGTTTTTAGAGGGTCCCTGCTTTTTAAGATCGCATTTTCATGAATAATCCATCTGTTCTGACGTAGTTAACCAAGAAAAGGTGAATAAATCAAATGGATATTATTTTATTTACTTTTCCAGAGGGTCAATTCACTGAAAATAAACAAACTAATGTGCGTTTATTGGAGAGCTATTCATTCACCAGTTATCCTTACAAGTTCATTTGGAATTGCTCAAGCTGCCTTTGTCAACTGTACACAGCGGCATGATTGGCAGGTCACTGGGCCTGCCCACCTTCTCTTGGCTGGAGAGGGGTCAGGGAGCCAGGGGACCTCTGCCTGCAGAAGTCCTGTTTCTGAAGAACCAGCTCTGCCACCTCTTTTGCAGCCTCAACTGCCTTTCACTGCATATGTCCTCTCCAGAAGCAGTAGGCCATTAATGGGAGACAAATAATCTTATTTTAAAAAGTGAAATATAACTTCCTGTCACTATGCTAATGAAGCAATAACGTTGGAATTCATAAAGTATTGTATTTAATGAAAATACTGCCAAGATGGTATTTCAGTGGGGTGCATTCTAGAATAGCCACCCATACAGATTTCTTCCTTTTGTACAGTCTTTGGCACTGGGTCTCATACTTGTTGATCTCAAGACTTTTAACCCTGTGATAGAAAAATTCCTATTCTCAATAGATTAGCACATCTCATACCGGAACATCCTCCTGGACTCACTTACCGGCAGGTATTCTTCTCTCTATAATAGAAATGTGGTGCCACCCCTTAGTCAGCCATCTTGACCTTCTTGGCCAGGGATTTTAATTTGACGTTTACAGGTAGACTTCATGCATTAATATAAGAACATTTTACATACCACGGATTTGTCTTGGGAGAAGCTACATTCTTTTTTATTTGACTCTCAAAATGATCTATTGATTTTCAAAAATGTTTTAAAAGTATTACTCTTTCCAGGCTCCTATGGTAGATTCTGTTAATGACTCAAATCCTTCACCTTTCCCTCCACCCACATTTTGACCACATGATTGTGCAGTTCTTGCTATATTCCTATTCCTTGAATCTGGGCTCAGTCCTGTGATTTGCTTTCTCCAACAGAATGAGGAAGATATTTAGTATGCCATTTCCAGGTTAAGGCCTTAAGAGACCTTGCGTGTTTCTGCTTGGTTTCTTAGGCTACTGCCATCACCATAGGAAAGACATGCCTGGACCGACCTGCAGATCCTAAGAAGAGGATGATGAATTCTGAGCTGCCACAACCCACATGCCTCAGCTAAGCTCAGCTTAAAGGAAAGACCCCAGACAACCCTCACACACACGAGCAAGCCCAACTGAGACTGAGACAAACTAAAGTTAGTCTTTATCAGGAACACCCAGCTGACCCACAGATATGTACCCTATAATAATAAATGATTGTAGTTTTAAACCACTGAATTTGGGATAGTTTGTTACATAGCAATAGTTAACTGCTCCAGCTCCCGATACTTAAGGAGAGATTGCTGGCCTGCTCTAAAATCTCCACAAGGATCCTTGGGATCTGATATTCTTATCAATACAGACATGGCCTGAACGCCAGTCTCTGAGAAATTTTCTCTATATCTGTCCCCTGCACATAAATCTTGGGGATAACTCCATAGATCCTTCTTCCAGAATTGTCCTATAAGTGTCCTGTGGTGAGTTCACCTGACCTGCTTTGCCCCATGTCCAACAATTACTGTTCTTAAATTACTGTAGGCAAGATTCACGGGAAGGAAAGGCTTCTATTAACTCAGGTTAATATCAGGAGAGGACATTAGCAGAAAGAAAGTGAGATGATAATAGTATATAAGTGCTTTTGAGTTACTAAGACCAAAAAGAGGGGCAGGTACACTGGCTACGGTCGATGGGAAAGTATGTGCTTTGATATCTATCCATTCTCTGTTTTAATTCTACTTAGGATCTTTCATTGTATTAAAAGCAAACTCTCTCTGGCAACATGGTCCTTTAGACACAATTCGTCATGTAACTCCTTTATCTACAGAGTTAATTTTCTCTCTCTTTCTATAGCAGAAATACCTGAGGGAAGAAAGTCAGCTATCTCCTGTTGTCCACTTGCCTTCTGACACAGCCCACAGACTCTATTCCAACCTAAACAAAGACTTCAGTGCGCCCAGAACACCCAGTTACACCCCCCACCACACACACACACAGACACCCAGTACTTTCCTATATTGTAGCTAGGTGACCTTGAGTAAGTCCCATTATCTTTCCAGGCCTGGACTTCCACATTTGCAAACCTAAGGAACTGGATCACTAGATGACCTTTATGGCTTGCAATCATAAAATTCTCTGATTAGTCTTCTCTATTCAACCAGTTTTCACACAAACATCAATTTTTAACCTGGGAAGAAACTTTCAAAATTATCCAGTCCCAACTCTTTAATTTATGAAAGAGATAACAAAGCCCCAGACAGATATAGTGAGTTATCTGGTCCCACCCAGCAAGTTAACAGCAGAGCTGAGAAGAGGATCAGGGCTTCTTTCCTTTTCAACATTGTCTCTCATTTGATCTCCTTGAGGTCAGGGGATAATTTAAAAATCATCTTTTTCATCTTCCACACAGTTCAGGAATTGTAACCAACCCTCAATAAATCTCAACAAATATTTGTTTACTTAAATTAGGAATGAGTAAGCATTGGTTACATGGCTAAGAACCAAATTTCTGAGTCTGTTCAGCCAAGAGGTCACGAGTGCCACATACCCTGGGGGTCGTCTTCTCTCATGTAGGGCAAAAGTATGATTGTGCATAACCAGTTTCTTAAGTTACATTTTGATCAAAGGGCTAAAATGCCTCCTTATCCAGGACTAGGTTCATATCTCTGGGTCTTCAGACAACAGCACTACTCACCACGAAGGTGTGGTGGGCAGCTGACACATAATTTCTCACTCACAGTTTAGGTTTGAGAGAAGAGATAGGCTGTGGGCAAGGCCATGATGGATTAGATTTAGGCAGACAGCCACTAAAAATGCTTATTGTTTCAGAGTGAACTAACGCTTCTCTGAATAGAAAATAATTTATACTCACAAGGAAGGAAAAGCAAAGGAGTCATGTGCCAAGGCCAGTCAGGCTGGGATTATTTGTCATAGTCCCAGGTAATCTCTTCTCCCATTTTTGGATCAGTACCAGGTTGAATATGGTCCTCTCTTGGGTGACATTGTTATTGAAATGAGGAGACACAAAACCACACTTCATCCCAGTCTGCTCTCTTGGGAAACCACATTAATAAAGCTCAGTTTACTCTCAAGTTAGCACTGAAAGCATTCCAAGGGCACTAGTTCTGCATATTAATGAAGGTCCCGTAGAACGAATGTCCTGCTCTCAAACATGTTTTGGAAATTCTTGGTTAAAGGTTTTTTTAACTTTATTTATTTTCTTTTTAAAAATCATATAAATAATTATGTGATATTTGATATGTAAAAAGAATATATGGTGTTTATAAGTTATGACGCTTAATGGTAAAATAAATATCCATGAGCCTCTAATCAAATTAAATAAGAAAACATTGCCAATATCTCTGAATCTACTTGTGAATTCCTTCCTGCTTCCTTTAACTGCCCCTTGACACACATACGTATATACACACATCAGACATTATATAATTTTATTTTTTTGTAATTTTATAAAAATTGAATCATACTGTACATAGTCTTAAATGACTTGAGTTTTGTCTTTCATCGTTATATGTCTAAGATTCAACCATGTTGTTGTACACAACTGTAGACTATGGAACTGTTAACATTCTATGATGTGAAAATCCTACTGTTTATTTTTCTGTACTATAGTAGATGGACATTTTCGTTGTTTCCAGTTTTTAGCTATTGTGAGTAATGATGGAATGAATAGCCTTATAAATGACTCCTATGACAAATATGCAAGAAGTTGTCTAGTATATACACCTAGGAGTAGAACTCCCGAGTCATAAGTAATGTGCATGTTTAACTTAATAAGATAAAAGCAGATTGCTTTCCAAAGTGATTATATTGATGCAGTCCCTACCAGCAGTGCATAAGAACAGTACAACCTTTATACCCAGGTGAGAAGTCTCTGCCCAGGCCTATACCACAGAGGACTGTGCACTTTGGACTGCCTTCCTGAACATTTTCTAAATTCCCTCCAGGCCTAATACTGGCTTGAACCAGGAGCAGTGTCTGGGTAGGGCATTCTAGGCCTTATTTAGCCTCTCTAGGGTTCTCTCTGACCTTCTAAACTCCCACCCAACCCACTTGCCCCATCCACAAATGAGAAGTTCCCAGGCTCCCATCTGTGGGGCTGTCCTGACCTTGAGGTGGGCTCTATGTTCCAGGGATTGGCCTGGCTAGCACACGGCTTCTGCTGGCTGAGGCAGTATTTCTTTCGCAGGGTCGTGTGAGATTGGGCTGCCAGAATAGTGCTGACAAGCTGATTTGAGGTGATTCTAATTGTTTATATAGATACGGCCCCTGAAAAATATATTTGCTTATAAGCCCACACACTCTAGGAGGAGTCATGTGAAGAGTTCTCAGTATTCTACAATCCCATCACCACTTAGTACTGTCAAACTTCTTAATTTTGCAACCTAGCAGGTGTGAAATGGCATCTTATTGTGGTCGTAATTTGCTTATCCCTGATTACTAGTTAATTTGATCATTTTTTCATATTTTTATTTGCCATTACAAGAATTTTTCTGTGAAATACTTTCTCAGGTCCTTTATTATTTTAAAATTGTGGTAAAATACACATAGTATAATATTTACTGTCTTAAATATTTCTTAAGTGTACAGTTCAGTACTGTCAAGTATATTCATATACTTCATTGTACAACCAATCTCCAGAACTTTTTCTCTTGCAAAACTGAAACTCTATACCTATTAAACAACAACTCCTCATTTTCCCCGTCCCCTAGCCCCTATAAGTTACTATTCTGCTTTCTGCTAAAATGAATTAAACTACTTTAGCTATCTCACATAAGTGAAATCATACAATATTGTCTTTTTGTGACTAACTTATTTCAGTTAGCAGTGTCCTCAAGGTTCATCCATGTTGTAACATGTGTCAGAACTTCCTTCCTTTTAAAGGATGAATAATATTCCATTGTATGTATAGATCACATTCTGTTTATCCATTCATCTGTCAAATGACATTTGAATTGCTTCCACCTTTTGACTATTGTGAATAAAGCTTCTATAAATATGGGTGTGCAATATCTCTTCAAGACCTTGCTTTTGATTCTTTTAGATATATACCCAAAAGTGGATTTTCTGGATCATATCCACTTTTAAGTTTTTGAGGAGCCATCATCCTATTTTCCATAGTGGCTGCAGCATTTTACATTCCCACAAACAGTGCACAGGGTTCCTATTTCTCCAAATCCTTGCCAACTTATTTATTTTATAATAGCCATCCTAATAGATGTGAGGTGGTATCTCATTGTGGTTTGCTTTGCATTACCCTAACAATTAGTGATGTTGACTGTCTTTTATATGCTTGTTGGTCATTTGCATGTCTTCTTTGAAGAATGTCTATTCAAGTCCTTTGCGTATTTTTTAATATGGTTTTTTTTACTGTTGTTATTGTTGTTGAGTTGTACAAGTTCCTCTTCACATGTTCTGGATATTAACCCCTCACCAGATATATGATGTGCAAACACTTTCTCCCATTTTGTAGATTGCCTTTTGTGTCCTTTGATGCACAGAAGTTTTTAATATTGATTAATTTTGATGTAGTCAAACTTATCTATTTTCACTTTATTACCTATGCTTTTGGTGTCATAGCCAAGAAATCATTCCCAAATCCAATGTCATAAAGCTTTTACTCTATGTTGTCTTCTAGGAGTTTTATAGTTTTAGGTCTTTCTTTGATCAATTTTGAGTTAATTTTTGTATATAGTGTAAGATAAGGGTCCAACTTCATTCTTTCACATGTGTATATCCAGTTTTCTCAAGTGGATTTGTTGAAAAGACAAACAATTGTCTTAAAAACCAGTGTGTAAAAAGACCGTCCCTTCCCCCTTTGATGATCTTGACACTCGTGTGGAAAACTGTTTGACCAAACGGTTTTACTTCTAGGCTCTCTATTCTATTCCATTGGTCTATATGTCTGTCTTTATGCCAGTACCACACTTTGTTGATTACTGTAGCTTTTTAATCAGTTTTGAAATAATGAAGACTGAGACCCAAATTTATTCTTTTTCAAGATTGCTTTGGTTAGTCAGGGTCCCTTGAGATTCCATCTGAATTTTAGGATAAATTTTTCTATTTCTGCAAAAAATGCCAGTGCGATTTTGATAGGGATTGTGTCAATTCTGTAAATCACTTGGGTAGTACTGACATAAAATATTAAACTTTCCAATCTATAAACATAGATATCCTTCCATTTGTTTGTCTTGTCTTAATTTCTTTCGGCAACACTTTGTAGTATTCACTGTAAAAGTCTTTTGCCACCTTGTTAAGTTTATTCCTAAGTATTTATTCTTTTTGATGCTATTTTAAATGAAATTATTTCTTCCTTTCTTCTCAGATGGTTCATTGTCAGTGTATAGAAATGAAACTTACTTTTGCATGTTGGTTTCATATCTTGCAACTTTACTGAATTTGTTTCTTAGTTCTAAGTCTTTTTTTCATAGAATCTGTAGGATATCCTTTAACCATTTTTTTAAAATGTCTTTTTTTTTAATTTGGAGAAGTTCATTATGCTTTTCAGATACTAATCTTTTATTGGCGATATGCAACAAAAATACTTTTCCCAGTATTATGGCTTGTCTTTCTTTCTCCTTATGGTGTCCTTAGAGGGAAAAAAACCCCTTATTTTAATGTAGTTGAATTTAGCTCTTTTGGTTGGCACTCTTTGAGTTTTACTGTTTTATTTAAGAAATCATTTCCTAGCTCAATTTTATGAAGATGTTCTCTTAAATATCCTTCCAAATTTTAATTGTTTAATTTCTATTTAAGCACGTAATTCATCTGGAGTTGATTGTGTGGTATCAGGTAAGTATATAATTTTATTTCATTTTTTCATAAGTAAAAACTTCTGTCTCTGTATCTGTTATTTACTAGTCCCTTAGTCATATGACATGTTTCCTCTGGCACATATCAAGTGTTTATTTATGCGTGAAATTCTGTCTGGGCTCTTTATTTTGTTCCATATTAACTTTCTCTACACAATAGCAAAAGCACCTTAATTATTTGGCTTTGAAACGAATCCCGATATCTGGTAAGGAATGTCCCCTCATACTATTTATCTTCTTTAGCTATCTGGGGGCTCTCTCCTATACATTTTAGAAACAGCTTACCAACTTCCTTAAAAAAAACTCAATTGGAATTTTTATTGGAATTGAATTGAATCTACACATAGAATTAGAAGAAATGTCATCTTTAGGATTTTGAGTCTTTCAATTCATAAACAAGGAATACTCTCCATTTATTTAAGTTTCTTTAATGTATTTCAATATATATTTTTAATGTTTCTATATCAAGGAATTGCAGGTCTTTTGTTAAATTTATTCATAGGTACTTATTTTTTGTTATTTATTATAAATGATGTACTTTTATTTAAATTACAACTTCTAATGTTTATTTTTGCCATAGGAGATGCAATAGATTTTTTTTGCATAGATCTTATATCCAGCCACCTTGGAAAGTGCTCTTTAATTTTTATAACTTATCTTTAGAGTCTTTTGAGTTTTCAATGTAGTCAATTATATTCTCTGTGTTGATAATACTTCTTCATTTCCATCTTTATGCCTTTTAGTTTTCACCCTTTTCTTACTGCATCAGCTAGGCTCTCCACTGCAATATTTAATAGAAGTGGTAATTTGGGACTCCTTTATGCCCCTGACATTTTAGGGAATAACTCCCCTCTAAATTTTTTTGTTAAGAATACTATTTGCTGTAGGGTTTTTTTTGTTAAATACCTTTTTTTAAATTAAGGAAAGACACTTCTATTCTTAAGATTTTTTTGTTTTCTCATTTTGTTTTGTTTCCTCTTTGTTAATAGTTGTTTAATTTTATCAAAAGATTTTTCTGTAACTATTGACATAATCAAGTATTTTCTCTCTAATAATTATATATTTAATATTTTTAATGGAATTCACAGATATAGGAACACATATGCTATTAAATAGTAGGAAATCCACAAACACATAACAATAGCAAAAATAGTTAATAATAAAATAAATCTATATCACACCAAAGACAAAAGATCCTAAAAACAGCAAGAGAGAAAAATCAGACACTTAAAAATGATATGAGATTAAAGCTATAGCAATAATTAAAGTCAACAGATGATGGATAATACATATAAGTGCTTAGTTGTGTAACCAGAAAAACCACTTTTCCAGAATGAAAATGAAAGAGAGAGATTGCCAGACAACTTCCATCAACAAACGTTCACTCAAAGAACTGACGGCTCTGAAAAAGTTAAACATCAAATGACCAGCAATTCTATTCCTAGGCATATACCTCAAAGAATTGAGAACAGGTATTCAAACAAATACTTGAACATGAATGTTCATAGCAGCACTATTCACAATAGCCGAAAGGTGGAAATAGCTTAAGTGTTCATCAGTGGACTAACAGATAAACAAAACGTGATATATACATAATTACTCAGCCATAAAAAGGAAAAAGAACTGATATATGCTACAACATGGATGAACCTCGAAATATTATGCTAAGTGAAAGAAGCCAGACACAAAAGGTCACCCATTGTACGATTTCATTTATATGAAACATCCGGAATAGTTAAACCCATAGGGACAGAAAGAAGATTAGTTGTGGCCAGCAGATGGGGTAGAGGAGAATGGAGAATGACTGTTTAATGAGTGCATGGTTTTCTTTTGGGATGATGAAAGTCTGGAACTAGACAGAGGTGGTGGTTGCACAACATTGGAAATATACTAAATGCCACTAAATTATACTATAAAATGGTTAAGTTTATGTAATGTAAATTTCAGCTCAATAGAAAATTATTTATGGTAATTTTACCAGTTCTCAGTGTATTTTAGCAGGTAGATGCGTCAGTGTACCCAGTCCATTATACACTGGAATTAGAAGTAGCATTTTGTTTGTTTAACTGCAGAATCCCTCAGCTGTTTTAATATACAATGTACACTGTTGCCTTCCAAGTGAGAGAGAGCACACAGGACGCTGGGGGTAGAGGAGTGGTATTGGGGGGGAGGGGAGTGGTATTGGGAAGTCCGACTTTAAAGAGAGCCGCGTGATGCTAGTAGTAGTATAGTAGTAGCTGCTGTTGTGGTAACAGCTAATATTAATGAGTGTTTGCTTCTTATTCTGTTCTAGGCACATTATAGCTAACTCCAACAATCCTCATAGCAACTCTGTGAGGTAGGTTACATTATTATCCCCATTTACAGATAAGGAAACTGAGTCCCAGCTACTTAATGGGCGACAGGGGTTCAGTCTAGCACTTGGATCTGTCTACCAACAAACACCCATAGATTAAAGTTCCCTTAAGGTGAACATTCACAGCTGTTCAGAAGCTCTAAGCACTGACAGAAGGGTGGTCTGAGAGAAAAGCCACTGAGAAACCACGGAGCTCTCCCCTCCCAACCCTGTGGGGAGCTGTGAGGATGGGTAGTAGACAGCTGATCCCTGCCTTCTTCTGTGAGCATTCACTTCTTTCCTGCCAAAGAAGTCTTTGGTCCAGAGACTACCCTCTTTTTTTGCTCCTCTTTGTCCCAGTTCAATTCAGTGGACTCCTACTACCTCTTAATTATAGTCATATATATAACCTGTAAGAAATCTATGATCTCAGGTATCTACCTAACCTTTAAGGTACCTCTAAGGTGCATGAGCTCTGAGCTCACACTCCTTTGTGGGGATAATACATGCTTCTGTGTTTCTTTAAGGTTTCCAGATGCATGCCACAGTACTAATTTAACCTGGGCATTTGTACCAGAAAGGGAGGTAGACTTGGGATTGACTGATTTTCCTCCTGTTCCTACTCAGAGCCTGCTCCTCAGCTTCCCTCTCCATGGGCTCCCATCACATTCAGCACCATCCATCACGGCTGCAGCTCAGCCTAGTGATGTATTACACTAACATATCATTAGTGCAACGGCAGAGCAAGGAGCTTTGATGATGTATTGGGGCCATACATCATCAGAATGAGTCACTCTGATGATGTATAACTCAAAAGATGGTACTATCCAGGGAAATGTGGACATACCATAAATCAGGGACACTGTTAAAGAAGAAAACTCAGGACAGCCTTGAAGGAAAATAAAGGTTCAGGGGTCTCCCGCAGTAGGGGTTGAGAGACAAAACTAGTAAATTCTTAACGGCTCAGATTGAAGCGTTCTGTTAGCTGTGGCATTCATAATGACTAAACCAGAACATCAGCATCCCAGGGTGACAGTGGATTTCCTTTCCATCTGGAATTCAGTTTGCTTTCTGCTGTCCTGAAAAGCCCCAGTGTCCTGGAGGAGACGCGGAGCCCATCAGATCAAACGCGCAATGCTCCTGTCTCTTCTCCATCCGGGTCCTCTTGGATTCATCATGGATTGTGGGGGGCTTATCTGCCTACGGTGGTTCAAGCTTACGTTCTCTCAAAAGTTCTCTGCCTTTAGCCGTTGATTAATAAAATTCCTTAGTCTTACAAAGGGGTGTGAGTTTGAAATTAGAGTGTGAAAATAGAGCCAGGAGAGCCCTTGCTTGGAGTAGGAGTTACAGACTTCTAGAACATAGTTGAGGATTCCTATTTGTCAACAGGCTAGATCTTGCCGAAACTTTCTTTGCTTTTCTATCTACAAACTAGCAACAGAAAAGGGAGGAGCCTAGGTACCGTTTAGTTCAAGGCACAGAAAATTCCAAAATTAGATTTTCATGCTGTCAACTGCTCAATTGGACTGGCAATGTTGACACCTGTGTATGCGACCTCTGTTGAAGTCCCTTCCCTTCCGTCCCTCTACGTTTTCCAGCTTTACTCCGTCCGCCGGGAGATAATTATGAAAAGTTTCGGCCTCCTTTCAGTACCTCAGATTAGGCGGAGACAAATGATGTTCTCAAAGGTAAGAGGATAAACCTCTTGGTAATTTTTAAAACTGGTAGATAAAGAAAGTCTTAAGGAAAGGAAGTAGAGAGCCATAGGGCAGAAGGGGGAGGTAAGACCACACACAGGCACACTGGGAAAAAAAAAAAAACCTCATGTTTGAGTTTAATGCTCTATTTAACGCTGAACTGTCAACTTGAGATCTGAGGCCCAAGCATACTGATTCTATTCCTCCACTCATCCAAAATAAAATAAAAAATCAAAGCCTAGGTGCTTCGGGACTGGAGAATATCAGAACTCAGCCCTTGGCATATGGGATCCATTACAGGCAAGAAGATTTCCTCTGGGGGTTCCTTCCCGCTGGTCCCCGCCCACATTCCCGCAGGGGAGACTGCAAGCAAAGGCTCTTTCAGTCAACTCTGGTCATGTTTCTGGGACTCATTGTCTTTGTTCATTGCAAACTCTGCGTCTGACTCTGTCCTTGAGGGCAGCGCAATTGGAGAGCTCGCTGAGAGGATGCAGGAGAAGGGCCTGAGCCAACCATGAAACACAACCGCCCCTCCCTCCTCTCCCTGTGAAGGACAAGAGGGGCTTCACCACCTGAGCAGCAAAGAAACAAAATGCTTTTTTTTTTTTGGTTCTCAAATAGCTGTGCTTTCAAAGGCTTTAAAAGTTGAAACAAAACAGATCTTGCCTCTGCTCTCTATTTATTTTTTTGGTTGGGGGGAAGGGGAGGAGAATGAGGGAGCTGATAAAGCCAGCACATTCCTTTGGAGTCCTTTATAAAGGAGCAGGCACTGAAAGTGTCCCGTGTGTCTTAAGGACCCTCTTGCTGTTGAATGGGATGCAGTCACCAGCAACTGTGTGCAAGGCTGCCCTCTGCCTGTGTGGAGAAGAGCTGTGAGGCATGGGGTATTGTACATCCAGGGATGCTTGTCCAGATGGGAAAGCCAGGGAATGACTACAGATGATGCCAAGGTGTGGGTTAAGGGAGCAGTTGGGACCTACAGGACAGTGCAATCAGTGGTCAACAAGGACAAGAGAGAACATAGGGAACTTGCCAGAAACAATAGTTTTAGCTATTAGTGACAGTCTGGTTCACTCAAGAGTGGCTTGGGTCAAGCTGTCCTGTGGTACAGCCATTGACTGACCCCACACATTTGGGCCCCCAGGCCTGCAGGTCAGTGCTGTATATCCCCTTGTGGGACCTGCTAGATCCTGAGAATGTAAACAGTAAGAGTAGCAGCAACAGGTACGCCAATTATTACACATTTATTGTATATCAACACTGTATCAAGCATTTGACTTACATTATATCTCAATCATCACATTAGTTTGAAGGTGTAGTTTTATGTACCCGATTTTTAGATGAGGAAAGCAAGGCTGGCGCCACTGTAGATCTCTTCTTGGTTACATGGCTAGTAAGTGGCAAAACAAGGTTCCAACTCAATTTCCTTTGGCTCCTAAGCTTCTACTTGTCGGGGCCATGTGACCTGCAATGCAGGGGCAGACCTGCAATGTCACCCAATCAGGCTTCGAATCTCTCCCTTGATTCGTCCCCTTCTCAAGCTGCCTGTCTTCAGGGATGGCTCAGACTAGCATTCTAGAACCTATGCCCAACTGCTTTAAAACCTGGAAGAAGAATTATATCCCGAAGCCCCTGCTATTTTGCACCTGACATAAAGAGCAGAGAAATGGTCATAAAGACCAAAGGCCGTTTGTCCAAAGGCACAAGTAAAGGAGGAAAAGAACTGGGTTTTATGGGTCTGCCTGGGTTGCTGCTCTTTGCTTGGAAGAGAGCTTGGAACCTGCCACATGCTTGAGTTTCCATCATCAGCTCTGGAACTGGTCTCAAAACTGGCCTGGCCCATTGATAACATGTCCATCCCTTCCCTGCTTTTGGAGAGATAGTGTGCCCAGAGTCCAGAGGGCAGCAGAACCACACAGAGATAAAACAATTCAACTTTACCTAAATTATCTGAATCTCCGGAATAAATAATAACAATAATAATAAAACAGCTTTGCTATGTTATTTTATGCCCTCCCCGACTTCAGCATAATAACGCATGGTTTTACAAGATGGAGGTGCAAGAACTAATAAAATGTATGGTTTAATTAAGTAAACTTATGCTGTAGTCCACATTAGAAGGCCATGATTTAGCATGCACTCTCATCCTCAGGACAGAATAATGCAAACAGCATAATTAAAAGTTGATGAGAAGTATATTTATTGGGCACACAGAAAGAAGAGACACTCAGATTTATGGTACATAAAGTAAACCTTTAGTTTACAATATAATTAATATTTTAAAAACCACAGCGTGCATATAATGCAATTGAAGAGTCCGCCTCCGCAGAAAGATAATTTCTTTGGTGCTGATCTTGGCCCCGTTTAATAGTAAATTATGTTCCTGAGCATATACAAATGTAACATGATCTATTATGATCTAGAGATGATGCTCATTGAGATGTCTGCGGCTGTGATAGATCATGGTTGCGCGTCTCTGAAGACATGGAAGATGGCTGAAGGGCCAATTATTTATCTGTGGCACGAATTCCATGGCTATTAGTCACACACACAGTGACGCAAAATGAGGGTATGCCACTACATTTTAATCAATCTCTGCTCGAAACCCCTCGTTAGCACAGAGCTGAGGACATCAGAAGTTTTCAGGGGAAGGAGGGAGCTTTCAAAAAGCAAGAGGACTGGGGGAGAGGGACAGCCTCAGAGCAATAGGAAGCACCCAGACACCTACCGGCATTGATGGTCTTGGGTTACGGTTTTAATCTCATGTAATACTCATAACAACCACATGTGATAGGTGTAATTTTTTCATGCCTGTTGTGCAGATGAGGAAACTGAGGCCCTGAGAAATTAATTAGCATGGCAATAAAGGCAGAGCCAGGATTCCTAGCCAGGAATTGTCCAAGCCAGAATTCCAGCCAGGTTGTACAGCTCATTCTGCTCTACCCAGGGCTTCCACAGAGGACCCTGGAGAGAGCTGAGTAATGTGTCTCTACAATTCAGTCTGCACTTGTTTTTAGGTTCCAGAAGCTTAGGGTGCCTCCTATTGTACAGATTCTAGGTTTCTCCTCTCAGACATACCCCAAATTGCTTATCTGGGAGGCAAATCTCTGCCACCTTTCATCCCCTTTCCTTTTGCACTTATTCCAAAGACATCAATGATCCTGCAGTAGCTGGGAACCTCACCCTTGATCCCAACCTCAAGGATAATTCAAGTAGGGTCATATTTGCAGCCATTTAATGTGTTTTTCCTTGCCCTGATAAATAATTAAATAAGTGAATTATCTTCCCTCCCTCCTCTCTAATCTTCCTTCCTTCCTCTCTCCCTCCCCTCCTCCCTCCCTTATTGCTTTTTTCCCTGTTCCCTTCCTTCAAATTTTTTTTTAATCTGGGATCTGAGTTTAAAATACATACTTGTATTTTCCTTTTATTGAAGCAGAAATACTACGTATTTGGGGGAAAAGGCAAAATGGCTTTTGCGCTTGCTCTCTAGTATACACCCTGCCTAAACTCCCCAGGCTGTTTAGCCTACCTCACACCATAAGCTGTAAAGAATGTGGACACAGTGTCTACTAGAGCAGTACTCTTCCAGTTATCTGTTCACTCTGCTCATCCTGGCACTGGACCATTGCTATGGGGAGCCACTGAAGGAGTTCATGAAGGAATACCTGGCTAACTCCTCCTACCCAATCTACATGCTTTACAGGCCATGGAATAATTATGAGTATCTTACAGAGAATGGATGAATGGTGCCCAGCCACATGAAAGAACTCCTGGAGGCATGAGTGCCTGGACTTGAGACTTTGGATCCTGTTGCTTCAGCCACACTCTAGTCTGGGCCCCCAATACCCAAGTATCATAACCACAGACAAGGAGAAGTCCAGTCTAGCATGGGCCATACTTCCTATTATGTACTCTACACTCGAAGTGGAAACCAGCATGGCATCATCCTTAGACCCAGGTGGGACCCATTTGGCTTGAGGCTTGGGAGGGAATTCACTGGAGACTGAGTGACATCAAGTCCCAAAAGGAGTTGCCTTGTCCTGGGAATGAGTTTGAGATCCTCTCCTGAGTGGTCTGGACAGGATTATATACAGCATTTAAATCAGGATCTTTACCAGGTTTCAGTGGAACTAAATGAAACATTTACCTACAATCCTAATGTTGTTTAAAACACTCTCAGGGAAGAGCCATGCAAAGGAAACATGCAAAATAAGTTAAGTACAAAGTAGATAAAGAGAATAATATGTGTTCTTCTTCATTATCTGGTTCATTACACTTTTTAGTGCTTATTAAAATTGTGGCTAAATGATTTAATTTTGTTATTTTGTTTTGAAAAAAGTGGATGAAGAAGGGACTAAGAGATTGAGGAGATAAACTGCTGAGGTTTCCATTTTGGAACTGGTTACAGAATAAGCATACAATGAGAAAATTAATTTGTAGGTTTCTCTGAGGGAACAGTCAACACCAGTCACCACAACACACACATTTGTTTTATTCTTTACTTAATTGGTATGGCCTTCCATGGGGAGAGCTCAGTCTAAGCCAAGTAAGAGGATAAATCACCTTTAGTGTGGCCCCTTCTGGGTCACTGATAATTTCTCAGACAGCCATGTCAGATCAGGATGTTACTGTATCAGCTATTGCCTCTGTTTCCCAGCATTGAGTGTGTAATTCCCTTCCTATTAGCACACGTACACACAAACACATTCCCCAGGGTGGTTTAGTGAAGGTCTCCAGTACTGATTTGGGGAAGAAGATCTCTGAGAGAACCTAGGATGTTCTAGGCCAGGACAGATAGCAATCTTTGCTTCTAGAACCACCTTTCTGCCCCTCCAAGAGGGCTTCCTCCATGTTATCATGGACTTAGTATCTTCTAGTTGCACCAGATGCCCTGAGATACATGCCTGTTTGTAATCTGGTAGGTTCGTGGTGGTGGCAGTTGTCCAGATGAGGTCCTAGTTTTTCATGACAAATACATCAGAGCATCTTCTCTTTACCAAGTAAAATATTTAAAGTTTAATATATACCTTTAGGACACCATACCTGAACCCACATGAATAACACTAATGGTGGAAATGTTGCATTTTGTTTTGTTTTTGGTGAGGAAGATTTGCCCTGAGCTAACATCTGAACCAATCTTCCTCTATTTTTTGTATGTGGGATGGCTCCACAGCATAGCTGATGAGTAGTGGAGGTCCACACCCAGCATTCCAAACCTGCGAACCCAGCCTGCCAAAGCAGAGTGAGGAAACTTTAAACACTCAGCCATGTGACCAGACCCCAGAAATGTTGCATTTTAAGATAAACTCATGGAAAAGTATTTCAGGAAAGGGGAAACTTTGTGCACTCTTCCAAATGCAGCATGTAGACCACAGAGGACCCAAATAACGCTACTGACTGCAGTATGGATGCCCTGGGTTGGTTCCAGATGCTAGAAGGCCCAAGTTTGGTCTTATGAAGACTTTCTTCAGAAATAGATCCTCTGGGCCTCTGGATCTAGTCCTCATCCCAATGAATGAGCACTGTTTATTCATGCAATATCCTACCTCACCATGCTGTGACCACCTTGAGGACAGGGACCGTTGCCTATGTATTATTAAATGGATATCATAGATATCATAGGGCCTGGCACATGGTAGGTCCTCAATAAATGCTGAGTTGATTCAATATGACATGGGAAACATGACATTTCCCTTATCTAGGAAAGTAGAGGAGATAGAAGATTATACCAGTAGTTTCAAGGCAAAGTAGAAAGTGCCAGGCCCCTTAGCAGAGGTGCATGTCTTAAAGGTTACACCAGTTTAGTTAAGGAAAGAACTGAGAAGAGTTGTGTTACCTTGAGGGCCTCCCTTGGCTCTAAGCATGTGTGATTCTGAGATGCAGAGATACTGTCACCAAAGGGGCACAGCATGGATCAGAATGGTGCTGAGGACACCTGCATAAGGGCTCACAAATGAAGTCCTAGGGCATAAAGCATCTTCTCTTTCAGTTCTAGAAGTTGGTTTTTGTTTTTCTTCCTAAAACCTGCTTCTTCAACAATATTCGTCTCTCCTGCAATATCAAGCCCTTTCCCATCTCAGTCCACACCCAATGGGAAGACTTTTGGGAGCCCAGCCATTGGACAAGGGGTCTCCCATCAGATAACCATGAGTGCTGAGGCTGACAACAATGCCTCCTAAGGGAGAAAAGAGTGGTCTCTTTGCTGCCTCTGACAATAGACAGCACCTACAGGCTGGGGGCCAGGAAAGTCCTTGGCAGTGAGGGCTCAACATTACCCACTATGAGCATCCATCCCATGCTCACTGACTGTCTATATTATGTACAGGGCATTTGCCACGTCCTCTCCTAGAGATAAACTGTGCAGCTACTCTCGTCTTTTCTGTTGCTCAGAGCTTCCACCTCACTGCTCGGTGTGCGCAACATGATTAATCGGAGAGATAACAAGGGAGGGAGCTGGCACTGACCATCAGCAGAGCCAGAGGAAGGGCTGGCCTGGGCAGGTGCCAGGGACGAGCCAAGCAAAATCTTTCCTTTATCCTGATGCTTCCCGACGCAGAGGCCTTCGGTCTCCATTACTAAATCCTCTGCAAATTGCAGTGAGGACAAAAAGCAAGACTCTGCCTTTTATAATGGATTTGGGCATAAAAGAGGATTGTTTCTAGGTAACTCACCCTGCCTTACTTCTTCCCACCTGCTTTCTAACAAAGTCAACCAGAGAGCAAACAGAGTTGGGCTTTTAAAGCCTGAGATTTAAAACAGAAAAATCCTCCCTTTCATGGTGCCTGTACTTACAAATATGTATTCCATATTTTTACAGCATATTAAAACCTCAAACCTACACTAATGCAACATTAAAGTCAAGAAATGCAAAAGTGAAGGGTTTATGGCATTGTTAGCTTGCCTACACTGTGCATTCTGCATAATGAACCTCACCTTGAAATTCAAGCCATATACCATGGGATGGGGTCCACCTCACCAGGCAAGCCTTAAACCTTTTGCATTTTGTGAATTTCATTACCTCAGCTTGCAATATTAATAACTGAAATGTGCAGCCGAGAAAATGCTAATTTCATGCTTTTCATTTTATCCTTTTCTTTCATCTGTTTTCCCTTCTAATTAGAAAAATGGGAAAGATAGAGAAATAAGGAGAAAGGGAGGGGAAAAGCTGATGAGGAGAAACCCTACCATGTGAATTCACAATGTTAGACAGTTTTATGGGAGGGGAAACTGAGGCCCAGAGGGAGATGTCCACAGTTCTCAGTTTATTGGGGATGTCACAGTAAGTTTCCCACTGTAAACTCAATGCTCTTTGGCTGGATTTCCCTGCCAATTCTTTGATGAGACTCCAAATCTAAATGGGGAAATGGATCCAATAGCAAATAAAGGAAAGGCCAAAACCAAATTTTCTGTGGGCAGCTAGAACTACTTTTCTTCCATTTGCACTATCTGGTTTGTCATCACTTAGCATAACTCTGATCTCAAGGGGTACAGAATGATTTTAAATTACTGGCGTTCAGAGAAGACTCATGTTTCAAACAATAAAAGGAATGCATTGTCCCTTTGACTATATAATTCCCAAGGAGAAGAATACATTTAACTCACAAAGTAGCCAGCATGGATAGAGCTCCAGGGGCCACATTCTAATCAGCAATATCCCTTTCAACCCAATGATCTGGCACCTTTGCAGGGACGGTTGCTCCCCATTTCTCGTGGAGAAACAGATACGGGGTCTGAGATGAAAAGTCTGTTGACAGTCCTGGCTTCTTTTCCAGAAACCTCTTGTCTGGGTAGGCTGGGGTCATCTGGAAGGAGGAAGGGTCTGTGTGACCTTGAGTCAGACTTCTCATGAATCTGGGGCCAGAGCTGCCATGGCACTTGGGGGCTCACAGAATCTGCAAAAAAATGGTATAGATGGATTTTTATTCCAATAAATCTGACCATAGAACGTCCTTTGTCTGTTTCTTGGCTAGAATGCATCTGAAGTGAATGCCAACTTGGCAAATGTTTGCCCCACTGAAAGAAAGAGGAGAGAAAGGAGAGAAGACCAAATGTACCCCTACAACTCCAGGAAGAGATGCTCTTGGATGTCAAGCATTAACTTCTAGAAACTCCCCACCCAAGTGACCTAAGGGTTTCCCTTTAAGGGGAATGTTTCAATGGAGCCCTCACTGTCTCACTCACCTCGGAGATCTGGAGGTCAGTTTCAGCTGTGTGAAACTGCTTGGAATCATAGTGAATTTTTCTATGTTGGAAGGGTGGAGGCCCTTCTGTCTGGGACCTCCCTCTGCAGAGACGTTTATGAAGAAGGGTAGCAACTTCAGGGCAGCCATCTAACTCCTACCCCTGCCCATGGGACAATGAGAACCAAGTGCTACAAGTAGACATTTGAGGGAAGAAGAGGAATGTCCCCAAGAGGGCTTGGTAGTTAGAGTTAGAGGACCCATTTATAAATGACTCCAAAACCCAGTGAGTAAAGCAGAAACAGATTTAATGAGGCAAAAGGTGGGGAAAAGAGGAAACACCCAAGGGTAGCAGATCAAAGTCAGAAACTGATGCCCGTCAAACAGAAGACAGGAGGAAAAGGGGTTTTCCTTATTCCATCAATCCTGCTTAGAAGTGGCTTACCCTTTCTCAGTCAGTTTATTGAATCCAAAAGGTGCTCACCCCACCCAACAGCAGCCTGTTCTCCCTTCTCCCACCTCGCTCCTGAAGTCCCTGCTGCTCTCCGCCTAACAGATGGTAGCACACACGAGCATTTTTTTCTTGCTTCTGATGTTAAGCATGATTTACAGGCTTGAGTTATTATTTATCATTATTCATTTTTTGTCAGCAGTGCATTGAAGGTTAATAGAAATGCCAGCATGCTCACTGATTTACTTAGTAAAATATTTGTTCCAAGGTTTAGGTCATATGATTGGTGTCTGAGTGAGTTTCAGGTTTATGCATTATGAAAAGCAAGATGACTTGACCTTCAGCCACCAAGACTAGCACCATATATTACTTTAGTGAGTGACCTTCAGAGACCTAAGATGCAGTAGATGTATTCAACACGTTAGCCTCCTCCATGTTGCTGGCATTGTATACATACCAGCTGAGTTCACTCAATGTAAACTGAGCCCCAGAGCCCACCTAATGGATGGAACGCAGATGAGATGTAAACTCAGGCTAAACTAGATCCTCTCCTTAAGATAATAAACTGGCTGTGCAGCCCAGCTGTGCTGTGGCTGTACGTACACATGGGGACTTCACATTGCCCCCAGGGCTTCGTGCAGCTTGGCAGAGAGAAGGAGGCGGACAACAGGACAATTCGGAAGGAAACTAGTCTGAGATGAGCAATTAGTCAGGGTCCCAAGGGGAGAGTGGGCTTGGAGGGATCCGCCATGCTGGTATCATTGTGCTGGGGTTGCAGGCTGGAGGTGGCAGAGGAGGGATGGAGCAAAGAAGGAAGAGACATGAGCCTGAGTCTTTAGAGCTCAGGGCCAGGTTGGCAGAAGAGATCTAAATAGCATTACAGTGACACAGAAATAAAAACTATGTCAAAAGCAAACAATGCATAATTATTTCTGAAGGGCCGAGTCCTAACTATTACTGTAGAGATAATGTAGTACAGTGTAGTGGGTTCAAGGCATGGGCCCGGATTTAGGATGCATGAGTTTGAGGCCCATCTCACTAGGCAAGTTGGCTTAACTTCTTTAAAGCCTCAGCTTTATCGTTTTTAAAATGAGTTTAGTAAGTGGGCCTTCTTCCTCTTTGTGATGTTGAGAGGGCCAGTTGAGGTAATACATGAACTGTGCCTACCACAGGGGCTGGTGCACTTACCAAGTGTCTGCTGTTATGCTAAGTTCTATAAATAGATGGTGAAGAGATTGCTGACAACAGCTGGCAAGTCTTTATGTCTGAGAAGGGACTTGACATGAGAGTCAAAAAGGAAAAAGAGTGAGGCCAGCCTGGTGGCATAGTGGTTGAGTTAGTGTGCTCTGCTTCAGCATCCCAGGGTTCACAGGTTCGGCTCCCAGGCTTAGACCTACACACCGCTTGTCAAGCCATGCTGTGGTGTCATCCCACATACAAAAAATAGAGGAAGATTGACACAGATGTTAACTCAGGGACAATCTTCCTCACACACACAAAAAGGTAAAAAGAAATAAAGTACTTTGGTGGAGAAAATAAGAGTCCTGAAAGAACAGAAAGCCTGTGGGTGCCAGAAACATGTCCCAACCCTGGAGCTGGAAATGAACATCAGAGTGTGTGAGAGCATAACTTGTTTGCTATTCTCAATCTGCGCTCCTTCCCTACAGTGCTTCAAAGAGGCTATCAGTGTCCCTTTATAAATGGTTCGCTAAATATCGTTCACTTTCAAATCCAAAGAAATATGTTCAGGCCTTTAGAATTGCCTTGAACATGGTTTTAAAATTCAGCAATCAGTTGATATGCTCCAAAGAGCCTTCCCAATCACTCCTCTAATCTGTCCTTTCCCTTCCTTATTCTTAGCACAGTCCACTACTACCTGGACTTCCCACCTTACAGGTAACACATTACATCTAAGTTCATTCATCCAGATTTAACTATTCATGCCAATGGGAGGGGGCAGGTGTTTTGTTCCTTAAAATATTGCCTTTGGTGTCTATATGGGTAGTTGTAATACCCCTGAGCCCCATCCACTTCTCCTGAAAGTGGCATAAACTCTCTTTCCCACATGTTGTTATACTAAGAAAATAGCCCATATCGGACAGGGGTCAGGAAAGGTGGCTTAACATCCAATGGAAATTCCCTAACCTGAAATTAAACACAGGCAGTTTTCTTCAGAGAAAGCAAACATTGGAAATGGATCCAGAGATTCCCCTTACATCAGTCCAAAGGAACAGGCAATATTGTATTTGAAATAAAAATTGTCCCTCACTGGGAACACTACAGTGAACTGGATCTAATCCACAAAGAATGGAAGACCGCCTGTTGGTCATTCATTTATCCATTAATTCTAGATATGTTTGCTGGAGGGTGGGGAGGAAGAATTTCTACATTCAAGGCATTCACTCAGTCTAGTAGCCAAACTCCTCAAGGTCAAGGCCATAATACTAGGACTCTGCTCTTCATACTGATCATTCATAATAGCATCACTAGCCCTAGCACTAGACAAGATCTGAGGGGTCATTGAGTGAGATCTTTCCCCTTTGCCAGTGAGAACTGTGAAGCCCAGATTTGTCAATCTGTGATTGATAGTGGCAGAAATAAGCCTGAAACAGAGATCTTCTGGCTCCTCTTTGCCCCTCTCTACATTTGCCTCTGTTCCAAAAATCCTTTCTCCAAAACTGGCCCTAGCAATAAGCTGATGACTGGGATTTAGCTGCTCAGACTACACGCCCATTCTCAGGAAAGCCACCTTTCCTCCCCTTGAACAAAGGTGGGAATGCCAAGAAACCCATGTGTATCAGAAATGTTGATGGCTAAATATTGCAATGTAATAACAAAGGCAACCTTTGGAGGAATAAGGAAACAAAGCAATTTAAATCTCATTTAAATAACTTTCCCTTTTTCCCCCTATCTTGACCCTAGACTGTTCAATGAGCCCATCTGAATGCTGAGGGCACGTTCATCCTCTCGCAATGGGGGCTGAGTACTGGAAATGTCCTTTCATTTAATTTCCAGAACTAGCTAAATTATCTATTGCTATGATCTGTGATGGATTTAGTTTTTATTGTTCTTGGCTGTGACAATCTATAAGGACCCAGCTATTTTCCCTTTTTGAGTTTTAGGTTTTATTGCTGTCATTTTAATAACAGATGTTAAACACAGGGAATTCTCATCTGAATTTTCTCCAATAGGCAGAGCTGTATGTTGTATCTGAATGTGAAATGATATCAAGAAGTGGTTCTTCCAAAGTCTGCTTCTCCTACTTGCTCCCTCAATCATGCCAAGAATCTGTGACAATTCTGAAGAAGAACACATGAATCGTCGGGATAATTTCATTATCACAATATCAAACATATAGTAAATATCTAGTAAATATTTGATGAACAAACTAATGAATGAAGACCTCATTAATCCTCTGGCATGTGGAATTTTCCATGAATCTGCCATTAATCCTCATTTTCAAATGCTAACTGAGTACCTACTGTGTGCAAGGAAATTATACTAGGTGTTATTCAAAGTATTTAATGTTACTTTCCATGAACTTGCAATTTATTGATAAAAATCAAGGATGTACATTAAAAAATCAATATTATAAAATATGAAATGGTGATAAATGAGATAGCAAATTTCCTAAGTGTATAAAAGAGTGCAATATTCCTTGAGTTGAGAAAAGAAAGAGAAAAGAAGTAGGAAAGACGATCTGAGTTAAATGGAAAAGGGAACCATTTGATACTGTGTTAGGTCTTTTTCACCTATAAGAGACAGAAATCAGTTAGAGTCCATTTATTGGCTCACAAGTGACACTTCTGGGATAAGGGCTCTTATGACGTCATGAGGAATCTAAAATATCTGCCCACTACAAGACCAGAGTTTGATCTACCTACATCTATATTCCTTTTTACAGAGTTTCCAGATAAATGCTTCTTCATTACTCTTCAAACTTGGACACAGTTTGTTCAGTGCAAGAAATACAGAATTTCTAAATTTGATTTTTGAGATGTCTTCTTAAGTCTTGAAAATATATGTCTAAATCAGGCTGAAATGCAAGAGCAGTAGCACAGTCAAGTCAAGTAAGAAGTTGGTGAATAAATTGCTGGAAAGCCCAGAATTCAACTCTGCATTCTGTTTATAAATGATAGACTCAAAAGGGATTGAGTCCCTCCTTTACCATGCATACATTCATGAGATGCATCACCCATTGAGATCCTAGCTCCTGTTCTTGGGTGCTGCTCCTGATGATATTTTCGTTTGTTAATAGACTCAAGTGTCCCTCTAGGGTATCCATTCAGAGAATTGACTCTGTTAGAAGAGAAAGAAAGAAATTTATTTATGCTTGACTATTATGAGATTATTTATGGATGGTAATGGTGAGAAGAAGGAAGTTACCAACTAAAAAAATATAATAACCCCACAGAATTGGATTTTTGCCCAGTTAAGAAGCACAGGAAATATATGTAGGTAGTAGTTAATATTTATATTTAACATAATTATATGTATAAATATTATATCTTGGATGATAGAAAAATACAACTTTTCAAAATTTTTTTGTTGATATTATTTTTCTTGTATGAAAACTTGAATGATGACAATGAAGACATACCCATCAAATCTGTAGATGACACAAACTTTGGATGAAGGAATCTACATTTGAGGGGAGATCTACAATGCTTTTTCCATTAGTCCTCAAAATTCAGAATACATATGACATACAATGTAGGAAAATGAGTTTCAAAATAACACAAAGGAAATGGAGTATTAAGCTCCTCCTTTTCTTACCCTTTCTTTTGATCCCCCCAAATAAGGAGTTGTAAGTCAGCCACCAGAAGTCTGGGCTTCTAGCAGGCCTTACTGGTAGAAGCACTTGAATTGCTTCTGATAAGAATAAAGCTTGGTGATTTCAAAGAATTTAACCTGAAATTTTAGAGGTTGGGGTTTGTTTTCTCTTGGAAAATTTGGTTTTCCTCATTCTGAGAAAAGAGGTTCTTTGAGCATTGGAAATTTCAAAGGACTGTAATTAAATCAAAGTCAATCATTCATTCAACAAATGTTCACTGAGTGGTTTCCATGTTCCATTTACTATTCCAGGAGGTAGAGATACAGTGACAAACAAAATTTGTAGAAGTTCCTACTTTTCTCTGGCTTACAATCAAGTGGAAATAAGTGACTTTGGAACATACCAAGGGGTACCCACCTCCACTAGCAGGGAAATTAAGAGAGGACAGACCTGGAAGTTGAAGAAAATGAGAGAGATCCTGGTTGGGGTGGGGGTGGGAATAGGCTTTGGTAACTTTCTGAATTGCACAGAAAATAAAACAAATTGAAGGATTTCGTAAATGTCCAACACTCTATAGCATCTTTCACCCCAGGCCTGGAATTTTCCACCCACCTCTATGCATCTTGAGGAACATCACAGCCAGCTTCTCCACCAAACCCACTTCCTAATCCTCCAAGCAGAGAGAGCCTGACGTTGGCAGTGGTGTTGAGAGGTCATCTGTCCCCATGGAAGGGCCCTAGGAGGAATAAGAGTCCAAAAGATGATCCAAATGTCTCAAATGAATCCAAATTCAATCAGAGGACCTAGGACTGTTATCCAATTCAAATAATAAGGAAACCAAGAATCGTATATTACCATGCGCCAGGTGCTTTGAGCATGTTCTAAAGTGTTTTCAAAAGTGGCTTTAAAGTCAGAAAATGGATTGAAATTCTAGCTATGATAACTTTCAGCTGTGACTTGAGTAAGAGGGTAAAATACAGGATCTTCTATTAGTATTACTATTACTGCTACTCTACGACTATTACTTTTACTACCACTATAAATACTATCACAATTACCTTGTTGGGTGTTATATAATTCACCATAAAACCTTATGACATAGATATTACTATACCCATTATACCAACAGGAACACACAAGAAAGGAAAAAAGAAAAAGAAAAAGTAAAACTAATATCTACTAAATAGTTTGTCCAATGTTGTCTAGCCAAGACGTAGTGGGACTAGAATTTGAATCCAGGTTTGTTTGATTTCAAAGCCTATGTGCTTGTCCAATAATCCATAGTCCTATAGGGTGGGCAAGAATCTAGCTCCTTCAGACCCAAGGAAAAGAGAGAGAGAAGAATGGTTGCTTAAGATCCTAAAGAGTACAAAAAAGTCTTAGCAGAGCAAGGAGGACCAGAGGGAGCATGTCTCCGGGACCATCTCAGATAACCATCCAAAAAGACCACCCCGGGCCTGAAGCCAGCTCATAATTTTGTCTAGACCTTCCTGGTGCAAACCAGCTTTTGCTTAGTGTAGATCACTGGTGGACCATCCTCTCAGTTCTGCTGTGCGGATGCATATCCCTAGTGGGACCAAATTGTCCAAGATAGTTACCATATAAAATATGTGGTCCTACTCTTTTACTAGTCACTGAAATACTCTAGAAATTCTGATTGTTATGCTCTATAACACTCTTACATTGACTCTTATGCCTAGAAATAGTTGAAATAAATTTATTGGGCTTATTTTTAGTTTGGAAAATATAGCTGAGAGAAGAAGACCCATCTCCGGTTCAGCTTGCTAGCACCTGTTGCAGCTGACCCTGCAGAAAGGTTTTATTGCTGCCTGAGTCAGAACAAGGAACTCAGAGCCTAACAACCTGAAGAGGGGAGTAGTCACATCCAGAAAGCTCCTCAGAGTACCATGAATAATAATAACAAGGAAGTACCTTATATTTATATACCATTTGACATCAGATCCTCACAAACTCCTTGTGAGGAAGACCAGGTGTCTTACAGATGAGAAAGGGAATACACAAAGGAAGGGGCAGGGATCTAGTATCTGGTAGGCAAGTGTTTTACCTGAGCTGGCTCATTTACTCATCTCACAGCACTTGTGGGTGGAGGTGAATTATTTTCTTTCATTTGTAAGTGAGGAAATTCAATTTCAGATGGTTGAAGTAATTTTCCCAGGGTTGGCACATAGTCACCAAGAACAAGGCTTTCAGCTCTTTCCATGGGTCCACACAACCTTTCTCTCTAAGACCACAAGTCTCCATGCTCCCATCCCCCACAACCCACTTCAAGGGATGCATGCCCTCCATTCTCATATAGAGAAGTAAAATTTGGGTAGACTCTGAAGGCCTCCAGGTTTAGGAGTATGTTTTTAAGCCCTGACCATATTGAGAAGTTCCTATCCAAAAGGCTAGCTTGTAGTCTCAGCCTAAATAAAGCCCTCCCTACATCTGCAGAGTCGTGAGGGAGCAAATGTGAAAACCGATTCACACCACTTCATTTTCTGGCACAGATATCTCACAGGTATTGCATTCAGAGAGGACCCAGGGTTCCTTGCTTCATCACTGCCATGTCTCCCAAGCATAGAAAACTTGGACTTGAGCCTTCTTTCTTCTTTGGGGAAATCAACTTCAAACACAGTTCCCTATTTGAGGCAAATGAACTTTTGCAATCATAAAGAATTTCAGGGGGCTAGTGCCGTAGTGCAGTGGTTAAGTGCGCACATTCTGCTTCGGCGGCCGGGGGTACACCGGTTCTGATCTAGGGTGCGGACATGGCACAGCTTGGCAAGCCATGCTGTGGTAGGCGTCCCACATACAAGGTAGAGGAAGATGGGCACGGATGGTAGCTCAGGTCCAGTCTTCCTCAGCAAAAAGAGAAGGATTGGTAGCAGTTAACTCAGGGCTAATCTTCCTTAAAAAAAAACCAAAATTACTATTTTATCAAAAGCTTCCTATCATTTTTTTTTTTTTTTGAGGAAAATTAGCCTTGAGCTAACATCTGCCGCCAATCCTCCTCTTGTTGCTGAGGAAGACCGGCCCTGAGCTAACATCCATGCTCATCTTCCTCTACTTTGTCTGTGGGACACGTACCACAGCATGGCTTGCCCAGCGGTGCCATGTCCGCACCCGGGATCCGAACTGGGGAACCCCGGGGCCCTCGAAGCGGAACATGCAAACTTAACCCCTGCGCCACCGGGTGGCCCTCTTCCTACCATTTTATCTATCATTTTACCAGACTCTTCCTATGTGCTCAGTGCTTTAAATGTATGTATTTATTTTATCCTTACAATAACCTCTGAGCTACATAGTTTTATTTTCTCATTTTGTAGATGGGAAAACTGCAAGTCTGAGTTATCTAAGTCCCTTTAATAGGAAAGTGACCAAGCTGGGATTCAAACCCAGAAGCATCTGGTTCGACAGCATTGCACTTGAAACAGGCTGGTATCCTTCTGAAGGAGTTCCCTTACTGAGAATTCATCTGTAGCCTAGGTATTATTGAACTTTTCTTCAGGCATTTGTTCCATTTCTATTTGGGACGGAAGTTGAGGGACATCTCCACAGCTTCAGCTCTTAGAGGAGTGGTTTGGATTTATAGGACTAGAGTTTGAGGTCACCTACCTTCCTACTGCCTGACTGTCACTTGCCAAAGAAACACAAAATATACCTGGTGTTATTACCATGGAATCACCCAGGTACATGTGAAGGGGGTATTGAGAGAGTACCTGTGTCTAGCCTGAAGTAGAAGAGGAGTGGCGCTCTCTGCATGGTATCATTTATCATACTCTACCACCCCCTCTACCATTCAAACCCAGGATGTGGCATTCTGCAGGTCCAAGGGTAAAGAGCATGAGTACAGAGCACGAGCCACGTATCCTCACCAGATCCTTTCCCAAGGGATCAGCAGAACCCGTTCAGGACCAACCGCCAAGCACCAGGCACCCAAATGCAAAGACATTTTGCTCTCTTGAAAACTTGTCTGTGTTGGTGAGGTTGCTATTGCTGTGGTCTTGGAAGGGAGGAAAATGCCAACATCTTCAGTTTTCAATATGGTAAATGTCAGTGTTTATGCTTGCACGGGCAGGCCTAATTATCCTGTGTCCTCTAAAATTTTCCGCTGTAATTACCACTCACCACAGTGACACCTACTGCTAAAAGGAGAGCCATCAGCTGCAGGAGCTCAAAGGCAGAGCACACTCCGGAAACGGCAAGCAACACCAGCAGCTCTTTCTGGTTTTGAAGCAGTGGGAGCTTCATAAGCCATTTTCCCTGGTCCCTCTGGAGTAAATGCCACCATGGTTGAAAAGTTGGTAATGTTTGTCAGGCCCAGAACAAAGCTGTGAATGAATACTACAATAATTTGCTTTCCCCCACAATCCCTTCCTTTCTCTAAACCAGCGACAGAAGCCACTGAGGGACTAGAGCGAAAAAAAAAAAAAAAAAACTATTAGCACCAGTGATATCTGCTATATCGTTGCTATTATGGGTATAATAGCCTTTGTGTTATCTACATATGTACTATAATGCATAGAGAACTGAAGAGTTGAGACAGCTCAAGAGACTAGCTTTTAAGTAAAATGTTATGCTAAAAAGACTGATCATCCTTCTAAAAAAAATGCCCATTCGTACACACAGGCAGTATTGAATTGTGTTTGCAGTGTAGAGGGAATAGTTTAGCCTGGCTTCTATGCTTGCAACTGTATAGAAGGAGGAGGGAAGACGAAGAAGAAGAGGGAGAAGGGAAAAAAATCAATAAATTCAGTGTAAGCAAAGTCACAGCAACCTTTAAAATAATAAGACAAATCCATTTATTTCACAAATGTCTTCATTTCCAAATGCCATTGTTTGGGGCACTCTGCTGTCATTGTCCATGACATTTTCAAAAACTTGGCTCTTAATCATTTAGGTATAGCAGGAGTTCTCCAGAAACAGCCAAGCTAAAAGATTATACATTCACCCCACTGCTCTGGCAGGGAAGATCGACTTTAACAGCCTTGTCCTGTGGGGTGAAGGAAGGAGGCTGGCAGTGGGGGAAGAGGCTGGGAGAAAGACAAGGCTTAAATATGGACAGAAAAGCTCAGCTGTATTGCTATATACAATGAAAAGTAATTACTGAGAAAAATGAAAGCTGTTTCTTGCTGTTAGCAGGAAGAATAAGAGAATTCTGTACCTTTTTAAAGCTCTGAGTCCATTTTGATGTAATTGGTTCTGGAATTATTTATGACATTAATTGCTGCGCTATCGACTGCCTGTCAGTGGCTCTGGCAGTTAGTCCATCTTTCTTAGCAGAGACAGCCTGCTCAGCCCAAACTAGACTGACAAGCTAATTATACCCATCTTCCCCTTCAATGACAAATGCTGCTCATCGGAAACCTTTCTAGAAATAAGCTCTCATTCTTTTCCCTTTTTCCTGAGCCAGACATAACGGATATCTCAAGGTGCAGATCACAGCTAAAACTCAGCTCACAGGGCTATTAGCTCTGAACATCTCACTTGAGCAAAAAAACCTAAGCATCTTATGTTATCAAACTGTATGTCATTCCCTGATGCTGGTTTTCAGGGATGAGCAGGGGCCTGGCCTGTCAGTCAGAACAGGGCAGAGAGAGCCAAGCCTACTGAATTAGCCAAGCTCTTCTTAACTGTCAACCGCGTCCTACTCAGGTGATGATATGGAGGTAGTGGAAATGCCTCCTGTGCTTTGTGCAGATGCTATAGGGGTCATTTTGGGGATGCTCACTGCAGGGGACCATTTAAGGGAGGCAAGGTGGATAGTTTCCCCGGCCACTTTTTATCCAAAAGCCCCTTTGTGATTTAATTGTGTAAACTGTTCTTGTGTTTAAGGTTTATTTTGCATGCAATTTTTGGAGGCACAGCACCTTCTCCATCAGGCATTGCTTTGAAATGTGGGCACACTTGTATGTGAAGCACTGGAAGGAGGCACAAGAGAAGAAATGATGTGATTCTTTTGCTTTAGGAGCTTGTAGTCTAGTTTGGAAGACAAGACATGCCCATATAGGCATGAAGAGTCCTTTCTGAAAGCGTTAGGTATACACACGAAAGTCACATATTTACAGGAATGATGGAAAGTGTAACAAAAAGAAGCAACTCTCCTTTGAAAATACCACCTGGTTTATTCTCTTCCACGGGTATTTTTGCTCTATTTTGTGCTCTCTAAGATAAGTTGTCAAATGAATTATCTTTTAAAAGATAAAGACACTTCAGAAAAGAAAGGCTCAGCTGTGTATTGTTACTCAGTTGGGAGGAAAGTCAGGAGGCTAGAATTAAAGTCCCTGCACTTGGGCCTTGAGCATGACCCAAGCACTGTAACATGAATTGAATAACCCCAGCTTGCCTCCCAGACAAGGTTTGGCAGGAATAAATTTGGGAAAATTATAAAAACACTGAATAAAGAAGAACTCTGCAATATAGCTGCAAAGCATAGTGATGAGAACAATGGGGAAATATGGGCTTTGGAGCAGGAAAGTCATTGGATACGGCTTCTTTTGAGAAAGGTCTTAGAAGGCCTTTGAGACTGTGGGGTCACTAGTGCAGTGTTAGGTGTATTGGGATCCTTCACGTAATTTTGCCATGGTCTTTCTTTAGTGCTGGAAGGGCTGTTTATGGAAGCCAAGTCAACACGGGCTGGACTGTGGTAGATTTGTACAGTATTAGCTTAGCTAAATTGTAACAGTTCCCAGAATTCCCTTCCTTGCATAGGTCCTAGTTAATGTGGACCACACGAGACATTTTGTTTGAGATTTGGAAAGGAGCGATGGAGATGTGGCCACATTTTTTTGCTCTTGGAAGGTCAGTGGAGGCAGCTCATGCCTTGCCACTTATCTGCTGGCTCATCAGATTGGTGTGGGACAAAAGTGAGGCTCTCAGCTCCTCCAGCTCCTGCTGGGTCTTCTGCTTCAGCTTTTCCAACTCCTGGAACAGGTGCCAGCCTGAAAAATGGGGCCAGCTTCTCCTGCAGCCCACTCCCTCATCAAAGCTTGTGGCATATAGGAGGTAAGAGATCAACACAAATTCCAGACTGACCTCTTGAGCTCAGCCTTGGAGGTTCCAGCTTGTCCTTGATTTACCCACTTCACATCTGCCTTTCTTTCTTGGCTGTCTGCTATGGATTTCAGGCCCTAGAACCAGCATAAAATATCTAGTATAAAAAAATATATACATCTTTCTCCACATATCCTCAGGATTATATATATACACACATATCCTCAGGATTACTCATTGTCCAGTTGGTGTAAGAACCAGGAACCCTAGAGGAGAAAGATTCCAGTAAAGAATTCCTCAGTATGTGGAGAGATGGCATCAGCTACTGTGTCCATAAAGACATGGACATCAATGTGCCTCACAAGATTTGATTTTCGTGTAAGTGTAAGGCAAATGAGAGAAGGAAAATTGTGTGAGATTTGAGGTCTATCTTTATAACCCCAAATATCTGGACACCACCTGATATTTTGACTCCAGAACGCCAGACACTTGTGTAGCTAGAAAATGGACCTTGTTTTCATGCATAGGGTTAATATTATATAAACGTAAGTTACTGATCCATGGCATAGCACAGTCCTGGGCAAACTGTGATGATGGTTGATTAATCTAAGTATAAGACAACTTTCTTGCCATAAGAGTTAGCCAGCCCAGCATTATAACGCTTTTGGTCTCTCCAAGTCTGGTTCCTCAACTCTAAAACAGTGTGTCCCAGGGTAAATTGTTGTAATATATGTAAGACACTTACTGAAGTTCTTGAAAAATAATAAACACTGAATATATAGTTACTAATAATAGCAAATAATATTATCAGAAAAAGTATCATGTGAATATAAACAATATAAGAAAAACTCCACCTGTGATGAAATAATGAGCATTAAGTGATGATGAAAGCATGTACCACAGAGTCTACAGGGAGCTACAACATGAGGGCAGGAGGTTCTTGTATTCATTCACTCAGCAGAGTACCTGCTCTGGGGCAGCTCTGGGCTCAGTGCCAGGTTTAATTTGGTGAACAAATCGGACAGTTGTTCCCACCTCATGGGGAGGATCAATCTGTGGGAGAATCAAAACACAAACAAACAAAAAAAAATACGAGTATTATGAGAGAAAATAATTGAGTACCCTCAGAGAAAATTCTGGGGAAGATCTAATTCTGGTTGCATAATCAGAGAAGTTCTCTGATGAATTTGAGGATGAGTCCTGAAGGAGGAGAAGGAGCCAGCCGGATAAAAAGTAGGAGAAAGCACAGCCCACACAGGGAAAGAACAGGGCTCAGAGATTGTATCTTGGAAGAGGTGGGATTTGAATCGGGTGTTGAAGAATAAGTGAGGTTCCAATGGACACAGAGAAATAACGCCTATCATGGGCCCTTCTATCTCCTTACTGACCTTGGGAAAATTCTTTTCATCACCAGGCCTCAATTTCTTCTCCCATGAGATAAACGAGTTCATCTGAACGATTCTTACGAGGGAATTATGTGTATATGATTGAATATGCCCAAGAAGATGAACACGTAAGTATCAAAAGCCATGTGCTCTTAGCCATGGCCACACACAAATATCCCACAAGAATTGGAGGAAAAATGTAGGTTCCCCTGGTTGCTATAGTCACTGCCCATTAATTAAATGGATGTAGATGTGAAGACTTGAACAGATGATGGGGTGCCAATTAGGCCTGCCCAGGAGCACGTCTGATGCATGTGTGCACCTCTTTAGGAGGAATTTGTTCTTCTTATTTTCAGTGAATGATTTCAGTGGGTCAGAGAAAAGGAGTTTCCTTTTATGAAGTCTCTTCCCCACTAGGAGGAAGGGGATAATTGAATAGCTAAACTGTGGACATTTTACACCATAGATATTTTTTTCTCCTCGTAAACTTCTTGGAAAAACGCACATAAATTTAACATGAAGCTTTAAAAATTGGCTCCTTTAAACAACTCTCTACCTATAAATTGTGTGGTGCTGAGGGCAGCTTTCTTAGGCCATTCTTTTCACTGAGTGCGCAGAGCTGCTGAAATAGGTGGATCAGGAGGAAGATTATTACGCAAGTCCTCACCCCCTTCCCAGGCAGCCAAGGGTTCATTGCTGTGCTTCTCCCTCAAAATTGCCAGAAAAGGAGGAGATTAGGACTTCTCTGAGGACCTTCAGCTAACTCATTGAGCCCCACGAGGGTGGAAGAGTCTGCCACCTTGCCACTGACTCACAGTGCAGAGCCTGGCCCAAGTGGGAACTCAGGAACTGTCAGTTGAATGGACACATTAAATTCAAGCCAAGATCTGATTTGATTTGATCTGGCTAATGTGGAAATTAAGGAATGTCAAGGAAATTGGGGAAGCATTTAGGGAAAGAATAACATGCTGGCACTTGGAAAGAAAAATAGACTCTCTGTCAAGCTGTAGGGGACAGCTGCCTCCTGGGGCCCTCAGCAAGGTGACCTTGACCGTGGTGTCTGTTCTCTAGTCTTAACTCTGCAGGTAAAACCTTCTCTCCTAGCTGGGAAAATGTCCTTAAAAAAATTAAGTGAACTTGCCAAATAGTCTTTCAAATCTGTAGCTTAGATTTCTAAGTAGACATTTTACAACACGACGTAGGATAGCTTATGCTTAGCCCTAATAAAGACAGAAATCATCTAGCAATTGCAATAAAAATATCAATAGTATCTCATAGTTAGTAAACAGATCAAGACTCCAAAGTCCTCTTACATACATTCTCCCATTTAGAATGGCACAACCATAATTTAAGCTCCAATGTGGGCAGGGACCAGGCATCTTTTCTTTACACTCTATTCGCCTCATTTCAATAAATCGTTGCTGAATAAATCAGTGACAGCAAATAGGACACTAAGGCTTAGAAATGCCCTATCCCTTTCCCAATGTCAAATGGCTCATAAGTGGCCGAATAGTTACATTTCAGCACAGGCAGCTCAGAATGTTTTCCATGTATGTTAATAACTCAGCCTCTTGCTACATCCGCAATGGCAGGTAATGCACCTTCAGCTTCATTGATACAGGTAGTGTTCAAGTTGAAGAAAGGAGAAAGTTCTAGATCACAAAGAAAAATATAGAAAAACAGCAACCCAATGTACATATGTTTCACAGCTCATAAATCCAAAAGGAAATCAACTCTCATTATAGCTTTGTGGTATATTATGGCTTACCATACTGTATGGGTTGATGTTTTAATGTCAGTAAATAATTTTTTTCAAGTTCACTAAATACCCAAGTAGTATTTCCCTTTCTTAAACTCTTTTGAATTTTCTGTACAAGTATACTTTGACCAAAATTTAGCAATTGCACAGATGATATGCCTATGTCTTTTATCTTTAAGCGTAACATTATTTAGCACTCTAGCCATGGCTTCTGGAAATTATTCTCTGGGTGCTTCCAAAATGCCCCTCGCTGAGTAAATCCCATACTCGACCATTTACCAGTCTTTGGGATAGCAGGCAAGTGGAACGTTTACATCCAGCCGAGATCACAAAGGCTGCAGTACTTAACTCCAGGGAAATCTCTATATTCAGTGGTGCTTTCTCTTTTTAATTTCTGAATTTAAGGCCGCAGTTGAAAAGAAGATAAAGATGGGCACCTCCCTTCCCTTTTGGTCTATAAACTCACATCAACTTGCCCAGTACTCACAGACATTATCTTCACTCAGGACAGGTGGCAGAGGGGGTGGTTTGTTCCCTCCTCACCCTATCCTTTTAGGTTTCTAATATTTTTGAGACACACATAGAATTTTTTTCAGGTGAATGCCACAAGAGATCTAATAGAAGATGTATTTGTTCTTGACTTATAATTAATCAAGATAACATCTCTTTCAACTATTAGACAGTAAAATCAATACCACAGGCCACTGCACCGCCTGTTAGAGTTATACACCAATACCAATTATTGGCAAATCAGTGATGTATTCAACCATGTTGTAGTCTATCATTTTATAATATGTGACCAATGTGACTATGTTGAGGGTGTGCAGAGGGGGCAATTTTTGCCCCTGGACTCAGTAATGGAATTTCTGCTATATCCCCAGCCCTGGTGCACTTCTTCCCACACCCAAAGATAGGGCAAAGATTCATTTCCCAGTCACTGGGTGGCATAAAACCACTCACTCGCCATGAGGGCTGCCAGAATCCCAGAGATGGGAAACATACAAAGAGCAAGATTCTGGGCAAAGAGGTGGCCAAGAACCATAAGAAATGTGGGTGCATCAAGACACTCCTTCCATGAACAGGCAGCAGTGGCCTGGAATTGGAGAAGCCCTGGCTATTCTGAGGCCCTGCTCTCCAACTGAGGAGCAGTAGTAGGGGTATAAAGAGGAGGGAGGGACGGAGGCGAGGCCCCTCTCTGGAAACAGCATGTGGAGATGTCTAAGATCTAGCTGAGAAGGGAATGAATTTCTGAGGGAGTCCCTGTAGAATTTGCATAAGTGGCGCCTGACCTAGTCACTGTAAATATTCTTCCAGGCAAAACCCACCAAGTCAAGGGCTCCATGGAGGTAGGGGGGCTTTCTCTTTAAGGTAATCTATTGCCTCCTCCTGACCCAGAGCTAGAGGACCGAGTTCATGATCTGCTACAGCAATTGATAGGTACCCAAGTCACTGTGTGGCAGATCAAGAAAGCCTATAAGGCAAGTGACTCTCAGTGCTAAGTCACCCAAGTCTGCAGCACTACTCCTCTTTACTAGGATACCCTAGGTTTCAATCATCCCAAGTTTTCACCTAATTTGTAAATATTCTGTGAGCAAGACTCTTGAAGGCATGATGAGCTCTAGATGACGTGGGTCTTCTGATGAAGACCCTCCTACAATGAGGAAGAGGCTGGGGAGGTGACTCGACTGCAGGAGCTGCATAGAGGGTTCTGCTGGGGCCCTGAGGCACAAGGGAGCTGATGCTATGCTTTAGACAGGCATGCTCTTCTGACTGATGCTTTTCCAGAAAGCACTCTCTTACCCCTCAGGCATCCCCTCTGGGTACACCCTGGCTGTATTTGGTACCCTTACCCACATGTTACAGTAAGTGACCTGTTTCCTGTCCCTCCCTGAGTTACTGTGAGCCCCATGAGTCTCAATCCTCTCCAATCCTCCAGGGCCAAGCTCAGACTTGGTTCAGGGAGCATTCTGTCAAGGGTAGCTATTTTGGTATGGACATTCTGTTGCAGGAAGCACTCAGCCACAAGTTAGCCTGAGGGCAAAAGGGTTAAGGAGCACTGGATCAGTTCCATTTTCTGAAATAACTACTGAGAGAAGGATCACACTTCTATAGCTCCTAGCTTTTCAGCAAGTTGGTAGAGATAGTAACAACAACAACAATAATATCTATCATCATTATGAAAATACATATGTGGCATTGTGTGTGTCTCTCTGAGGTTGGTGTTAATACCCTATCATATTGATGAGGAAACTGACTCTGAGAGGTATAATAATACACCCAAGGTCACATAGCATTTGAACTTGAATAGGTCTTACTCTAAAACCTGTCCTCCTTCCATTCTGCTATGGTATCTGCCACGTAAAGCTCTGAAATGGCATTTCTTCAGTTTTCACTGAGACATTTTCACTTTCTCTTTAACACTCAGTTTCTTTCCCAGACCTCATCATGGTCACAGCCCTGTGTTCCTCTCATTGGAAAGTCAATGTAAACAGAAAAGTGATTTTTTAAGAACACTACATTTTTAAGACTATCAGGATCTATTCTTTTGACACCAAGATGATGATTCAGTGGATCACAGACATTGCCCTATAGACTTACAAGTGGGGGAACAACCCATGATGTATGTGCTGAATATAAATGATGAACTTCTGCTGACCCTGCCTCTCTAATCAAAAGACCTGAATTAGGTGCCAAAAGTCATCCCCCAGCAAATTACCCACACTGAGCTGTGAGCTCAAGGAGAGATCCTCTCCCATTCCTTGCTTTATACACAAACTAATACAGCTAAGAGTTTATATTGTCTATGAACTTGTCTAAATTTCTCATTGAAATATTTTGTTTAAACATGTTCTTGGGTGGGAAGCTGAATGTGTAATTTAAAGCACAAATTTGTGTGAAATGGAGCATAATGCCTCTTGCCTCAGTCTTCAAGTCACTTCCCTCTTAATGACATTTTCACACTCCCACCTCGTATTGTCTTGAGCTATATAGTCTGTTCCATTTGAATAGGAAGTCCTGTATCAACCACAACACACAGCCCAATTCTTTGCTTATATGTTTGTGGGAATTAATCAGGGTTTTGATTAATTACCTGGTTTCTTAGCCTTGATGTCAAATCTCACCCTTAATGTATTACCATGTGAACATGCATTACAGATTGGGAAAGCACTCACCCGCACAGGAAGTTGTTTGGCTGACATTTAATTTTACCACTTGTCGGTACCATGATATGAGATATGAACCATCTTTTGACAGGAAGTGCTCTGAATTCTCCTAGAGATTTGTTGGTGATGCACCAACCTCTGCGGGACATTTCAGGAATGTTCTTCCAATTCAGCATTCATGCTTTAAATGCTGTTTGTCTGAGTACCTCAGTATTAGTCAGCAAAGTCAAAGGTGGCTGATCTTCCATAAAACATAGACTGTTCAATTATGTCTTTGACTCACACTCTGTTATGGTACCCTATTCACTGTGGTCACTCCCCCTGTGGTTCCTGGAAGCTTCAGGTGACCTGTAATACTGGCCACCCCTTCCCTGGTCCAGGCCACACCTAGACCTGCTGCTCTGATCCAACCACGTATGTCAGCCATGTCTGCTTTCTTGCATTAGTTCTTTATTTTTAAACTCATTCATTCATTCATTTAACAAATATTGGTTGAGCACCTTCTATGTGCCAGGCACTCCACTAGATTCTAGGGCTAAAGCAATGATTATGATTGACATGGTCCTTGTATTCATGATTGTTAGAATTTATTCGGGGAGAGAGAGAGAGTAATCAATTACATACAAATAAATATGTAATTATAAATCATAATAAATGCTAGGAAGGAAAATAATAGCATGCTATAAAAAAAGAATAACATGGTATCTACTTGAGATGGGTACCACTTGAGTGGGAATCAGCCTGTGGATTCCTAACTTTCTGATTGGATCAAGGAGCTCACTCCCTCTTTACTCTACTCTTGGTGAATTGTCCTTAGCTGAAGAGAGTTGCCCTACCCAAGTAAACACACCCTTGCTGGAACACTTACATCCAATGACTGGTTCACACGGAGCTGCAAAACCCTGATCCCCTTGCCTCAGGCCTGGACAGCTCAGAAGACCATCCCAGCTCCACGGCCCACTATGGGATCTGCTGAGGCCTCTAGTGCATATGCATCCAATTCAACTTCTCTCTCTGCTCATCCTTCTCCCCTCACTCTCTTATAGGACTTGTTCTAGTGAGTGTTCCTCAATAAACCTGCATGCAAATCTTAGAGTGTCAGAGCCTGGTTCCCTAAGGACCCAACCTATGATACAGCCCATCCCAAGAAGTGGCATTAGCTGAGGCCAGCAGTAGGAAGAAGGGGGAGATATCTCTCCAGGCAGTGGGAATAGCACATGCAAAGCCCTAGAAGGAGAAACACTGGGAAGTAATTGTAGGTCACTAGTTGTAGGGCTGCTGCACTCTGAGGGTCCTCCCTCTCACATTGATGTCCCAAGGTCTGCAGCATGTGAACTGGCCTTGTCTATCCAAATGCCTCCCGATCTACTTCCCCTGAGAACTGTACACAAGGTAGATCAGTCTCCCACTGCCTCGTGGGCTCTGATTATAGACTTCCAGTCTGCAGCGACTTCCTCTTCTCTTAACTGCCATCCACATTAATATTTTTTGAATACTTGATTCCAAGCTTATTATTCTCTCCTCTCAACTTCTACCACTTAGTGCTTAATTGCAATGATTCTGCTTTGTTTATTTGGGTTTTTAAAAATGTTTTACTTGTGTAATCCTTACAGCCCTGATGAGACCAAAACATCCCTCATGGAAGGAATTGTTTGGGAACTTCTACAGAATCCTCTTTAGCCTACACAGAGGACTGAAGGAGAGATGAAGTAGGATACCAGTGAGGGTTTTTTAGTTATGGACAGTAAGATCCAACCTGGCTAGTTCAAGAAGGAAAGAAATTATGTGGCTCATAATACCTGGTAGAACAGAATACCTGGGAGAGCCAGAGAACCAGGCTTGGAAGCTATTCAGGGAAACACAGCCTCTTTCATCATGGGCTGTGTCAATGGGGACATCACTGCAACTTGGCCAAGGCTTTGCAGCTCACACCCAGCCCTGATGCTGAGTCAGGACATGCCACTAGAGTCTCAGTCACTGTTGTCCCTGGGACATCTATGCCCCCATTCCCTCAGAGTGAAGTCTTCCTGGCATCTACTTCACTGAGTCCATAGCTTCTGAATCAGAGTCTCACACAGGGACATCTGATCAGTGGAGCTTAGGTCACATGCCTGCACTGCAAGAGAAACTGGCAAACCAAGTTTCTGGCATCTACTGTATGGTGGTGCCGATTCATAGGTGTAAAAATTGGAAGCTTAGGAAAAGTGTTCAAATGTGATGAACAGCCAAAAGCAATGACTGTTGAGCACTACAGATGGATGGAGTGGGGAGATGGAGATAGAGCCTAAGGGCCTCTACCATCAGTCTAGGATGTTGAGTCATATCTAGGGGTCATTGGGCACCCCCTTCTCTCTTCATATCCAATCCCTGAGGAATACCATCTAATTTAATTTTTAACCATATCTTAAAACCTTCTGTCTCCCTTGCCATCATCCTAGTCCAGGGGTCAGCAAACTTAGATCTACAGGCTAAAGCCGGTCCACTTCCTGCTTTTGTAAATCAAATTTATTGGACCACAGTCATGACCATTCATTAACATATTGTCTATGAGTATTTTGAGTAGAGTAGTTTTGCTAGACACCATATGGTGGACAAGGCCTAAAATATTTACTACCTAGTCCTTTCCAGAAAAGGTTTGCTGACTCCTGTCCTAATCTAAGACACCACCATCTCTTACTGTATTTCTGCAAGAGCTTCCTAACGAAGCCCACGTTTCCTGTCACTGCCTACAATCTGATGTCACCTTATAGCCAGTAGTCATTGTGAAACACAATCATGTCAGTCCAAGACAAAATCATTCCATAAACTCCTATTATACTTAATATATAGAGGAACATTCTCAATATGGCAATAAGACCCTGCAAAATTTAACTTGTGTCTGTGTGGATGGTTGGCCAGTGGGACCATAATGTTGAGTGAAAGACACCAACAGACGTGGTTAGAGAATATGACATTTCTTTGATGGTCAAGGGTAAGTGATGTTCTGACAAACCCTGAGATGAGAGCTTGACCCCCAGATACCAGATACAGGGAGGGGCTTCTCCCTTTCCCAAGGCCCACATAGAACAAACAACCCCCTGTGAACAATGCCTCTATGGAATGAGGATTCAGCCAGCTGCAAGAAGCCTGTGTTTGCCATTCTCCTGTCTTTAAAAGTACCTTCCTGAGGCTGGCGTGGTGGCGTAGTGGTTAAGTTCGTGAGATCTGCTTTGGTGGCCGGGGGTTCCTGGGGTTCACATCCCAGGTGCGGATATACACACTGTACATCAAGTCATGCTGTGGTGGCATCCCACATACAAAAAAATAGAGGAAAATTGGAACAAATGTTAACTCAGGGCCAATTATCCTCAACAATAAAGACAACAAAACCTTCCTGTCTCCCCCTTTCCTAACCCATCTATCTGACGTGAAGTCTCTGACTATGGTCCTGATTGCTTCTTGGGCACAAGTGACAAATACTTTATATCCCAGCACATTCTTCTTTACTGCAGGGCTACATAAATTAGTGGTTAATTTTCCAGCAGGCTCATGCTTCAAGTCTGCGTAAGGTCCATTCCTGAAATACAGCCTCTGATCTAAAATTAAAAATTCTCACAGTATCAATTTAGCAGATTTAGTTTTATTGTTGGCTTACTTTGTGTTTTTTGTTTTGTTTTGTCTTTCTGTAAAGTCTCTTTTGTTATGGGTAGTATACAATCGACTTGAACTACACAATAACGGGAAATAGTATGAAGCAAATGAATCATTATTTCATCAATTGAATAATTTCCCCATTTTTGTGAGTATATTATGTATTTTGTCTGTCTCTTTTGAGGATCAGTAACAGACTTACAATGTTTCACAGTTTAGCAAGTTCTAATAATTGCCATAATAGCTTTTTAAAATTTTCTACAGCCTGCAATTGTTACTGTGGGACAGCGAGGCATCCTTTTCTTCAGGCTGACTGCTCTATTATTGTTAGTATTATTCCCAGGAACTGCTGAAGATATTCTTCTTTTGTTCCAATATCAAGGTAAGCTCTCCTGCCCTAAACATGTAGTGAGTACTCTCCAGGGAGCCCTGAGTATCTATCTCTATCTGTCATCTACATATCTATCGATCTATCTATCTGTCTGTCTGTCTGCCATGTATCTGTCTGTTTATTTTTCTAGAGTACAGTATTAGAAGCCAAAATTGGTTCTAGGACTATACGAGGTAGGTATGGTGACAATAGGCATATTATTTCTTTATTTTTAGAAATTTTAAATAAAATTGTTATTGGAATATATGTGGGACACTAAACAGAACATAACATAATAGAGCTCAAAGTGGACACAGCCATATAACCATAACCCAGATCAAGAAATACTTTACCAGTCCCACCAAAGATCCCTCATGGCCCATTCCAGTCACTGCCCCTCCAAAGGAAACAGCTATTAATTGTGTCTCTTCCTCTATAAATGAGGACACCATTTATATTGGATTGGGGCTCACTCAACATATTTTTCGAAGGGATATATTTCAACCCATAACAGTCAGTTTTTAAGCTCTGTAGTTAGTTGCATACCTACTTAGGATCATTATGCCTTTTTGGTAAATTGATTTTTTATCATTATGTATTGTCCATCTTTATCCTTGGTAATTTTTTCCCTCTAAATCCTACTTTGTCTGATATTAATATAGATGCTTCAGCTTTCTTTTGATTAGTGTTTGCAAGGTATATCTTTTTTTTTTTTAGTCTTAACCTACACATATACTATACTTCCAGAGAGTTTGTATAGTTTCTTATAGTTATATATTTATCAGTTCCAATGATCTCTGTCTGTTAATTGTTTTATATGGTTTATATTTAATGAAATTGACATATTTAGGTTTAAGTCTACCATTTTATCATTTTCTCTGTTTTTTGTTCCTCTGTTTCCTTTTTCCTGCCCTGTTTACAGCTATTGGACATTTTCAGCATTCCATTTTAAATTGTGTATTGTGTTTTTAAATATATTTGTATAGGGATTTTTGGTTGTTTGATTGTTGCTCTAGGGATTACAAAATACAATCCTACCTTTTAGCATTCTACATAGAATCACTATTTTACCACTTCAAGTATAACGTAAGAAGTGTACCACAACTTAGGTCCCTTTACTTTCCCCTCTTTACATTACAGTTGTCTTATATATTTACATTTATATACATTGAAACCCCCTTGAGACAATGTTTCAATTTTTATCAACAAATACATTCTTAGAGAACTCAATAGGAGGAGGATAGTCCATTATATTTGCCAGATATTTACTACTTTTTTTGCTCTTCCTTCATTTCTGTAGTTATGTTTTCTTCTGTTATCACATGCCTCTGAAGAATATCCTTTTAGATCAGGTTTGTTTCTGGAAACAAATTATTGTAGTTTTCCTTCATCTGAGAAGTTTTTATGTCACCTTCATTCCTATAGGATACTCTTGCTGTATATAGAATTCTGGGTTGACAGTTCTTTTCTTTCAGCATTTTAAAATGTTACTCCCTTCTGTTGTCCACAGCTTCTGTTAAGAAATTCAGTTACTGTAATCATGACTTCTCTAATTAATGCTTCATTTTGCTCTGCTGCTTTCAAGATTTCTGTCTTTGTCTTTAGTTTGCTTCAGTTTGTGATGTCTTTCAGTGGTCATCTTATTGAGTCTCTCCCTCTCTGCAAACTTCCCAGTACTTTCCAGCTTCTTAGGGCTCTGCTTTTATAATCCTCTGATTAGAGAATTGGGACTTTAATGACCTCTCTGCTGTGCACTCCCGCTACTATGTCAGCCAAGTGGTAGGAGGACAGAGAGAGAATAGAAAGCTACAAAGATTCACTTCACTCTCTTGGGAGTATCATTCCTCCAATCAGAAGGGAAATTTCCCTCCTTCACTATTTCAGGTTTCTATCAGTACCCACTGCCTCCAGGGCTAGCACCACTCCGTCACAGAATTGTTTGGAGGCCAGCTTTCAATTGAACAGAGGAAAGAAAGAGAGAGAGAAAGAGAGAAAGAAAGAACAGATAGATATGTAGGTAGGAAGAGAGAGAGAAAGAGAGAGACAGAGAAGAAAAACTCTCATAGATTGCCAGAATATTTCTGAGTATTAGGAGACCTCTTTCCCATTAGAACTAAAGGACTTCTTCTAGAGATTTCTCTGTCCATATTAATATCCTCTTCTGGGTTGCAGACTATATGAGCCCAGACCAAGCTTACTGGAAGGGGAAAAAAAAAAGGGTAAATTCACTGCTAGTTCAGTGGTATTTTGAATTCTGGTCTTCTTCTCCAGTCTACCTATTAACTTTTCACAGTCCTCAAATGGCTGCTAGGGTTTATAGCTGCATATAGTGGGAGAGATAGAATGAAGTGTGTTTACTCCATGTAACTTGGAAATGGTACATGTATATATAGACTTTCTATTGTTTTTCTTTTTCTTGAGTCCATTTTTCCATTGATATTCCCAATTTTTCCACTTACTAATACATATTTTCTTTTAATGCTTTGAATATATTTTCTTTTAACTATATTTATAATAGCTGCTTTGATGCCTCTGTCTGCTAGGTCCAACATATGGGCCCACTTGGTCAACTTCAATTGTCTGTTATTTTTCCCCATATGGGGTCATACTTTCCTCTTTCTTTACATGTCTAATAGTTTTTCTCGCCAACAGGATATTGTGGATACAACATTCAGATGAAAGTCTGAAATTGATTTTATTCTTCTGAGGATCAATTATTTTGCTTTGTTTTGTTGTCATTTTGTTTGTTTTGTTCTAAAATGGAGTTAACTTGCCTGGATACAACCTGCAAAATCTCCTTCTCCCTATTACATAGCAGCAAATGTCATTGTGCAGTTTTTTAGTTTTTTAGCTTCAAGTTGTTTCTTTTCAGCTTGGCCACTGTGGGGAGGGGGAGTAAATCTCCCCTTTACCTGCCTAGTATCCCTCTAGAGCCAGAAATCTGGGGACAGTATACACTTAGATGTTGGGGTTCATGCTTCATGTAGTTACCTTCCTTCTGATCTTCTTTCCACCCTCGAAATGCCACTTACTCTGCCATCCCTGAGTTTTTCCCTGTGATGCCTCTGGTCAGTAAGTTGCTGTCTGAGTTATGTGTGGGTTGGGGACCATACCCAGGCAAAGATGCAGCAAGCTGACAGATCTCAACATGAGAATTTCATCTTTCAAGATTAGACCTTCTTCTCTAGTTTCTACCTGCTTTTTCACAAGACTCCCTGGGTTCTCCTACATGCATGTATCATTTAGCAATCAGCCAGGGATTTGGGCAAAATTTTTGGATCTCAGGCCTTCTATGACTCTCTCATTACTCACTTTACACCTTTAATGTCTACCTGCCCTACTGCTGTGAACTCTGTCACCTGCCATCTCAGGGCAGTAAGGCTGTGGGTTTCCCCCACGAGACCTGGGGATTGAATGATGGCTGGGGAACACTCCAAAGCAAGAAGACACAGTGCTCACCTGATGCAGTTGCAATCTATCAAGAGGAAATTCTCAGTATTCATCATGCCATTTGCCAATTCCTGTGTTAAATTGATAGGTCAATTTGGAGAGAACTGACATTATTACAATACTACATCTTCCAATGCATGAATAGGGTATATCCATCCCTCTCTTTATTTACACTTATTTAAATTTCTCTCAATATTTCTTTGTACTTTTCCATGTAAAGAACTTGTACACCATGCATGAGTCATGAGACTTATTCTCCAAAATTTTGATGTTTTATGGTGGCGTTTTAAATGGTATTTTTAAAATTTTGTTTTCTAAATGTTTGTGGCTGGTGTATAGTAATATTGATTTTTACTATCAACTTTGTTTCTTGTGTTCTTGAAAAATTCACTTATTAATACTAATGCTTTTTTCTGTAGATTTTTTTAAATTTTCTACAAAACAATATTGTCATCTGCAAATAATACAGTTTTATTTCTCAATTTCCAAGCTTTCTCATACATTTTATCTCATTTAAATCTCCTATTGAATGGCCAGAACTTTACCTACTATGCTAAATAGGAGCAGTGATAGTTGGCATCTGTGTGTTGTTCCTGATCTCAGGGGAGAAGTTTGCAATATTTGACCATAAATAAAAATTGTGAGCTGTCAAGTTTTGTTATATACTCTTATTAAAGAATTTCCCTCCCAACTTTTGAATTGAGTTTTGAATGTTGAAGCAAACTTGCATTCCTTGCATAAACCCAACTTGGCTGTAATATATTATGTTTCTTTATATCTTTAGATTTCATTTGCTAATGTTTTGTTTAGAGTTTGCATCTTTCTTATGAGTGAGATTGACCTGTAATAGCCCATTCTTGTAATGTCTTTGTTGCATTTTTGGGTCAAGAGTATGCTTGCCTCATAAAATGAGTTGGGAACCGAACTCACTTTTTCTCTTCTCTTGAAAAGTTTGTGTAAAATTGTTGTTGATTCTATTTTCCCTGTGTGGAAGAATCCCACCAGTGAAGCCATCTGGGCTCAAAGACTTGTCTTGGGGAAGATTTTAATTACAAATTCAATTTCTTTATCAGATATATTAATAATAAGATTTTCTATTTCTTCTTGTGTCAGTTTTAGAGAGTTGCTTTTTTTAAAAAAATTGAATGCTTCATCCAGTTTTTCAAATTTATTGGCTTGAGTTGTTCATGATACCCTCCTTCTAATGTCTATAGGATCTGTATTTTCATCCCCTTATTCATTCTTGATATTTGTAATTTGTGCCTTTCTCATTTCTCATTTTTCTTGAACAGTGTTCCTAGGGGTTTATCAAGAAAAAGAGAAAAAATATAAATTACAAATATGGACTAAGGAATGAATGACTAATGCAGCTCTGAATATTAATGTACATGTCTTTGTGTGGACATATGTTTTTATTTCTCTTGGGTAGATTACTAGGAATAGAAATATTGGGTCATATAGTAAATTTATCTTCAAATTTTTAAGAAACTGCCAGACTGTTTTCCAAAGGTTCTGTGCTATTTTACGTTCTCATTGGCAATGCATAAGCGTTCTGGTTTCTTCACCTTCTCACCAATACTTAGCATTGTCTTTTTTTTTTTTTTTTTGTGAGCAAGATTGGCCCTGAGCGAACGTCTGTTGCCAAGCTTCCTCTTTTCGTCTGGGGAAGATTGTTGCTGAACCAGTCTTCCTCTATTTTATGTGGGATGCTGCCACAGCATAGCTTGACTAGCTGTGCTAGGTCTGTGCCGGGGATCTGAATGTTAGCTCAGTGCCAATCGTCCTCAAAAAAATTAAGAAAGAAAATAAATTATTTTTCATTTCATTTTGATTAGTTCTTTGCCTCTCGGTCATTTATAACTGTATTGCTTAATTTCACATTGTGGAGAGTTTTTAATAATCTTTTATTATTGATTAGTGGCTTCACTAAACCATTTTTTTAAAACATATTCTAAATCAGTCACAATTTTGCCCCTCCAGGGGCCATTCGGCATATCTGGAGAAATTAGTCATTGTCATAACTTTAGGGGGCAGGGAGCTGATAATAGCATCTAGTGGATAGAAGGCAAGGATACTGTTAAGCTTCCTATAATGCATAGGACAGCTTCTCACAGCAAAGAATTATCTAGCCCAAAATGTCAGTAGTGTCAAGGATAGGAAACCTGAAATTTGTTGAGACTAACCTTAAAGTCTAGCTTGTCACAAATTTTGGTAAATGTTCTCTATCTACTTGAAAAGAATGTGATTCTCTCACTGTTTGATTCAGTGTCCTCTGTTAGATTCATGTTCGTTAATTATGTTGTTAATGGATTCTGTATTCTTAGTTTTTGTTTGCTTGTTCTACCAAATACTAAAAGAGATATATTAAAGTCTACTTATAAATTTATTTCTATTTTTAGTTTTTTCAATTATTGCTTTATATAGTTTGAAGAAATTATTAGGTTCATATAAATATAAATTTTTCTATCTTCCTGGCTAATAGATCTTTTGTTATTATGAAAATCTCTCTAGTAATGCTTCATGCCTTATCTGATATTATACTAGGTCTCTTATGGTTACTGTTTCCATATCTTTTTTTCCATCCTTTTATTTTCAACCTTTCTACAAGTCATCTCTTGTAAGCATAATATAATTGAGTTTTGGTTTTATCAAGTCTAATAATATATGTTTTTTATTGAAATATTCAGGCAATTTACATTTAATATTCTTACTAATGTATTTGGGTTTATATCTACCATCTTAATGTTTTTTATTTATCATTTTTGGTTCTGTTTTCCCTCCTTTCTTCAAAGTTTTTGATTAAAAAATATTTTTACTATTATTTCCTCTTTGTTTTCTTGCTTATAACAAAGATTTTTTTCCTTCTGTTCTTTTAGTGGTTGTCCCAGATAACACAAGGTGCATTCTTGAGTGATTAAGATCTAACGTAAGTTAGGACTTTTATCTCTTCCCAGAAAATTCTAAGAATTTAGAATACTTAACCTCCATTTATTCTTTAGCATCTTTGGTGTTTTTTTGTTGTTATCATACATTTTGATTTTGTAAAGGTATTCACACCACAGACATTGTTATTTCATACATGCCTTGTGCCTTTGTGGTTAGCTGCATATTAACCTTTACCCATTGTGCTCCTCATTCCATCCTGCATACCCTTGATTCTGTCAGGTCATTTTCCTTCTACTAGAATTTTCTCTAGTATTTATTTAACTTAGAATTTCCGACAGCAGACTCTCGGTCTGTAAATTGTCTTTATTTTTGTCTTTGCTTTTGAAGGATATTTTAGCTGTGTATGGAATTATAAAGTGGCAGTGTTCTCTTTCAGCATTTTAAATATATCACTCAATTGTCCTCAGGCTATTGTAGTTTCTCTTGGGACCTTAGCGTCTGTCCTAGTATTGTTCCTTTTAAAGGTGATATCCTAATTTCAAGCCCTAGAAGTGAGGTCAGAGTGGATTAGGCAGACAACTCTAGGGTATTTGACAATCAAAACATGGTGTAGATGGAAGTATGTGGGCTTGGGGTGGGTACCTCCTCTTGGCTCTTGCAGATTCTTTACCCAATGGGGAGGGGCACTGTTTTAGTCAGCTTGAGCTGCTACAACAAAATACTATAGATTGAGTAGCTTAAACCACAGTCATTTATTTCTCATAGTTCTGGAGTCTGGGAAGTCCAGGATCAAGATGCTGGCAGATTTAGTTCCTAGTGAGAGCTCTCTTCTTGGCTTGCAGATGGCTGCCTTCTCACTGTGTCCTCACATGGTAGATAGAGAAAGAGAGTTCTGGTCTCTCTCTCTCTCCTTATAAGGGCAGTATTCCCAACATGGCAGCCCCACCCTCATGATCTCATGTAAATGTAATTACCTCCCAAAAGTCTCACCTCCAAATACTACCACATTGTGGGGGTTAGGGCTTCAGCATAAGAATTTTTGGGAGACACAAATATTCGATCCATGACAGCCACAGTCAGACAAAAGGGCCAGAGCAGGGTCTTCTAAAGAGACCAAAGACATGAACCCTTTTATCTAAGTCTAATAGTGGTAATGATGATAAGTATTGAGTCTATAACGAAGATTAAACCATAAAATTAGGACTAAAAGTAAATAAATAAAATTGGCAATTAGGATGACAGTATAGAATACAAATAATATATGCTCCAATAATACAGGAATTAAACAAATAAAAATTGAGCAAAGAAGGGGAAAAAGGTGAGAGGTAGAAAAGTATGCTAATTTCCTTATCTTTAACAGCTAGAAATAGAAGGATACCATTTAAAGTTCCCAAATCAAGTACAGTCTATCCTCCACAATGCATATTTCTGTTAAATAAATTAGGTCATATGTGATTTGAAATTGGTAGAGGTGATGCTGATATACTGTGGAAGTCGTTGATTCATGTGTTACATTTATCAGCATGTTAATATTTCAAACCGCCAGGGAGCAACAGCTGCATGCAGTGAGCCACAAGGGAGTACCAAACTGCACGCCATACCCAGTACTCCACATTTTCTTTCTTGGCTCACTTTATCCACGTGCACTATCCTTAAGGGCTTATTGCATATCACTCCCTAATCATTGTGCATTTTGTCCTTGTTTTCAGAAATAAGCAAATGCAGCACTTGCTTCTTCCTCCTCCCTTCAAACTATATTCATTTTTATTTTTAAAAATATTGTATTTACTGTTTATTCCTTTATTTGTTAGGCATTTGACATGATTTATTGATTGATTACTAAGTGGTTTTGTTGGGATTATAACTGTTTTTGTTCTGATAACAAAGTTGCATAGATTTTGAATAGTCTGATCTTAACCCTATTTTTCCCCATATTTAGGTGACAGTTTTGCAGAAGTAAGATTTTTTTATACACACACAGATACACACACTGAACTTTAATAACACAAAGAAGGATAAATACCTGAATAAAATCAAATAGAGAAAGAAGAGGAAAAAGAAAAAATAAGCTAATGTGTTTATTGCCAATTTTAGGACACCATATTAGTCAGGGTTCCACCAGAGAAACAGAACCGGTGATTATATGTACAAAGAGATTTGGGCAAGTCCAAAATCGATAGTGTGGGCAATTAGGAAGGGCAGGCTGGAAACTCTTGGGCAGGAGCCGATGCTAAAGTCCACAGACGGAATTTCTTCTTCCTCAGAAAACTTCAGATTTCCTGCTCTTAAGAGCTTTCAAGTGATTGGATCAAGCCCACTCAGATTATTAAGGATAATCTTTTACTTAAAGTCAACTGGCTATAGATATTAATCACATCTGCTAAATACCTTCCTCAACCACACCTAGACTAGAGTTTGATGGAATAACTGGTATTACAGCCCAGTCAAGATGACATGTAGAGCTGACCATCACAGAAACTAATAGATAAGTTCCAAAAAGAGATGATTAAGAATATAGTATGTAGTTATAGATATGAAAGTATCCTCTGGCAGAAGTACAAGCCTTCCTAAATATCAAGAGAATTACAAAATTAAAAAGCAGAGAAAAGAGTACAAATTGAAGTATTTTAAGTGATACAAACAAAAAACCACACCATAGAATAATATAAATTCAAAGCACAAATATATTAATATTTTCAAATGAACTAAATCTGTTGCTTAACACATAATTTCAGGTTGGATTAAAAAGCAAAATCCATAGGCATTCACGGTAAAAAGTCTAAACTTTGCTGACTGTTAAAAATTTTCATAATAATATATTTGTACATAAATATTAATATGGAAAAATAAAATCATAACACAACTCCATGCTCTATAATGAAACATACATCAAACAAAGTGACTCAGAAAATTTGAGGAAAAAAAGGTAAATATAAATAAGAAAGATGAAATAAAAAAGAGTGCGAATTAGAAAATTTAAAACATAATGTTGAATTCAGCCAAAAATGCTTAAACAAAGCAAAGAAAGACACTGTATCAGGCTAAAGAGTACAATATACAATTGTACTATATACAACTATAACATAATTATGTTGTAATTCTATGCTTTCAATAATATAGAATTCACATTCATAAATCACAACAGTGAGAGCTACATGGATAAAATAGAAATGTACTAATCCAAGATTTTAATTCACCATCTGTAGAAGGAAACGGAAAATCTAAATAACATAATTAAAAGATATAATTGATATACTTTGAGCTTCAAACACTGAAAATAAAGAATATACTTTCTTTTCAAGGTATAGAATATTTGCAAAGATTGCCCATATATTAGACCATTTGGAAGCCCCCAATAAATTTCAAAAGGTGGAAGTAGCATCAAAAAATGTACTATTCTTACAATGAAATAACACTAGTAATTTGTAACAAAACAATAATATTAAAGAAGTCCCATAGGCAACTCTTTTTTCAAATATAAAATTGAAACTGAAATCACAGAATATCTAGAAGAGAATGATTGAGAATTCTAAAGATCAAATCCTATACATTCACATGGTAGAAACATATATGGAAGGATATATGATGGAAAGTATATGCGTTTGAGTAAATACACAAAGCTTAGGCTCATTTGTAATATCAATAGATGTTTCTAAATAATCTATCATTGTGTTTGGATCAATTTTTATCTTTATACCATAATTAAAAACTTCCAGGCCTAGATAATTTCATAAGGAAATTCTGGAAAACCTTTACTAATCAATCATTTTAAAGCTTTATAAACCATTTTAGATCATTAATTAAGGAGGAAAGTCCAAATTCATTTTATGAAGTGAGGATAACATTGGTATCATACTTCAATGAAGACAGCACAAAAAGAGAAAATTCCACAAAAGCTAACTAATATATATCATTTGAAAACTCCAAAGTTAAATAATTTCAGACTCAATTCATAAGCATATTACATGAATAATACAATATAATGAAATGGAATTTATTCTGAAAATGCAAAGATGGTTTCATATTTAAAATATTCTTAACTTTATATATGTAATATATAACTTAACATATAACAATATATTCAAAGACTTACAGAAAGACATTTTAGTATTGTTTCCATAGATGCTGAAAAAAGCATCTGATCATTAAACATCTATTCCTGAATTTTCAAACTTTCAGTAAAATAGGAATAGATTGTTAATGTAGAACTTATATTCATAATTTAACAAAAATATCAAATACATACAAATAAATCTAGCAAAAAATGGAAGACTTTTACAAAGAAAAATGCAATATTTTTGAGAAATATTTTAAGGAAAGATCAAATTGAGTGATAAACCATCATCAGTGATCTGAGGACTTAATATTTTAAAGATACAATTCATCCCCAAAAGATATATAGATTCAATATCATCCTCATGAAAATTCTATCAGGTTGTTTTTTTTGTGAAATTGATCCACTGATTTTAAAATTTATATGGAATTCCAAAGGACCAAGAATAGTGAAAATAATGTTAAAGGGAAGAACAGAATCAGAAAACTTGTTCTACTGAATATCAAGTTTTTAAACAGTTACATTAGTTAAGACAATGCGGTCTTATTCAAGGACAGACAAATAGACTGATGAACACAATAAAGGACAGACAAATAAACTGATGAACGTAATAAAGAGTCCATACATATATGAATACGTATTTGTGACATAGATGACATCACAGAATGGTCTTTTTAGTAAATGGCATTTGGTCATTGGATTTTTGTGTGGTAAAACAAAGCAAACTCAATCACTACCTTACACCATACAAATAGTGGATTCTCAAGGTAGATTGTAGATCTAAATATGAAAGGCGAAACATTAAAGCTTCTAGAAGATAATATCAGCATAGAACACTATATTTATGATGTTGATACAGCAAAGATTTCTTAAATGGGAAAGAAGAACACTAACCAAAGAAGAGGATTATAAAATTAGGTTTATAAAATTAAATATTTTTGCTCATCCAAAGACACACTTAAGAGAGTAAAAAGGCAGTCAAAATGTAGAAGACATTCCTATCACATAAAACCAGCAAAGTCCAAAGTAAATAATAGTTAATAGGTTATAGAAAAATAGGTTAGAGTTTTACCCTATTTTATACGAAAACTTAACAAATCTACAGTAATTAAAACTACTGGCCCAGGGATAGACAATTAAACAAATGAAACAGGATAAAGAACCTAGAATTAGTGGGGAAAGAAAAATGTTTCCCACTGTTTTTCCATATTAAAAAAATTCAATTGTTATCTCATGCCAATCTGTCATAATCACACTCATACAGTGGCTTAAAGACACAAGAATAAAAAGCATAGTTTACAAACTCTAAAGGAACATATGAGACTATGTTCACAATCTCATGGTTCAAAAAGATTTCTTAAGAAAGATGCAAAAAACATAGATGACAAAGATAGAAAATAGATAAATTCAACCATATTAAAAAGTTTCCATATTACAGAAGACACTACACAAAATGTTAAACAATTAGATATGGAATTAGGAAAGATACTTATAACACATAAAACTAATAATGAATTGGAAACCAGGATATATAAAGTACTCTTAAGAATCAATAAGAAAAAGAAAAAATCAAACCAGTAGGAAAGTGGGCAAAGGATATGAACTTATAAATAACAAAAGAAGAAATATAGGTCACTAAACATTTGAAAATATGCTCAATCTCACTGGTAACCAGTACTCAGGAAAACGTAAAATAAGCCAACATTAAGGTACCATTCAATATCTATTAAATGAGGAAATATGAAAAAGTATGATGACATAAAGTGCTCATGAGGATGTGAATTATTGAAAAGCATAATTATCAAAGTATAATTATCCAAAAAATATAATGTTTGGAAAGTCCTGATGGTAGTATAAAATTTTCCTAGATATTTAGAAATGTCAAATAAAGTTAAAGACACATGCAGTCCTCATTTGTTCCCAAATCTACCTCTGAATGTATATCATAAAGAAATTCTCACACATGTTAAAGACTACAAATGAACAAGATTATTTGCTACAGCATTACTTTCCATTGAAAAACTGGAAACAACTAAATATCCATAGATAGGAGAATCCTGAAATTTATTGAACTACATGTGTTGACATTGACAAATCTTGCAAAGGTAATGCTGAATGAAAAAAGCAAAGTGTAGAATATAAGTCCAGTTTGATAGCATTTAAATGAGATTGAAACAGTCTGTAAAATATACTATGTATTTCTTGGATACATACATATGTAAGAATACCGTAGAAGCATATATAGGAATTGTAAACAACAAATGAAGGACAGTAGATTTCTCTGTGGAGGAGTAATGGGAAATAGAATGAGGGAGGGGCATGTAAGAGAGTGTACATGAGTTTGTATGTTTTATTTTGTAAGATAAAGACATTCAAAGTAAAAAAATCAAAATTCTAAAATTTGCTGAAGTTGAGTGTTATGCTTGTTATGTGTTTTTCTCTAGTCTTGAAATACATCTTGTGATAAAATAGACAAGCAAGTAAATAATGACTGAGAGTGGGGCAAAAAGGGATCTCTGATTTCTATAGTAGAAAATGGTACTATGTCTGTTAATATTGTGGGGAAAAAATAAGACAAGAATGTAGCAATGAGTCAAGTTGTTATTCAAGTAGAGGAGCCATGTGAAGACATTTTCAAACGTGACAGAGCTTGAGCGTACAGCATCCTTTAGTCCCTTGCCTTTTTGGAGGGGAGGGAGAAGATGGGAATAAAACCACCCAACGATGAAATGCAGCCTAATGAAAAAGAACGGCAACCACATAGTAAAAGGAGTATGCAGTATTCAGGTCAGAAATCAGTGGTACAACGTCTGAATCTTGCTGATAAAATAAAAGTATGACTTTGGCATGCAAAGAACTCAGAGAATGCACTGAAGTTCCCTCTTGAGAAAAGTACACTACGGTGAAATCTGACCAAGCAGGAAGAATCTAAACACGCAGAAATGGAGAAGCTGCAGAGACATGACTGGAAATTAATTCAAATAAAGAACGAAGACGGTTATACTCTAGACATTATGGTTACAGAATGGAAATGTTGTAACTCTTGCTAAGTAAATTTGGGAAGTAGGAATAGAAGTCTTGACAGGAAGTATAGAAGAGCTACCCACTTACTTCCCTTCATGTGAGTTTGATCACTACTGATTAAAATTGAAGTGGAATTTTAAGTATCATACTTCCACAATCTCTTAAAGTTGGAAGTTCTTTTTTCCTTTCTTTCTTTCTTTTTTTTTTTTTTTTTTTGAGAAAGATTAGCCCTGAGCTGACATCTGCTGCCAATGCCCCTCTTTTTGATGAGGAAGACTGGCACTGAGCTAACAGGTGTGCCCATCTTCCTCTACTTTATATTTTATTTGTGGGACGCCTACCACAGCATGGCTTGACAAGCAGTGTGTAGGTCTGCACCTGAGATCCAAACCGGTGACCCCCGGGCCACCAAAGCAGAAGATGGGAACTTAACCGCTGCACCACCAGGTCAGCCTTGGAAGTTCATATTTTTTACCCTCAGATAATTTAGGCATTTGTATATCTTGTGGTAAAGAGACAGCTGAAGTTAAGCAATTCCCTTAATTTTCATTGTTTTTCTTTTTTCCTGTTAAAATCAAATACAATTACATTTAATGTTTTTGTTAAAATAACATGGGAGCATAATCCTATTTTAGTAAGATTTTTTTCCATCCACCTATCCATCCATCCACCCATCCATCCATCCATATATGTGCATCAAAAGCAGTCTAGAAGAATACTATTTAATTTTATGAACTATTTATGGACAGTATGATTTGGGATATTTTTAATTTTTTTCTTTTGGTTGTGTTTTTCTTTCTTCGGTATGCTTTGCCATATTTGAAAATTTCACGATGAACATGCGTAATTTTAAAAAGTGAAATATAAAAACACTATCTCAAAAATCAAAATGGGGAGCAGATGCAGGAGGTTTTACATAAGAAAACTGACAGGCTTAGATAACTGCTTGACTATAGGGAGCAAAGGAAGAGGAGAATTCAAAGGCATGCTGAGATTTAGAGGCTGGGCCACAGGGAGAATGACAGAATTGCAAACAGAATAGGGAACCCAGCAGAGAACATGACTGATGGGAAAACCAGATTCCTTCAGCCTGGGTCATGTGCTTTTTAGGGTTACTGTCAGTATATAGATGTAAGATTAGAGGTTAGAAGATAGAACTGGCTAGAAAGACATATTTAGGAGTCAGTGCTGTAGAGATGTGAGCTGGTGTCCTGGAAAAGGATGAGATTCCAGGATTGGTGTATGTGTAGGGAGGGCCTGTGGTCCTGATACTCGTTGACACTATCATTGCTTTCTGGCAGGCCCCCCAGAAAGGAGATGTTCTGTTAAAAGGGTCATCTCCAGTCAACAAGCACAAAAAGCAGAGCAGAGAGTGGCTGAAGCTAAGATGCAGCAGCACACGTGGCCCAAACTTATCTTGACACTCCACGGTGCAGGTTGCAATTATAATGTCTAATCTGGGTCCCTGCCATTCTCAAATTTCAGGCACAGTGACTTGGGTCACTGTGACGCCAGAATTCTATTTTCACTTCAGCGTTGACTGTTGGCATTTGGAGAGGGAGACAGTCGCACCACAGTTGATTTATCACTCTGCCGGAGGCTCCAAGGAATTTTCAGTGGAAATCAGACTCAGAACCTATATGTGCCACTGACTTTTTATTGAATAATTATTTGTTGGATTTGTTTAAATGAATGCACTTATAAAGTCCTTATGTTACTTGAAAATGCTTAACTACAAGCCAATGTATTGAGTTAAGAACTATTAAATAAATACATTTCCTGTTAGTAGCCTGGAAGGCCAGGCTAAAGATTATACACACATCTGCTCTCATCCATCATGCCTTAATGCCAGTTAACCATCACTTCTGGGCTGGAGTTAATCAAGCTGGGCTTTCCCACCAGGTGAGTTTGGTTACCACCTGTTACGTTGGCTGTGAGAGGCCTAGCCATAGATTTTTATTTAGCAGAAATATTTGACTTTGGCAGACTGTTAAAAGAAGTAATATTTCAAAACAATGAAACAGAGCAATATTTATGAAACTATTTGTACAGCGTAGCCGAGAAACCAGTCCTCCTCTCCCCTTATAAATCACTCTCCAGCCGGGTCAGAAGAGCAAGTTTGCCAAATATTTAGTTACTGCAGGACCTGCTACAGAGATCATTGTATTAAAGAAATTAGAGTCGTCAGAAGTTATTGATGTAGGAAAATTCTGGCAGCACAAAAATCACATGCAAAAATGTGGAAAAGAACTGGAGGATTGAAACCCTTGACTTGGAAGGCAATGCAGAGAACAAAGAAAAAGAGCAAGGCATCCCACAGCAAACCATCCCTGCCTCCCCTTCTGACTCTCCCCAGGTGAAGCACACCCACTTTGAGTGGCTGATCTTATGTTATTGCGGGTCAGGAAAGGATGTTTTTAAGTTTTCTGAACACTTCCCACTGGCTCTGTCCATTTGTAGTTGCTATTCTGGAGTTGGGACGTGACAAGGATTGGAAGTGACATACACCAAACTCTGCATGTCCTGGAGCCAGCCTCAATGGCTCTGCCACTGTCACGTCAGGCTCCATCACTCCTGTAAGCTCAGTGCCTGCGCCCATGACACCTGTCAGAAACTTTCAAGTGTCTGCTCGTTTCTTCATCAGAATTGCCTGTGCAGCCTGAACAAGGAAGGGATGACATTTGGGATGAGGGAGGGATGGGCAGGGCCTTCCTCTTTCTGCCTCGTCCAACTGTCAGTTCGGGTTTTCTCCCAACATATCAAAGCTTAGACCCAGTCTCCTTGTCATTTAGAAATGCATGCAGTGGTAACCAGGTTTGAAAACAATGTGGAAGAGAGGGAACTTGGGCACATCTCCTTAGAGCAAGATGCATTGTGAGGAAATTAAACAAGCAAAAGAGGCATCGCATGAGGCTCTCTCTGTCCTTTGGAACGTGCTGCTTTGGGAGATGGGTAGATGCACTCAAGTCGTCTATACACATGGAATCCTTTGCATCTTTTTCTCTTTCCATTAAAGTGGAATAATTTGGCATATGAGTTATCCAAAATAGCAGAGGCTTTCTTGATGGGAGGTTTTAGTTGTCTACTATCTTTCTTTTTAATAATGCTTTCATTTTAATAAAGAATGGAAGGGCAAAAACCACAGATGTCAATTAAAGACAAACTTTCACAGTGTCGCAATCTCTGTATGGATGTCTGTCTGTAATTCACTCTTCCCATTAACATAATCTGGAAAAATATGTATATGAGGAAGTGCTGCTTCTGGCCCATGTGCATTTTTCAAAGTGGCTTTAACAGATTCCTGGTAAAAGAACAAAATGAGTGTTTTCTTTTCCTTTTGATCCATCTGAGCTATTATAACACTCCAAACAGGATTCACAGAGTGAAACTGTGTCATTCTACTGCTTCATCTCCCATCGGTTTCTAGAGTGCTTAAACTCTGGCTCTTGCCACCAAAATGTCACCCAAACTTTCTGTGCTGCATTTTTTTATTATTTTATTTTGTTAACCCCCACAATAAATTAATTCCTTCCATTTACTCAGGGGATGTGCCTTCTCAAGGCAGGGCATTCAACCGGGGTTGACGGGGCTGGCTTCTTGCAGGGCATCATCTTGTCAACCATGTCAGAGTCCTATTGATTGCTGAGCTGTCCTGTGAGGTCTGAACACACAGATGCAGTAGGTGTGCTGGCTTGGGGGTCAGATGTGTTGTCTTACCCCAAGTCTGCCCCCAACTCTATTCTATGCCTAGAGCTAATGATTTCACACTTTGTGCCTCTTGTCCCTCCATGTAGAATGGGAGGTTAAATCATGATTTGCCTCACTCATAAGATTCTTTTGAGGTCCAAATGAGATAATAGTTATGCAATTACATTAAAACAAATAAAGGTATTATTAGTACACAGAAAAGATAATTAGTTCAAAGCCATCTTCTAAATACTGACAATGGGGTTCTATGCCCTGATTTTGCCTCAACAACCACACATAAGAAGCAAAGGGTCCAGGAACCACATTTGTATGAGTGGTTACCAGCTAACTTGTGGAAGGCAAAGGAGAAGCAGAGATACGTAGCTTGAGAAAGGAGATTGTGAAAGATGTTCTGAATACTTTAATTGTTCTGGGTTGGAATAGAAGATTGCAAAAGCTTTCAGGTAACTTTTACAAGCTAGGAGAACTCTTTATTCCTGGAAATGAAAAGATAATAATATGATCATAACGGGTAATAGTGAAAGTGGCAGAGACTCTTCAGACTTTGTCTTAAGGGTAAAAAGGAAATCAAGAGAGGAAAGGAATATAAATTCATAACTCTAAAAGGCACCCTGAGGAGCAGAAAGAAGGGGCATGTCAACAGCAATGTTCATCTTCTCTGGCCAGCAGTTTGCTCCTCTCAGCTTGGAGGAGGGACTTCAGGGAGAGAAAAGCAAACCCACGGAGCAGACGGTTCGCTCATGTCCAGGTGTCTAACATCAAGTAACACCCTTACAGACTGTGAGATTTCAAGGAGAGGGAATGGCATGCCAAGGAGGAGGTGAGTAGTTCCCAGGTTCACATCTGGGCCATCAGCCCCTCAGACAAAAACTCACAAGGCAACAGACAACAGGCATTGCCACAGGGCCTTGTGTCTGGACAGGTAGATTATCTGGGAAGAAGTACCAGCACCCACACAAGCTAACCTCATCTCACAGCTGACTAGGGTAGTGGGACTCAGCGCCTATTTGTAAATGCAAGGAGATGTGAGGGAACCGTTCTCTCTCCTGCTCAGTATTCCTCTTTGGCTCAGAAAACGGAGGTGGTCATTCTTCAGAAGTAGCATCTCTACTCACCGAAGGAAGGAGTGAATCTGATGTGGAGAATTGGGCTCCAGCCCTAGGGTGTGCAGCCCTGCTCCTCTGGGCTCTCTTTCCACTCTGTCCATCTGCCTGTCTGCAGGGCACTGATTTCACATTTTCTTCTGGTTGTCATGAGGTAGGTCAGCTCACAGGAGCAGACCACCCCCACTATGCAACTGGCAAACAGGCTGTACAATTTTGGCTGGTACCATTCCACCTAATTGAATTTTATCAATAATAAAGCCGACATTTGTTTCCCTATCTGACTCCTATGTCTATTTTTAATTGTTTTTTGACTCCTGGAGGAAAGGGTTATTCAAAATCTTAACAGAAGAGTCTCACCGGTATAAATCAAATGGGTCCTTTCTCTAGCAACTTCTATGGGAAGTTGAAGAATACGGACATCATAAACAGAACTGTGAGAAGCGATTAAAAGTGAGTCACAGGTGAACTCTCAGAGGAAATGCATGAGTTATAAACTCTGCACTGACCTTTGATTAATTCTCCCCATGATCCTAGTGGGGATTGTTCTATAGTGGAAATGACCTGTGTCAAAGGTAGGAGCTTATGCCAACATCTGAAAATAAAATTTAGTAAGTATAATTGTGAAGTTGTGAACTTAGTTCTAAAAAGCAAACTTCATAAATGTACAATGAGGGAGTGTAGCTATGCATAAAGGAGATATACTACATGTAAAGAAAATTAGGGTCTGGCAGTAACGTCCGTGATTATAAATGCCAATGAGAACTTGAGATATGGAGATTAAAGTTCCATCCCATTCTGCCCTGGTGGAACCACTCCTAGATTTTGAGGCCAGGTTAAATGTGATACTTTAAGTAGGACATAGGAAACCCAGGGCAGGCACACAAGAGACAAAGCCAGGTGGTGAGGGGAAGGGAGCATGGGATCTGAAGGCATGGGAGGAGGCATGATGGGCATCTTTAAACATCCAAGTGGTGATCTTGTGGAAAAGGAAGCTAGCTGTGTGGCTGTAAAAGGACCAAATGGTGAATACAAGCAAAAGTTTTCTAACAATTAGACCTATTCAAATAAAATGCCCCCCATGTAGTGATTTCTTAGCTCTCAAAGTACAATATAGACAGAATTCATGCATTAGCTAAGAGCTTAATGGGGTGAGGTAATATATGGGTATCCAGGTCTGATATGTTGTGATTCTAGAAATTACTCATATAACACTTATCCAGCACAGCCTTGAATTATTATAACTATCTAATCCTGAATGTGGATTCTCGCCTCCTTTTTCCTTACTTGTTCACTCAAGGGGGTATGCTAGTGCCTTTCATTGAGCATTTGATAATTGTTTACTGAATAAGCGAATAGTAGACACTCAAATATTTTTGATAATGGTGATGATATGCTTAATAATATTTGATTAGTAGATTAATAAACAAAAAGGGATGTTAAGTATTAGCAAACTTTTTTTTCTTCATACTGTTTATCAACACAAGCAATTCTTCCTGATTTGGTAATATTTCTCTTTAACATTCTTTACATGAACACAATATGCTGAACAGTCTTGAGGCATCTCCCAGTTTGAAAAAAAGCAATATAGTTTACATTTTACAAAGGATGCTCACATCCGTTATTTCTTTATAAAACTCAGAATAACTCTATGAGGTTGACACTTCCCAAAGGAGGAAACAAGGCCCAGAGATAGAAGGGGACTTGTTCAAGGACACAAAGCTACTAAGTAGCAGAGCCTGAACCAGGATCAAGGTCCATTAATTCTAAGTCGCATGCTTAGACTTAATTCCACTGTATGTAAAATGCCTCCAACAAAGGTCATATGTGAAAAGAAGAAAGATTGTGTGCTTCCATCTGGTTAAGTTGGTCAGACCCACCTACCCCTCACTTTTCCCATGTGTCTCTCTTCCCAGCTTCCTGCATTCAGTAAAACCAGCTGTTCACAGGATATGGCTCTGGTTTGCCTGGATGCTGAGCTGATGGTGATGCTAGGTGAATATGACCATGACATAACTTGTCTTTATAAATATCCATTCCTTGCAGGCTTGTAAAACTACTCACTTGAAATCTGAGTCTTTTTGGCAGGGAGACAGGGACAGGGCAGCTATAAGTTGGCACAGTGACCCTAGGCTAGTCCATCACAAGCCACCTCACTTAAAGGAAGACTGGAAGCTGGTGCAGTGGTTTAATACCAGGACTGCTGGAAGCTTCCACCTTGTGACCTGGAATTGCAAGATGATCTATGAAGTGAGTCTTTGAAATATCATCAGATATGCTCGAAGGGTATGCTTGCTGCTGCTTAAGTGCTTTGGAGAAGGGACGTCTAGTAAACGTGTTCTGTGTTCTCCTTTCCTTTTCAATTACATCTTCTCCCATCGTTTTCCTTTTCTACCTTCTTGAAGAAATAGCCAAAAAGCAACATGTTCTCATAATAGTCAGATGAAGTTTCCTTGCATTAATTCATTTAATAAACATGAACGCTAACAGTGTGCCTGATGCTGGGCTCAGTTATAGAAATACAGAACAGAAAAATACTGCAATCAATGAGTTACAATCTAGTAGAAGAGACAGAAGTTAGACAAACAAGTAAAATAAAAGGTTGTTAGTACTATTGTTGAGGTATCTGCAAGAAACTATAATTGGTATTCCTGAAGAAATTATCAGAAGCAGTGGAATATAAATGATAATCTATGTATAATAAAAAAACTTTCCCAAACTGAATAAGAGTGGGCCTACAAAGGACATATCAGGTAAATTCATGAAAAAAAGAGCAACATTTACATATGTCCTGAAGAAATTTAATTTTTTCAGTAATTGTCTTAGTTTGAATAAAGCTCCCTTGTGGAAGCAAATAATCATCATTTCTGGAAGAAAGCTTTCTCTTGTAAGGACCTTTATTATTATTTAAATGATTTCGTGGCTATAGTCCATTTTAGAAAAAAGTCATGTCATTTTTTAATGCTTTATATTTTACCTAGAGTTTTTAGTTGTCTTTATTTTATTCTTGAAGGTTATTTTTTTTTTCACCTTCTTTAGGCCTTCTGCACAGATATCCTCCTGGCTTTTCTTTTGATAATTCTCTTGAGTGAAATGCACTGGTTCTTTGTAGCCCCCCTCACAAGACTTCCATTATAGATCATTGCCTAGAATATGGTCAATGGCCAGTTGAAAGCAAAAATAAAATTCAATTTGTCATTAATTGACACATATACTCAAGTAGCTTTCTCTGTCAATTTGAATTAGGTACAGCAGCATATAAGAGAATAATAAAAAATAAATGTTACCTAAGCAAAATAAAATTTTATTTTTCTATTACAAAGAGAAATTTAGAGCTAAGCAGTACAGAGCTGATATGATGAGCTCATATTGTCATCAGGGACATAGTTTCCCATCTTTCTTTTCCATTATCCTCCTCCTATGGCTTTCATCTCAAGGAAGCCAAAAATGAATGGTACAGCTCCACCTATCATGTCTACAAATTAGAAAGAAGAACAAGAGGAGAACAATCCCTCTCTTTAAACATATCTCCGTGAGGTCCCCCTCACAACACATCCATTACAAATCACTGGCCAGAACTTGGTCATATAGCCATCCATAGCTGCAAGGGAGGCAGAGGAAGGTAATTTTTTTTTAGCTTAGCTGGAATGTGTCTAAGCAGAAACTGTTTTCTATTGCTGAGCTAAAAAAAGAATGGATCATTGTGGGGAAGATATTGCTCTCTCTTTCATGTCTGAAAATACCTTTACTTTGTTCTGACATTTGTTTTATGTTTTGGCAGAATAGAGAATTCCAAGTTGAAAATAAATTTCATTAGAACTTTAAGAGTACTTTACTACCATCATCTAGCATTTACTGTTATGACAGCAGCTTAGTCCTACAGAGGTGTCATATTTGTCTGATTCATTTATTTTTTTTAGTCTCTGCAGGTTTTTAGTTCTTTGTCGTTAACTTTCTGAAATTTCACAATGGTTTTTCCATTTATTTTCATTTGTCATATCCCTTAGTACTTCAAAATTGTGTTCCATTATTTCTTTGAATATTTTCTTTCATTCATTTCCTATATCTTTTCTTTCTATAATTTCTATTAATTGACAATTAGACCTCTTGGATTAGTCATCTGTCACTAATCTTTTCTGTCATATTTTTGTCTCTACTTCCTTTTCATTTCATGAAGGAAGGTATCCTGGAATTGTTTCTTTCAATCCTTCAACCCAATTCTTCTACTGAATATTTTGTTTTGGCAATAATATTTCAATCATCAAGATCTCATTCTTTTTTCTCTGAATCTTCCTTTTTCATAACGTTCTATTATGTGGTGAATGCAATATCAGGTCACATGTCTCTGAGGATATTAATGAAAGGTTTTTGTGTGTTTTACCCCCTATTCTAGAATATTTCTATTTCCTTTGAAACTTTTTGTTTCATTTGTTTACCTTAGAATCAATCTAATGTCATATTTTATTCCTCAAATATTTGGTGATTCTTGATTTTCCACTCATTTCTAAAAATGAAAACATGTAAGAATTTCAGTAAATATAGCTCATGAAAGAAACTCCAACCACTGCAAACATTATAGTGTTGGAATATACACACAGACACACACACACCTGAGCTTCAAAGTAGGAAAGGAAAATTTTCATCTTTGAAACATAAAAAAGAGACTCAAAGCCATAGTTGAGTGTGAAAATCAAAGGCAAGTGGCACAAAGGAGTATCAGATTTGTATATAAGTGTAAATGCCTAAGTGGGTAGGTTTTAGGGTCAAGGCCCTTAAGCACAACGAACTGAACCTGAGCCTCTGCATAACATCCTGAGCCTGGAAGGACATAGCATGAGATCCAACTAGTGGCTCTAAACAATGTATCATAAAAGCTTCACTCGTATGAAATTGGAAACCCAAATCTGTGCAGTGGGGAATATGGAGTTCAAATTTGCACTCCACTCCTAGAGAAGCAATTATAAGCAGAAAATGAGCATAATATCTGCTCGGGAATTGGTAATACCCACAGGGTCTGGATTATTGAAATTTGAAAGTGCTCAGTAGAGATACTCCATAGTATAGAGTATCAAGTGCTATCTTGGCAAATAAATGTTGAGGAGAAGAAGAAGAAGAATGAGGGAAGTGACGGGAAGAAAGGAGGGAGAAGAAACTACAAAGAAAAAATCATAATGAGATTCAGCAGGTACAGCAAACAGGAAAATTATACCCCATGGACTACAGGTAATAAACCAAATTGAAAGAAATTTAAAAAATGGCAAATCTGGAAAAGAATGAATTTCTAAAAATGGAAAACATAGCTAAATTTTTCCAATTTTGATGAAAACTATAAACCCACAGATTTGAGAAGCTCAACAAACCCCAAACAGAATAAACAAAAAGAAACCACATCACAGTACATCATAATCAAATTGCTGAAAACTAGTGATAAAAAGAAAATCTTAAAAGTTGTCAGGAAAAAGAAAAGCCACATTATGTACAGAGGAACGAGGTTAGAATGATGGCAGATCAGAAACGATGCAAGACAGAGCACAGTGAAATGACAGATTTAATGTGCTGAAAGGAAACAGTGTCAACCTACAACTGCACATCCAGTGAAAATATCCTTCAAAAACGAAGGTGAAATAAGGCCATCTCTAAACAAGCAAACATTGAGAGAATTTATCGCAAGCAAGATCACACTATAAGAAATGTTAAAGGAAGGTTTTTCATGCTAAAGAATAATGTTTCCAAATGGAAATGCAGATTTACACAAAGAAATGAAGAACACTGGAAATGGTAAATATGGAAATTAGAAAAATGTGTGTGTGTGCATGTAAATATTTTTCCTTATTTAAAATTTTTTTAAAAGATAATTGGCTGTTTAAATAAAAATAATAAAAATGTATTGTGCATTTTATAAATATACAGAAAATATATATGACAAAGGATAGTGGGGATAGGAGGATGGAAGTATCTGCTGTAAGGTGCTACATTTCATGTGAAGTAAATATTAATTAAAGACATAGTGTGATAAGTTGAAGATTATTACTGTAAACGTAGAATAATCACACATACAAAAAAAGGTAAACTAGAATACTAAAGCCGCTAAATTAATCAATAAGAAGCAGAAAAAGACCACACAGGAGAGGACAACAAATAGTACGAATAGAAAGCAAATAGCCAGATGGTAGAATTAATAGAACTAAATATGCTGATAATTCCATTACACATAAATTGTCTAAATGCTCCATTGGTAGGCAAGATTGTTCAACTTTCTTAAAAGCAAGAAGCAACTATATGCTACTTATTTTAAATGCAAAGATAGCTTAAAATAAAAATAATTTTAAATGCAAAGATAGCTTAAAAATAAAAGGATGGAGAAGTAGAAAAAGATAAATCATACAAGCACCAAAATAGCTATATTAATAACAAAGTAGATTTTAGGGTGAGGAATATTATCTGAAATAGGACACAAAAATGAAAAACGAAAAATGCATCAAAAGTATATAATAATTCTAAATGTGTAAACAGAATCTAATAGAGCTTTACAATACATAAAGCAAAGCTTACAGGCTAAAAGGAAATATGGAAAAATCCACAATTATATTTAGAGACTTGAACATACTTCTCTTAGTAATTAATGAAAATGTATATATTGAATCACTAAGGACATAAAAGATGTGAACAGAAATACAAACCAACTTGTGTTAGTTGACATTTGTGGACAATATACCAACAACAGCAGTAGACACATTCTTTCAAGTGCACATAAAACACCCTCCAAGCTATACTATCAGCTAAGTTAGAAGGAGCAAAGTCACACAGGGTACATTCTCTCATACATACACACAAATTTAATAGAATATAAATACCAAAAATAATCTGAAAAATACTCAAATATCTGGAAATTAAACAAGGCATTTCTAAATAATCCATAAGTCAAAGAAGATAGATATTACAAAGGACATTAATAAATATTTTTAAATGACAAAAATCACTACATATCAAAATGTGAGAATGAAGCTAAAGAAGTATTTAGAGAGAAATATATTGCTGTAAATGCTTTTATTAGAAGACAGTTTTAAAATCAATGATCTAAGTTCCCATATTAGAAAACTAGGAAAAGAAAAGTAACTCAAAGTAAGTGAAAGGGAGAAAATAACAAAGTAAGAATAAAAGTTAATGAAATGGAAACATACAACAGGAAAATCAATGAAATCAAATCAGGTTCTCAGGAAAGATAAGAAAAATTAATCAACTTCTAATAATCTCCTGGATTACGGATTAGCAAAAGGACATTAGTGGAACAACCAATGAAATGTAAGTAAGGTCTATAGCTCAAAGTATTGTCCAACTTTTTGATAATTGTATTGTAGTAATATAAAGTATTAACGTTTGGGAAAGCTGTATGAAAGGTACACAGAAACTCTTTGCACTATTTTTTGGCAACTTTTTTGTAAGTTTGAAGTGATTTCAAAATGAAAACACTTTTAAGAAGAGAGAAGAATCTCTGTTATTTGAAAGATTCCATTAAGAAATCAAAAAGGCAAGCTGCTGACTAGGAGAAAATATTTGCAAAGCATACATCTGACAAAGACTTGCATAAAGATAAGTTAGTCATGGGGATATAATGTACAGGATATGGAATATAGTAAATAGTATTGGAATAAGTTTGTATGGTGACAGATGGTAACTAGGCTTACCACAGTGATCATTTTGTAATGTATAGAAATATCAAACCACTGTGATGTATAAACCTGAAACTAATAGGATATCGTACATCAATTATGCTTCAACAAAATAAAAGGAATATATAAAGAATTCTTATAATTCAATCATAAGACACACAAACCAATTAAAAATGGGTGAAAGATTTGAACAGATATTTCACAAAAGAAGATAGATGAATGTCCAACAGTACATGAAAACATGCTCAAAATTACTAATTATCATGGAAATGCAAATAAAATCACAATACTCTAACACTACATACTATACATACTATATACTATAACACTACATTTGAAATGTAGTGGTCAAATTTTAGCCATTTTAAAAGACTAAAATTTAAAAATTTTAAAAAGACTGACTACACTCAATGTTGGCTTATATGTGGTGCAACTGAACTCTCATACATTGCTGTTGGGAGTGTGAAATGGTACAACTTCTTTGGAAATAACTTGGAAGTTTTATATGAAGTTCATGAAAAAGCAAAACTAATCTACAGTGAAAGAAATAAATCAGCTGTTGAGTAGGATCGGCGGTTCTAACTGTAAGGGAGGGCAAGGGAACTTTTAGGGGAGGCGGGAATGTTTTATATCCTGACTGGCATTGTGATTATACAGGTGTGTGTATCTGGCATAATTCACTGAACTCTAAACTTACAGTGAAGGCATTTATTGTTCTATTGTATGTAAGCTCTACCTCAGTAAAATTGATGAAAAGGAAGGAAGGAAGGGAGGGAGGAAGGGAGGGAAGAAAGAGGGAGGAAGGAATAAAATCACACAGCTATAGCAATTAGAATAGGGTAATAATGGCACAAAAAAAGGAAATTACACACATTTAATAAAACAGAGAGCCCAGAAATAATTCCACATATATACGCAAACTTGGCAATGTCAGGGATGGCATTAACAAGGAGAAAAAAAGATGAATTGGAACAATAAGTGAGCTATGTACATGAAAAGTTTCATTCTATCCCTGTGTCACACCACCAGAGGGTAAATTCCAGACGGATCAAACACCTAAATATGCCAGACAAAATTTTACAGCTTTTACAAGAAAATATAGGATAATAACTTTATAATTTCAAGGTAGTGAAGAAATCCCTCAGCCACACCACAGCCCCAGCACCTCTCCCATATGTATATCATAAAAATTAGAAATTTGATGACATCAAAATTGTAAATATCCCCCAAAAAGACCATATACAGAGTTAATATGTAAATCAAAGAATCACAAAAGATATTTGTTAGCACATTAAAGTCAAGTTTTCACATCTAGATTATTCAAGGAGTCTTGAGTCTTCGTGTAGATTTAAGCTTTAATCATATCAGAAGTGCGAGTGCTACCAACTTACCTTAACACGTCACTCTAGTCGATTTTCAAACTTTGTAAAAACTTCCTCAGCTGCTGCCTAGTGATAGGAAGAATTGCATTTATAATCTTGGCCTGAAGATCCTCCAAAGAAGGTGGCTTTGGTGAACATGCAGACAGTTTGAACATGACCCCATGAGGAAAAGTCTAATGGGAACAGAGTAGGTGACCCAGGTGGCCAAGCCAGAGGTTTCTTCCACTGAGCCATTGCCCGAGAAAGCATCTCTCAGAAACTGCTGCACCAGAGTAAGTAAAAGGAAAAAATTCACTTTTCAAACCCACAAAAGTAAATAACTGGAAGAGCCATGTAAACAATTGTACTGCCAAATGATATGTCTGTAACTATGTAGCGTTTAAACTTTTAGAGTCATTAAAGCTTAAAACTTCACTAAGACTTTTGAAATACTCTGCAAAGTGAATGCCTACAAATTTCCAACTAGAATTACTTATTTTTCTTTCCCTCCACATTGTTCTATCATTGTTTTATATATATTTGAGCCTTTATTGACAGGTGCATATGCATTTATGATCTTAATATTTTTTATTTATTTTGAGGAAGATTAGCCCTGAGCTAACTACTGCCAATCCTCCTCTTTTTGCTGAGGAAGACTGGCCCTGAGCTAACATCCATGCCCATCTTCCTCTACTTTCTATGTGGGACGCCTACCACAGCACAGCTTTTGCCAAGCGGTGCCATGTCCACACCCGCGATCTGAACTGGCGAACCCCGGGCCGCCGAGAAGCAGAAAGTGCGAACTTAACTGCTGTGCCACTGGGCCATCCCTTAATCTCTTTTTGATTTAGTATTTCTCTTAGAAATATTATACCATCTGTATTAGTCAGAATTCTCCAGAGAAATAGAACCAATAGAAGAGATATATATATATACGTGTGTATGTACATATATATATATATATATATATATATATATGTTTTTGTGTGTGTGTGGCATTTATTATGAGGAACAGACTCAAGTGAGTATGGAGGCTGAGAAGCCCCATGACCTGCCACCTGCAACTTGGAGACCAAAGAACATGCACGGTGTAATTCAGCCCAAATCCGAAGGTCTGAGAACCAGTAGAGCCAATGGTGTAAATCTGAGTCCAAGGGCGGAAGATGAGACGAAATGTCCCAGCTGAAGCAATGAGGCTGGAAAAAAGGGGCAAATTTCTCCTTCTTCTGCCTTTTGTTCTATTCATGCCCTCAACAGATTGGATGATGCCCACTCACACTGGGGAGGGAAATCTACTTTACTGAGTCCACCAGTTCAAATGCTTAATCTCATCCAGAACCACCCTCACAGAGACATCCTGAAATAATGTTTAACCTGGGCACCCCATGGCCAGTCGACACATAAAATTAGCCATCACATCATCCATCTTTGTTCTTTAGGGAATGTTAAGTGAAAAAAAAGAAGGTGCAGGAAATTGCATATGCATCCATTTGTATAAAAAGAAGGGATTATGTGTATATATATGCACACCACTAGGTCTCCTTATGTGGAGAGAAACAGTGCTTTATAATCAGGGGGAAAAGGCAAATGTGAGGTTCATTCTTCTCATACACAGGCATTGACGAACAGCAGGCCACAAACTTTCCCAGTTTCTGCCAAACTGTGTAGAAGAGGAAAACAACTTTCATGAGAAGAACTAAAAGCCACTGGTAAATGCTTTAATAGCTAAAAGGGGAAAATGCAAAGATAAGAGAAACCATCACAGATAGAACTTAGTCTTCAGTAATGAAGCTAGCTACAAGCCACAGTTTTGTAGCTATAAATTAAACCCGGATTGAGTGTTGACAAGACTAAGGATCTTTAAATGAGTGATGTCCAAATTCCCTCCAATTTTCCCCAAGGGGTGTGACCTAGTCAGGGTTGGGATTACAGTGGCCTGAAATGGAATTTCTTACCCAAGGCAACTGGGACATCAAAGGATTGAGGAAAGCAAAGGTCTGACTAGAAGTGTCAAGACCCGAGGTAGAAGAGTCAAGCCAGGAGGAATGTCTGAAAAATTACTAAAATTAGATGAGAATGAATGGCTGAAATTAGAAGTGGCACAAAAGTCAGACATACAGCAAGGAACATAGGGTCACAGAAATAAAAACAGATGAAACACATTGGAAGCAAGAAGAGAAAGGAGGATTTCTGAGTGATTACCTAGAAAACACTGGTCTAACTTACAATTATGGATGAATCACAGAGCATGGGACACAGAATGTGGGTTTGTTGGCTTTGATGCTTTACAGATAGAATGGAACAGGTGAATATAGTGTTGTGCTGAGGCATACTGAAGGCCGAGGCAAACGGAAAAGTTTTCATTCAATATTTGATATCTTGTTCATCATAAATTTTTTGCAATAATTTTGAGTTTTTAAAGATATTGCATTAAAATATAATTTATCTTGATTACTGAGAGTTTTGGTGTGAGCTGACAACCATACCCAAGGTGAGTGCCTCACTTGCCTCACCCTAGTTGAGCCCTGGTGAATAAACAGAAACCAGAAGAAATATTAAATCCACACCATCTAATGATGGTGAATACATAATGTAAGAGAAAAGTCATCATGGATTATTACCAAATGAAAACACGGCACATGAAAAATACCACCCATGAAGTCCAAACAACACTAAAGCAGTAAAAAACTGAGTATATGAGACTTAACTAAAACGTGGTGACCAATTTTAGAATCCTCACTCCAGGAATGATGCAAATATCATGGTTTAGTCTGTTTCAAAGTAGTCATCTTGAGAGACTATGCCCTGATTCCAAGAATGAACCTGATCATCTAAAATAGTTTTGAAACATTTTTTTGAAAATGCCTTCAGAGTTTGCAGTTTACCATACAATTATTTACACCTGGGTAGTACTTTAATTTGCAAAGGACTTTCATATACATTCATATCTCACAAGGTCACTAAATTCTGAGTTTGGAGAAACATTGGTGATCCCCTTCTGTCTTCAATGGTGTTGGCTGTAGTTGCCTTTGGACAGTTTCCACTTCCTCCCTAACCCAGCACAGAAACTGAAGAGCTGATGGACGAGCAAAGTGAGGAGCAGAGCAGAAAGAGAACCAGGGTCTTTTAGCTCTGGTGCACCTTTCATAAGCATCCACTAAGATGGAGTTTTCCCAAATTTTCAACATAACTAATGATTGCTGACTGAAAGGCAGAAATCAGGATGTGGGATTTCCAGACTTTAATTCTTTCATTACACTATACTGTGTTCATATAAAGGCTTCAAAAATCTTAAACCATAAAATATTTTTCATTTGAAGTTAGCTTGGATTTATTTATAGTGTAGGATTTTGTTCTTTTTTTTTGTTGTTGGAACTTATTCTGGGGAATGAATTGGGTCTAGAGCTACTTAATGCCATTTTTTCCTTTTGTTCACATTGAGTCTCATTTTATGAATAATTTGTAAGAGTTTTAAAGTTTGTTCCAAAAGAGAAGCTTCAAAATGTTTTGAGTAATATCTACATCACTAGAAAAATGTGAACTTACAAAGTAAGAGGATGCCCTTCATACAGATATTGCAGTGGTGAAGAACGTGGACTCTGGACATAGACAGCCTGAGTTAAAAGTCTGGAGTCCAGGGGCTGGCCCC